>NC_089174.1:19464995-20664995 GCF_009819655.1 Sylvia atricapilla | reverse complement strand
ATGAATAAAGCCTTGTAAATGATGAGGAATCCTGGAAAGTGAGAAAGAACACAGCATCCTGCCTTTCCAAGGAGAATCTGGGCTGCTGAGAATTTCTGCTATGGTGAAAGAGCAGAAATTAGAAGGAATGAGAGTAGAAGCATCTCCCCTTTCACTGGAAGTTGCTCCCAGGATTACAGGTTCTGGGAGGAAGTTGGCTAAAGAATGGTGTGGTAATGCTGCTGGTAGATTTTGGGGTACAAATGCTTCATCCACAACCAGGACCTGGCTCATGAGCAAACTGTATGTTCAAACAGCTCTGCTGCAGCAGCAAGAGCTCCTTTTACAGCTATGAACAGTAATCTGAACAGCCCCAGCAGGGCTGCAAAGCCTCTCTGTCCTTCCCGTGTCACTCTTGTATCACCTTTCTACTGAAACTGAGCTTTGTGTGCACGCTGCCCAGGTTGGCTTCCCTCAGCTCATGGCAGGAAATGGATACATCCTGCATGTTTCACAGAGGAGTTCTTGAAATCTCTATTCTCCCTTATCAAGAAGAATGTCTTGATTTTGTTTTAAAACAGTAGCTTCTTTCAAGCTCATTTTGGAAGTGACTGAGTTTCTCTTGGATAGAATTCAAACTGGAGAAACAGTGACAATTTTAGATGGTCTGTTTGCCAGAATGTATGGAAATAATTCAAATTCATCAGGACTAGAAGTATTGGGCTAAAAGAAGTAAAGGGGTGACAACCTTTATCAAAAGGTTCTCTGAATTCAGTGTCTGATGTGCTGAGGGCTGAGCTGCAGACCTGAGCCAGAGCTGACTTACAGGATCAATCCTGGGCACTGTGTCATTAACCCCATCAGTATTTAGTGAAAAACAGACAACAAAGACGCTTACACTAGCTCTGTATAACCTTGTGCAGTTATCTGCAAGAAATTCATCACTTCAGGAAACTTTCCCAACTGACATGAATAAAGGCTTGTTTGTAGGGTATTTTAAGGGAAAACCCTGCCAGGCTGGGCCTGGGCTCTGGTCAAGGCCTGGGCCTGGTTGATCAGGAAGTGTGCCATCAGGTCCAGGAGTTGCTGTGCTAAAATTATGATGAAGTTACTTTGTTCTTGTTGCATGTGTTGCAGCAGGAGCACGTCAGGTGGGCCTACAACACACACAGAGCTGTGAGGGGCCCTGCAGCCCAGCTGCTGTGCTTTAGTATGGCAATCATCCATACAAGTCCACACAAGAGCAGTGGACTTCAGCTGCAATGCCTGTCTTTGGAATGGGATTGCTTTTGCCCTCCAGCATCAATGGGCAAGGGCTTTATGGGAGCAGGGGCCATCACAGGCCCTGTGTCCTGGAAATACCCCCAGGAAAATGAGCAGATCCTGTTGGCTTTTTGCTACTGCTGATCCTACCACCAACTTCTCTGGGAAGTTCCTTCAGGGAACTTCACACAAAGGGCTTTCATCATTATAGTGATTGTGAGAACTTGTTGATTCCCAGTTCACCATCCTTCTCAGTTGTGGAGCATCACAGCCCTTGTGTCCATGGCACTTCCTTCATCCCCAGCCTGCAGCAGTTTACAGTCACCGTTACCTCCCCCTTGCTCCACCTCATTTGCCAAAGGGCTGCCAAAGGCAGCAGAGCTGGCTCAGGATCCCCGTTGGCTTCTGGTCTCCAGGACGACCTTCAGAGGGACACTTGGAGTGCTTCCTTAAGAGCTGCCCGTGGGATGGGGGGTGGATTTCTCCTCCCTGGGTGGCTCATGGATGAAGTTCTATGCTCACTGGAATCCCAGAGTTTTCTCAGCAGGCCTTCGCTGTGAGTTCTTAGCAAATGTGGCTCTGCTGCCATCCCAAATCTGCGCTTTCCTTGCGCGGCCTGAGTGCAAGTGGGGCATGTGCTGGGCATGGCTGGAGATTTTTGTGGCCAAAATCCTCCAGTATCATCAGCTTTACGCCTGTTCATTGCTTTGGGTAGTACAAATCACAAGACACCCATCTCAGTTGACAAATGTCATTTTTTGCAGATTGCTACAGGTGCACTGCTGATCAATAAATACACAAGAATCAATTTCAGTTGAAAAATGTAATTTATTACAAATGGCTACACATGCTGACCACATAGATCTATACAAATCTCAAGGTTAATAAAAGGGATTTATTAGATAATTACAACAATGCTATGTAAAAATATACAAATATGAACTCCAGTTAACAAAAACTACTTTATTGCCCACATCTACAACAACTTGCTACACAACAACTTAATTTATTACATATTATTACGAGTGTACAGCACATTGAGAAATACAAAAATAGGCATTCCCTCTCCAAATTCCCTCTTTGTACCAAGAACTCAATCAATAGAATTATACAATACCACTTCATACATGTTTAAATAGATCTAAATATGTATGTATACACGTAGATATAAATAGATTTAAAACTGTAAGAATCTACAGATGTAAATAGATTAATGTTGCATATTACATAATGTGTATACATAAAAAGATATATAAAACAAACCTACCTATAAAAATAAAATATCACTGTGCCAAGCTAAATATCCATACAACTGCATCAACAGAAACATACAGCTATACATCTGGATGCATACATAAATATAATTACATATAGAAATAGATTGATATACATATAAAAATAGACATATCTCCCTATGCAAATACCAATATACCTCTTTAAGGAGCCATATAACTATAATTGCATCAATACAAATAGATACCTACAAAACTGTAAACCTAGGAAATAGAACTAAACACAGATGAAACAACATACATGTATACTTAGAAAACATTGCTTTCATAGCTTTCCTTCGACTACTTTCTTATCACCTGATCTCTGGCTTTCTTTGAGTATGAATATTTGAGTATGAATACTCAGCTTTAAATGAGTAATAACGATTGCGATGAAATCTTTCCATCTTGGTGATTTGGGGATTCTGAAATTAATTTCCCATGAAGACCTCGCATAGCCAGTAAATAAATTTCACATTCTTATCCTGGGTGTTTCTTTCAACTAGTGTTAAGCTTTTTCTCATATGGATGCATTGTGTGTTTTAATAAGTAAAGCATCAACCACAGGAAAATATAAAAAACAACAAATACAAACTTTTGGGAGCATTTCCTGCATTTCTGTGTTTACTAAAGTGAACAGCTCTGGAAAAGGTAAAATGCCAAGGTTGGAAGTGCTGCAATGCCCTTGGCTAAGAGAGAAAAAAATCACCTGCCTGTGCAGCCCAAAGGGAGGATGTGCCTCAAGATGACTGCTAGTTTCATTGTGCAATCCAGAAAAATCTTCAGACATTTAATGGACCTTAAACTCATATTTATGAACTTGAGAAACAAGCCTGAGCATTCTCAGGGAAGGGAACCCAAAAAGCATGCATTAGAAGGTTGCATTCTTCTTTTTCTATATCTCATTTTACTGTTGAAGTCATGTCCTTAGAGCTCATATGGATTATTTTGTCCAGCTGAAAGTGTTTCTTGTGTAGTGTTCCAGAACTGTAAGAAAGATAAAGGCTTTTTCCTTACTTTACTTTTCCTATTATTCAGGTACAGTCATATGAGGCACTTGAGAAACTGTAAATTTGGACAACTGAATTATAACCTCATCCTCCTGCATTTCTATTTTTTTTATTTAGTAATAACAATCATAAGCAAATTTATACAATAAAGCAGTCTATGACTTTCCAGTGCCATGGTAATTGCCAGTAATTTGAGCTAGGTTATACAGCCTTTCGTCTTTTTTTTTTTTTTTTTTTTTTTTTTTTTTGGTGGTGGTTAGAAGACATCCAATTTTTCTTAAGGTGTTGTGGTTTCAATTTGGTTTCCCGGCCAACACACCATTTATGTCATGGTTTCACATTCACCAAATTTCATTTATCAACTGGGAGATAGGACTTGGGAGAAAAAGGCAAAACAGGCACCACTTAAAAGTAAAACCAGATTTTATTAATATACACTAAAGAAAAAAAGGAAAAGAAAAAAAATGAGACATTCAAACACCTTTACCCTGCCCCCAAACTGTTCACTTTCCCACTCACCACAGAGAGAAAGCTATGATTTTCAGTCAGTTGCCACCATTTAAACATGATCTTACATCATCTTGGGAGAGGAGTCTCTCTAGAGTTATGGAAAACACACCACAAGAAAAGTTCTGGTGGCTTTCAAGGCCACAGATCTGCAACCGCCTGGAATTTCTGCAGATTCTGTGCCATCTCACCCATGTAACAGTTTTCCAAGCTCCTTATAGGCTTCCACATGTTTGGGGTATCATTTTAAGAATGCTTCTCTAGTACAAAACAGGGATTCTCTTCTATCCTGTCCTCAGTTGTAGTATAGGATGTATTCTATCACCATCTTCAGTTAATGGCCCATCAATGCCTTGTGCATGACTCATAGGTAACTCCCTCTGGGAGTTATCTCTCTTTAATGGGCCATCAAGGACCTCCTGGATGACTCATCTTCCCATTGTGAGATGCTCCGCCCACGGGGAGGAGCCAAGCATTCTCACCTGGATATAAGCTGGGATTTGGGACAGTACAAGCAGCCCTCACCCACTGGATTCCCAGAGGACTGGAGTTACCAGACCTTTCTACGGGATCACTGCTTCAGGAAGACCACCTCGCCTGGACTGCTTCCATCACCCTGCTCAGGTTGTCTTCTGACTCTGTCAGTGGGGTTTTTTTGTATTATTGCTTTTTTTTTCCCCCCCCTTCTCATTAAATTGTATTTCTGACTTGGAGCCTCTCACGTGGTTTGTTTTCAAACCACAACAATCTCTAAAATCGTCTCTATCTCAAAAGAAATAGAGACCTCATTCTTTCCCAGGACCCAGGGACATACTCTATTCAAAATTCTCAGTTAAAACCCATGTATATCAATACACACAACCCTTTGGCTAGAACTTGCATTCCCCTAAGCAGCATTAGGGTATTACAAAAACAGTCCATTTTCCCATAATTTACATCCAGAGAAGTCCAGTTAAAAATGTCCACTTCCTCTATCCCATCTTACATCTTCCAGTGGTCTTTCTTAGTTCTTTCACTGACTTTCTCTACATCTCAAATCACTCTGTCTTCCATGGAGGAGGGAAAAGGGTTAAAGTCTTTGCCCAGAGTCTTTTCCTCCTCTCCAGCTGACTCCCAGAACTTTCAAGGTCACAGGTGATGGAGGGGGAGGAAGAGAGAGAGGGAGCTGCTCAGGAACGCTGATGGACGACCCTCCTCCATCCTTGGTCAGATCTAAAGCAACTCAAACTTGGATCAGCTCCCTGGAGCTCTGGAGAAAAGTTCTCAAAAAGTCTCTCCTCCTTCAGACCGGAGGCTTCTGGCACAGGGCCAACACCACCGATCTGAAATCTGCAGTCCTCCTCCTCCTCTCCCAATTGGGGGAGCCACGGGGAGGGAACAGAGGGGACACGGCCAGCCTCAACCCCTCTCCCACAGGCAGGGCCATCCCCCGTGGATCGGCCAAGCCTGGCTCTGGGGGGCCCAGCCTGAACCCTGACTCACCAGGTGATGTTACCTCCTTGCCAGCTGGAAAAGGAAAGGGATGAGCCACTTGGGATTTCTGATTCAAGACTCTGTTTCCAGAGACATAGAAACACTCCCATTCGCCAGCCAAGCTGTCAATCACAATCCATGCTAGAACTTCCTTAGGAAAAAAGACTTTTCACATTCATGCTGAACCACCACATAAGGGTAACAATTTTAAACAAGAGAAAGACTTTTGGTCACTCAGCCCTTCTCTTCAGGCCGTATTTTCTGTTTCCTGTTTTAAATAAAAGGCAATGTATGGACTACATATCAATATCTTTCCATGTTTTAATTTCTGACACAAATGCTTTTAAGCAATAAAGGCCCAGTAATTTCCTCTCTCCCTTTCTTGCATGCCAGGCTTTTCTTCCTACCCACTACAACTGCGCCTGGACTACCACAGACCATTTGGCAATGTGATTTTATTTATTGCATTACCAATAAAATAGGAAAACAGAATCTGGCATCATTAGCTACATCTCATTTACACTTGTAAGGTATGATTTTGCTCACAAAAATAATTTCCTAGTGCCTGAGAAGAGATCCCTGAGATTACTTTAGTGTGCCAATAAATGCCTTAAGTATGAGGACCTGAGTAAGCGATTATTTGGCAATGCAGTTCACCCATGTTATCACTAAACCAACACTGTGCTTGCTATTTCTATCAAAATGTTCTTTATTTCCAATAGAAATGTGATAAAAGAGACATTTTCAGAGTGGCAAGTGGCATTCCAGCTTTTGAACAGAGGGCCTGGTGATTTCTGGCAGGAGCATCACTGGTGTAGGAGGGAGAATTCCCCTCCAGGTCTGTCACCTCCCCTTGCCTTGCAGACACCTGGTCTGGCCCCTCCACAGAGATAACCTGAGGATTATTGAAGCAATTTTATTAAGAAAAACACAGAATTAAAGCTTGGGAGGAGTGTGTTTTCCATTGAATTGGCCCAGGGAATTAAATCCTAAATAAAAAAAGTGTAAGGTGTTACAGAAAACAATTTTTTGTAATTTGTGGTTGACATATCAAGGCATGAAGTTTTCTCCTACTGGGAACACAAACTGTCTTTCAGCATAAACAAAGGACAGATGTTTGTAAGTCTGATAAACTTTCCCCCACCTGTATTGAATGAAGGCAGACAACAAATTCTCATGTTTCATTAAAAAAATCAGCGTGAGGGAGTAGACAAACTGAAAAGTAAAAGCACCCCGGAGCAAGGAGCAACATCAGCCTTTGGCAGCAAGGTTTAATCCAAGGGCACCAGTCTTGCCAATGCTGTTACTTGCTTGGGGTAGTGAATTCTAGGAAAGAGAAGAGCAATAAAAAGAAATACTCTCCCTGTGAGAGACAAAGAGAAAACCCATTTCAGCTCCTGTATGCTCTCAACTCAAACCCAAATCAAAGAAATTTTGGAGCAAGGTTCATGGCATTATGTGCCTGGAGAACTGTAGATCTGCAGTACCTTCAGTGTGAAGTGCCTGTAAGGGAACTTAAATTTTCTTTCTGGAGCTGTAGAAGAAAAAATGTTGACAGTGGTTGCATAAAAATCATGAGAGATTGTCAGTTTTTAAATTTGTGCTGTTGTCAGAAATAAAAGAATTAATGAATCTCAACTGCAAATATTGTTTGAACTCCATTTTGGATTAATACATTACCTATGTCTGAATTACTTAATTGCAAAAATGCACCAGCAGATTTTAAGAAATGTGCACACATATGAGTGTGCATTACTTTTTACCTCTTGCAGAAATAAATCAGAAGCAGGGAAATTGTACATTTGTAAGCTTTTGTCAATAAATTTATTCTTAGCTTGAGATCTTGGTACACCAAATTGCAGCCTGAAAAAAAGATTTGTGGTCTGGGAATAGTTATAAATCCCTAAAATTATTGTTTTGTAATGGAAAACATGACAGACCCTTAATTATAGCAGTAAGAACATGAGATGTAGCAATACATATTAATACATCTCCTTGGAAAATATAATTGCAGACCAATTAGGCATTAGGCTGCCTGTTTACCAACTCCTCTCCCTCAGGAGAAATATGAAAGTGATACTAATTTTAAATCACCTAGAAAGAATCATGCTGTGTCATGCTGACGCCACATGTCCTTGCAATGTTCCACTGGCTTTGGGGCACTGGGCTGCAGACAGAGATGTCCCTGTCCATCTGAAGAGTGGAGGCTCACTCAGAGCTGCTCGACCACCAGGTTCTTGGCTGCTGCTCTTGGCATCTAGAACATTTCCTCCCTGTAACCAAAGTTGTGGAGCACATCACCAGTCACCTTGGGCTGTTGGGGACTACTGTGTTCTCTCAGGGGTCAGACAAAGATCTGTCCTTCCCCCTCATGCAAAGAGGTCACCCTGAACAAGCTACTGTGTCAAAAGTCAGATGCCAGAGGTATTTCTTTGGGTTTATGTTCCAGAATGTCATTCTTACTGCTGGTTTGAAGAGATTATGAAATGTACAATGGTTACCTTAATCTGGACTGATAAAATCCAGTCAGGAGATGAGACAACACATTTAAGAACTGAGTTTCACTGAGTTTGGTGGATCTAAAAAGTGAGGGAAGACTGTAACCTCCCTGAATATGACCAGTTTTAGTCCATGGCATGTTTACATGCTATTTCTTGACATCCCAAGAAGGCACCATGATGGAAATTCCAGTGTTACCATCTGATTTTTCCCTGGATGCTAGCCAGGGTCCACACCTTGATTAATCGTGTGGAAAATCCCATGTCAGGGCTGGTGTCCTGCTCCATCCTGTGCAGCTGTCCTCAATCAACACCTCTGCAGCTCCAGTACCGTGACTAGGCCAGCCCAAGTTCCCTTCCCAGTCACCCCTTGGATTGCTTTCAGGTTTTATCAGTACAAAGGCAGAGCTCTGCCTAGAGCTTTGCTGGGTAGCATCATGAAGACACTGAACAGTGTCTGCCTGTTCATCTTTTTATGTTGGTATTTGGGGTGGGTTCGAGAACATATCCATAGAGGACTAGCTGCTGGCAGTGCAGAGCTCTGTGCATCCCATCCTCTTGTTCTTTTCCCACTTCTGTTCATCACCTGCTATTCCCATCACATATTTCAACACTGATCCTGAAATCTGATTTGCCCCAAGATGAGGATGTGGGATGAAATTTCTGAATATAGTTCATACTGCCCTTCCTTCTTGTTTTGTCATAACCATTGAGCTGGGAAACATATCCACATTTCCTAAAATCTTATTTCCCAGCTCCCTCTGGGAAGTTGTGGCAGGATTTGGGTTGGAACTCACCCCCAAGGATGGTCTGTTCACGATCTGAGCAAGATGAGCTGTGCCAGGGAGAGTTTTACCTCAAAGTTCCTACAAATCACAGCTCTCATAGCCCCCTGGGGAGGCTTGGTGTGAGTGGACAGATTCAAAAGAGCACTCCCCTGACAAAACCACTTTTGGTGCATAATGCAGTTTGAATCTTTAAAGTACCATTCATAAAAGTACTACTGCTCTTTTTAGTGAAATTGACAGATTCTACACACTGTAACAGAAAATAAGCTTTTGTTTCTGCTTTCTTTAAGCCTCTAGTTTTTGTAACTACAACAAAATGAGCCTTACACTATTTAGCCTCAGACATGTCATATATTTTCTTATAGGGAGTTGAAGATCTTCTGTTTAAGCAATATTCACTTTTTAACCAAATTTTGAGGTGATGAGTTAATATGAGATAGAATGTGTCTCAGAGCTGACAGGCAGCTTGCTGCTAAATCTGGTGGAAAAATAAAATTACAATGGGTCAGGATGTCACTGGCAAAATCAGGACCTATGGAATTCACAGGAGCATACAAAATTTTCAGAATTTTACCTCTTGTATTAGTGCTAGTCTGGACACTTATAAAAAGCATACATATATGTTTTTATTCCTTTGTGGGGAATTTACATGTGCAAAAGAGCAGATTTTCAGGTGCTGTATTGAAAAGAGACTCATGATGAGGATGGGAGAAATGGGATTTTTTCTTGAAGCTGGATATAAAGTTACTGAGCAGAAGGCCAGCATTATTATTATTACAGATGTTATGGAAGCAAAGGAAGATCATTGACCTTTCTGCCTCTAATTAATAGCTTAGCTTTTACATTTCAGGATTTGAAATTGATTTCATATCCCCTTTACATTTTTGACATCCAAAATCATAGATAAATGAAAAATTTCCCATATCTCTCCCTTCCTTTTGCACCAATAAAATTTTCTTTATTGATTTGTCAATTAATCTCTGTAAGCATTGTAAAACACAAGGCACTACAAAAGGTATGCATAACATACATTAAAAAATAACATCCAAAGCAGAAACGGCTACTTTAACTAAGTTTTTAATCCAGCTGCTAAACCCATAATCTCTGTATTAGTTTGATAGACAGGTGTCTGCTAGGGAATATCCAGAGCCTCCCTTGACATGGAGAATGTAAACCGCCTCCCTCAGAATTATTATAATTTTGAAATTAAGGAGGCTCTCAGGCAGAGGTATGGGGATAGGAATGTATAACAAGGCAAGCAAACAACAGCAACTCCAGCATTAACCAGAGAATGGAAGCAGGAGCCCAGTGAGAGACTCTGCGCCTTTCCCCTTTGGTGCAGTTCCGGTCACGGCCAGCAGGGGCGCTGGCAGGCTCCCAGGGAGCAGGGCAGGCGCCATGATCCCCTGCGGGGGACGCTGGGGCACAGCCTCGGGGACCACACGCCAATGGCGACTTAGTCCCGAAGAGATGGAAAAGATGGTTCAGAAACTCCAGAGCTCAGGCTGAAGATGCGGGAGGTCTGGGCAGGCAGGGAGGGCGGGCTATAGAGTAGCGAAAAGACTCAGAGCAGTGCCGAAGAAACAGCAGTGGGCGGGACAGCAGCGACCCTGCTCCCAGCCTGGCGACAGGCTCCTCTTTTAGGGAGGCAGGGGATAACAAGGTCCCAGTTCAGCGGTTGCTCCCAGGAGCAGAGGCTCACCCCACACCAGAAGAAACAGCACAGAGCTGGACTTGTGCAGAAGCAGTGAGGTCGTTTCCCAAGCAGAAGCTACACCGTCACCATCCGAAGGCTCCGATCAAGTGTGAGAAAGTTTCCCTTCCCCACCATCTGAAGCACCCAGCCATCAGTGCTTCTTAGCAACACAATGGGAAAAATTCCACTGGTAACAAGTAAAGAAAAGGAAAAAAAGAAAAAAGAAGGAAAACCTCCCAAAAACTTTAACCTCCAACCATCTACTAAAAGCTGTGTCAACTAATCTAAGATGTTATCAACTTGTAATTTACTCATGATGTCTTTCAGCGCCTGAATGTTAACATGAACAGATTGAGAATGGTCAGACAGATTATACAACATATCCTGTCAAAATCTTTACATCCATAGCCTTGACCTAAAAGCACAAAGTTTATTGCAGCTCTGTTTTGTAAAGTAGCATGTCTAACAGAGTCAGCATCAGTTAGCAGCCCTGGAAGCAGCCAAGAAGCCAAGGAAGTAGCATTAGTCTGTTTTGAAACCCCATTGAGAAAGTACATCTCACCCTCATAACACTATGGGTACAGGCAAAAGAGATGGCTTTACAAAAGCTGTGTGGCCCTCTAGCCCCTCTACCTGAATTAGGTGGCAGCTCTGATAGCTACGACTGCTTCCCCCAATCCCTGCAAGGGGTTGGGGTACTTCTGTGAGGGCCCAGGAAGGAGGCCATTTAGCCTGAGAAATGACAGTCACACTAGCTCCAGTATCTAGGATACCTGTAAGCATTACATTGTGTCCCTGTAACCTTAGGGTCCATTTACAGGTAGGGTGTTTATCAGAAATTGCTTGTACCCATAGTATTTCTAGATTTCCCATTGATCTAAAGCCTCCACCCTCTCTCGGTAGTCTCTCTTAGTGAGTGCTGATGTCTGTGGGAGAGGAATCAATTGTGCAACACAAGTCCCCTTAGGGACACCACAGGGTGGAAAAGGAGTCCAGGCCACGATCATAATTTCACCAACAGTCTGAATCTATGATGCTAGGCAGAAAAAAAAACCCTTGGTAGGATGGTGGAAGATGTCCCTATTAACAGAGCACTTTTCTGGTGGTCTGGTAGTCCAAAAATTCTTGTAGGGAGTAAATGCACAAAAGAGCCAAGAAACATTACTGAGTTGCAGGTTGTCAGGTCCAGTTCGGCACTGCCATGAGTTGAGGTGACCCTGCTGGGGCATCTGCAGCAGTAGCTGTTGTGTCAACTGGGGCATTTGTGTCTGAGTGCATCGCCGTACCACACTCCAGCTCCGGTTTCCCTGGATTGGATGACCTTTAAAAAGCTTATTTAGAATGCCATTGGTTAGTGAAATGACACCCTTTACTACACCAGGGACATATGTCAGGAGCCTTCACTTCAGCCCCATTCTTTGCACAACAGTCCTTTTTCAGACGGCCAGTGTAGTGGTTTGAAAGCAAAACGAGTGAGAGGCTCCAAGTCAGAAATACAATTTAATGAGAAGGAAAAAAAAATGCAATAATACAAAAAAGACCACTGACAGAGTCAGAAGACAACCTGAGCAGGGTGATGGAAGCAGTCCAGACGAGGTGGTCTTCCTGAAGCAGTGATCCCGTAGAAAGGTCTGGTAACTCCAGTCCTCTGGGAATCCAGTGGGTGAGGGCTGCTTGTACTGTCCCAAATCTCTCCTTATATCCGGGTGAGAATGCTTGGCTCCTCCCCATGGATGGAGCATCTCACAATGGGATGATGAGTCCTACAGGGGGTCCTTCATGGCCCATTAAAGAGGAATAACTCCCAGAGGGAGTTATCTCTGAGTCATGCACAAGGCATTGATGGGCCATTAACTGAAGATGGTGATAGAATACATCCTATACTACAACCCAGGACAAAAAGCATTCTTAAAATGATATCCCAAACATATGGAAGCCCATAAACAGCTTGGAAAGCTGTTATATGGGTGGGACTGCACAGAATCTGCAAAAACTCCGGGCAGTTGCAGATCTGTGGCCTTGAAAGCCACCAGAACTTTTTCTTGTGGCATATTCTCCGTAACCCTGAAGAGGCTCCTCTCCCAAGGTGATGTAGGATTGTGTTTAAATGGTGGCAACTGACTGAAAATCATAGTTTTCTCTCTTGGGAAGTGAGAAAGTGAACAGTTGGGGGGGAAGGTGTTCGAATGTCTCAGAATGTCTCAGTTTGTTTTTTTTTTTCCTCTTTTTCTTTAGTGTATATTAATAAAATCTATATGTTTTTACTTTTAAGTTGTGCCTGTTTTGCCTTTGTCTCCCAAAGTCCTATCTCCCAGTTGATAAATAAAATTTGGCAAATGTAAAAACACGACAGGAGCATGCAGCCCCACTGAGGGCCGCCTGCTGGGGCAGGGTAGGTTGCATTGAGGGCCTGTGACAGAGCCTGGGGGACATTATTCCCTGGAGGCTTTTTACAGTGTCTTACCCAAAAGCAGCCAGCTGATGTTGGGCACTGCCTTTCTCTTGGTGAGTGGTGGCATGGAAAGACCAAGCCTGTGTGAGTCAGTGTTGGGAGAGACTTGCTCACCTTGCTCAGGGTTGATGTTACCTTCTTCCTCGTGTCAGAGAGATGCACTATGTCTCCAGATCCATCCGTGAAATGGTTGCATGCTACCTGGTCAGCATGCTCAGCAGGGAAGAGTCATGCTGGCAGGTCCCTGCCATGGCATGCGTTGTCGAGACGATCCTGATGGCAAGCTCTGCCTTGCTGAGCTGCCTCCTGACACTCTATCTCCTTCAGCTGCAGCTGTGGGGGGAGTCCTATCAGTGGAGCCGGGGCAGAGCAGAAGCTCTGCTGTGTGCCCTTGGCCCCTTGCTGCTGGGGTGACACCTCAACCTGTGTTTCCTGCCCTCTGGTGCCAGCCCTCATTCTTCCATCATGCCGCTCAAGGTCAAAGGATCTGAGGCTGCTGAGAGCTGGAGGGCAAAGTGGGCAAGAGATCCCTGCCCAGGGCAGGGAGCCCAGGGGCTCTGCACAGCCTCTGCTGCCTTCGGGCTGGGCTATCTGGGACCCTGCTTCTGCCCTGTGTGGTGCTTGGGTCCTGCCAGCCAGGCACCCCATCACTGTATGATGCAACCTGTGTCTTTCAGTTCTTGCAATGCATTGTAACAGAGGAAATGGTTGATACCATCCTGCAGCTCATGTTAAGTTATCTGCAGAGTGACTGCAAAGAAATGTGTTGCTTGGTGCTCAGAGGCCTCCTTGTGCTCTGCAAGAGTCCCTGGAACGTGAGAAGAGCTGGCTGAACTTGTGCAGGCAGCATGGGGCTGGGTAGGGAGTGCTGGGTGATGCAAGACCTAGAATGTGGCTAGGCTCTGAGGGCTGTGCCAGCTGCTCCTGACACTTCTGTCTCCCCATTCAGCTGCCCAAATTCTTTGGGGCAAACCTCTGGCTTTTGGGCCCCAAGGCTACAGTGTGGGGTTGTGCCACCAGAGCAGTTTTGTTGGAGCAGCCTTTCATGGCTTTGCAATACAGCCTTGTGTTCCGCACAGGCCAGAAGGTTGCAGAGCCTTCCTGAAAGCCTCAAGGAGCTACTGAAGGATGCAGATGGGGAGCTGGTTGGGCTGACCCTCTCTGTGCTCAGCAAGGTGCTCCTGGACAACAGGGTGGCAATTGCTGTTCCCGTTGCTCTGCAGCTGGCTGAGGCGCTCTGGCCGCTCTTCGACAGTGTGACTGTACCCTCTATCATGGTGTTGTGTGCTGCCAGGAAACTTTGTGTCCTGTGGATTTTCAGGCTCCTGCCCTGATAGGCCTGGAATAGCCAGTGCTGAGGTCTTGCCCACTTCCTTTCCATGAGGATACCAGCCATGTTCAGCTCCTCTCCATTTGCCTCTTTCAGGAGATGATAGTCTACCTAGAGAAAGAGGGAAGAAAGTCCCTGAAGATGCGTGTGCACCAGTCGGCTCCCACTCTTCTAACACCTGTATAATGAGAACTGGCATGTGGCAGAGGTGAGGATTCCAAGCTGCCTCCTGCCCTGGTGACTCACAGACTGCAGCTTTCCAGCCTCCTCCTGGCTTTGCATGCAGGGACCCACAACCTGTGTCCTGGGCGGTAACATCCTGTGTCCTGGGTGGTTACATCTCCTGGTCTCTGCTGCTCTTTAGGCCTCTCTGGAAACCCTTCGTCAAGAACCAAGTTTCTGAAGAAGAGGAAGTTCAAGTGACTTCTGGAGAGGCAGCAGCCATGGAAATGCAGTGATTTCCTGGTAGGGATGGTTCCAAAACCTGAAACACAGCCTGAACAAGCCCTCTGCCCCCAGTATGCAAAGCCTGTGGGGCTTGTAGCTGTGTCCCTGCCCACTCCTGCACCCATTGCAGCACGGCTAACTTCTTCCTGTCAGTCTGTAGGCTCACAAACTCTTTTCCAGACTCCTTTCCCCACAATCCAGGGTGCCAATGGAGCCCTGGCCCCGCTGTTCTTTGGCATCAGAGTGCCACCAAGGCTCACTATGGGGCCCAACCCTCTGCTTCCTTCAAACTCTGGCACCAGCTGGCTGCCGGAGTTTCTGAGCAGGAGAGCCCAGTCCTGGGCACAGGAACCAGCTGGCCAAGGCAAAGAGTCTGTACCAGCCCTTCCCTTCCTGCCCTTGCACTCTCTCCAGCTGGCGGAGGACAGAAACACAACAGATGAGTACCGGCGCCAGTCCCTGGCATACCTACAGAGCTCACAAGAGAGAGCGAGAGACAACCATCAGGTTCATAGGTGAGCCACAGCCCCAGGCCCCTCCTGTCCCACCTCAGCTTTGCCCCAGCCCTGGCTGCTGCACTGGCAACAGGATTTAGCCCAGAAACTTTGGAGCTCCGGCTCCCTGGTTCAGTCCAAGGAAGTCCACAGTACCTTGGCTCCACTGCCACCCTCTCTCACCCCGGGGTTTCACAATCTTGGAAGGTCCTGGGCTTAGCCCTGTCAGGGGAGATGGGCATGTGGCTGTGCTGGCAGAACTGGTTTGGGGGAGCTGAGTCACTGGGCCCGTGACAGGCTCTGTGTTCCCAGGGCTCATTGGGCAGCACATGAGGGGATGACAGCAGGAAGAGTTCCAGATCATCTCTGATGGTGAGTGAGGGCAGTGGGGTGTCAACTGAGGCTGAGCAGGAAGGAGTAGAGAGCCAGGAAGCTTCAATTCCTGCTCCATCTTGTAAGAGCTCTGCTCCCTTCACAGTCAAGAGGCACTGCAGGCAGAGCAGAGAAAGATTTAAGGGGCACATGGGATATTTGTAGCCAGCATCTTCCAGCTGATCCCATTGGCCCTTGCTCCCTCCTGGCTGTGGGAAGAGCTGGATGGGATGCCCCTGGCAGGAGCGCTCCTGGGGACTCTACAGATCTTGGGTCTGACCTTGTCACTGTTCTTCTGTTTTCCAGCCTTTCTAGGCATGGCAAATGATATCAGACCCTCTATCTCAACCCTGGCAGATCAAACATTGCACAGCATAAGAACTGCACAAAGAAATTGATTGCCTGGAGCATTGCAGCTAGTACAAGACCAGCTCCACAGGGTGTATAGGAGATAACCTTCCCTTTGAGCCAGCTATCTCCCCAAAGCTGGCTGTGCTTTGCAAGCTGTGAGCAGAGCTGATCCCAGGAGCTCTGTCTGCTGGGACCACCTGAGCCTGCAGGAAGGCCAAGTAGGTCCTAGCCTCTCCTGATCCACAGGACAGCTTTCTTCCATCCCAGCATGGAAATACAGAAACTGTATTATCACACAGAGGGCCAGGAGCTTTTTCTTTTGGCTGTAAGTGTCCACAGGGCATTGGGGAAGAGGAAAAAAAGGGTGCTTTTGCAGCAAGCAACCCAGCTACCCAGGCAACATGGTAAGAAAAGTGACTGGAAGCTGCTTGGCCCTTCTTTGGTGGTTCTGCTGAAGTTTCTAGCAGAGCTGATGGGCAGATCCCAGAGTTGTGGAGAGTTCCTGGGAAATTTGTCCTTGGGTATGTCTACGAATGCTCTCCCAGCCATGAAAACCATCTGTATCCTGTCCATGCGTTGCTGATTGGATTGTTGAGTGTCTGAGGTGCCTCTTGAGGCTGCTATGGAGCTTCTTTACCAAGGAATGAATTGTGATACAACATCCCTTTCTGCTTATATTTGGGCACTGGCAGAGCCTGGACCAGTCTGACTCGAGTCTGGACTCTTGCCAAGCAAGACTGCTGATGGGAGCAGCTCATGGTCCTCAGCCCCCCCCTCCTGCTGTGACAAGCAGACATGGCCACGAGGACAGAGTGGAGCTGCCCCATCTGCCAGGACACTCAGAAGGATATGAATTCTGCTCTTCCCTGTCACCACCAGTTCTGCCTGGGCTGCATCCTGCGGTGGGTGAAGAGAAGTCCAGCGTGCCCACTCTGCAGAAGAATAGAAGCTGTCGGTCTTCTATTAGAAGGTTTTCTGAGCAGGATGAACAGGACTACAAACAATTTGCCATAATCTCCCCTAAACAATTGCTACAATCCAGCAGGGAAAGATCCTGGCCACCTTGCCAAAACCAGCCCACATCACCCTGTGAAGTCTGCTCCAGCTTGCCCACAGGCAACACTTTTCCTAGCTGAGTAGGGTGCTGCAAGGACCAGAGCCTGTGTATGGCCTCCTGCTCGAGGTGTGGGCACTGTTTTTCAAGGAACAGTGTCACCTACTGGAGCAAAGGTGGCCCTGGCTGCACCAGAAGCTGGAGGGAATATGCCAGTACCAGAGGTGGCTGGTTAAAGAATTCACAGAGCAGCTTCCTGCATGGCTTCTGTGCCTATGGTCAAGTAGCCAAAATCTTGGTGGCAGTACTGCAGGTTCTCCTCAACATATTTGCTGAACCTCTGGTCCATGGTCTTCTCAATATCATTGTGGAGCAGTGCAGCAAGGTGGCCCAGAGGCTTCTGTGCTCTGGTCCTGCCAGGGATGAGAACAAGAGCTCTGTGACCAGTGCCAGCTCCAGATCCAGCAGCTCTAGCAGCTGCAGCTGCAGCAGCTCACAAGAGAAGACTCCTTCCAGAAGCCCTGGTTGGCTCCAATGTGGAAGACCAACACAGCGCACTGGAGACCACCCAGCTGCACCCATCCCCACAGAGCAGGACCTGCCCCAGAGGACCTGCAGCAGGAGGTGGTGGCAGTGGCAGGTCTCTCTGCCCAGGGCATAAGTCACAGAACCTCTGCTCCTGGCTGCAACAGGGGCTGCTTACAAGGGAGGCCCTAGTGTCCCACAAAGAGGAGGGACAGTGGACCCCAAACTCTGCCCACCCCTGCAAAGGGCCACCTCACGATCAGTGCAAGCAAGGTTTCTGCAGTCATTCAGTCAAATAAGAGGAAACAAATGTTTCTTTCCCTGATGCAGTCTCTGTACACAGCTTTCTCCCCCTTCTCCTGGTGGCTTTCCCTGACCTCACATCCCACCATGGACCAGGATCCCCAAGGGCGGCATTAAATGCTGTGTTAGCCATGATGATGGAAGAGTTACTGAAAAAAACATTGGGGTGATGCTTTCAGAGAAGTCATGAATGAAAGATGGACCAAGCTCCCAGCCAATTGTATGCCAGCAGTTTCTATTATTTAAATAATAGATTGCAGTAATTATTAAAAATAAAGATACAGAAAGAAATTAAGTCTCCCACAGCTATTGGCTTTCCTCGGGCTCCATGGTCTATGTATTGCTAGACTAACGTCATTTGATCAGAATATTAACTGCACTGATTTGTTGAAGACTGACCACAAGGTCTCATCTGTGGTGAGCAGTGACTAAAATCAGCTTGGCAGAAGAATCTTCAGCTGTCCAAGTGTGGCAGAAATACATATTCTCTGCTTCGTGAGTATGTGGCAACAGCTGCTGTGTGGATTTGTCAGTGTTGCTTTGTGGATTACTCCTGGGAAGCAATGGTATGTAAAAACACAGTATGATTGCTTCTGAGACAGAGATTTGAAAATTCCAAATGATCATTTATAATAAATTTAAGAACATGCATGGCATGTTAGAATAGTGGTTTAGAATATATGAGATCGCATTTTAGAAGACATTCAGGGAATACAGAATGTCATGGTCTGTTACCCTTTTGCATATTTTTAAGCACCGCAAGCATCGGGAGCCTTCAGCGATATAAGCAGAACTAGCCTAAACAGTGGAATAACAGGACTAAGAATGCAGATAAATAAAAGAACACAGACTCTAAGATGGTGTGTTCCCCTGAAAAAGTGCCAAAGGGGCCAAAGCACATATGAGAGAGTTAAAAGTGAAGGGATGCATGGAGAAGACTTGTTCCTTCATCCTTGGAAGACCACCAGAGACCACCACCAAGCATGAACTAGGCATGCCCAGAAGGGTTTGGAACTAATTACCATACAAAGTGAGGATGGGCGGGGTCAGGGCATGAATATGTATAAGGGGGGGGGGACTGTGAAATGTCAGGCATATGTAAGACCTCAGGGAATGATAAGGAGGGACAAGCTCTCTGGTGTTCATCCGTGTCTTTGGTGAAATTACTCCATATATGCACCTTGATATTGACTCAACACATAGCTAACAATTATTATTAGTTGTGGAGCTCTCTCCACTCTGTTTCAGCTTCTACCTCCTCTAATTACTCCAATCAGATCACGGCCAGAACTTTCAGGCAGAAAGCACCATGACAGAATAATTTACAATATTCTCCAAACTACCACGGTGATTTTGATTTTCTTACTGATTAGGTTCAGTGTCTGGCCTCAAGAAATCAGTTCACAAGGAATAGTCAAACCTCATCTTGCAAGTCAGAGTGCAAGTCTTTCAGCTGCCATTTTTGCAGTGTGGGCAAACAATTGCACACTTGCAAACAATTGATTAGTCCTTTCTATACCTAACCAGAACCTGACTCTTCCCTTTTTTAAAAAAAATTATTTGAGATCAAAGCATGATTTTTTTCTGGGCAGGGAAGTAAGAACCAGCTGGAAATACAGGCTACAGGTGTGAATCTATACTGTAGGAATTGAGCTGTGGCTTGGAATTGAAGGCAAGAAGTGGTACTGTGGTAAATGTGAACATTTAGTGCTGACACAGGAGCCTTCTTCAATGCCCTACCAGCCCACGGTTCACATGGTTGCTATAAACTCTCTGTTGTTACAAAGAATGTAGAAGAGCTGACTATAAATTTAAAAAATAGCCATAATGTTAATTTTGTTAATAGGGTGAACAATGAGTATCTAACATTATGGACCTCATAGAACTGAGTATTCAAATTTCCACTTAATTCATGCTGGGAATTTTACTTTGAAATCAGCAGGTCTGTATAAATCGACTTATCCATATGAATTAATTTGCTCTATGATCTAACTAAAAATGCCTCATTGTCTGATAAGTTCAGTAGAAATTTGCAAAGTCAGCAGTCCACAGATTATGTTTTCATTTCTTCTCCAGTGGCTATTCTGCAGGAAAGGTTTACGGTCTAAACAGTTTGGATGTAACTAAAATGCCAATACATTTCTTATAGCCATTTTGGTATCAGAACAAGGCCATAACACTGCATAGCCTTTCAAAAAACATTTTAAAAGAAATTTTCAATTCAACAGCCTGAGTGGAACTCAGAATAAAAACTCTACCAAACCTCAGCTCCACTGGAAGATCCCGATCCTTGTCACCCTGTGAGTAAGGTTCTATAATCACTTTCTCAATTGTCCATCTTGTTTTTTCAAGATGGAAAGTCCCATTTATAGTGGTTTTGGTATGGTTATGAATTGGGTGCCTTGGTTTGGGAAGACAGGTATCTGCCAAGGAAAGTTGGAGTTTCCCTTGGAATGGAGAATGTAAACCACCACCCTCCCCTTTTATCAATTATAAATTTGCCTACTTATAGGTAGCATTTCTGCCCTGATGACCTGAGGCATCATGGGCCTGTCCAGCTAGGAACAATTCTCCCTTGTGTTCCCAATCTAAATTAATCTTTGATACCTTTGTTATTGCAGCTTGACTTACCTGCTCCTTGTTTTGGTGCTCCTCATTAGCTCGACTCTTGGGGACATGAGCATCTACATGGCGGACTTTTACAGGTAGCTTCTCTACCTGAATGGCAATGTCTTTTCAATCATTCGCACCCCAGGTCTCTTCTTACGCTGCCAGTTGGCCTTTTTTCTCTTTTTTAGCCAGCTCCACAGAGCATTGGCTACCATCCATGAATCAGTGTAGAGGTAGAGCTTTGGCCACTTCTTTCTTTCAGCAATGTTCAGGGCCAGTTGTACAGCTTTGAGTTCAGCGAGTTGACTCGATCCACCTTCTCCTTCAGTGGTTTGTGTGACCTGTCGTGTGGGGCTCCACACTGCTGCTTTCCACTTGCAGTTCATTCCTACGATGCGACAGGAACTGTCAGTGAAAAGAGCATAGTGTTTCTTCTGCTGGCAATTGGTTGTACGGTGGAGCTTCTTCAGCACGTGTCACTTGTTCCTGCTCCTCCTCCTCTGTGAGACCAAAGTTTTCACCTTCTGGCCAGTTTGTAATTATCTCCAAAATCCCATGACAATTTGGGTTTCCAATATGAGCGCACTGTGTGATGAGGGCAGTCCATCTGCTCCATGTGGCATCAGTGGCGTGGTGGGTAGAGGGAGCCTTTCCTTTAAACATCCATCCCAGCACCAGTAGCGGGGGTGCCAGGAGGAGCTGTGCTTCTGTGCCAGTCACCTCTGAGGCGGCTTGAACTCCTTCATAGGCGGCCAAGGTCTCCTTCTCTGTGGGAGTATAGCTGGCTTTCAGACCCTCTGTAGCTGTGACTCCAGCATCCCAGCGGTTGGCCTCGAGTCTCCCCAGGCACCTTCTGCCAAAGGTTCCAGGACAGACTATGGCTCCCGGCAGCAGAGTAGAGCACGTTCTTCACATCTGGTCCTGTCCTGACTGGGCCAAGGGCCTCTGCATGAGCAATCTCCTGTTTGATCTGGGCAAAAGCGTGTTGCTGTTCAGGGCCCCGGTGGAAATCGTTCTTGCGGGTAATCAGGTAGAGAGGGCTCACAATCTGGCTGTGCTCTGGAATGTGCATTCTCCAAAAGCCTATGGTGCCTAGAAAAGCTTGTGTCTCCTTCTTGCTGGTCGGTGGAGACATCACTGTGATCTTGTTGATGACCTCAGTGAGAATCTGGCGCCGTCCATCCTGCCACTTTACTCCTAGGAACTGGATCTCTGGGGCAGGTCCCTTGACCTTGCTTTTTTTGATGGCAAAACCAGCTTCCAGGAGAATTTGAATGATCTTTCTTTTCCCAAACACTTCAGCTGCAGTGTTCCCCCACACAATGATGTCATCAATGTACTGTAGATGTTTCAGAGCCTCACCCTTCTCCAGAGCAGCCAGGATTAGCCCATGGCAGATGGTGGGGCTGTGTTTCCACCCCTGGGGCAGTCGGTTCCAGGTGTACTGCACACCCGTCCAGGTGAAAGCAAACTGAGGCCTGCATTCTGCAGCCAGAGGAATGGAGAAAAAGGCATTGGCGATGTCAATAGTGGCATACCACCTTGCTGCCTTGGACTCCAGCTCATACTGGAGTTCCAGCATGTCCGGCACGGCAGGACTCAGTGGTGGAGTCACTTCATTCAATGCCCGGTAGTCCACAGTCAATCTCCATTCTCTGTCAGACTTGCCACAAGCCAGATGGGACTGTTGACGGGTGAGTGGCTCTTGCAGACCACCCCTTGGCTCTCCAGCTTATGGATCATCTTGTGGGTGGGGATCACGGCACCTCGATTTATCTGATACTGCCAGTGGTGCTCTTGTTGCTCGTTGCTCTTCTACCTTCAGAAGTCCTACTGCAGATGGGCTCTCTGAATGTCCAGGCAAGGTGTTCAATTGCTTAATGCCATCTATTTCCACAGCAGTTATCTTAAATGCCCATCTGAATCCTTTAGGGTCCTTGTAATAGCCATTCTTGAGGAAGTCTATACCCAAAATACACAGGGCCTCTGGGCTGGTCACAATTGGATGTTTCTGCCACTTCTTCCTGGTCAGGTTCATCTCAGCTACCACCAGAGTCAATTCCTGTGATCCCCCTGTCACCCCAGCAATGGAAATCAGTTCTGCCTCCACATGTCCCGACGGCATTAGGGTACACTGCAACCCAGTATCAACCAAAGCTTCATATTTCTGTGGCTCTGATGTGCCAGGCCATCAAATCCACACAGTCCAAAAGACCCGGTTTTCCCATGCCTTTTCCTGGCTAGAGGCAGGGCTCCTCTCGCACTGATTATTATTCCCTTCCTGGGCATATGTGGTAGAGGTTCCTTCACGGGGATCTGACATATCATCCTCACTTTTATAACACCTGGTGACTTGGTCATGGGAGGCTGAGACTACCTTCATTTTAGTGGAACCCCCTCTGTGAGTGTTCCTCTCCTTGAGCTCATGCACCCATGCTGCCAGGACAGAAGTGGGCTTCTCATCTCACCTTCTTACGTCTTTTCCATGGTTGTGCAGGCCACAGTTCAGCTCGTGAGGTGTACCCTCCCTCTCTAGCTGGGGGACGTTGGGCTCTGACTCTGGGGCCTGTGACTCGTACCAGTGCCACCTGGGAATTCTTCCTCCTCATCTCTTCCCTCACTTCCCTTATCTCTGAGTTCCTTCACCACAGCAGACATGAGCTTGCATTGGGCCATTGATTATATTTTTATAATTCCTGAGCTTGCAGGCTACAGAACCGACTGTCTCTCGGTTGTTATCAGGATTAATTGTGGCAATGAATGCAGTGTAGTCGCGTGATCCCTGAGTTGCCAGCGTCCACAACATGTGCCCTGTGCATCTAACCTTGTCGGGGTCATTATCATGCTGTCCACTCCTCCCAAAGAGTACTTCCAATATTGCCACTTCTCTTGTCCTTTTCAATCCCCTCCTCAAGGGTTTTTCAGTGTGTTGTATGATGGCGCTACTGTACTTTTTCTCTGTGGACGAACTTCTCCTTTATACTCATTAAAAGCCACTCCCAGAGGGAGAGGGGACCTGGCTCTCTTACAAATACCTGATTTATACTTGAGTCCTGGGTCAAGGGTGCCAAATTCCTTGCCTCACTACTATTCAGTTGTACATCTGTACCTGTAACGTCTCAGACCTGAAGTAGCCAGGCTATATAAGGCTCATATCCCCGTTGTGCAGTATCTTTTTGCAGGTTACGGAGACTTTCATATGACAGGGACTTGGTGATGATCTCAACCTCTGTTTCCCCTGCGGGTTGTGAGGGCCCTCTTTTCTTATCCTTATTGCCTGGGTGCTCTGATTTTATCTTGTGCTTCCTTGATTCCAAAGGAGTCTTGTACTTCCTTGATTCCAAAGGGGCGACTGCTGCTGGCTGTGGCTGCCCCTGTGATTCAGCTGGAACGTGGACGGTTGTAATGACTGTGGGTTCCACTGCTGCACCATCAGACTCTGCCTTTACAGGGCAGGGGGAGGGTTTCCCACCAGCTGGGGAAATGTATTTCTTTAACAGCTGGCTCATCTCATGTATCTTCTTCACCAGAACTCCCATCCAATCTCAGTGGTTCATTTCTGAGGTGGGCTGCGGGGCAGGGTCAGGCAGTGGGCCAGCATCCCTATTCTGTGGGGCAGTGTCAGGCCCTATGGTAGTATCCCCAGTCTCTGGCACAGGGTCAGACTGCATGGCAGTATTCCCAGTCTCTGGGGCAATGTCAAGTCTCACGGCAGCATCCCCAGTCTCTGGGGCAGGTGTCTGTGCAGTGATCCAAGTTGGCCTCCCCTTATCTCTGGAAACTATGACTATTAGCAACACTTGGGTAGTATCTAGAGAGAATTTAAACCCTTCAAAAGCTGGGCTTTTGAGGTAGGCAAAAAGAACTGGTTGAAGGGCTGGGAGAAAATTTCCCCTGCTGTAATTTCCTCACAGAAAGTACCATTCCTAAAGAACCCCAAAAACATAGACTTAATGTGTGATAGCCATGTATCCATGTGCCTGCCTTTCAGAGGAAGTTAAATATTCATGAATGCCTCACCTTATCTACCCATAAAACAAGCTGGATGACAGCCACAGTAGCCTTAGTTATTGGGCCCATGTTTAAATAAGGGCCTGCAAATCGGAGGAATACAGCCACAACTACATGCCATTCAAACCAGGACAAGTTAGACTACATGATGCTGCCTAATGAGTTTTCTATATTCAACACACACAAAAGAAATACTAGGTTACTTAAGAACCACTATTTCTTTTTCTCTTTCTTTTCTCGGTGCCCTCAAGCCGCACATTGGGCACCAAAATCTGTCTTGGTTTGGGAAGACAGGTATCTGTCAGGGAAAAGCTGGAGTTTCTCTTGGAATGGAGAATGTAAACCACCCCCCCATGCCCTGCCTTTTTATTTCCAATTATAAATTTGCAGTTAAAAGCCTTTAGGCAAAAGATTTGGGAAATAAAAATAGCAGTTCTTTACTATATGTATAACAAAGCAAACAAAAACCAACAAATACAGCATTAATAACAAAACCAGTACCAAGAACCTCGAGGGCTTTGCTTCACAGAAACCCAGGGCAGTTTGGCCTCGGTGTCTTTGTAGGATCCTCAGAGCACCAAGCTGGAACAGTGGAAAAGTCCCGGGCTGGTAGCTGGGATGGCAGGATGTCCGGGCAGGGCAGGGGCAGGGTGTCCTGGCAGGGCAGGGGGGTGCAGGGTCACTATGTAGCAAGATGAGCAGCACTGATGGAACCACGACAGTGGGGCAGGGCTGGCCCAGCTCTTGCAGGGCGGCAGAGAAGCTCAGAATTCCAGGGTGAGCAGATGATGGCAGATTTCCCAGGACTGGACCCCTCCAGAGAGAGTGAATCATTCTAGCAGGGAGCAGCAACCCAGCCTTTCTCTCTCCTCGAAAATGCCGGAAAAAAAAGAGTGCCAAGCTGCCTCAAGCTCTGTCCTTTACCTGCCCCAAAACTCGTGTTATCTCTCCCTCCGAGCTTCGACCACCACTTTGGGTTTTTTTTGAGAAGTGTTAAGTATCTATCACTTAGTTTCCTTAGTAACTTATGGGGAAAAAATTCTTTAGAGTAAAAAGGAACAAACCTAACCCCCTACACTGGGGAAGGATTTTCTTCCTTCATCAACTCCACACTGAAGTGCCTTTGGAATACAGCCCACCGGCCATTTTTTGCACAGCCATGGTACTTCCACATGAGACAGAAACTGCTATTGCACTATTTCCAGTCAAAAGCCCATGAGGAGTGGGGCAGCCAGAGCATCCTGTGCAGATACAGACCTGCAGCTGTCACTCAAGTGAGTTTTGGCTCCTGCCCAGCGTGGCGGGTGCATCTCCTCTGTGACTGCCCCTCTTCCCATGTGCCCATGCATAGCAGGTACAGGTTTCTGGGTGGAAATGAATGGAAAAGGCTGGGGAGGTCTGCTGTCAATAGAGAGATGCCAGTGGAGAACAAACCATCCAGGATGCTCCTGGAGTGTGTGACAGAGAACTTCTGACACAGCTGGTGACTGAGCCAGTGAGGGAAAGCACTGCTGGACCTGCTGTTTGTGAAGAGAGAAGGGCTGATTGGTGACTGGAGGGCTGGATGCAGCCTTGGGCTCAGTGATCACAAAATGCTTGTGTTTGATTCCCAGAGAAGGAACAAGAGTTGTTGGGGAAGTGTTTACCTGCAACAAGGTGTGAACTCCTTAAACTTAAATGCAGTGCTTATTTGTGCATTCCCTCACACTGATGATTAAGGTGTGCAAATGGATATCGTAGCCTTGAGAATAAAGAGAATGGGCCCATTAAGAAGACAGCTGCTATGCATTAAAGGAGAAGAAAGTGGGTTTAGGAGGCTCTTGACTATAGGAGGAGAATTTGAGGAATGAGATGTTCACCAAATGAACACCAAGGACATTGAGATACCCCCACTTTAAATGCCAATAATTTTGGTGCAGTGATTTAAATATGTCAAATACTTAGTAGGAATAGTTAGCCTGTGAGTTTCAGCAAAGTAATGGATGTGTCTTAGTCCCATGGATACAAACTAGTGGTTGAGATTGCTGGGCATGCACATAGGGAAATGATTCCTCACATACCCAGCACTGAAATAAAATAATGCCTCTTTTATAACATTGAGCAGGTGGAGTTAGAGAGTTTTATTATCCCAACATTTTTGGTGACCAAGAGTGCACGGAAGTGCTGCCTGGGAGCGCCATGTGCAGGCGACAATTTTCCATTGCCTGTGCATTCCAGGAAGACTAGGTGCTAGTGGAGGCTCAGGGGTCTGCCACTAGGTTAATTATGCCTCAGCCCTGGAGGGACTGATGCAACCGAGCAGAAACACCCTCTAGATTAGGGTGAGGAAAACCTTCCTCCCATGGGCCTTCGCAGCCACTTCCTAATATCTGTCAATCTTGCTCCATTGATACTGCTGACCTTGTCAAGAAACAGTTTTACACCTCTGTAAAGAATCACAGAATCAAAGCATATCATAAGACGAGAAGGGCATCTACGAATACATGGAATCCAACTCCCTGTAGTTAAGATTTTTCATTCTTAGTAAGAAGCAGTGCATGCTATATTTGCAGAATATGTGCAACAATTCTTGTGTTTGGTATTGAACAGTTCGTCTATGGGATCTGGCTGAAGAAAATGGTTTTATGACTCCACATTTCCTCCAGTCCTCAGCATAAACAGACAGCTGGTAATCAGCTGGTATCACACATGAGCAGCATCCTGCTCAGGACTGAAAAATATGTGCTAAGACTGAGTCAAACCACTCTAGGTCAGGAAGTAGAACATCTGAAAGCATAGTTGCAATACTCTTTGATTTCAGTGCCTTGAAAAAGTATGGAAGTGTGTTGGCTCCATTCTACAGTGCCCTGGTCATCCAGCAAGAATTAATGTGAGCAACCTAATTTGTAAATCTGCAGAGACTGAGACAATACAAGAGTGAGTGTTACACTCATGCTTACATTTGTGTTATGAATGCTAGGAGACCAGCTCCTTAGTGATTTCAGCTTTATTGGAAACAGTCTGGGAAAGGGGCCCCATAAGGTGTGTGCCCACCACTGCTGCTCTGAATACGGCATGGAGGAGGAGGAGGTTGTCAGTTCTTTGTCTGGCAGATCTCACAGGAGCCCACACCTTCTAGTTTCAGGGTGCCCATGTCACTCCTGTGGTTAGGGTGATGAAGGCGAGAGATCCTGACTAGAGCTTTGATGTTGTCCAATGTCCCTTCTGGTCAGAGGTGTTACTTCAGCTCTTCACCTGCACCGGGGTCGTGGCTCATTGTTTTTAGGGGTCTCCACTAGATGAATTACCTCTCCCCTAAGTCCCATGGGAATCTGACATTTGAATACTAGGTGATGTCATCCCCCTCCTCATGGTTCTGTATGATTCATTGTCTCGGAGGGGACGGGAGCAGTGGGGGCCATACCAGACCCTAAGGGAATTTACACAACATCTCACCCAACCAACAACCCACCATCGTCATTAACTGATGATGTAACTTTGTAACAACTTTCTAACCATTTATTCTTTACACTCACAAGTAGTTTTAGTTAATAAAATTCCAGAAGGCCTCTTTACCTTCTATCAAGGTACAATAAATATTACCAGTTAAAACTGTTGCCATCAGTAAATGTACTTAAAAGGCATTGTGCAACAAGTGTGATAACTTTGCTGAATTTATATGTTCATTAATCCCTGTCAGCAACAAGGAAGATCGAGATATTTTGTGGCATGAACTGGATATCTTTGAAGATTTAATTAATACGTGAAGAATAATGCCTGATACTATGAGACAAAATATATGTTCTTAATAACAAGGTCTTTTTTTTTTTTTTTCAAATACAGAAATAGGTTAGGAAAAAAAATCAGTTGACCCAAGTTAATCTCAAGAGGATGGAGTAAGAAACATAATGCGTGTGTAAACAAAATGCTGTTCTAGACTGTTTCAGAATACCTGTTTCCAGTAGAGATAAAACAGATCGGTGCTGGTGCTGTATTACATCTTTTCACAGGAATAAGAATAAAAAGCACTGAATAAAACTTAATTAGGTATTGAGAAGGGTGTCAAAGATAGTAAAGGAAATGAAGAAGCTATACTCTACAGGCATAATTTTATTTTTTTCATCTGGCCACATGATGTCTGCAAAGAAAACTACTTTTCTTTAAATGGAAAGGAGGCCAACATACAGGGAAGGGCATAGGGCACAAACTTATTCAGGAACAGAAAAACGAGTTGTTGACTTGGCAAGTAAAATTTGATCAGTGAAAAGGAACTGGATGAGTAAAGAGGGGCTGATACTCTGCACTTCGGAATGCTTTTATCTGACCGGTACCCCATGAAACAGCCTGGAGTGCAAATGCAGGGCTACAGAAAACGCTGCGGTCAGCTTCCACAGACCGGCCAAAGCCGCAGCCAAAGCAGCACCCCTCGGATGAGGGAGCCGGGCCCTGCCCAGCCCCAGGAGAACAAGCGAGCCTTGGGGCGGGTTTGGGTTGATCCGCGCTCACACTCAGCGCCCTCAGCAGAGAGGGCAGCTGGCCCCGGGCTGGTGACACCGCCCGCCCACTCCCGGTGGCTCCCGCCGTGATCCCGGCGCCGGGCGATGCCCTGCGCAGGCGGGAGCTCCGAGCCGCAGCTGCCCTCTTCTCGCTGCGAGCGCTTGGTGGGAGCCGGCCCGGGTGTCCCTCCGCGGGCGGTGCGTGTGGGGCCGGCAGGGCTCCCGCCCCGGCTCTGCGCTGCCGCCGGGACTCGGCAGGCGTGGTGGGACCGGGAATCACGGACGCCCGAGGCAGCCTCGCCTCCTCCGCCGCCGCCTCCTCCTCCTTCTCCTCCTTCTCCGGAGTGGGACGTATGATGGCGGCAGCCGCCGTGCCGGAGATGAGCAGCGCCGGCAGCAGCAGCACCGACACCTCTAGCACGGCCGACGAGGAGAGGATGAGGCGCCTCTTCCAGACCTGCGACGGCGATGGGGATGGCTTCATCAGCAGGTAGCGACAGCTGGAGGCGGCTCTTTGCTGGTACGCAGCAGTCCCGTCCTTCCTTCGCCCCGCGTTCCCCGGCGCTCCGCTTGTGGGCGAGTTGGAGCAGCGCTGGGAGCTGCACGGCTCCCGCCCCGCTGTCGCCGGCACCGGAGCCGGGGGCTTTAGGCGACGGGCCTCGGCACCAAAAGCTTCCTGGGACAGCGGGCGAGCCCTGCTGGCAGCGCTTCCACGTCCGCCGGGGCTAAAAGGTCTCTGATCCTGGATTTTATCGCCTCGTGCCCTGGGCAGGTGGTTTTTGCAAGTAAACACACGAAAAGCCGTCGTGGGTAATCTAGGAGAAAATTAGTGCTGTTCTCCTGGATCTTATTTTATTTTGTCAGTACGTGTCAATCAATATTCTTGTTACATAGTTTCATTTAAACTCATCTGCTAATCCTCAGAGAGTTTGAGGAGTATCACCCAGGCTGATGGATTTTGGTGGGAAACGGTGAGCTTGTTCATTTGGAGTAGATAGTTGGAAATAAGCCATAGTGGAATGTTTATGTGTCTGGAAGCACTGGGTCAGGAGTTGGGTTTGTGGCAATGGTATTTCTGAGCTCTCACGCCGTAATTTAAAAAATAATGAACTTCAAAAGGCAGGATTTGCCAGAGACCGTGGAAACTTGCATTTTCAAGATGAAACTAATGCTACTGCTTGCAATTAGTAAGTGCCTCTAGAGAACTGGGACAGTGAGAGAATTCCTTAAGTCTGCCATCTAACCTGTAACCTGCAAATATGACCCCGCAGAAACGCTAAGTAAACTTCAATTCCCACTGCCATCTCTTTGGAGCCAGAAAATTGTTGAAAATCTGTAACAACTGGCAGTGACTTTAAAAATGTAGTTCAAGGGTTGTGCTATTTCTTATTTAAACAGCTCCCTTAACGCTCTTTCCCCCTCTGTCTAATAATTATTTTGACAGTTGTGGTTTTGAAATACAAACTTTGAAAATGTGTACTTTCCAACCACTGTGCTAAGACTGCTTCTCTTTCCATTTGTTTACAGTCTTCGTGGAATTTATTCTGATGTCTGAAAACTTGTGAGGTTCGCACACATAAAGTGTGCACTGTCTCCTTAGAGCACATTTGCTCTTCTGTATTGTCTTGTTTTTCTGCAATGTAAACTCTCTGTGTATTTATAATTTAAAGACCTTACTCAGGGAATGTTAATGTTTTAGTGTTTCATACAGACGGTTGAGAGATGTTACCATGACACAAGCTACTAATTTTTGATTGAATAGTCCACATTCCCTAAGTTTAATCCCAGATTTGTATTCTGTGTTCTTCTAAGTAGGCGCTTTAGAGTGATGCTTGAACTACAGTGTTAAAAACACCAGGATCTGTCTGAGAAAGGAAATGGCAATAAAGCCCAGGGTGGTGGTTGAAAGTCCTTCAGGAAATGGTGGGTTCATTGTTGAATTAGGTTGCTAATTCTTTGCTTCAGAAGGGAGTTGTGCCTTCAAGGCACAACTGCTGTGGCCTTTATCAGAGAACATGGTGTCTTCCTTTACATTTCTGAATTTGTGACAGAGAAGTGAGAGAATATTTAAGAAATTATCTTTGACATTACTTCATTAGCTAGCCTCAGTGATGAGTTGTATAAGGAATGCCTTTCTTACTTTCTGTAGTTACTCAGTTTTGCTTATAGTCTGTTTTATGGCAGTGGCATATGCAGAAGGAAACTTGTTCAGTTGGATTTGGATGTCTTTATAGTATGTACAACCACAGTATTACAAACAACTCGGTCAGTTTTATGGACGCACAGTGTCTCTGTTAAAAGCATAGCACCTGGGGATTTGTTGTTGTTTAGAGCCCTAGTGTTTAGGTAATTGCATCCTTTTTAATGTAACAAATTAATGCAAAAAATTAAATTTTTTTGCAGCTTTTAAACTAAATTTCATCTTGCCATTTTCTGTGTACTGTTTGTCTGACTTCTGTGTCTATCTGGTTGGTTGGTTGTTTGTTGGAGGTTTGTTTATTTATACAGGCTTGTTGCTTGATTTTCCTGTTTCTTATTGTCCTGTTTCTTTGGACTTCTCTGGAAGTGGAGATTAGAAGCTGACTTCTGCATCTCATGGTGTCTTTCTCAGCAGGTTAAACATAGCAATAAGTGCCCAAGCATCTATATAACGAGCTGAAAACACAAAAGCTAGCACTGTAAAATCATCTCCTTCCTTCTGTACTAGAACTAGACTTGTCTGTGATCTATGACCTATTACTAGCATGAGCTTCTTTTTAAAAACTAGCTTATTTTTAATGCAGTGGGGCTGAAATTTGCAGTTTTGAAGCTGCTACTGAAAATTAATTTTACCTTTAAAAATTAGTATCCCTTCTATTTACAGGCCCGAAGCTTGGTCAGTTATTTCTTTGCCTAGCACACAAAATAGTTCGTTTATATGGTCTCTTTTTTTCCAGCTCCAGAGCTGTTAAGGAAAAGAAGGTCTTTGTATTTACAGGAAAGGCAGGCATTTTTTGTGTGTATTTATTTAGTTCATATTGCGTGAGGAAAAAGATGTTTGCATTCCTAATGAAATAACATGGTGTCTCAGCTGTGGGAATGCTTTGTTGTGCATCAAACTGTAATAAACCTCTTCAAATAGTAGCAGGGAAGACAGACACAGATGGGAGAGGAGGAGCATGTCCTAAGATACTGATTAATTTTCACGCTCTCACCTGAGATATTGATTAATTTTCAGGCTCTAAATAGGATGATATCAAAACAATAAAGCATAATTTAAGATGTCCCATTGGTGGTTATAATCCAGAAGACACTGAACTATGGTAAACCAGTGTCTCTGAGCCTTGCATTGCCATGTGCATATTGAAATTTTGCAGCATCCAGCCAGAGAAAAGTACTAAGAGAACACCAGTTTAAACTTGTACTGAAATGGCTTTTGGTTCTTTTGGGGTTAATATTTGTTATGTAATTATTTTAATATCTTGCAAATGTTAGGCATTCTTCTGATGCTTCTACAACAAGACGTAATTTCACAAAAGCCAACTAACCAACCAAAAAGTACCACCCCCGCCCCCCCTCGCCCCGTACCACCCCCCAACTCACTTGCAAAGCAGTCCACAGTTAAAGCTGGATTCTGAATGCTTGAGATCCACTGGATGAGCATTGCTGAGAGCAGAAGGCAGACTTAAACACTGTTTACAGCAGAACTTCAGTTTTGCAGCTGTAGCAGGATTGTGTTGTTGTTAACAAAAAGCTGTTATCTGAAAAAATATAATTGCTTTTCTTTGTTTTATTCTGTTTGCTTTGAAAAGTTTCAGAATCTGATGTTACATTTATAGTCATTTTCAATTTCAGAGAGTTGGTGAATGGTGGAGGGCATGTGTGCTTTTTTTTTTCTTTTTGGTGCTTGTCTGTATATGTAGCCTTGATTGCTGGGGTTTTATTGGTGACAGGCTGGATTAGTATCTTCTTCAGAAACTAATTGCCTTGTAGCTTTATTTTATGTGGATTTTACCGAAATTCCATTTAGCACATAATGAATTTCATCTTCACTGCAGAAGTTACTAAATGGGCTTTGGATTACTCTACTGTAACACTGCAAAGTGTAAAGATAACTTTGAATCTGCAGGAAATACTTCTGCTTTAAAAAAATGAAGGTATGAGCTGTGGACATAATGGATGAAGAAAAAATTAATTTCATTATTAAGTTATAAATATGCTAGTATTATAAATGATTAGAAGCCAATTCAAAATAATAGAATTTATTTAGCAATTTTCCAAAATCCAATTAAAAAGCCACAATAAAATCAGACAACATCAATCGAATGTTGGGTGGGCAGAGTGACAGCAGCAAAGGTGCCATCCAACCTCTGACCACAAATACTGGGTCTCGGTGTACAGTTTTTATACAGTTTATTTATCCCGAGGCTAAGTCCATTGAAAGTCCAAATATTCACGTTTTGATAGTTTTCCCGAATTTCTCCTTTGGGGTGTTGATTTGAGCATCCTCGGGATCCTCCACCAAGATTGATATCAGATGTTGAGCAGCCATGAAGTGGAGGCCCATCCTTGATGAATGGGCCATCTCCAGTCCAGCCCTATTGTTTCTGTTGCAAATTTTGTGGTTTCACAGCTTACACAGTAGGCCTTGGAATCTGAGAGATGCCCTGGAGTAGCTTCAGGGCAAACAGACCAAACTTTTGATACAATATTATATACACGAATTTATCCATTACATTTCACACTAGCTGTCCAATTTTAACTTTTCAGCATGGATTGAATTTTTGGATTTTGAAGATGAATTTTAGGATTGTGAAGAAAAAAAGTAAACCTAGTGTTTAGTTCAGCTAGAACTTTGTCATTATATTAACAATAATGGAATTAAGGTTTGTTTGTAGAGTTTGTTTCAAAACGGTGTCATCTATGTAGACTTTTTTTTTTACCCTGGGTTAGTGCCTTATAGAAAGTCTTGGTAAAAGCAGAACAAGATGTTAAAAACCCAGTAAACATACTAACTTTGTAATGAGTTTATACAGTCTATTAAAAGGACATGCTGAATGTCTGCCTTCTTTAGCCCTGCACAGAAGCAGTTAAAAGGAACCAGTTGGATTTGATTGGTTACCTGAGTGGTTTTAGTGGTACATAGCTTAGGGAGTTCAAAACCTTTGTACAGGCTGATCCTTCCCTTTTGCATGGATGTCACAGCAGTAGGACATCCACAGCTTTCTTGCTGAGTGTATTTTGGCACCCTTCCCCCCTTCAGTGTTTCTGCATCTAGTGGCTGCATGCTATTAGAAGAGAATACCCCCTATTTTCAAGAATACAAAGTATTAATCGATTCATTGTCTTTTTAAGGGAGGGGATTTATTCTTCTATGGTCTCTGTTACTCTCCATAGCACTCGTTACCACTTCATTTTACTTTTTTCCAAGTATTTGGTTTTGCTAATGTGCTTCAACTTCTGTGCTTAACATTTAGAAATACTTACTGAAGCACATAAGGACTGATAAAATGAAGCAGCAAAATCAGTATGGGGTGTCTGTGACCAGTCAAATTACCACTGTTGGTAAAACACGTGTTTAGTCCATAAGATGACCATATATGAGGTCATGCGAACATATTCAGTCAGAATCTCTGAAAACTTGCTTTAGTAATGAGTTAATACTCTGCATGTAGGGCCTTTCTAGTCTCTGGAGAGTATTCTTTGCTAGTTGAAAGCAGTATCAGGAGCAAGCTGTTGAGAGTGCTCAGATGTCAGGAGGCTAGGGAGTGATAAAGCCATTTATCCTATAAGCATGAGATTTAGGAAAGGTCAATTCTAACAGAACAGGTGGAAACAAAAAACTTCCTTTGAAGTCTTGTGAGAGAAGTAATATTTATTCTGTTAGTTTTGCAGCTATTTTGGGGATTTCAAATTTCAAAAGAAGTTTTATCCCAATACTGTACAGTCCTAAGTCTGGCCTCAATCCAGCTGTCTTAACAAGGAGACATCCTTTAGAAGCAGTCTGCAAAATGTCAGCAAGATTGTGACAGAGCTTTGCTTAGTCCTTGCCTTCAGTCTGGCTTCACTTGGGCTGTGAAGTTGGGCTGTTCTTACCATGAAGCTAAAAAAGTTAAGACCTCAATACAGGATTTTGTTCTCACATTAGGTCTGGACTATTTGCTCTGTGTTTGCTTTAAATCAGCTCGGGTTTAGAAATTCAGTGGGGGAAAATTCCCAAATCTCCAAAACCCCCAAACCACTCCTCCAAGCCTTGGTAAAATGTACTTTGTCCTTACACTATTGCTTCAGTTTATATTGAAAACAGTTTCAGCTCCCAAATTCTTTTCCTAGACTTAATTTTAGTCTTCATCCATCTCCATTAAGAGGCTGTCACAGGGTTTGTGATCTGTGTAACTGAAGGATTGCTTTTATATGGACACAGCACAATACTTACTCTGTGCCATGTATAATGGTGACTGGAAGCACTGTGCTATTTCTCACAAGGTTATAATCTGTTTTTTCTGTTTCTCCTGGACCTTTCCTTAGTCAATGATTCCACAGTTGTATAGAATTTTGTGGGGTTTTTGTCCAACTTTGTCTTCCACAGGTCCTCTTGGAGCATCATAACCAAAAAAGGAATAAATTACAGGGAAAGCCAGGAGGTTGCGTATGTATGAAAAGCCAGAGAGACATGCTCTAGTTTAGGATGAAGAAAAAGGTATCCCCTTCGTTAAATATGGTGTCTAGAAAATATACCAAGAATCAACATTCATTAAGGGATTATATATTTTGTTATAGATGGGTAATGTGATAGTTGGCTCTCACATTTAAGGGATTAATATTATGTGTATGTTAAGAGAAGTTTTGTTGATGTATAGTTATGTTATTGTGATTTGTTCTCCATCTAAGTCCCCTTTCCCCTTCCCCTTGTGGTGTTGTCACTGGATGGCCTTGGTAGTTGAGGCTTTTGGGAGGAGGGCAGCTTGTTACCAGGAGGCATGGCATGGCAACACCTGACCTCCAGTCGAGTTGCAAAAAAGTAGTCTCCACCAATGGACGGCAAGAAGAGTTGATTGGCAGACTTTGGGAGGGGCCAGGGCTACCTGATGCAACCCTGGGGGTTTAAAAGGCAGAGCAGCCAATTTGGTGACTGAGCACATGATGGTTTAGTTTCATGCTCCCAGCCCTGTGGTTTTTCCTTATTCAATCCTTTGTTGAATTTTGTTAAGGTTTGAATAAACCTTTGAAATTTTAAAAGTCAGCAGTTGTTTCTCACATATTTCAATGTCTCTGTTTCTTACAACTGGTACACAGTTAAAGTCAAAACTTGAATTTTCTGAACATATTATATTTTTTAATTGGTTAGCAGTCCAGTTCTTATGTAAACATCAGGCACCTGAAGGGTGTTTTAGCTGGAGTTGTTAAAGTTTTACAGTTAGTGAAGTTGGTGTATTTTTTATATTGCTTTTTTCTTTCCTCATTGACACTAATAGTCTGGTAAAAGGGGCTAAACTATGTAGCTGAGACTTGTTGTTACATGGTATTACTCTATTTTCTTTCTTAGGACCTTGTTGTCCAGGTAGATTGTATGGTGGAAAAATTGACCAAACAGTAATTTACTTGAAAATGCTAGTGGTTGATCCCTTTGAAAGTTACCATCCAGCTGGCTTCTAAGCAGTGAAATTATTATATTTATTAATTTTGTTATTGATTTTTATTTTTTTAATTGAGATTGTTGCAAATACCATGTTGGTAAGAGAAGTTAATTACTGTAAGAGAAGTTAATCACTCTTTCAAGTCAGTCACTACAGAGTAGGTGATCAGAGCACAAAGTTTAATCTGTTTTTAGTGAGTAGCATATACATTTGTTGTGTCATCTGTAAAATATATTTCTGTTCTGAGAAGTACCTGCTGCAAGCTGGCTGTGTTGCCCATATCTAGTGTGACATGGGGAAGAGACACATACAGACATGCTGAGGTTTGGGGAGGAAACCACCCACTGCTTCCCCAGAGGAAGGAGTGTTGACGTAGGCTGCATACTTGGAATGGTATTGTAAGAGGCACCAAGGCAGGACAGAGCTGTGAAGCAGAAGCTCAGATGGTTGAATTATGAATAAGACATAGAGGGTTTTGGGGCTGGCTGACTGTTAACCCTGTCTTTTTCCTGATGATCCAGTGTTGTGGATCTGGATCAAGTTGCAGTTTAGTTGTGAACAGGCACTGGAACATGCAGAAATTGAAACAAGCAGGGAATTTCAAGTGTAAAATTGTTCCACAGTATGAAAACAATTCTGAAAAAGTGACAGAAAAAAACAAGAGAAAGAGTACCCAAGAGAGGGAGTCAGTGAGCTGCTGATGACACTAAGAACTGTGAGAGTTTTGTTTTGCTTTGTTTTGCTTTCTACGTTGAAAATAATACATGCAATGAGATTGTTCATGCAAATAGGACTGGTATCAAATACCTTAGATGAGAGAGGGAAGAAAGAAGTTGAAGGCTACTTGGATTTGTTTTAATTAGTTGTACTTGGAGATTTTGATGTAATAATCCTTAAAACAACCTCAGAATTATTTTTCATTCTTTTTCCCTGAGCTCTTCTTAAAGATACTAGTAACAGAAAATGCAAAAAGATAAAATACGCTCCTTTTCTTTAAAAGTGTTTTGAGATGGGGGTCTCTCAACGGGCAGCTTGCTGAATATGGATTCGTTAAGAAAAAGTTAGGTTGAACCCATCTAATCTAGATCTAGTGTCAGCAGTTTGCGGGAGTGAAACAAAAGATGCCCTTTTCTCGTCTTTTTTAAGGCTTTTGATGTTGTTTTATGATACTTGTAGGCAACCCAAAGAACTAGACTAAGAGAGACTTCGGTTACTTTTTTTCAGAGCTGTACTTGGAGATCACTAAGTGCTCAAACCTCTGCTTTGTTTGACAAATAAAATACTGTATCAAATTAAAATCAGAAGGATTTTGGGCCATATCAGCATTATTTAGAATTAATGATCTGGATGACATGATAATGGGTAAACTTTCTTAAATCTAAGATGACATGAAGCTCAGGAAAACTGGAGACGTGCTGTGGGATAAGAGTCACAATTGGTGCTGACAGACAAAGATATTGCTTGAAAAAAACAAGTGACATAAAGCAAGGATAAGCAGACAATAGCACATTTGGTGGTACACATACAGGATGTGTGATTTATGAGATTTATAGTGGTTCTCAAATTAAACTTGAATTAACAGAATTGTACTGTTGCATAACAGGACTTCTGCTTTCAACTTCTAGTCGATTTTCAGTGTATGCTTTAAGCTGGTGTCCAGTTCTTTGTGCTGTCATCCATTTAGTTGGATCATTTAGAGAAAGACAAGAGGAGCTTATGTAAGGTCATTAGAGGTACAAAAAAATGACTTTCTTTACTCAAAAGAAGGTGGACTATCTGATTATGGGCTTTAAATATGTAAACACTCTTTTTCTAACCCACTGGGATGGCAGAAAGCAGTGTTAATTTTTGAAGTAACAATCTAAATTGTATCTGGGAAAACTGAAATAAGGAAACTTGCAGAAGAGAACAGTGAAGTGCTAGGACAGAGCACACATGGAGGTTGAGGCATTCTTAAAAAGCAGCTTAGACGCCTGTCCGTGAGTGATGACACTTGGAGTCTGGTATGTTTTCTACACTGGTAGGACTTAATTGCCTCTTCCACTGTTTAAGAGGAAGTAATAGAATTTGTCTCTTGTTCTTATAATCAGGCAAATGTTCAAGATCTCTTATAGTGTCATATAAACTTCCACTATACAAAACACAGTGGATATGGAATAAATATCCCCTTTTGCGACTGCAGTCTGTTCTGTTGACCGTTTCCCCCCCATTTCTTTCAACTTTTCATTTTGCTTTAATTCCTTCATATTTGGGGACAAATAGAGAAAAAAAGACCTATGAAATTATCAAATGTCAGTCAATGTTCTTATGTCTTCTTAAGTTTTCATGTAGCATGAAAAAACCTGTCTGCATGAATGCCCTTCCTGATCACAGTGATATGTTAAAACTGAAGCTTCAGTATGAGTTTTGACATCCCAGTATCAACAATATTGCTGCTCAGCATTTTAACAAGTATGTCCAGCTGATGTGCCTGTTCTCCATCCCATCCTGCCTCACATTATTCATGCCCTGCCAAACACATCAGCTTCACTGAAAATGGCTCGTTTACAGCTATTGCCTGGTGCTGACAATGTATTTCATACGCAGAAAATAGGGAGCAGTGGGACAGCCATAAGGAAATGGAACTTTACTTTAAAAGTGAACAAAATGGGTGTTACTGCATATCTTATACTTTCATTTAAAAAGGGTTGATTAATACTACTACATACTCTGGCACTAGGAAGTAAACCCAAAGAAAATACTTTCGAAATAAAACGCATTTTGTTTAGCAATGCAGAGAGTATTCCAAATATGCATGTCAAAAGTGTTTGCATGTCAATTTATCAGTTGTTTCATGTATGAATAGCAGTGATGGTCATGAATGCAGTTTATTAAACTGAGATGAGAACTGTAAACCTTTTTTCTAGCAATAACTTTCAGGCAGATGTATTGTTGCAGGAAACTTGTGGTTCTTCATTCTTTGCTCTTTTGTAAGGACATCTAGGTTGCAGCAGGTGAAAAATTCCAGCAGTTCTGAGCTGTCCTCATTATTCCTTCAGAAGCTGTAACTTCAGTCCTGCCTTACCATTTCCTTTAAAGGTGATGTGGAAATGCTGACTTAGTCTTATCAGGATGATCCATACCTGCTAAAGTAATAGCTTCTGTATTGTTAAACCATCAAAATTGGTAAAATTTGAGGAAATTGGAGAGTTAAAAATTACCTCTTAAAGTATTTCTGTGTGAAAAGGTCTGTGGAGATGTAATTGCTTAGATTATGACAAAGGTAATGAAGTCTGTTTCCAAGTCTAAATTCATTAGGTGGACAGAAATTTCTTTTTTGTTGTTGTTGCTGGTTCTAGAAATTATTTCTTCAAGAAAGCATACTAAGTAAAAACTGCTGTGGGTGTTTGTCCCCTTTCCTAGTCTACCAGACTATTCTATCTGCTAATGAACTTCTTGAACAATTTTCTTCTCTTCTTTAAAATCAAGACATCTATCAGGCTTTGGGTGGACCACCAAATTACATAAATTCTCCATCCAGCACCCCATGTAGGTGAGTACATTGTTTTTATTCATGTTTTACAGGCAGCAGTGGACGTTGTCTTTTAGTCGGGTAACCTTCTGAAGTGCTCTCTGTAGCTGAGTGCTAACCTTGAGATGCTTTTTTTGCTAAAGATTGTAGCGTCATAGGGGACTTCTGTGATACACACTCACTGTGGTTTCGGCTTTCTTGGTGTTTCAGATGACTTTGAAATTATTGTGTGTTACTTCTGTTCTTCCACATTAAGAAATAAGCATTTTGATACAGCCTGCCTCATGATGCTTGGAGCCTCTTACCTTACAATTTCTTTCCCCACTTAAAATTCTGTTAGAAGTTTATTCAGAACAAAAGGTGTCACTCTGTGAGCTTTTTGGAGGACTTGACTGCAGATGAACAGAGTTCTGGGATTGCTGCCAGGATTGTTTGCTCATGGTTGCTCATAGAAAAGTCAAAGCTGGAGAACCGATGTGATTCTGTGGTTTAAGCGATCTGAGGCTTGACTTGCTGTAAGAGTCAGAGCAAATGTAGCAGTGGGTCCAGGATGCTCCGGAGATTGGTGGCTGCCCCAGGGACCTAAACTAAACACCCATCTAGCAACAACGAAAGTAATTTTAATAAATCTTTTAGATCAGCAACTTCTTATTGTTTCTGAGTGCTCCACTAGTCAGTCCTTTTTAGATTAGTCCTTTTAAAATTAATGTTTCAAATAGATTATTACTCTTTGCTGCAGTATTGGTCTAAAAGTGATTCATGACACAACTACATGAAACAGGTTTTCTTACACTGTTTGTTTATTTACTCTATTTGTCTCTAGGGAACTTGGCTGCAATTATAATTTTGACTTCCCTCTGTAAAGGTGTTTGTGTGCCTAGACTGCAAGTTACATAAGCAAAGATGAAGCGTTTCCTGGCAAAATGATGATACCTTTTTACTAGCTGAAATTTTAAATAGTTTTAAGAAAATATGTGGTTTCTCCTTGACATTATGTAGTGGAATAATCTTTGCCAGGTTTCCTTTATAAATCAGTTTTCATTTGTGTAACACCTTTAGGCTGTAGGGAACCAGAACTGGGTTTGGACATGTCACTGTGGGCTGTAGTAAAATAGAAGCTTTACAGTTGTCATGAACAGGGTTGTGTAAGGTGTGCTACTGTGCCACAACCTCCTCCTTCCCCAGTATTGCAGATTCATTCTTCTGGAACCAGGGCAACAGACCTGTGTCCTGGAATCCCATGGCAAAATCCCCCTGCACTGCTTCTCCCGGTACTCATTTCAAAATTAGCACACCTCTTCAGAGTCCCTCAATCTGATACTATATCTGATCTGTTCCAAGAGAACAGATCTGTCACTTCCCATGTAAAAATTTAAATGTGCTCTCATTGTTATTTTTCTTTGCAACATCCTTTTGAGATTGTATTCGTATTGTTTTAATTTTTAAAAACAAGGAACTGAGCCATGAAGATTATTTATTAATTGATCAGATTCAAATCTAAGACCAAAGCTCTGAGCACAAATTGAACTGCAAGTAATAATAGCTTATATTTGGCCTATGTGACTAATTTTCTGTAATAAAATTGTTTCTTGTCATAAGTAGAGATTTGGTTGCTTTCTGTTATGTTTATTGGAGCTTTGTTTTTGAACTACATGGTCATGTTATTATTGTTGATGTTGTCATTATCGTAATGGTCATCATCATTGCTATTACATTTGTTAGTATGATTATTATTATCCAGTTTTTTTGTAAACAACTCTGACAAGAATTCTGTTTCTGCAGTTCTGGGATTCCTGCATAGAAGAGATTTACAGGGCTCCACCCAGCATACGGCTTCTTTCTATAGAATAGAATGGGTCTTGAATCTGATAATAAATTACTTCAGTGATACTGTTCATGCAAGAGCTTTGAATATGTAGTTGTATCATGTTTTCTTAAAAATATTCTGAATGATGCCCTGATGCTAGTAATGAAATTATAATGATGACGATGATTATAATAATAATAATAGTAATAATAATAATAATAAATCTGCTACTAATTCACATAAAGGTAATATTACACCTTCCTTCCTTCTACAGAAAGATTTTGTACAACACAGGAATAAGCAATATGCTTTTAAGCTTCTTAAAAGAATGCATAACATCGAAACACATTCATGCTATTTGTGGTATAAATTGGTATGGTATTGCTATGCAATCCAGTTCAAAAAGTACTTAAGAAAAGGATGGCAGGAAAGAAGCAGTGAAGTGTGAGAATAGCAAAGTAGTGGTAATTTTTTTAAAATTTCTAATCAGAGAGAATGGGGCACCCAGAGGATTTTGATAGTGTAGAACAGTTGTTGCTTCAGATCTGGCTGTATTGGTTTGCCCACATTTTATTTAGAATATGATTATTTGTCATTTGATAAATATACCTCTGTCATCATTCAGATGCTGGAGAAATTGTTTCAAGCTTTTGTTTCCTTCAATAGTTGTCTTATTGGTTTTAAATGCATGTGGATTAATACACGTCCACATTAGACAGGGCTAGTATTCCTTTTCTTCTAAATTAAGTTGTTGGTTTTTTTGTTTTCTCTATTCCCACTTTTCCAATCTTCCCCTGCCCCCATTTCCCCTCCAAAAATATCTTTAGGAATGACTTGCTGATGGTGTGCCGCCAGCTGAATATGGAGTCATCTGTTGCAGAGATCATGTACCAGCTGGGAGCAGATGAAAATGGAAAAATTTCCTTCCAGGATTTTAGCCAATGCCACATGGAACTGGTACAGGAAATCAAGAAGGAGGAAGTGGAGCTTTCTGTGAAATCGGATGACTCTTGTAAAAAGAAAAAGTTAAGAGATCGAGTTGCTTCCTGGCCAACTAGCAGCAATAACAGTTTAGGTAAGTATGACTTTTAAATGTCCTGTTGGTGCAGTCTAAAAAAAGGTAAACTGTAGGGTGTTTGTTACTGATTTTACTGGAATTAGGGTTGCTCCTAAAGGGCTCTGTGAATCTGCCCTGCATAATTTCATCATACTCATCCATTACAAGTGCTGTTGTAATGGATGCAGACTTTTCATCAGAATGTAAACTAGAATGTGTGCAGAGCATCCTTTCTAAAATTGCAAATTGCACAAGAGAACAGACTTTCTTGGAAGGGCAAGGGCTGAAAACTGAAGATCTAGGGAGTTCTCTGTTCTATGTGAAGTCCAGGTAGCTATGTAGGTAAAACTGAAAAATGAAGAGAGACTTAGTCTTGGTTCCAGTCATAATATGCTGTAAGAACTAATGTTTCTTATATGCTTTAAAAACTGTTCCACTTAGTGGGAGATCTGATTGCTGGAAGAGCCTGATGATTTAGAGAACACAAAAATACTCCTCCATCTGGTTAAAAACCAAAAAACCCAAAATCAAAACCAGAACCAACCAAGCCAAAATAAACCACCACCAACAAAAACAAACCACAATACCCTCCAAAAATGCAAACCAGCAAACAAAAAAAAGAGTGCTATTCTTTTTACAGGAAAACAGTATGTAGGAAGAGATTATCTGTGTCATTGAGCCCAGAGCTTGATAGTACTGTGACCAGTCAGCATTAGGTCAGAAATGTTAACACCTGCAGAATGCTTCCAATCATCCTGTAAACCATGGAAGATATTAAAGGACAGATTCTGAGGTCAAAAATGACAAAGTGTGGTGTCTTGTGGAAAAAGCTGAGGATGCTGTCCATTCCCCAGCTCCCTACAAGAGTGCATGCTGACTAAGCACAGCTGCTGGCTGGTGACATGAAACTGACCTGCATCCCTGCTTCACAAGAACACCATCAACCTCTGATGGTGTTTAGTTGGAGCTATATCTCTTCAATTTCTTTAGGCTCTTATGTTCCAAAATACTTTCTAAACTAGAAAATTCCATTAGTCTTCCCAGTAGTTTTTCTTTGAAGTGTCTTAAATTAATTTGGGCATATTTTTTACTGTTGGATGTGCTTCATACATCTTCTGGAGAGTTGGGTTATTCCAGCTTCTTATGTTATTGACCTGTTGTCAAGTGTAATGTTTAACATCAGATTTATTTATCTATTTGAAGGTAGTTGATGGTACATGCGATTTCTGTTTTAGCAGCATGATGCAAAGCATACTGAAAACGATACAGATACAAGTGACACATAGCAGAAGAGAGCAATTGCAGGGCACACAGCTCAGTCATATTACTGGTGGGGCTGAGCTGTGTATACAGGTGCCCCACACTGGCCTGGCTAACTCAGAGAGACATTCACACTCTTACTGAACTCAGGGAGAAAGTTGATTCTCTCAGTTGTTTATCGAAAGCAAAACCCAGCCTTTGGTCATCTTGGTGTTGAGATCAAGCCAGCTTTTTTGCAACAGCTGTGATCGGTTCCAGCTCACATCCTTCTCTGAGCTTCATAGATACATCACCCTGGGCCATCTCTGATCCTGCTCCCATGGTAGGGCTTTACTGATCAGTCACATTTGCCCTTATCTTGTCAGTAGTCAGCTTCATAGAAAGTAAAACTGGGCATGTGTTGATTTTGGTGGTTTGGTCTATCTATTCATTTACTTATTTATTTGCTTTGGAGGTATGGGGTTTGATCTTGTAGTCAATTAGCATATGTTTTTTGCTAGTCATCTCAAAAATTCAAATTTTCTTTGTTTGCTTTGTATCCTTGGTGAACGTCTTATATTTTTGCTTCTTAGATAGACTATACTACTCCCTTATCATCCCATCATCTCATGCCCTTTGGCTTTTAATTTTGGCCTCCCAGCATATCACATCTGTTTCATAGCTTAGTTTATCTTCCATCTAATTTTTATAATTTCATATTTTTTTATAGAGGCAGTTCGTTGTTAGCATTTCTTCTGGTTATCCTTCTTTCATATATATTCTTGAATTGCAAAACTCTGTAGTTTCTATGCACATTTCTCCCATAATTTTCTATATTGAAATCTTCATAAGCCTTGTGCTCAAGTGATTTCCAGCCTGTGAATCTCCTTCTGGAGTTGTCAGACAATATTTCAAGGCCAAGATTGTGCCTGCTTTTTTTTTTTTTTCCCCTCTCGTTTTAAGGATATTGTGTGTTCTCTTGCTCATACAATTACCTTCCATTGCCTGCTTTTTTGCTGCTGATACAGTTGTATTTTTCTGCAGAACAGAGTTGTTGCTCTGCCCTCAGATGGCTGTACAAAGTTTCCCTGTTTGCTGATGGGATTTCCGGGGTTTAAAATCTTCTTTTTTAGACAAACCAGCCAAGTAATTATGATTTGTAATCATCAGAGGTGAAAGACAGCTTGTCTGGGTTTAGATAGACAGGCATCTGCCAGGAAAGATTGGAGTATCCCTTGGAATGTAAGCTCCCCACCCCCCACGCCCCCTTTGCAAATTATTACAGATTTGAAATTAAAAGGCTCTGAGGCAAAGATTTTGGGAATAGGTATAGCAGTTCTTTACTAGGGATATATAAAAATATAAATGTTGTAGTACAGAAAAATAAGCAATCAAACAAACAAGAAATCCTAGAAAACCCTGACAGAGTCAGAATAGAAGCTGACACCCTGTTGGTCAGGCTGTTGGAAACAGTCCAAAAATAAGCCCTCCTGGAGTAGGCAGATGTGGTCCTATTGGAAGCAGAGATGGTCCTGCGGAGCCAAGGGTCCAGAGATGGGTCCAGTCCTCCTTCAGGAGTACCATGGGAACACTGGATGTCTGGTGACACTTGTGACTCCTTTTTATCTAGGTGAAGATGGTTTGGTTCCTCCTCCCTGGGTAGAGCATCTTACAACAGTATGATGTAATGTGTCCTGTCATTGGTGAGCTTTAATTGTCCATTAACAGAAGATGTTCCCATGAGGGCAGTGGAAGACTGAAGAGAGATAAGAAACAATGCCCCACCTCCTTTTAACAAGTGGCTTGTTATCAGAGAAGGCAGTTACCCCCTCTCTTCTGGAGTTACAATAGATAAAGAGAATCTCTCCTACCAGATTTCAACAGATGGAATAGAGTAAACATTTTCTTTTGGTTACAAAACCGAGACACAGCTCCTAAACTTTATAAGAGAAAGGCCAACATAATAGTATCAAAATTTATCCCACAAAGAAAACCTACTAATTGCTGCCAAAAAGTATTCATAGATGAACTTCCAAATTTATTAGTGTTTACAATTCAATCCCAACTACTTTTTTTCCCCTTGTCCCCAGGTGCTGTTAGCTTTACAAGAATAATTGAATCCATTTTTCAAGTTGCTGAGTAAATTCATTATTCTTTTCCTATTTTTTTTCCCAAAAGTTAAGTTCGTAAGATGTTTTGGTATATTTTGCTTGATATATTTTGCTCTGCTGGCCAAGTATGGCTATCTTATTTGCACTGTACTTATAAAGCTAAGGGGAATTACAGGATTTGTCGTTGCCCTGCCTTGACTCCTGGAAGAATTCTTAGCGAACATATGGAGATGCTTCCTCCCTCCCAAAAAGGATGGGAGGAAATACTAAAAATAAGTATTTCGGATGCGACTGTTTTTTATTTGGTTGTTAAAAAAAAACATTGTGGCAGCACTGTTCAAAATGTTCGACATAGCTTTCTTTTCAAAGAATCAAGAAAACAGTGCTGCAGTATATTTCTGTGATACTAACCCTGCCTGTGGTATGACCATAATGACAGCTGAGGAATTGCACCTGCAGTGAAGCTTGAATTATGATCTGACCCTTTCTGTGCCTTTCTGATGTTTGTGTGCCTTTCCTGTCTTTGAGGGCTCACTTACATACTCATTAGTGATCAAAGAATTGATTATGTTATTATTGAGTCTTTGCTGTTGCTTTCTAAGCATTGCTTGAGACAAGAGAATCATGTACAAATTCAAACATGAACTTGGTGGATATTCTTTTTTTCCTGGTCATAACACTTTTTATTAAAGTTTATTTTCAAAGACAGTCTACAGGCCTTTCTTTCAAGGCTAATTTCTACATAGTGTATGAGTTACTGATTATATTTAAAGCTGGTATCATGTATTGATCTGGGGCACATAAATGGCAGAATTTCAAAATTCATTTGACTGGTATTAAGTAGCAGGGATCCTGATGATCTGAAACAAAGGAATCCAGCCTCTGACATGAATGTTTTTACACTGCAAGTTTGTGTGTAATTGTTCAGAGATTACCAGTCAGGCAGCATTTTCTGCTGCCTTCTCTTGGAAGAGTTCCAAATTCCCAAAAAAAAAAAAAAAAAAAAAAAAAAAAAAAAAAAAAAAAAAGGCAAAACCTTTTATCTAAATATTTAAATATAAATATATAAATATATGCCTTTGCTGCCTATAAGTTTTGCTTTTCATTATGAAGAAAATAATTTGAAAATAAGTTGCAAGAAGTAATTGCATCAAATTTACTACTGAACTTTGTTTCATCCATCTTTTTTATCATTGATAAGGTTATTTGAATAATTTTGCCCAACTTTGCCCAACAAATGTTCATGCCTGTGTTCCCAGGTGGGCATGGGAAATTGGTTGACTATTTTAATCAAGGTTCAGGACTCAGGTACATTAATAGTCCCTCATGTATGTCCTCAGTAAGCCAAACCTGCATCCATATCTGCCACCCTGATGAGCGAATGAGTGTGTAGATTTAAAAGCTTAATGTTTTATTCAAGTACACAAAAGAGGAAGTTTTCTAAGTTACTAGAATTATTAATCAGCAATTCAAAGCTGTTATAATGTGTTGTAGTTCTTACCCTACACTATTCATGTCAGCAGGAACTTTAACAATAATTTGCAAGTAATAACCAGTTATTTTTCTATCAGTGAAATTGAATGTAAACTCCATTAATGTACTTGCATTTTAAAATTAAAACAAAACAAAACAAACAGAACAACAAAAAAAAAGTACACCACCACCACCACCACCAAAATACAGCAAAAAAACCCCAACACCCCACCTTTTGAAAGTGTTGCTGGAGTCTTGCAGTCACCGTATGTGACTTGATTCTTTATTATATCATTTCAGTAGGAAATGCAGGAAGAATGTCAGTTAGTGATCAAATCTGTGGGTCCTGTGTCCAGTTGTGGACAGTGAGGGCCATAATGGGTAGAGTAAATCTGAGTGAATAACATAGTGAGTGATGGAGGTGAATAGCTTGGCACATGAAAACTTTAATCCAGCAGAACTACATCTCTAAGTATTTAAAGCAAAGAGTTGCCTGAAAAGTCGTGGCTACTTTTTCAGTGTTTTATAGCTTTGTATGTCTTTAATAAATGTAGCATTAGAGTGATTTAAATTGTGCATTCTTTAGGTTTGTCTAGCTCTTTACAAGGAGCCATTTTTTCCCCTTGATAAAAAATAGCCCATTTCTAGCACCCATTGACTTGGAGGATGAACATTCTAGATAAACAGTTACTAATACAAGAGTCCTTTACTATTTTTCTTATATAGGTTAGTATTTAGTAATTAATTCATAGCCAGCTCCCCCTTCTTCACTGAAAATAAGTCCCCTGAGAACTTAGTATGATAATTTATTTTCATAGTGGGTCAAATATGAGAAATAATCAAAGGATTGGTAGGAATTCAGCCTTAAATTAAGCTTATGGGTAAAAAGGAGAGGCAAACCAGTGGAGCTGAAAAATCATTATTTTTGCTTTACATTAATTCAATGTTTGATCTTACTGCAAAAACATTGCTCTAAATAAACTGATGCAGTGATTACATTTTTTATGCTATATTTAATTAAAAACTACAGAGTTTGTATTGACTCAAAGGCATACTGCAGATTCTCTTGAGATTTATGAGCAAAGTTTCACCCTTAGATAAGTTTAACTAGACAAGTCTTGAGTTTCTGATAGGCAAAATTTAATTACATAGAAACTCCTGTTAACTGTAAGTGCTTTAGTTTATTATGTTTAAATAATTTTTTGATACCACTGTCTTTGTGCAAAGCAGCACAATAAAGATAATTTTAAAAAAAACCCAAAAAACAGAGGGTTTAAGTTCTGTGAGCATCCTTACCAATGAACCTGAATTTCCAGAGGTTTATGATTCACAGCCAATGAATCTTAGTAAAATCATAATATATAGTATGCAGTAAACACCAGTGAATCTATACAGGATAGAAGGGATCCCTGCAGGGATCTTTGGTGTCTAATAGGAAAAACAAACTTGGTTGAAACTTTCTTCTGGTTTGAATATTTGCAAATTGTGAGAACAGCTAATCTGTATTAGACCAGACTTTATTCTCAAATGGTAATTTTGCCCCTTAGCATGGTGAGAAGAAAATTATTAGAGAAGATAATAGGGACTGAGGTATCATGTAACAATGCTTGCATATTAAATTTCAGCTCAGGGACTTCGAATTAGAGACAATTGCACTTGCTCACATGGCTTCTCTCCCTCTAACCCTATCTTACAGGACTGAGTCTCTGAACACTTGAAAAGCCTCTAGCGTTCACCATGGCCTGCTGCCAGGAGTAGCACATCTTACCCTGCCATTGTATAAGGAGGAAACTCTTTTTACTTTCTTCAAGTTTCCTTCCTTCCATGTATTTGCAGGAGTTTTTCTCTTTTCTTCCCCCGCTTAGTGTATCAAGTCAAGGTTGAGCCTTGCATTGCACTGTTACTTTCCTCAGTAGAAGCACTAACAGAGCCAGTTGCCTCTGTGCCTTCCATAAAAGTTACAGGAATTCAGTGTATTTGACACTTTGACACTCCAACCAAATACTTCAAAATTTTGAGAGGAAAGAGAAAGGAAAGACAGCTGAGTGGGTAGAATTGGGGGAAACAGAAAGCTCCTGTTCCTGAGAGCTGCTGCGACCCAGAGTCAGTAGAAGGGCTGGCCCAGACCAGTTCTGCAGAGCACCACAGGTCAGGCTTGTTTCAGGGCACTGCTCTCTATACCTCCTGGTCAGCTCCAGTGGTAACACATGGAGCTGTGGTTTGGGTTTGCCATACGGTTTGGAACTGGATTACAACATCACATCCTCAGTTTTGTCCCAGTTTATGCTTTCCATGTGAACTGTGATCAGCTGGAGAAACCAAAAGGCTGCTGCTAGGATTTTCATAGAAGGCATGCTTCATTTGGCTCAGGATGAGTGCTGTCACATGTCCACCACTACAGCTTTTGTATATCAAGGGTTGCTTATCAGCACATTTCTGCTTTATCTCTCTTGACTTCTGTAATATGCTCTTCACCTACCTGATTCTGATGTGGCTCTGACATACTGTGGTGCATGAAACAGGAGCAAAATGAAACTGAGAGGCAACAAACTCTGGATGTTTCATTTTTCTGTTTGGGTACGTATGTAATCAAGTCAGATCTAAAGTGAGGTTGTCTTGAGTGAAAGATAATCAGGCAGGAAGCTGATTATTCACATGTAAATTTCTGTGTAAGGAAAGCTGAAATTTTTAGAAGTACAGTGCATACAATACAAATACTGTACTTGAAAGGTATGTTGGAACTTCCTCTAGCTTTTGTATGACTTCAGGCTTTATATACTCATTTTCCTATATAATATATATTCCCCTCTTTACTAGAGATTACTGTTTTTCAGGGGAAAAAAGTAATTGTTTTCTGTCTTAATAAAAACTTCAGATTAAATTCTAGATTGAGTTCCTAAGTACCGTGCAGCTGTTAGCCACCAGGGTTCTGGCAAAATTTAGTTTAGGTGCTTAAACGATACTGGGTACTAGAAGATCTTGGTTTCTAAACTGTTGGAAAGTCCTCCTCATCCTCTGTTTCTTATGTCTGAATAGGGCAAATGGTGTCTGGTCTCAAGGATGATCTAAAATAATTTCAGAGACAAGGAACAGGTGTATGAAGGTGTTGTGAGTAGTGTGCTTTTATTTTGCTTTCTGTGTTACTATTTCCTATATGGCCAATACCAGTCTGCTGGCAAGTACTGAAACCATGATTGTTTACATATGTGCTTTTCTTCAGTTATTGAAATAAATTTGAAGAACATAAATTGACGGAAATTCCATAAACATTTGTTAATATATATAGTTTAGACTACTGGTTTAACAATCCCATCTTCTTCATCCAAAAAACTGTGATGAATAACTGGGAAATTATAATGAGAGAAACTTCTTCTTTTACTAGGTATGTCTCTGTGTTTTACTTTCTCAATATTTTATGAAATACCTTGTCTGCTTTGTGGTTTTGCTCTTGGCAAGCTTAATCACTAATCTATCCTAATTGTCATGTAGCCATTTGATTTATTTTTCTTAAGATTTGACATAGTTTTTATAACTGATAAAAATCTGCTTAGGAAAATATGTCATGGAATAAAAAAAAAAAAGTGTTATTCTGGTAAGAGTGCTGGTTATTTTTCAGATTGTATCAATTTCTTTAACATGCATTCGTGCATTTAAGTGTTTCTGAAACTTATGGTATGATGATACCCTGTAGTGAGCCAGGCAGCACAAAATTGGAGAATTCCTGTACTTTGAATGTACCAATGTTGGGGGTGCTTCACTGACCCTGGAATACAGTTGAGGTTTTGTGATGATTTTGAGAAATACACCAGTACAACGTGCAAATGTGTGACCTTGTAGTTCAGGGACAAAAGGAGGGTGACATGTGAGCTGGCAGCAGTCTTTTAGAGCAGAAATTATCAATGTGGTTTGATTTTCCTCTTAGACCTAATTTCATAAAAGAGATTTCTCCCATGAGTAAGTTCTGTTAGTTAGTCAGGGTGGGGTGTCACCATGGTTTTCTTCTCTTAGAGCTTATTACCCTCACTCCCAAGACTAATGAGAAAATGACTGAAATAACACAGCCTAACATTGCTGTGTGCAGCGTTCATCAAACCAGAAAAAAGGTATGGTGGGAGGAAAAATAATTTAGACAGTGATCCCACAGACTCTTGCCTTGAGATTCCCCATTTCCCATAATTGCTGTGCCCACAGCAATTATTTCCTTCTCAGTCCCTGGACAAGTGTTGCAGAAGATTTTTATGTGAAGTATCTTGAGGATTGAATGCTCAGTTAAGAATACATTCCTTCCCCATGAATTCTCCTAGAACTTGTAATGGATGTACAGATAGTTTTCTGTATTTAATAAACTTTCTCATCCAGCTGCATGTGATGATCACTTATTATCATCACCACTCTGCTACTGTGCCATTCATAGGTGTCATTCATATTGTTTTATCATCTGATGCAAAATAATAAATAAGCTTTAAAGAGTGATTCCTGTTAAATTGGAAAGAGTTACATTAGCTGTCAGGATACCAGCTGAAGCAAGAACCTTTGGCCTTTGATTCCTGTATGGAAGTGTTTTGTAGAAAACGATGGAAATAGTTGTGATAAGCTCCAAATACAACTATTATTTTCACTTCCCTAATCGGATTGAATTAGTATAAAGTTGATCCCTCTACAGAACATAGCTTCTTTTCAGTTGTTTTGATTTACTGTACTTGGTTTGTTGCTTGAGCAAGTAGAGCTCTATTCAGTTCCTGTTAAATTTTCTTTAAAGTGGATTTGGGTCTTGTAATGTTTGCATCAGCTTTGGGGATTTGAATTGTCTGAATGTCCAAAGATTTACTTCTGTTCTTCTTGGCTTCCAGCACAGCCCCCATTTATAGCTAGACCTACTCCATGAGACCCTGACTTGACTAGCAAGTGCAAGATGACCATTCTTTGTTAATTTTGTACATTTCCCCCCTCATTCAGTGGATTTACTTCCAAAACTGTTATTACTGAAGTTGACAGGGATGGCTAGTGCTTTTCACAAAACTCCCTGTTGCCTTCACTGAATAATAATAGTAATTCAAATTTCCAACTCTTTGTGATAGGTTATCACAATTTAACTGTTGAATGAAAGATGAGAAAAAATATGCTGAAAAATAGCCATTCTTCTGGTAATATAATGCAGATAAATTTAGGTAGCTAAATGCCATGGCTACCTTATAGAAAACAGTAATCAGATTCCTCACTGAGTGAGGTGAAGCTGTGTGACCAAGGGGCTGGTTGTGCATTTATGTTGTCAGCTGTCTTCATGTTTGCTATTCACAAGCCAGACTAATTTCAGAGCTTGCTGCAGGGCTAATTTTGCAGTGCCTTGTTTTTTCTGATACCTCAACTCCTTTCAGAAACAAATACATCTTCAGTGTTCTACCATCCTGGTGGTTTATCTTTTCTACTCTGTGAGCAATGAAGAAATCACATAATGCTTGGTTCACCAGCATAGCCTGGTAAAATTAGCCTTTACCGGACCAAAAATCCTGTCTGCATGGGCAGACTTGTTATTTTCCAAGGCATGTGTTTCTTTGTTGCAGACTACAAGCCTTCTGGGCAGAAGATTAACTGCCAGAATATAAGATGAAATGCCATTTTCTTTCAGGTCAGAGTGGCAGGATGGCCCCAGTACCAGACCACAGACCAGAGAGCTTTGCAGGTGATAAAGGAAGATATAAATATCAATAATTCTCAGTGCAGGTGGGCAGGGTACGCTATTCAGAGTGGCATTTGTCAAGTGAATTGATTAAAGTTGTTTTAAACAGCTTTGGTACAATGCACAAACGAAATTTTATGGGATTATGGAATCTTTCATGTGCCATCAAACTAAACTGTCCTTTGTTATTCTTTAATATGCTATGTATTAAATCCCTCCAGAAGCGTTGCTTTAACTTTCTTACTCTGGAATTAAAGTGTTACTTACATAATTTGAAAGCTATTATGTCCTTTTATATTAACGGTCTAATACAAATATTGTTCAATTGATTTATTAGTTTATGTTTTCTTTCTGTCTAGTTATTGTAGTAACATCAACTTCCCAGCATGCTTATTTACCTGGGAATTTTCATGATAAATTTCCTTTCACTTAATACAGAAATTTCCTTCTGCTTATTATTCTAAGTGCAGCTGAACAGGGAAGAGCTACCATGGGATCTATGTTGTTCTGCAAAGACTAATCTTAAACACAAATTTATTAACTATAGATTCTTAGTTACCAGGTCAGCTATCAGCCATCATACCTATTGTTTCCTTATTTCTGATAAGTATTGTAAGAGAAGGAATTGTGTGTAAATTACAGCAAGATACAAGACTTGTCTGCTAATTCCTGGTTGAATTTTCAGTTACAACTGAAATCTCAGTTTTGACTCCAGAGTTTCATTGCAAAGCTGAGATTTGAGCGGTGCATGACCCAGGGCAGCATCTTAACTGCCCAAGTTCTGGAATCTGTTGGGGGAAACAGTGGGCAAATTTAGGGATTAGAGTTAAACCCAAAATAAAATACTGGAAAAGCCTCCCAGTCACCTCCCCTTCCATTTTTAATATGTATGTTTTAAACTAGGAATATTGACACAAACTTTTAAGAAAACTTGAGTTAAAGATACAGTCATAATAAAAGGAATAAAACTCCAGTGTTTCCTGATCCATCTGTGACTGACAGGTGACTTCTGTGCCAGCTGAATTTTCAGTCTGATAGCAGATGGTGCAATCTATGACAGACACTTGGGTCCTTCGGCAGAGCTGCTGTTGTTAATTGCATATGGAAGCTCTTTTGCAGAATAATGATTTTTGAGTAATAGAAATATAGTGTAGAATCATGGGCCATATTTAGCTCTGTGGAAAGAGGTGTATCTGTGTGCTATAACCAGCTCTCTTAATTCTGCGGCTCTGCTTGCCCAGAGAGGTTTGTTTTCTGTGTTCTTGGCAGGCCCAGGAAGTGGCAGAATCAATCCTCGGCCTCCCTCAGACACCTTCTAGTCTATGAGTTGCTGAATTTTTTGCTCTGTGGTGTTCTGTAGCCACACGAGGGCAGAAATGCTCAAGGTTGTGCATGGTCACAGTGCCCTGCCTGCAGTATAAAATATTGCTGGTAGCAGTATCTCAGTGCAAGTCTGTTGGAAAGCTTGCAGCATGTAGCTTAGATGCACAGTGGTGCATGCTCATGGTGTGAAAATAATTGAGTTAATCTTTAATTAAGCTCCCTCTAGCAGTGGTAAGGAACCATGTTAATTATATTTGTATAAAATGTAATTATTATGCATTATTTTCTACTTAGATGTTTCAAGACTAGAATATTTTCATTGCAGAAAGACGGAAACCAACTCCAGGTTTTCTAAGTCTGCTTTTCATGCATAACAACTTTACAGAGTATTAGGGTGTTGACCTGAAACAACAGATCAGTTGCTGCCTTGCAGCCTTTCTGACTGATTTTCCATTTGTACTTTTGCATCTCAAACTTTTCTTGGTGATGGGGAGACATTCTCCTAATAGTCCATTATGTACTTTATTGGCTTTGCCTGGTAGTTTACTGAATAAGTAATAACCACTGATTAGTAGCCACTCCCTTCGAATGCTGATTAATATTTGAGAGAGAAAACTAGCTCAAAAAAAGGAAAAGCTTTCAAAATAATAGGATGGCATTACAGGTAGCTATTGATGGTTTGATAATTGCATGTTTGATTTAGGGTTTTGACCTAGTCTATAGCTCTGAAATCTACTCTGACTTTTCTGTTAACTAGAGTGTATGCTTGGACAAGTCACTAATTTGTTTTTAATCTTCATTATATTGTAGATGAAATTTTACAGTAATGCTCAGGGTTATTAAATAATCTAATGCCTGCTTGTTTTGCCATAGGTAATGGTTGGATCTAAAACTTAACAAGATTTTAATAGAAGTGGGAAATTAGTAAGGGAACCAGAAGCAGCCAGGGATGAAATAGGTACTGACAAAATTAGAAATTTTTCTTCTACGTGTTTTATGGTTTTAGCCCATCTCTGTGCATAGGGATTTGGAAGGATTGTTCACAAAGAAATAGAAAACCTACAGCTTCATGACACAGAAACTTTCTAAAAGCATTCATTGTTTGTCACTTGACACAAGACCATATCCTTACACTGATTTGTAATGAAACACCTTGTGATTGATGTGTCTGAAACTTGAATTGAAACAAGCAATCCTGAGATAATAAAAAAGATAGTAGTAACATAAAAAGTGATAACTATACAGCCAAAAGATACACTTACTGTTGGCATTCAGTAAACAAAAAGTTAGAGGAATTGTGTTTTTCCTCTTTTGCTCTTCGATCTCTTTTGGTACTCATTTCATGGTCCTTAGTTGTTGTAAATTACACTGGTTTTGCAGTATACGAAATAACATATGTAAATGCTTTTAGTTTTCCTTCTGAATCTTGTAATCTAGTAATTCACCTATGCACTGGAAATTTTACTGCTTTATTTCCCTGATATTTTCAGCACATGCAAGTTGAGCAGTAATGGCAGTGGAGGTTTTGCTCTTTCTCTTCCAGTTGGTTAGGGTTATTCCAGTGTCAGCAGCGTGCCCTGGCAGCCAAAAGGGGTGTGTCCTGGGGTGTATCAGCATCATCAGCCACTCAAAGGGGGTGGTGGTCCTAATCTGCACTGTGTTGTTGCTGCCCCACGCTGACTACTGTGTGCATTTTTGGGTATTTTCTCAGTATGTGAAAGGCACCAAACTATGGGAGTGTGTTCAGAGGAGGGAGATTAAGATGGTGAAATATCTCAAGAAGCAGCTGAGGTCACTCGGTCTGCTCAGCTTGGAGAAGAGAAGGCTGAGTAAGGAGTGACCCCAGAGGTGGTGATTTCCTCTCTCTGGTGAGCAGTGACAGGACATGAGGAAAAGAAATGAAGCTGTATCAGGGAGAGTTCAGAGTGGATGTTAGGGAAAGGTTTGTCTCTGGAATCATGGCTAGTCACTGGAACAGGCTCCCCAGGGATGTGGGCATGGCACCAAGCCTGGCAGAATTCAAGGAGAACCTAGATGATGCTCTTGCTCATGTGGTTTAGGTTTAGGCAGTACTGTGAGGAGCAGAGAGCTCAGTGATCCTCATGAGTGCCTTCCAACTTCAGAGATTTTGTGTTTTGTTTATACAGAGTGCATGCTAGAATGTTTTTCCTTTTCTGCATTTTAGGTGCCTTATCAGGAGCCAGAGAAAGCTGGGAGTATGATTCAGGAGCAAGAGACCTCCAGAGTCCAAACCTCCACAGTAATTTTACACTACAAAAGGTGTTGGAGTATGGCAAAAGCAATGTGACTCAGCAGGCTGCACTGCAAAGACTTCTAGCTCAGGCCTCAAATTTTAGCAACCCTGTTGGAGAAAGCTGCTTAGAACTTGCCAACACTGTAAGTGCATTTTACATTTAAGTCTGCTTTTAAGTTTTGTAGGAAGGTGCTTTTTTTTGTTGTTTGGTTTTGGTTTTGAAGAAGCATATTTATTCCAGTCTTAGAGCCCTTATGGAACCAATTTTACTTTGTTTATCAGAAAAACCAATGTGATTTTAGCAGTAATGTAGGGTATAGTGTTTCCAAAGCTTGATAACCAAGTTGTGTCAAAAAACATAGGAATCTCTGAGTGGTCAAACTGAAGTTCCTAACCAATACAATTTCACAGAAGTTTTGTGTATAAAAATGTCCTCCCAATTAATTTTTAAGTGTGTCAGATTGCTTGTGATTGATTGATTGTTGTGCAGCAGAATTCCTCACGTGTTATTTTATTATTACCCACTAAATTATTTCCTACTTTCGTTAAGCCCTTGGTGCGCTTTTTTTATTTCTACAGGCAAATACAGATCTCCAATTAAAAGAGCCCACATAACTGTGTGTGCTGGTTTTGGCTGGAGAAAGTTGAATTTTCTTCATAGTGACTAGTGTGGAACTGTGATTTGGCTGACACTTTTGAGGGCATAAGCCATTATTTTTTGCTTCTTCCCGATTTGTATTGGGATCATGTTTGTGTTTTAATTTTAACCCAGGCATCTTAGAAAAGACCAACTATTTGGTAGCATGTTTCTGGTTTATGTTGCACAGAAGCTTAGGTGAAGAAGTAAAATATTCTAAAATGAAAGCGAAAAATTTCTAATTAAAAAAATGTATGCTCCATTGGCATGCTTGACCTTGATGAAATAGACTGCTACTTCATGATATCATAAGATAATTAAAGCTGTAAGGGAAACCTCAGGAGATTGTCTGATCCGACATCATACTCAAAATTGAAGGGATTGCTGACATCAGAGGAAAATCAATGTCTTCAAGCCACATTATTTAAAAAGAAAATTATGAAAAGTATCTTGACAATGTTTGCAAAAGTTTTCTTGTTTTATCCAAGTTCCTAAACATGAGCTGATATTGGACCTGTTTCCATATGCAGAGTAAAAACATGTAGATATTAAAACTTCCCTAAGCGGGAAAAGTATTTAAGGAAGTTGATAGTTTCTTAAAGGAATTGTATTCTCTTTTTTCCTAGGGAGGATAATAAGAGATCAGCTGTGGTTCAATAATGAACTCACCCAGAAGCATATGGGACCTGTAATGAGCAGAAAACAGGCAGACACACAAGAGGATAATATGAGGGAATAGAGACATTATAGGGCATTTAGCAGCTTTGTTTGTATGATCCATTACTTGTGGAGAAATAAGAGCACTTTTAAGTGAGAACAGAGAACATGTAGATTTGTAAAAGAATAATCGAGTCCATCCAATATAATACCTGCTTTAAGAGGATGTAGGAGACAAACAATATACATTGAGTTTCTCCAGTAAAACATCTGATCCTGCCTTGAATGATGTTCTCATCACCAAGAAACATAATTTAAGTGTAACTGCTGATGGTTGTACAATGATGGTTCAGAAGTTTTGTGCTGTTACACATTTACAGATATGCAATATGATGTCGCAGAATGCACAGTGTGATGGCTACTGCATTGCTATGACATACAGAAATCTAAAAAATCAAAATACAAAAAATCTTTCTGAATCAGGGAAGGACATCAGGAAAAGGGTTTTCACCTCCAGGGTGGCTGAGCACTGGACAAGCTTCCCTGAGCAATGGTCACAGCACCAGCCTGACAGAATTAAGAAAGTGTTTGGACAATGCTCTTGAACATGTGGTGTGACTCTTGGGGTGTTTTATGCACAGCCAGGAATTGGATTCAATGATCCTGACTGGGTCTCTGGCAACTCAGGATATTCTATTATTCAGTGATCTCTAAATTCCTTCTATGCTTGCTGTCATGAAAGATGCCTTTCATGATCTTCATTTTATTCTGTTATACTTCTGCTTTAGAGTGTTTCTTCTATGCTTTTCAAAACCACAGTAGAGTCATCAGTTTCTCATTTATATGTAGATTAATACAGTAACATCTTCATTTGAATCCTGTTGGGCACTGGTGTCATGGGTCATATGTAAATTTTTGCTTTGGCTTTATTAAAATGGAAAGAGAAAGGAGGAAATTGAGAAAATTATTTACTTTGGATTTCAGTATTTATTCATCTTTCCACAATTTTTAATACTATGTGGCATGCTTACTGCAGTCTAAATTTAGGCTCTTCAAAGAGATAAACATAGCCTTCACAGAGCTGAGATTTAACATAGGTTCTTCCTTCTCTTTCTCAGACCTTTTACTGAGCTGCATTTGCCACAATGACAAGCAAGCTGCTCCCTAGCATTCGTTCTCAGAAATCACAGATCTCAGCTTTCCCATTCTTGTAAGTTGAATTCAGTTAACAAGTGTCAATTCTTGTTATTAATGTCCTGGTTTATTTTCTGGCAACCTTTTTTTGGCCTCCTTTTGATTTTAAACTGTGCGGTCAGGCTAAAGATATCCTTGTGGTGATTATGTACTCCTACAGCATAGATTATACCCCTCAGTCAAGACAGAGGGTCTCCATGCTGTCATTAACATTTAGGTTTTCCAGTTGCAAAAGTTAAATGAATATCAGTCCACTTTCCCTAGCTTTTATAAGGGGATTTTTTTTAAAAACGCATTTTTGTAATTTTGGGAGCCTGCAGCTCTACACCATTTTATCAGAACACAATGCCTGCTCTGAATCCTTATTCATCATCACAGGAGTGAAGCAATTTTTAAAACAGTGCTGTTTGAATTTTAGCCATTTATAGTCATTGCAGCTGTCTCTATAATTATTCATTTTGCATCATTTTGCCATAATTTGGTTCATTAAGCCACATTCAGCTTTTGTGTCACCTGAACGATTTATTCTGTAATTTTTATAGGGTGTTAATCTCTTTCAGCATTTTCCAGATTCACATTTTTATTCTTAAATATTAAGAACACATTCTTCTTTATAGCTCTTTCCCTTGGTAAACGCATTTATGACTAAAATATTAAATTTTCACATGATTTGTCACCACTTACTAATGATGTACCTATTTGTGACAATAGGAGTTCTGATGTATGTGTGTGTTTGGGTGTTGTAAATTATTTGAATCTGCTTCATGGACAGAAAAGAATGCAAATGTTTCAAAGGATTTCTTGGTCCATGTGGATGTTTGGGAGTAGCTATGGTACCTCAGTGAGCACTTTACAGTGCCACAAGGAGGGATGGAATTCCGTTCCAGGAGATGAAGTATTGCTGTTCTCTGAAAACCTCACACAGGAAATATCTCAATATGGTAGGCATATTTCACATTAGAATTCCACTGAAGTTTAGTAAGGAGAAGCCATAAGATTTGCTTTAATTCCCTTTTCATAGTATCCTTGCATGTTATTAGAATACACTTCATTAATTTTTTTTAGTAGAATGTGTGCATATAAGTGGTAATGCGTATATGTGTGCTTAATTTTGGTTTCTCTTGCCTGAATTCGGTGTGAAGATGAATGTTGTCAGAAGTTAATTTGTCACATTGATAAGATCTCTGTTATTTTAGTTGGAAATACATCTGATCTGCTGAGAAAAGTCTCTGCACCAAGATCTTATATCTTTAAAATGTGATGCCAAGTATGTTGATATTTGGTGTGTTTTTTAACTGTTCATTCCCTGGTCTGGTGAAATCCAGAACACTTTGATCTCTGATTTTTCCATCCAAAGACACGACAGCTATACTAAAAACTCTTTGACTGCACCTTCCTTGCCAGAGCTTTTTTACTTGGAAAAGATTTGATGAGAATGTGGTTAACTTGCAGAGGGGAAGGGTACAGCTGTATTTTTGAGAACAGTATGTGGTAGAACTGCATTATGACCACCATTTAGAAGGCTGCATTGCTATTTCTTCCTCGAAGCAGCCATGGCACAGATGTGGTTATTCTTAGTCAGAGAGAAAGGTCTATTTACAGAGCTGCCAGAATTACTTCCTGCAGCATCTCACTCTTCTGGCCAACCACAAAGTGTGCATAATCCTGCTTTTTATCTTGTGCAGGGCTGCCAGTGCAAGATGGATGTGTCTAGGTGGGAAGGTGTCAGTGGAGACTGCTCCACCTGCCAAATGTGCACTTCTCATCTCAAGAGGAGCTGTTTTTCGGAACGTCTCCATCAAGAACAAACAGCAAACTAGTACAAAAATGTTCTTAATGCTACTGCTCTGGTGTCTGCTCTTTCTTATCTCAGCCTGTCCGATTTGCACGTGTCTGTACCTCATCTGGAGGCACTGAAGATGTTATTTGCCTTGAGAATGGACTGTTTATTTGCATCTCTGTGACAAAGTATGCTTTATGTACAGGAGAATACTAGATTTAGTTCTGGCTATAGACTCTGTATCAAATTCAGATACCATCTCTATTGGGTACATAGCCTAAAAGTTTGTAAAGTACAAAGTTAAACTGAAAATATGTATAATAAATCAACATACAGTTGTGTTAGCATTAGTTTCTCAGCATGATCACTAGCAGATGAGAATTCAATGTCTTTGTTTTAAGAAGCATCACGTTATCTTGACAACAGATATTCTTACTGCAATACCTCTTCATTAGTCAGACTCAGTGAATGTTTGCCTTGCTAATTTTTCATCTGAAGAACATTGAGCTGCAAGTTATGACAGACAGAACCCCTGTTTTGAAAAGGCTGTTCTTTTTAGCTGGCATAGTTTATACTGAGTAACAGTATTCTGAAAGTCACTATTGCCTTTTTCAGGAACACGTGACTTTTCCTTTCCTACCTGGATCTGCTCCTTAATCAGGCAAACCTACTTTGCTGTGGTCTGCTTATATTGATAGCTTTTGTGTATAAAAGAGCACACTTAGTATTATCATTGTGTTTACATTTACGTTTAGTGCAGCTTGTTCTGGATAACTGCTTCAAACAGTATTAATGCCCTGCTTCATCCTGAGTCACAATAAGCATTTATGTGCTCTGAGATCCATGTAGATGTAAATTAAGTGACTTACATGTAAATTCCATACTGCTGTCATGTTATTGAGCATATAATGATTTCTTTTAATTCCCTAATGTTATAAAATGTACTTAGTACTTTAGCAAGAGAATACCTCAGAGATGCTTGGTATAGGGCATATGTTCACATGTGATATTCTGTCATGAAATTCAAAATGCTGAATTTAATCTCTTTATCTGGTCCTTTCTCCAGCACTTCAGGCAATTTGACAATACATCAACTGTTCTGTCACTTCTTACCTTACCTCCTACCTTGACTGTTGGACATCCAGCTGATACTTCTACTGTCCTTCGCTGTGTGATTATTAGGGCATGTGCCTACATGACCAACAGTGTTTCATTACAAAGACTGAAATTCAGATTACCTGATGATAAAAAATGTATGTTTGTTCATCTTTTGTATGTAAGTTTTTATGTGGCACAAGTCAGTGTAATGTTAGTGTGCTTAGAGATTAAAAATTATACTGCTTAAAAACATGGTATCATTCACCCTCCCAAAAAGATGTTCACCTTGTGTCTGTACTGTGATTTTTTTTTTAGGGTTACATTTTGGGCCCATTTTAACTAAGCAAATAAATGTAGATTTTAAAATTGACTCCTTAAAAAGAGGAAGGATTGTCTGGTTGCCAAAGAAAGCAAAGCTACTTTTCAGAGAATGAGGGGAAAAGGGCTTCCTAGAGATTTGTGACAGTGTAGGGATACTCTTGTATCTGTCTTAAATGTGAACCATTTTCTCTGTTGCTAATTTACAGGCATTAGCTGTAAATTAAATGGGTATCCTATGGAAATTCTTTTGGGAAATGATCTTGTGAGGGAAGGTAGCAAGGAAGTCTGAAAACAGAATGGTACAGTGAGAAAGGAAATTCCATGATTGGTTTGTAGGCTACTTTTGTTTGGTGTTCCTGTTAATGAGAATCTACTCCAAAATTTCTCATTTAATTTCTGATGCTTTTATGGGTTTAGAACTCATTAATATTGGTCTGTCCTTTTCTGGGAAAGTCAGCCCCTATTTATCCTAACTCCTCTCTCCAAATCTACTCTGTTTTAAAATAATTTTATTTTTGCCTTGGTGTGAGAAGCTCTGCTCCTTCAGCTTCCCCACCTCTTCCCTTACAGTCAGGGAAATGGGCCCCAAAGCATCAGGTATCCCATGCTCTCAAGGCACTTCTTTCTGAATGGGAGAAGGTAATGCCTTTCCAGTGCCTCTGCATGAGGCTAGTGGAGGTAGGAAATACTTAGATTTAGTGTATTTTGAGGAATTTATCCAGTCCATAGGCACTTTGTGGTATGAATTGGAATTTGGTTGCTTGTGTAGAGATTGATTTTTCAGGAGTTACCGGCTGGGGACTCTGTTCCATGTTTGGAAACCAGTACATACAATAAACACAGGAGCTGGATTCCTCCTCTTCTCCCCTTGCAGCCATCTCTTTCCCATATTCTGAACACAACTTCTACTGCAATTTCTTTTTCATGCCAATAAAATGATTGCTGTAAAAATGTAGCGTAATCATGCCTTCAGTTGGAACTGAAATAGATAGAAGGGCCTAAAACTGGAGATTCTAGTGATGTGGACAGTTGAGCCTACTACAAAAGCTTTGTGCCCAGGATAACCTTGCCTTCTGTGTATGTGCTTCCAAACCAAGTGTCATTCCTTTCTGCCAGGCTGAAAATAGAATCTAAGAATTCCATTAAAGCAAGAACTGATTGACTGAATATAGATTCAGGAGGTTTGGCTTGTCCAAAAGCAGGCACAAAGGCAGTTTTGTCTGACAGATGTTTTTTGTGTTTAGGGGTGTGGGAAGCTGTTTAGCTCTTTGATCTCAAGCCACCATTGTAATGGACCTTGTTTGTCTCAAGCAGGTGTCAGATGTAATGGGATCATGCATTTTGTTTATACAAACCTGGGTTCTATAGCCCTCTAAAATCATAGTCAGTTATTAGTTTTTTCTCTTAAAATGGGCATTCTGGTTTAGGTCCGCCGCTACTCATCTATTTGTATGAAATGTAGTTTTGCTACAATCTTTTGAATTTCCAGCATTATAACAGACATAGAGGTGAGCAATTTGCAACTTATATATATATATTTTAAATTCTGTTACTATTTCCATCTGCAGACAACTGTAGTACAGTGTGATGGGTGTCAGCACAGGTCACATTTGTTCAGGCAGACTATTAATAGACCTTTTGACTGAGGCTTTAAACTGGATCTTTTACATGATAGTTGAACAATTTCTTACAAGCATATGATGAAGTTGAAAGGCAGAGTGATGGGTTTTGACCTAGTTCTATCTACTGTTGTAGTTGGACTATGTGAACTGGCATATGGCAATCAGGCACTGTAGGAAGGAGGGTCTTAACAAGTGTGTTTAAGTACATGTTATGAAGGTTTCAAAACTTCTGATTTAACTTAGTTGCAAGGACTTTGTATTTTTCCCGCCTTATTACTCAGAAAATGCCCTTATGCATCTCATTTTCTTTGCTGGACTCAAGGATCCAGTACCAGTACAGACGTTCAGATTTTTTTACTTTTCTAGTTTTGTTTCCTCCTCCCCAGTTGTCTGAAATGAGGAGCAATTCACCTGGTACAATGTGGGCTAGCATCACTGGGCACAGCTGTATAGAATATAGTATTAACACTATTATTATTATTATTATTAAAAATATTAATATTACCAATGGTGAGTTGAATCTGAGGGCCAGGGGTTAGTCTAGTGGAACAAGATTACCCTCCTGGACTCTGGCATGCCAGATTACCACATAGTCTTATCACAGGGTTTTCTTTTTACCAGACTTTCTGCCTGCTCTCTGAGTGTGAGCTGCTGACTTGAGTTTAAGTTGGCAATGCTGAGCTTCAGTGAATCCTCATTTTTTAAAAAGGTGAGGAGGTGACTTGTTGTGCCTTTTCTTATGTCAGGCCTGGGACATTGACCTAAGGCAGTGCAAGGTGCTGCCACTGTTGAAACACCCCACTTCTCTTTGTGTTGTGATGTTTGTTAAATGACTGTATGGTTATCAGCACAGCTGTTTTGGGGAACTATTTTGGTTCTAGTACTGTGAAAATGGGAGGGTAGTAGATAATACACATGCTGTCTTTTGCTTAGTGTTCTTACTTCATGTAAAAATCTGTTTCAGCATGATTGCTCCATTTTGGGCTAGAAATCCACATTATCACTTCTCATCTGGGAGGCAGTTTATGATCGTAGCTGTTGTAGTAATGCATCCCACACACCCAGCAAATGTTTTCATATAGGGCAAGTTTAAGGCTCACCCCTTAAGGTAAAGAACCCAGAAAGTTTGATACCCTTCTGAGAAGGATTGGCTCAAGAAAGAAACATCTATTGGATCTTGTCACTGTTCTTCAAACCCTGTATCCCTCTCTTGGCTGTTAGCCAAGTTATCCCTCCTAAAACATCTAGTACTTAAGAAAGAACAGGACAGAAAGGGCTTTTCAAGATGCGGTAGTAGGGTGTCTGAGGTTTCCCAAGCGCCTGTGCTAGGTTTATTATTTGTTTTCTGCAACGTTTTGTTACTTTGTTATTTTTTCATTATTAAACAGTTTGATTTACAAAACATCCTGGAGGAGCAGTCTCACTAATTATTATAGTGATTTTTTCTGCAAGGCTGGACCCTCAGAGTGCGTGGGGCAAACCCACAAGTTATGTTGCAGTGAATTAGTAAACTCCACCTTTCTTCCTGGTAGGAAGCAACGGAAGTAACCTTTGTTTCTCAGGAAGGGCACTGTCTTTTCTGTGAAGAGTTCATAATGAAATAAGTTCACTCCACTGAGGTACTCAAGTGAAGTTCACACCTTTAAGCCAAATAGCCATCAGTAATTTTCTGCACTGAGTTTTCTACTCATTTACCTGCTTGAATTGAATTTAGGGACAGGACTGGGGGAAAATGCATTGAATTTTTTAAGAGGTTATAAGTGCATATTATTGTTTGAATCTAATTTTTACATAAATACTGATTTTCTGATATGCATTCTAGAAAAGGAGGGAAAAGTCTGTTTCTGTAGCACCTGTATGAGTGGCAGTTGTCTTTTCATAATGATGAATTACCTTGTGCCAGGATTCTGAATTGTGAAAATAGAACAAACAAGATTTTTTTGTATGAGACATGGGTTTGTTTATTTTACTTGGTTTAGTTGGTTGATAGAGCCTTATCTAAAAGTAAACACTAGAAACAATAACCATATAATTTCTTAACAAAGTAAGGGACTATTCAGATGAGGCCTGAAAAAAAAGATTTTAGTTCTGTAATCATCTACAGTAAGTATAAGTGGCTTGAGAAAAATGTCTTGGTATCATGGTTTGACATTCGCCAAATTTCGTTTATCAACTGGGAGATAGGACTTTGGGAGAAAAAGGCAAAACAGGCACAACTTAAAAGTAAAAACAGATAGATTTTATTAATATATACTAAAGAAAAAGTGAGGGGAAAAAAATGAGACATTCTGAGACATTCAAACACCTCCACCCCCTGCCCCCACACTGTTCACTTTCCCACTCACCACAGAGAGAAAACCATGATTTTTCAGTCAGTTGCCACCTTTTAAACACAATCCTACATCATCTTGGGAGAGCAGCCTCTCTAGAGTTTTGGAGAACACGCCACAAGAAAAAGATCTGATGGCTTTTCACAGAGTCTACAACCACCTGGAATTTCTGCAGATTCTGCGCAGTGCCACCCATATAAGAGTTTTCCAAGCTGTTTATGGGCTTCCACATGTTTCGGATATCTTTTTAAGAATGCTTTTCTAGTACAAAACAGGGATTCTCTTCCATCTCTAAATTCACTTCTACCTCAAAAGAAATAGAAACCTCCTTATTCTTTCCCAGGAGTTGGGGACATATTCTAATCAAAATTCTTAATTAAAACCTATGTATATTAATACACACAACCCTTTGGCTAGAACTTGCATTCCCCCAAGCAGCATTAGGATATTACAAAACCAGTCAATTTCTCCATAATTCACATCTAGAGCAGTCCAGTCAGAAATGTCCGCATCCTCCATCCCATCTTCCAAAATAGTCTTTCTCAGTTCTTTCACTGACTTTGCCTCCAATGCTGTCTCTCTACATTTTAAATCATGCTGTCTTTCATGGAGGAGGGGAAAGGGTTAAAGTCTTTGCTCACAGTTTTTCTTCTTCAGGCCACAGGTGATGATGGTGGGAGAAAGGGGGGGAGAGAAAGAGAGAGCACAGGCTTAGGAACGCTGATGGACAAAATCTCCTCCACCCCTGGTCAGATCTCAAGCGACTCGAACTTGGATCAGCTCCCTGGAGCTCCGGAGAAAAGTTCTTAAAAGTCTCTCCTCTTTCGGACCAGCAGCTCTGGCAACCAAGGCCCAGAGCACGGCCACCATGGTCCTGGCACAGGGCCAGACTGCTGCTCTGCAGTCCTCCTCCTCCTCCTCTCCCCATCAGAGGAGCCGGGAGGGGACAGAGGGGACATGGCCAGCCCTGGCCGCTGTTCCACAGGCAGGGCCCCCCCCCAAGGCCCAGCAGACCTGGCCCCGGGGGGACCAGCCCGACCCATGAGGTGATGTTACCTTCTCAATGATCGGAAAAGGAAAGAGGCTGAGTCACCTGAAAACCTGTGATTTAAGGCTGTGTTTCCAGAGGCATAGAAGCACTCCCATTCGTCAGCCAACCTGTCAATCAAAATCCATGCTAAACCACCACACTTGGTATGTAGAATCAAATAAAAACACACAAGAAAGAGAGATCATATATGCTGAAGCAGTGTTGTCCACTGTCCCTCAAAATATAAAATGGAACTGACAGGTATGAAGGCTGAAGTAGATGTGAATGAGGCTGAGGTAAGGTAGCTTTGAAGATTATGATGAGAAACTTAAATGTAGGAAGATGTAAAGGAAAAACATCACTGGGGACATTTAAATTGTATAAGGCAAAGCAGTTAGAAGGGAAAAAATTAATTTCATAAACCAGATCTATATGCTGGGTTAAAATAGGGAGTTTGGATTTTCTGTTCAGCTGTTCAAGAGAGAAAAAACCAACAAATAGAAAAATAAAAAATACTAGTATTTACTGGCTAGTAGGCAGCTGAAAAGTTACCTGTAGAAGTTACCAGCTTGCTGACCTTCATAAGCAGCTACTAAACTATGCAGACACAAAATATGTCAAATTAATGAATGTAGATGAGGGCTGTAGGAATTCAGTTACAACAGCCATAAAATAGATCTGGTTGAAAACTAGGGCGTTTAATTCACTAAAAGTTTTTGATGTATTATTTCAGCTCATGTCATTGTTAAAGTAATTTTAGTTACAATTTCTACTAAAATAAAGCACCCCAAACTGCTTTAAGTAGTCAGAGAAGTTAGCATTCCTGTAATTTAGGTGCTCATGCGAACTAAAGTCTTGTAAACTTCAAGCAGGCAAGTATAATAGGATGTATACAAATGTCACACACTGTACATGCCCAAATACGTGAAATAAGGTTATATATGTATGTGTGTATATACACATGTGGCCAGAAACTATCCAACAATTCATCTGTTAAAAGTTCAGACATCTTGTCTACAGACTGTGAAATGGGATGCTGGGCTAGGTGGGGGATCAAGTGTCAAAGCACAGTTCTGATGTAATCCAGGGGCCAGGATCCATCCCCTTTCTTCATGGAAACTCACATCACGATCGATCCATGGTTCAGGACACTCCAGGTTAGGGAGTTGAGTGTTCAGTGTGCCACTGGTAATGAAGTCAGAGTGTAGAGAAATCTTGGAGTGTCTTGGTTTGAAAGACAGGTATCTGCTAGGGAGGGGCTGGGCCTCCCTTGAAGAATTCAAATTCCATCCCTCTAAATTATTATAATTTAGAAAATTAAGGGGGCTTTCAGGCAGAGGTATGGGTATAGGAATAACCATTCTTTACTAGTATGTATAACAAGATAAACAAAAAACAACTATGGCATTAATAATAAACAGGACCAGGAACCTTGAGGGGCTTTGTTTCACAAAGCCTGGAGCAGTCTGATCTTGGTGCCCCTGAGGGACTCTAAGAGCACCAACTGGAATAGTGGAAAATCCTGGCCTAGTGGATGAGATACATGAGAAGCTCCACGATAGTAACTGGAATGGCAGGGATGTCCTGGCAGGGCAGTGCAGGGCCACAGAGTAGCAAAAAGCCTCACAGCAGTGCTGAAGAAGCCTTGGTGGCGGGATGGGGCTGGCACAGCACAGCAGGAGGAGGCGAGCTCAGAATTCTGGGGCACACCAGCAGATGATGGTAGATTTCTCAAGACCAGACTTCGTGGTGGCAGTGAACTCCTCCTGCAACAAGCAGCAGGCTGGCCATCCTCTCTCTCATGTCAAGAGCAAGAGAGTGGAGCTGCACCTACCCTGTCCTTTACCTGCCCCCAAAACTCGTGTTATCTCCCCCTCCAAAAGAAATTCCTAGAGACTCAAAGAAGTAAAGTCAGGTACTACTGCTCCTCTCCTTTGGCCCCTTTGTTCTGCTTGGGTACCTGTAAGTAGTTAGTAACCCACTAGTTAGTTTCCTAGCAATTTACGGGAAAAATTCTGTAAGTAAAAAAGAAACAAATCTAATCCCCAACATGGCATTAGGAAAAATAATTGCACGCAGATGTCTTGATATAGTTCAAGAGCTGCTGAATATTTGCAGACGCACAATCATAACCATGGAATGAGGACTGGAGCTGCAAATGAGAGACCATGAAAGACAAGATACAAACCAAAAGAGAGGTTAGGAGTAAGAGGGAATGGAGGAAACCTCACTGTTAGAGATTGGGAAGAATTGAAGAGACTTAGCAGGGGAGTCCTGGCAAATTTTTCCATAAAAGTGAGAACCTCTGGAAGAGATTCAGTTCACAAGTGATAAACAGGAGGAAATACAAGTTGGCTACCAAGATAGTAAGGGCTTGAAGTGAAATGAATTAATTTCCTTGTGGTCAATAACTGGAGGAATGATGAACCATGAAGGGAAGCTAAGCAGAACTATGATGGCATGAATTGTAGCTTACAGAATGGCCTTGTTAGTGTTTTGAGCAAGGAGCAAATAAAGTGATGATAATTAGGTGGCTGTTACATAGAAATGGCTATTGTCTCTCCTTGTTCTCATAGACAAGTCACCAATATAAATAGCAGGCACACATTGAGGGTGATCAGAATAACAATGGCATCTGCCTTTATTCTGCATTTCTCCAGTTTATATATTCTTAACAAAGCATGATCTTAAGTCGTTCACTACATCCCAATTACTTACTATATTCATTGGTGCAAAGCAATTAGCATCAATATAATTGCAAAAGTTTTGCAAAAAGTTAATAAGGCATGTATACATGTTTACTTATGCACATTGTCTAACTTTCCATGCTGATGGCCTTGTCTTCTTCTTTGCTATGGATACACAAGTAATTCAACAATTACTGTTTCTTCTACTAACTCAGTTTCACTTGCAGGCCAGCTGTCAAGCCCCTCCAGAGACTCCTAGTCCTTTTCTTGTGCTGACCTGATGCTGAGGCTCTGTGGGGTCAGCAGGAATACAAATGAATGTGATTAGTTTGGATGACATGACAGGAAATGAGAGTGTTTGCTTGACAGGTTGGTGAGTGACTTCATGGTGTGAAATACTGAAGGATGGAAAGAGGGATCAAATGTAAACTCCCAAGGAGACTGGTCAGGTCAAGGACGTGACTTTTTAAGTAGATTGAGTAGCTGAGGAAGGGTGAACAAGTGAGAGTAGCTGATTGAAGTGCTGTTTTGAAATTGTATTATTCTAGACATATGATCTGCTTCAGACTAATCAAGATGGTTTGACTGAAGGAAAGAAAAAACATTTGCTCAAGTTTTCTTCAGAAACAGAGCTTCATTTTCAGTATAAGGTTGCTTCCAATTGTTTCAAATGGGTTGGATTTTATTTCTCTCAGCTTAGGTGAATAACCTTTACTGTCAGTAATGAGAACAGTTTGCATCATGAACTTACCATCCCTTTCAGCCTCTCCCTCTTATATCACAGTGCATTAATGCTATTGAATAAAGAATTTTCTGGAAACATCCAACTATTGTATTGAATTTCTGCTTCCAAGTTTAGCTTTCATGCTAATCTGAGTGCTGTTTTCTTCATGGAAATTTGGACTTTGGCACTATGCCAGTGTGTTTTGTACAAGAATGAAAAAAAAATTACTCAAATTGTTTGTTATAGATTTCCAATTGTGCAGAGTTCTGCTCTAACTGTATGAATGATATTGAAACATTCAAACAGGAACTAAATGCTCAGTGGACTTCAATTAGTTGCATTTCAATTACAGAGCTAATTTAACAGAACCAACCAAGAAGGCCTTATTTCATGCATCCTGGAATTGTGATCAGCTGAAGGTGCGTATTGCATGCAGAGTGAAACTGCTTCTCAGAAAATGGCGCACACTATGCTGAAGAATACAACACATGCACATACTTAGTAGATAATTACTTTTATACTGTAGTTTTCACTCCACAGCTGTTGAAACAAGAAAGGAATATTCATCTGTGCCAAGTGTGACACATGCTCCAGTAACTGTAAGTAAGCAGACTGTTGTAATTACTGAGACATATTTGAGGGAGAGGTCTTATAAAATAATGACAGTTATTTGCATATTTTGTGGCACTTTCAGAAGTAGAGGTGAAAAGGATGACAGAGTTCTCGGTTGTCCCAAAAGAATCCTTTCACACCAGATGATAGAGCAAGTCTTATTAAATGCTTATTCAGATACAATCAATAAGCTAGAAATCCTCAGTGTCACATGTCAATGGTTCTTTTTCTACAGCTGAGAATGAGAGTAAACAAATGGAACAGGGTGACCATAAGATTATTAGTTCAACAACGTGAAAACTGGCCATACTAATAGTTATTGCTGCATAATGCTAAAATTATCTTGAGAAGAATCTGTCAGTGCAAATGCACTTACCACAAGCAGTATGTGCATCGTGAGTGCTTTAGAAGTACATAGAGGTACATAAGGCAGTAATGGATCAGAAATGCCCTGCAATTGAGTGGAAGCCTGGGCCGGTCTCTGTCTCAGACAGAAAGTGTGTGGTGGAAGTTGTTTCTGAAAGCTTCTGTGACAGTCAAGTTTGTCCATCTTCTTGTTACCCACATCTTCTTACCTCCTCCACACCAAGGCATCCACTGACGCTATGTCATCTTGGGCTAAAAAACATCTGCAGTTTAAGAGATTCTTCCCACTCCCAGTCCAACCCCTTCCCTGCCTGTAGAGGCTAAAAAGGAGGCAGGTACAAGGCTGAGGGTAAGGAAGCATTGCTGTCCTAGGCAGGGAACTGAGTCACTGAGAGAGAATGAACAGTCAGCTGCCAAACAACAGAGAGGGACTGCGTCCAACAGACCCCTCTCTCACACAGTCACAGGGTGCTCTGTTCATTTCCTGGCAATGCAGAATTGGCATACTTGAGGTTTTGTTTGCTTTCAAGCCTGCCTTTGGCACAAGCCAATGGGAAAATATACTTTGGCTTAAGCAAAGTTCTTAGTACTCTGCTGTTACATTAGGTCACTCACATGTGTTTGGAAGTGGTGAAACAGCCTGTAGACAGCTGGGAAGGTCTATCTGGGAATTTGATTTCATGATACAACATTTTCATTTGGTCAGTTAATGAACTTGGAGAAATGCAAGACAATAATGACATTCCACACAGGAACAAGTTCTACATCTTCAGATGTTCAGGATACATTCTTGATGCTCCAGTTTTAAAAATGTGATATAACAGTAACTATTTGAGAAGAATTACTAGATTTATTCTTAGCTAGCCCTCGCCCTCCACAGTAAAGAAATGCCTGCAAAACTTATAAGGATGTTGAAGCAAATGTTGCCAGTTTCTATGGATTAGTTAACACTTGATGCTTTCCAGCTGAGAAATGTCAAATCCCTTACCACTCAGTGCAAGTATGCAGAGGTTGCAATGGGAGTCAGCTGGCGTTAAAGTAAAATAATTTTTCATCAAAGTTTGGTTTAACCATTTCATTCATCTGAACATGAGTTACAATTAATTTTTAAATTCTAAATAAACTTTGTTCTGAAAATACCTGCGTGTATCTTCCAGGGTCTTAGGCACATTTGAAGCTGTTGAATTCTGATATTGTTTTTTCAGTCAGTTTCTATCTCTTTCAACCATGTTACTGCATAGAGTAGGAAAAAGGCAGAAAAAATCCTGTGTAGCGTAAGTGTAGAATGCATAGTGGATCTTTTTCAGATCCTGACATGTCCTGCACTGTGAAAGCTATAGATGGTCTATAGCTACACAGATACATTGGCCTAACAGGCAAAAATTCGACCAGCCTAGCTTGTTAGAAGATAGAAGTAAACAAGTCCCCCAGACATGTAACTGAAAGGTCAGATTCAAACTCAAACAGGGAACCCCAGCCAGTCCCTTTGAACCGTAGATGCACCTGTCACAATGGAGTTGAAGACAGGGATGCGACATTAACACACGGATTTCATGCAGCAACAATCCACATTTATTGTCCAGCAGCTCCTTTTAGAGGGCTTTCAAATTTCCCGCACTTACAGACATGATTTGGTCAAGGGTCTCAACGCTGCCTAGCTCACTGACCAATGATATGGATGCATCTGTGGTTCAAAGGGGTTGCTTGAGGTCCTCTGTCTGGGTTTGAATATGACCTGTGGTTGTCGTGTCCAGGGACTGGTTTACTTTGAGCTAGGCTGGTCAAGCTGGTATCTGTTAAGCCAAATTATCTGTGCAGCTATAAACCAGCTATATCTGCCACAGTTTCCCCCCTCAGTTTCAATAAAAATGCAAAGTGCTCTCTTTTGTTTTATGTGCAAGTGCCTTTTGCAGATAAGATGACGGGACAGCATGATGACAGATATGATTCTACCTAACCCAAGGTAGACAAGCCTAGCCTCTCCCAGCCAGTGATGCATCCCACATATCACTGAAAATGTTATATCCATTCCCAGGAGCCTACAGCAAGGATTACCAGCAATACAAGCTTTCAAATTGGCACAAGTTACAAACTTACAACTTTATGAACAAGAAATATTTCAACTTTAGAACTGTGAGTAAACCAAATAGCAGGGAAAGCAATTTATCAAGTTAAGGTTTTTACCTTGAATAAACTTGTCCCAGATCACCATGTATCAATTGCACAAGTCATTTAATTCACTGCTCCACCATGTCTGCTGCAGCTTCATCAGGAGGATGTTGTTTCTGGTCCCGAACAGGACGTAGAGCAGGACAAACACACCTGGCAGGTATCCATCATGGAAACACAGACATATACCCACATCCCCATGTAATGAGGTCCCATGGACCTTCCCACTTGTTTGTGATAACATCTTTTGCCATTACTTTAGGTTTAGGTGTCTGGGCATCTCCAGATGACTGCAGTCATGAGAAATGATTTAAGATTACTGGGGTTTGGGGTTGTTCTGCTACTGTTAAGTGATTCAAGGTGTAAACAGCTTTCGCTAGTCTGCTCTGTGGGGTTCAGTACACATTCTGCTTTTTTGTTTACCTAAGATATGTTTTAAAGTGCCACTTGCATGTTCAACAATAGCCTGTCCAGTTGATAAATAGTGTATTCCAGTTTAGTGTGACACATGCCAGAGCTGTAGAAATTGTCTAGCTTTTTGTGATGTGTATACAGATCCACTATCTGTTTTGATGTTATGAGGTGTGGGAAATTGTAAAAGATAAGAAGACTTTCATAAAGTTGTGAAAGCCAGCTTCAGAAACAGAAAGAGCAGAAAACTTAAAGCTAGCTGCAGCTGCAATGTCTGAAAGCAGAAACGTTCCAATAGTACAGCAAGGACATGAAACAATAGTTTGAGTTTTTAGGTTTGGCTAGGATAGACCTTAAGACCACAGAAAAATACACCTAGCAAGATAGTAGGTTTTAAGCTTAATAATGGAGTATTGTGTATTATTAATAGAAAGCATGTAAGCATGTATTGTTTGAAGCAGATGTACATGTGATTTTAGTCACTGTCTAGAACAATTGTTTGTAAGCTTTAGTAATATGTTATTGGCTGGAAAACTTTTAAAATGCTCAGTAACAAAGAGATCTTTGGGTGCTGCTGGCAAGACATGACCTGTTGCTGTCTTTCAATTGCCTCAACCTGTAATAAAACTAGCACTGCAACAAAGCTCAAGGAACATATCCCAGCAGTCCCATCCTGTTTGTGCAAACCTCCAACACGAGGGACATCCAAAGCAGAAAAGGCTAATTGTGAACACGCGATGGCATCCTGGCCTTTTTCTTCTGAGTGGGTTGATGCCCATATGGCAGAGGAAAAAATATCAATGGATACATGCACATATTTTAATTTCCAAATTTAGGAATATGGGTGACATCAGTACGCCACATTTTGTAAAGCTTTTAAGCCGTGGGGATTAACTCCCATCTGTGGTGGTGCAGGCTGGCCTTGGCAGTCAGCACAAGTATTGCCTATATTATGAGCCTCTGTGTTCAATAGCAGAAATTGCCTCTGCAGGGCTCAAACACCTTGATGAAAGAAGTCATGTAAGGCTTTTGCATGTCTGGCTGTGGTGCTGTCCAGGCACAGCTAGCTAGGTGATCTGCTCGTGCGTTGCCTTCTGTAATAAAACCTGAGAGATTTGTATGGCTTCTAATGTGTAGAATGTAGTACAGGTAATTTCTTATCTGGATGGTATGCCACTTAGTAGGCCAAATAATTGTGCATTGTCAATTTCTTTCAGCAGAGCTCAGCTTAATCTCTGTGTTATGACATCAACATAGGCAGAGTCAGTGACAATATTTAAAGGGCCATGGGGAAGATGCTGAAAAGCCATAGCTACAGCATGTAGCTCCACCAACTGAGGTGACCCATTCTCATAATCTTCCAATGTTTGCCATTCGCTATCTTCCTTCCATGTCACAATTGCCTTTCCCATTTTCTCAGAACCATCAGTAAACACAGTAATGCCTTTTAAGGGTGTGCAGCTGTTCAGAGGCTTTAGGGACAATGCAGTGGTTTGACTCATTTGCAGTAAATGTATGACTCAGTAACTGATAGCAAATCTGCCCTGAGAAATTGTGTAAAGCACATTGCAAAGCAGTGCTGTTGGCATAACACCACTCAAATTCATCTTGTCTCACAGGTATAATGATTTTTGAAGGATCTTTTGCGGTCAATTGTAAACACCTTTCACAACATTTCGTGATTAACTGGGCAATTAACTCAAAAATGATAGAGGCTGTTTCTCTGGGTTGGTGAGGTAGGAACATCCATTCTAAAACATGCAAAGGGTCAGACACTGAGTAACTCACTGTCCAATAGCAGCAGTAGGATGGAAATTAACAGTGAAAACAAACACAGTAATACACACTTCTAGGCATATTCAGTGGACCTGTTTGTGATGGCTTGCTCTACTATCTCAAGAGCAGTCTTGGCCTCCTGGGTTAACTTCCTGGGAAAGGGTCATCCTGATCTGACTTCTAACGGGTGAAATAATGGTGCTAATTGTGGTCAACCCTAGACAGGGTCTGAGCCAGTTGATGGTACCCAAATGTTTTTGAGCATCATTTAAATTTTTAACTTTTGTTGAGAATTTAATTGTCTTGAGCTGTATGGTCACAATTTTGAGACCAAGGTACGTCCAAGGTGGTTGCTGCTATACCTTTTCTGGTGCTACTTCCAGCCCAAATGTTTTTAATGCTTGCCACAGGCTTGGCTGAATCACAGAGAGTTCTTTTTTGTTTGGGTTGCTATCAAAATGTCATCCATGTAGTGGTAACCATACGCCCCTGGATATTGTTCTCTCACTGATGAGAGTGCCTGAGCAACATACCATTGACGAATTGTAGTGCTGTTTTTTATAGCTTTAGGAAGTATTCTCCATTGATAACATTCTACTGGTGCAGCATTATTAATAGAAAGCACAGTAAAACCAAACTTTGTGGAATAGTAAAGTAACAATCTTTCAGGTCTACAATTAGAATATCCCAGTTGGCAGCAATCATTGTCGGAGATAGCATACCAGGCTGGAGGGCACCCATGGTCTCCATGGCTGAACTGATTTTTCTTAGAGCATGAAGCAACATCCATTTACCAGGCTTCTCTTTGATAACAAATACTGGAGTGTTCCAAAGGCTCATGGATGGCTCTATGTGCTCTTGAACCAGTTGTTCCTTCACGAAAGACCTAAGGGCATATAACTTCTCTTTCTCAAGGGATCACTGTGGTATCCACACTGTCTGAGTGACAGGCCATTTTAAGGGTAGTGTGGGATATTTCACGCCCTTTAAAAGAGTGGCCCCCATTAAAAATCCATCCCCACCCAGGATCCCCAAGCATAAAACATCCCTCCCCACAGGTTAAGTGGTGCTGCAGTGATGTAAGGTCCAATGGTGGTAGCTGTTTGTCCCTCAGTATTTTTTACCAAACAGGTTTCCTGCTGAGACAGCTCTGTGTCATCCCTCTGAGGCCAGCAACAGCAGATCCCACAGGCTTGGTGGGGACCAAGTGGTGGGCAGAGATGATGGTGATGTTTGCCCCTGGTTCAGTCATCCCACTGACCTTTATCTGCAAAGGCTTTGCTTGAGGCATTGTGACCATACACACCATATTGGGCCTCTGATCAGCCGTGTCCTGGGTCCAAAATACTTGTCGTTCACCTGTCAACCTGAAGCCTTGGTCTCCTTGCACCCTGAGATCTGTATTTGGGACGAAAGACTTAAAAGAGATTTGCTGGGCAATTCTGATTTTTTCAGGGACAGTCACAGGTGGAGTAGGGGTTGAAACCATTGCATGTATTTGTCCAGTAAAATCTGCATCAATAACACCAGGGTGCCTTGTATGGTGGCACACAATACAGTGCCTTGTCTTGTGGCACTCAACCTGCCAATCGCCAGTGCACTCAATCCTCTCATGATAAGCCCTTGTGCCTCGAGAGAGATCTTATGTACCTTTGAGGTCATTATGGTTACTGTGATGGCAGTGGACACATCTATTCCAGCTGCTCCTTGAGTCTTCCTGTAAGCCGGCTGCATAAGCTTGCACGGGAAGGTGAGGAGACATTTCACAGTGCATCTCCCCCTTGCACTAGGTCTTCCATTTCCCTGGTCCTTAAAAGATTCCTTAAATGATTGTTTGTTGGTATAGACTTTGTATTTGCACTGTCTGGCCATGTCACCATGTTTCCTACACTGGTTAAATTTAATGTTGATATTCTTCTGTCCTTGGAATGTCCCCATTAGAATGGGCTTGCAGAGACAATTTGCTCTCAGGTGGCCTAGCTGTCCACACTTGTAGCATTGAGATATTACACTTACAGAAGCTGCTATGGAATCTGATAGCATAGGCGTGTTATGAAAATTCGATCCAACCTTAGCACAGGCATTTATCAATTCATTTAGTGATGGATTTTCATGAGGTAGCAGCTCAATGGCCTTTCAATGGCAGTCCTAATTGGCATTGTCCTTTGGCAGTTATAAAATTAGATGATTTCTGGCCTCAAAATTAACAATTTGCTTTTCCCTAGCATCTTGTTATCCCAGCTGGTGGACGGGGTCCGCCGCTTGGGGACCCAGAGAGCCACCCCAAAGGATGTCTCGCTAGAAACAACTCCTTGGGGGGTCAGGCGCTCCTCAGCTGGCAGAGGGGCTTCTCAGCATCGGGCAGAGCAGTGATTTTTCAGCTCAGTGCTCTCAGCTCATGCCCTTGTGAGTTAGCCCCTCTTTTAGCCGGCCGTGGTGAGAGAGAGAGAGGTCTCATGTGGAATTTCCGCAGGTGGTACTTTATTGCAAGGGTACCAGCAAAAGGGATCCAGGGACGAAGAACCTCTGCCGACCAGAGGAAACCCAGGGGTTTTTATGGGACACCAGGGTGGGAGGAGAAGAGTACAAAACCAATCAATTGTAACAGATCTACATAAAATCCCGAGGGGGCTTGTGGGTCTCCGGACAGGTCGCCGTGGCTAGGAGGTCTTTTGTCTTAAGGGCTCTGGGTGAAGTTGCGAAATTCTTTCTTAACTCCTCAGCTTGGCCCTCTCCAGGGCAAAGCAGCTGGGGCTCCGCCCACTCCCACATCTTGTAATGTCTCTATGAACTGTAGATATGATTCTCTGACTCCTTGTCTGATTTTGGAATATGTTTGGGTTGGGTTGGCATATTAGTTACCTCTAAGCAGTGCCTGGAATCCCAGTTTTTTTACCTGTGCCAGTGTTAAGGGATGCAATCTAGCCTAGTCAAGGATCCCCCACTGGTGGGAGTCCCAGAAGTTGATGGACCCCTTCCTCATAACGTGGGTGTTCTCATGGAACCTTTACATTTTTTAACTCCTGTTTTTCAGCACTGCTTTTCCATTTAGATTTGAACACCATATATTGGACTGTTGCAAACATTAATTTCGCAAGCTGCTTTATATCAAAATGAGTGGTTAGGAATCATAGCATATTAGCATCAGGAGTAGAACCCAAACCATGCTTGGCCACTAGTTGACACAGTTCAGAAAGAACTGGCCACTGGAAGAGGGTGTACTTGTCAGGAGTTGTAGTTCAGTTGCCTCTTGTTATTGGATAAATTACTACTGTCCCGTCCTCAGGCTCCCAGGTCCCCAACACGAGTACATCAATGAGTTCTTCCCCCTTATAGTCCCCACTTATGATAGCTGTATGTTTCACTTTTTGCCAGACGCTCACAGGGTTGGGCAGGGCTGTCAGTAGTGCAGCGATGGTGGCAATACTGTGGTGTTCCACAGGGGCATAACGGGGGCTTTCTCTCCTGGTCTCCCCTGCATTCCTTGCTGGTATACATTCCAGGGACAGCTCCAGCTCTAGTAAAAGTGGTACACTCACAGCAGAGGCAGCAGTGATTCCAGGGTCTCTGGGTCTGCTGTTACTTCTGGGTATTACATCTTCAGGAACTGTTGTGACACATTTCCCAGACCTGCCCACAGAAGCTGGATTGGAAGTGCAGGCATGTCCCATGGACATTGGGTCGGAGGTGCTGGCGCGTCCCTTGGAGGCTGTCAGAGGTGCAGGCACACCCCACAGAGGCTGAGTGCGGGGTGTGGTCTTGGAGCTGGCCCACTCAGTCTCAGGAGGAGGCGGTCCTGACATGCATGTGGTAGGAGAGGGTTCGTGTGGCCCTAGCACATGCTGACCTGGTGGCTGTACAGCTTGGAGCTGTAAAGGTGCTCTGTTGCCATGGGACTTGCGCAGCCCATACAGCTAGAGACAGTAACAGAATGTCCACTTTTTACAGGGGGATAGCATGGTTCTGCCACAGGAGCAGATAAACTGACAGTAGCTGAGCACCTGGCAAGAGCTATGTGCCGCCTCAGAGTGGCTGGGTGTGGTATCAAGGGTCCTGGCAGATAGGGCAAAGTGCAGTGTAGCAAACCATGGAGTGCCAGGCACAGCTAGGCAATAGCCTGGCAGCAGCCGCCAAACACCTGGCAGCAGCCAGCAGCTGCTGGCGCCAGTTTGCAGCGGCTGGTGGTAGGACTCGGCAGCAACCATATGTATTGCAGCTGCTGAGCGTGGCCTCGCAGCTGCCGGGGGCAGCGTCAGGGCTTTCTGCTGGCCTGGCCAGACACACGGTGGCAGAGCACGGAGCGGTAAAATGGCTGTTTGCTATTTTAGGGATCTGGGCAGATGCAGCAGAGCAGGGTTTGGCATTCGGCCACAGTGCATCCCCTTCTGGGACAGCGGCAAGGTACTGGGTGACTGGGGCATGCTCCACTGGGGAAGATGTATCAGGAGGGGGTGGCAGCGAGATCCAGGCAGTTTCACAGCACACCGTGACTTCTCCTCCTGTCCTCCTCTCCCACTTACCTTGTGTGGCATCTGCACCCCCACCACCACCTCTCCCAGCACCGTGATTTCGCCGCTCACCTTGGCAGGTGGCACCAGTGGAGATCCTTCTGCCATCCTTGTGTCATGCACTCTCTTCAACTGTTTTAATAAATTAATGATGAGCCTCCAGGGTTTTATAATATTAATGGTGGTCTCTTCATCTTGTTGAGGTTACTGAAAGAATATGTTGGCCAGCCTGCTCCCATGTTTTTACGTCTAGGGGGGCTCCTTCAGACACGTCCAGTCCATGGCTCTTGTACCACATTATTAGGGCTACTAAAGTTCGTTTGTCATACTTTTCTCCATCTATTTTTTAAAACAAGTGTCCATTCGTGTAGGAAGGAGTCATCTGGTGCTGAAGACTGTGCCCCCATGTTCCTGGCATTGTCTGTAATCTATAAAGGAGAGTCTAGACCCATGCTGCTTTCCTGACCATTCCTCTTTGCTACCTGCAGCACTCTCTGCCACCTGCAGTCCTCTTCACTGCCACAGCACTCTCTGCTGCCCACAGTTTTTTTGCTGTCCACAACTCTCTGCTTGCAGCTTTCTCTACTGCAGCCCTCTGCTGCCTGCAGTTTCTTCTGCTGGAATGGAGGCGAAAAGAACTCCACAACTAATAATAGTTGTTAGAGAGGTATGTGTTTAATTGATGCCGAGTTGCATGGGGCATGAACACCAGAGAGCTTGCCCCCTTTATTATTCCCTGAGGTTTTGCTTATGCATGATATTGCACAATCTGTCTCTTACATATTCATTTCCTGTCCCTGCCCATCCTTGAGTCATATGGTAATTAACTCCACACCCTTCTGGACAGGCTCAGTCCATCGTAGTGGTCTCGGGGTCTCCAAAGGATGAACCAAACAGAGCCTTCTTCAGTGAACTCTTCACCTTTATCTCTCTCATGTGCTTTGGCCCTCTTGCCACTTTTTCATGGAAAAACTCAGTTTCGGCCATCTAAGAGTCTGTGTTCTTCTTTTTATCTGCATTATTAGTCCTGTTATCCCATGGTGTTTAGGTTGACTTTTCTCATTATCACTGAAGGGCTCCAGATGCTTGTTGTGCTTTAAAATGTGTAAAAAGGTAACAGACACAGCATTCGGTATTCAGTAAATGCCTTCTAAAATGCAATTTAATACATGTTCTGAACCACTATTTGAAATACATTCTATCGTGCAGTTCATGTTCTTAAGTTTACTATGAAGGATCAGCTAGAATTTTCAAATCTCTGTCTCATCTGCCACCCACAACTCTCTGCCTGCAGCTTTTTCTGCTGCCCACAGTTTTCTGCTCGCAGCGCTCCACAGCCCAATAAGCTGTTGGCAGCAAATTTTGCTGCCCCTCATCTCCCTGCAATAGCACTGCCTCTTGTTGCTAGCACATCAGAAGGTCAACAGATGTCGCTGTAGAGTCAGAGACAGGAACGTGACATTAACACACGGATTTCATGCAGCAACAACCTACATTTATTGTCCAGCAGCTCCTTTTATAGGGCTTTCAAATTTCCCGCACTTACAGACATGATTTGGTCAAGGGTCTCAACTCTGCCCAGCTCACTGACCAATGATATTGGATGCATCTGTGGTTCAAAGGGGTTGCCTGAGGTCCTCTGTCTGGGTTTGAATATGACCTGTGGTTGTCGTGTCCAGGGACTGGTTTACTTTGAGCTAGGCTGGTCAAGCTGGTATCTGTTAAGCCCAAATATTTGTGCAGCTAGAAACCAGCTATATCTGTCATATGCACCCATATCATTGGCCAGTAAGCTGGGTGGAGCTGAGACCTTTAATCAATCCTGTTTGTACATGCAGGAAATTTGAAGCCCCTACAAAAGGGGGTGCCCAACAATAAAACTTGGGCTGTTGCTGCTTGATCTCGGTGTATTCTTGTCACATTCCCGTCGCCGTCATCAGTGACACTGCACCAATATTCTTGGGATGTAGTACTGCGTGGTCTGTCTGATGGCTAGTCTGCCAGAAATAGACAAACAATGGTGAGTTTTGATGAAAACAAATCTGAACTTTTAATTTCATAATGCTTGCTCAGCAAGGAATTGTTTGGCAGTGTAGAGATAGGGCATGGGAAGTGCAGTGTATGGAAACATAATTAATATGGCCTTTCCTTTAGAAAAGGAAAACCTCAGAACTTTATTCTTACTAATAATACTGAGGCTCAATCCTCTGCTAGTAAACCTATGATAGATGTGATAGAATTGGATGAAGATAAGATCAGAGCAGATTATAAATTAGAAAATAAAGTTAATATGGGTAGCAATACAATATACAAAAGACTACCTTGATTTTGAAGGCTTAATTTTGAAAAGATGAAACATTTTAAAATGTACCATGTTAGCTAAAGGAACTTTTGAATGGAAGTTGTTGGGCTTTCAAGTTTCCGATGAAAAATGAGCCAAGTCACTATACAGCACCTATTTTTCTGTATACAAATTCAATAATACGAAGTGTTAATCACATCTTAATGCACAGGAGACCGGTGTACAACACTGTTGTTCCCATGCTGCAGCCTGGAGAAGCCTGCAGCCCCCCCAGCTCCCTATGCACTGGAGAGGACAGCATAGTCTGTCCCAGTGTTGTCTTGTGCCATGAGACACTGTCCCTCTGCCAGCAGAGAGCAGTGCAGGCCTTCACTGGGATTTCAGAGGCCATAACTGCAAACATATGTGGGAAACAAAGCAGATGAGTAAGGAGGAATATACACAGAAGCACTGAGCACAGAGGCAGACCTGAATGTGAAGGTGGGACATGGAGGATACACTCCATGGGGAAAACAACAGAGTGGAGGTGATGCAAGGTGGGCATGAAAAGAGGAAGAGAAACCTGAAAATACAGACTGTACTAAAGTAAACTGAAGACTTGAAGGATGAATGTAAAACATCTTGGAAAGAGATTGTGGCATTCTTGTTTCCCTATGAACCACACAAGTGTTGCAGTCCCTGGTGCTGGGTGTGGAGGAAGGACAGGGACTCAGGGTGTATGACCACCACTCTGCAGTACCACAGAGCAATATAGGTGTGCTTTTTCTAGATCTTAATGCACTTCTAATAGTGAATTGGGGTGAATTATTCCTATGTTGACATGCTGACACTAATCTCCTCCTAACAGAGGAGAAAGAAAAACTCACACAATTATTTTCAAAATGCTGCTGTTGGAGTGCATTGTTTCCCATGAAAATGTTTTTGCCAGAGTGCAAGGATAGAGGCACAGCTTGTATAGCATTTATTCATGATTCTTATATTAGGGGTTTTTTCCTGAACTAATCTGGCACTTTAATAATGTATTGAGATGATCAGAAAAATTTCAGCTGCAGAGGACTGTGTTTCGTACATCTGACTTGAGAAGTAAATCAGAATCCAATCAAAAAATGTGTGAGGCTGTCACTATTTTAGAGAACAGAGGAAAGGGGAAAAGGAGCCATCATTTCTTGTAATGGGTACAACATGACAACAAATCCAACTTATTAAAGATTTTTCCTCGATTTGTAGCAGAATGTTGAAAGCAAGTGCTTTTTTTCTCCCCTTCTTCCAGTAGCATCTCCTGAACTCTTTGTAAGATGTCAATCTGTTATGTAAAATCTGCAGCATTCTAATGGTGCTTTCAGGCTTACTGTGACCTTTTGAAATCATTATAAAACCACACCCCCTACAGCCCCCCCATTCTTCCTTACTTAATTGCACCCACGAATAGAGAAACAGGAATTCAGTTTCTTGTTATCCAGGTGGCATTTCCTTTTACTTAGTTTTTTAGTTTTCTGTATAGTAATTAGTATGCAGAAAGCTGGAGAGATGCCTGTGGTTCCAAAATGAACCCTCTGTGGCTCTCTCCCTCCCTCTCTCCCTCCCACTTGCACTCTGCTTTTGGCACCGCCCCTTCCATGCACCCTTTAGCCAGCAGCAAGACAGCTGTGTTTGATCATAAACCACTTAAACTCCAGGCTCACTGGCAGGGGAAACTTTAGCGTGAAGTGCAGCATTGGTTTCTCTCGGGGAGGGGAGCTTTCTTCTCTTTTCCTTTCTGCCTCCCCGGATACTGAGGACTGTAGCAGCACTCTCCTTTGAATTTCTCCATGAACTTGGGTGAAGCTCGTCAGTTTTTCTGAGTGTGTTCAGCAGCGTTGGAAAATGCCCTTTAATAGTGTTATGGAAAAGAACAGCATAAAAAGCAGACGGCACAGATGAAGCATGCCTTGTAGATGGACTAAGACAACCCTGGGATCCTGGTAAGCACTTCATTCCCTGCATTCTCTGAGCACTTCACATTATTAACAAGTCTCTTGCAGAAATGGATTATCTGTGAAGTCAAAACCAGTTTGGCTCTTTTAGAAGATCTTGCATCATTAACTTAAACTCTCAATGTGTAGTAAAAATGGCTGTCTAGAGCAAAATGTGTAGGAGAGAAAAAAAATCGGAGAAGAAAGTATTGAACAAAGAATTGAACAAAGCTTTGAAGCATTAAAATTTGCAGAAATTGTCAAGCCCTGAGAAGTCTAATCATGAATTCTGAAGTTGGTATGAAATATGGAAATGACTCCCCTGCAGAGCTGAGTGAGGTAAGCAGTTTCAGTGCCCTTCTTTACGCTTTAAAAAGAAACATTCCCCATTTGGGCTTTCAGTGCATGAACAACGTAATTAGAAATTAATAGAATGTGTATCCTGCTATAACTTACTGTGCCAGTCAGGAAATGACCTGAACTTTTTTGCTGCTTGCTCTGAATTAGTGGTGAAAGGCTAAAGATTGCAACCATGTAGAGACATTTTTCCTGTATACTGCAGCAGTGATTGCCTTCCCTCTGAGAGGGGTGTTTATACCCAACATTCATCTTTGCAGTAGGTGAAGTATGGAGATCTCAGTTGAGATTAAACAGATGGTGATTAATTTAGGAGGGAAATGGGGTGAGTGGAAAATGACAAATTCTTATTGGTAAGACAACAACATTGCCAAAAGTTGTGTTTGCTTGTATTTGGCCAAGGTGATCCTGTTTAGGTTAGATTAATTAGGTTACTTTCCTTCATTGCCTAGAAGAAAACAGGTCATGAGAAACTTTCTGCTTTTCCACTGGAAGCCATAGTAATGCTGTTGTTTCTTATAGTTGTGGGTATGGGTTTTTTGTGTAACATGACTGTTTGTGTTTTTAATAAATTCGAAATTAAAGCTTTATCAGATGTTATGCAGATTCTTAATAAATATTTTAGAAGTGGCATACTTTGTCAGTTACTGAAGTGTCTTAGATATGTAATCCTTATGGGCTTTACTGACAACTGCCAATTTAGCTATGCTATGAAATCCCAATCATTTGATTAAGGTCATTTAGTAGGAAATTGAATCTGCAGTCTGTCTTGTCCCAGTTTAACTGAAGTGCTTCTCTGTTCCTTTTGTCCTTTCTTTGATACACTTTTTACTGTGACATACCCTTAATATGCTTGGTTTTTTAAGGAATATTAGGTAGGATATGCTTGTCAGAATAAGAGAGTTAACAGCTCTGGAGTTAATTGTATAGAGAAAGGAGACACTGAGGTATAGAATGGAATAATAATATAAATGGAATAAATCAGTAGGCTAATGAGGGAGACAACAATGTAGGCGGAAGCACAGTTAATATGTGAGAGATAAGCAAATGCTGTACCTCGCCATACAAGAGGACAATAGTTTTGTGACTGGGAAGTTCTGGCAAAAGAAATGTCATACATAATTCTCCTTAAAGTAAAAGGAGTTCAGTTTCATTATTTCTGTGCTACTTTTTTCAAGTATTGCTTAGAAATTCTACACTGGCATCGCAGTGTAATTGGGGGCTCATAAATTCAGCATAAAAGTGTGGCTTACTTTTGGTCAGAGTTTCTGGCTATGATTGTATAATGATGATCACTGCTTTTTTATCTCCTCAACATTTAGTTTTCAAGACTTTGCAAGATGGAGTGTCTCAAGGAATTGATATTTGAGTCAATATTTGGAGCTGGTAGTATTTTACATTGCTACCTTGAAATTACTTATTCATGTTTCTTCATGCATCAACTGAGTGGAACTTTTGTTGTGAGAAATACTTTTTATTTCTGATGTTTTAATCTGGGAGATATTGAAAGGAGTCTGTGACCATGCAACATTGTGATTATTTAGGTGAGTTTTTTTCCCCAACAAGGTTTCTTTAGTCCTTAGTTTACATTTGTACTCCAGTGGTACAGGTGGTTTAAAAATAGGCCCCTTTTTGACTGCAGATGTAGTGGAGAGGATCATACAACTATGAGATCACACAACTAACTTTCCTCAGCTGCTTATCATAATTACTTGCTGCTCATCCTCATCTTTGCAGCTTGACCTGCTTATGTTAGTCAGCCTTAGCCAGTCACCAAAAAGGGCTGGGTCAGCTTCAGCAGTGATCTTGGGTAAAAAACTGGGTTTTCAGTGAAACAGAGAGGCTTAAAAAAACCGTTGTATTTCACCTCTCAGAGAGAAGAAGATGCGTAAGTACACTAAGATAGGTAGTAGATAGCTGCTCATCCCTAGTTGTTAATTTCTCTAACAGCTCTCTTTAATTTCTATGCTCCTATTAGATATTTCCCTATTGTTGACTGGTACTTGCCATAATTGAAGGTAAAAAATCCTGAGTTAAAGTTGTACCTATGGTTATGTATCCATGTTTTTCCCATCTTTGCTGTGCTCCTCTCCTTCCTTTCTGGCTCTGTCTTCTACAAACCACTTTTATTTTTGATCAATGGTCAGTAGCCTTGTATTCATTTAAATGGTAAAATGGCTACAATAAGAATTTGATTAAGTGATTAGGTTCTTAGTTTGTGTTCAGGTACACCTCTGTCTCTACAGACAGCTCATATGCTGATATTACCGTGAGCTGCTACTGCTTTCCTTATCTGAATTGCAAATATGATAACAGACCAAGAAATACTATGATTCACATGATGCATGGTGGGTTTTAATGTATGTGCCTTGATCTCTTTATCTCAGTACGTGGAGCTCTAGGCATGAAACTACTGTTATTAAAGTAAACAGGAAAGCTACAAAGTCCTGAAGATATAATAAATGCATTCTTGGCTGGATACATTAGACAAAAGAGAAAATAAATGTATTGCAATTCATTCCATCTGTATTGAAACTTTCTACCTGAGATTTACATCTCTCTTTGGCAAGAATTAAAGGATATGTTACTTGCCCAAGACACAGTGTGATTGTAGAAACTTGTGTATAGTTGGTATTTGCTATTCCTAAACTCTTGTCTGGGTAAACAAGGTTTTTATTAGTCTTTATTTACTCAACTGCCCCCATCCAAAGGTCATGCAGAAAGCAGAAGAAAAAAAAAATCTGATTTCTGTTGTAGATCATTCAGACCTCCATAAAATTCATGCTCTGTTGTTCCCTAGTTCCAGAGTTCAAGCTGTTTTGTTATTGAAGCGTGTCAGTTTGTGTTATCCCATTTCTTCTGCTCTTTTTTGCCTTCAAGTTTCAAGTCCAAAGAAAGATTATCCAGTTTGCTCTTTGCATGGTGGATTTGTCATATCGTACCTCCTTGAAGAGTTAGAAGAAACCTTGTTCTTACATAGCAAGGTGGTGTTAGGCCTGGTGGTTTGTTTGGTTTGGGGTATTTTTGGTGTATATAGGATACAATAAGAGAAGCAACACTGTTGTGTAGTCTGTGTGGATTTACAACAGCCTGTGGTACTTTTGTAAATAGGTAACAGTGGCCAAAAAAGCTCTGTTCTACTATTCTGAAATGGGCCTTCACCTGTCCATATTAAGGCTTAACACATTTTGCAGAGATTGCCTTTATGGCTCAAGTCAAGGAAGGATGTGATTTTAATGCATAACATAATACCCAAATTATGAAAGCTCTCACTGGATTCCTTCAACTTCTTACTCATATAATTCTGAAAGCTTTTGTCGTAAACACAAGGCATATTTTCAAAGCCAACAGACTGAATTTTACTGAAAACATGTACAGGTTAGCAGTGGGGTGTCCATAATTGCAGACTGTTTTTTATATCATTAAAAATGAAAATTTGTATCAGAATTTAAATGGTTTGTATCTATTGAATTGTCCTTTCTGCAGAGAGAAGTGTTTATCTAGAAGGAGCTGGATTGTCTAATCTGTATTTTCTTCCAAATTCAAAGGCATTATCCAGCTTTAAATCCCAGCATTCTGAGGATCTGAGTATCGCTTACATACTAACACTGATCTTACCTCCTCCCCAGACATTCACTGTGGAGATAGTGTGCTGAAACAGAGAGAGCTGTGGTCTGACCTGGTACACTTGTTGGACTAAATGTGGCCAGCAGTTATGCCCATGTGTAATGCTGGGACGGTTAAAATTATTAGTGCATGAATGGAAAGGAAATGTTAAGTGCTGAGTTTAATGATATTTTTCTCAATTGTATACTTAAGAGATAAATTTTATCCTTGAATTAAAAGCCAAGCTATGTTCTTGGCTATAATTTTCACTATGTGAGCCTTGTGAATTTGCTGGTAGTAAGACTGTGCCTAAGAGATTTTGAAATTATATAAGGGGTGGTGTTATAGTGAAGCAATGCATTCAGCATTGCAGCTGATTTGTATAATGTTACTGTTTATTGTGTTCTTTTAGCACTTGCTGCATGAATTGATGGTGTGTAACATTTGAAAAGTTTATTTTATTATTTTCTGCATGGCAAAACTAGGAGATAGCATGCTCCTTTTGGCGCACAATTTATGCACCCTGTTTCTTGATGTTTGGAGGCCAAGTGTTTAGGATACAGATGTTGTATGGGACAGCATTAGCTACAGGTTCATATTCTTTAACCGTTTAACATTGACTGGAATAAACAGATAGGCTGTTAGTCTTGGAAAAATTATTAACTTATTTGTTTGTTTCAAAAATAAAGTGTTTAAAATTTAGGGGAGGGGAAAGAAGGATAGGCTTCAAAGCTGGTATTTGTGTAGGAAGCAGAATAATGAGTTCATACAAAGGATTTTACCAAAATCTTACATGTGAAGAAAGGACCAAGTCTGAAAGGCTTAAATTCTCACTTTTTAGTAATTTTACGGTAGAACAATATTGCACTTTCTTCTCAGATTTATGTTTCATTGCTACTTTACTTATAAACTGGATGCTGAAGAAGAACATTGTAGAAGGAGAATTGCAGAAATAAGAGGAGCTTCATGGCTTGAAGCTGCATACACAAGTCCAGTGAGTGTGAGGGAGCTGTGGGGTGAGGTGGGTAACCAGCTGACAAGCAGGACATCACTCAAAGCTTCCCTGGCAGAGGAAGAGTTCAGCAATGACCATCCCCACCCTGAGGTACTTTCCCATATGTGCCTCTGTTACTTTAGAACAAGTACCTGCTTATGCTGTCACTGTACCTAGGTGTGGGGAAAGAGCACTGATGGAATGGGGAATAGATTTTTTTAGGTGTTCCAAGGTAGGATTAAATCCTAAACACTTGTTTTCTCTTCCTGGGCTTGGTAGTCTTCCAAGAAAACCAGTGAGTAAATATCCCCCTAATACTTCGTCTGCTTCCTGAATGGTCTCTGGTCGTGCAACGAATGTGCCAGGGTGTTTCCAATACTGCTCATGAGCAGGTAAACACCATATTCTACTGCAATTCCATCTCTGCTATTGGATTTAGCCTTGGCCATCAGTGTCCAATCTGTGCAGTCTCTAACACAGAAAGGTTTACTGCACCTAATCAGCAAAGGTGGTGTGTTTTCCCCAGTCAGAGGATGTTTTGGGAAATGTGTAAATGATTAATCCTTTAAAATATTGTAGCCTTACAATATAACAGAGTGGAATGTGGTTATCAAACAGCAAACATGGTGTATTTTAAAACTATTTTAACCTTGATAAAGTTTCATAACTGGTTTTTTTCTAACAGTAGGCAAACCAAAAAGGTGAAGAGTGTTAACTGCTAAACTCTTAGAAAAGTGAGCACAACAACCCAGCATGCTTAAATCAAAGAACCTTAAGGAGAAACTTTCTTAAGTGGTTTCTAGTGGAGAGCTGGTAAAACTTCCATCTGGAGGTAGCAACAGCTGTAGCCACAAGTGTGTTCTCAGCTTTAGTGCTTCAGAGATGCTGAGGTAAAGTTTGCAAATATTTGGGTGTACTCTCTCCTATTTCCTGGTTCTCATGGGCTTTGTGGAGCACTTGTCAGCCTTGCAAACCTGACACTTTCCCATGCTGTTGTCATGAGAAGTGTGAAGACACTGGATGTGAAATGTAATCACAAATTTTAAAGTCTTCTTGTGTGTCTCTCTTACACTGCTGTATCTTTAATAATTTAAAGAAAATGCTTCAATGGTAAACTTTAATGGGCATGCTCCTGGACAGTGACTATCAGTCTGAACACAACCTTTAGATTGGGTTCATAGTCAAGCTGAAGGTGCTCTGGCATGATTAATTTAGAGTGTGCATGGTATTTCCAGTGCTAAAAACATAGTGACTTCAAAGAAAATGTTTTTTCCTGGATTTGTTTGAGCTGCTTATCAGGCCCAGGGTGTATTCCAGGCTTGGCTATTATTAAATTGAAGCACTATAAAAAGATTAGTCAAAATGCCCAGACACTGTCAGCACTGATAATGCTCTTCTGCAGTGTCCTAGTGAAAAAAAGGCAAAGAATATGTAACTTACTGCCTGATATTTAAATATTCCTTGCTCCTAAAAAAAATGAGAATAATGCCTTGTATGCTGAAAAATCTGTTAGTACAAATACATGCTGTGAAAGTAGCATTAACAATGTATTGGATTGTCTAATTGCTCTTAGAGACTTGATGTTTTTATTCAGAGATAAAAAAGCCAGAGTTCATTCCTGGAAGATTTTTGAAGATAAGGATTATAATCTTTTCCCTCCTCCTCTTCCAGCTTGGAAAAGTAAAACATGTTTTTGCCTTTGATCAGACCTGGACATACCAGAACATGGCTCTGTGTGGGAACAGTTACAAGATTCTTCTTTCAGAAGGTATTTTTATGTATTCCTCTGCAGTCTCTGGATTTCTAGTTTATAAAGGGACACATAAACAAAATGTTCTGAAAGACGAATCCATAGATTGCAAGGTTAAGGTTTGCAATGGCAGAATTTTCTGTGCTGTGTGTGGGAAGAGAGGGCATGAAGAGAGGCTGTGTCATTGGTTTGGTCACTTAGAGTGGGGTGTAATTACATTCCTCTTCGAGGGCTCTGAGTAGTTTATGTACAATTGAAAAGAAAATATGCTCATGTCACTTTGGGTGTTTTCCTTGTGTTTAGATTTTACGGTCTTCATGACATTGCATAGTTACTATGTATGTAATAAGTCCAAAACTATTCCAGTGACAACTCAGTGTCCTTCTGAATGATGTCCACAGAGGTTTGGCTGAAGCTGGTTTTCCCACAAAGCAGCACAGGTGCCAGTCTTGAATCATCTTTCTTTTGCAGACTGTAAACCCAAAAGTGTCATTTGCTTGTAAAGACATTATGTTATCTGGCCTTCATCTACAAGAGGCTGCAATAATCCTACCCCAAACCATGCTGGTTTGCTTCCTATCCTTCAGAGGACTGAATACCTCTAGTTTGATAATCTTTTGAACTTTGCATCCTACCTAAATTGCACAGGTTGTTTACTGTTAAGATGTTGCCAGGTAGTAGAATTTAGCTGGCTGTTAACTGTACTTGGGACTGATAATGCCACTCCTCAAGTGGCACATCAGTTGAATCTTCCTTCATTTGCCTGGATTCATGTGCTTATGTAACAGCCTGGGCCAATGATTAGACAACCAGGCGTTACCTTGGGATTTCTGGGTCAAGATCCCTTAGGTGGTGAAATAAAGAGAGGTGGGCTCGATTAGGTGACCCGAAACAGAAAAGAACTTTAATAAGAGCAAAACAACAAACAGCACGAGACTGTCTCGGTATGGGGGGCACCAAAAAAGGTGAGGGCCAGGGGGTTACAGTAATTTATATAAACTGAAGTAGGGGCAGAGATTGAGGGAAGAGCATCAACAGGGAGTAGGGATTAGGAATATGTAAAACATTGTGACAAACAGTAACCAACAGTGACAAAGGAAACAGAGAACTTTCTAGTAACATTAACATAAAAACTCCTGAGGGGCAATGCAGTCGAGATTTCACTCACCCTAACTAAAAGGGATTTCTCCCATGGCCTTAAACCAAGGCCTTCTTTGACCCTAACATGCTTGAGATGGGTTTTGCAGCCATGTACAGAAGCTGAAGTGCATATTGTCAACTGCAGAAAAGACCAGGTTCCCCCTTTAGAATGGTGTACTGAGGACTGTCCTTTCACTTGTTTGATTTCTTTTTCTTTTTACATTACATACAAAATGTACTTATCTCTTCATGAGGTAAGTTCATTTTTCCATCCCTTGATCTCTTTTTTCCCTTTTTTTTTTTTTTTTTTGCACAGCATTGCACAGTGTATTTTTTTCAAGCTACTGATGCTGCTCTTGTCTAATTTACTTACTTAGGTGTTTCTTTTTATTTTTTAATTAAAATTGATTTGCCCATGTACTTCGATCTTTTTATTTAAACTCATAGTGCTTGACCTGTTCATCAGCTGGTTCTCTCTTTTTGTATGTTGTGATCCCCTCCTGTAGGAAGAGATGATTCTCTCTTGATGCTTGGTATAGCAAAGGTCAATGTTCTGCCAGGTGTAACTCACCTGGTGGAAGGTCTGACCCATGCTAAATAAGAATGAGGTTAATTTCAGTGAAATACGTAAGTAAAGTAAATCTTGGAAAGAAAAATTTTTTTGAGCAGATAGGTGCCTGCTATATCTGAAGAAAACTATAATTGGAAACACCGTTAACAATTTTTTTTGTCTTCTGTCTTATGGGATGCTGGATTTAAGAATGGAGAGCATCTCTATTTCTCCTCTTCCACAACTGGATATCTTCCCTGTGGGGCAAAGTAGGAAAAAAGTGTATTAATTTATAACTGTCAAGTCATAATTGCATGGAGATCTGTATTAATTTAGTTACTTGGTGAGGGAGGTCTGCAAAACACAGAACATTTTTCCACTTTTTTGTAAGTTTTTTTAAAACTTACACATTCTGTCTCACAACCTGCAAGGTTGAATACCTATGAATACCCATAATTATCTTTCTTTGTGAAACTCCATGTGGTTGAATTTCAATACCTACCCCTTCTGGAATGGAAATAAATGTGCTAATTGCTTTTCATGAAGGTGGGTTTTCTCCTTTCCTGTGAGAATTTCTTTAACTTCCTATATTTCTGTATTAGGCTGAATCTCTTTTTATAGCATATTTAAGCACTTTTAAATATAATGATTGATGTCAATGAGTTATAGGCAAATGTCATATCTCATTCAGAATGTTACATAATCATATTCTTCAGTAATGAGATGTTATTTCCCATTATAGAATCACAGAATGGTTGAGACTGTCAGGGACCTCTGGTGATCACCTGGTCTAAGCCTCTGCTCAGGTGGGGTCAACTAGAGCCAAATGCCCAAGACTATGAAAAGCTTTTGTACATCTCTAAGGATGGAGACTCCACCACCTCCATGAGTAACCAGTGCTTGGTTACCCTCACAGGAAAAAGGAGTTTCCTGAAGTTGAGGGAATCTCTTGTGTTTCAGTGTGTGCCCATCACCTCTGGTGCTGTCACTGGGCACCCCTGGAAAGAGCCTGGATCCATCCTCCTTGCACCCTCCCTGCAGGTGTTTATTTACATTGGTGAGATCCCCTGAGCCTTCTGTTCTCCAGCATGAACAGTCCCAGCTTTCTCAGCCTTTCCTCCTACAAGAGGTGCTGGAGCCCATCCATCATCTTGGTGTCCCTTTGCTGGACTCTCCTCAGTATCTCCACGTTTCTTTTAGACTGGGAAGTGCAGAACTGAACCCAACACTCCACCTGTGGCCTTACCAGTGGTGAACAACAGAAGGCTCACATCTCTGTCAGTACTTTGCCTAATCCAGCCCAGAATCCATCCATCTTCTCTGCAGCAAGAGCATCTTGCTGGCTCTCATTTAGTTTTATGTCCACCAGCTTCCATAGGCTTCCTTCCCTTCAGAGCCTTATCCCATGGGACTTTTTCAAGGAGAGGTCTGAGTGAAATCTACAGCTATGACCTTGAATTTTAACCACCTCTCTCCTCTCTGGATCATAAACTCCACTATCTTGCAGTTGTGAGTGGTCAAATAATTTTCTGTAATTGCATGAATATTTCTGTAAGTGCATGAACAGTTCTGCCTTTGAAAATGATAGGAGCACAGTATATATTGGAATCAAAAAAGAAAAAAAAATTTAAAAACACCAAGAGAACTTCATGTGAATAAACAAAATACTCACTTTTGTTGGGGGTTAGATTTTGTTCCTTTTTACTCTAAAGAATTTTTTCCCCATAAGTTACCAAGGAGACTAAGTGTCGTACTTAAGACTATTTAACAAAACAAAGGGGTGGTCGAAGCTCGGAAAGGGGGGGGGGGATAACCCGCGTTTTGAGGCAGGTAAAGGACAGAGCTTCAGGCAGACTGGCACTCTGGTTTTTGGCGTTCGGGGGGAAAGCATGGCTGGGTTGGTGTTCCTGCTGGAGGAGTTCACTGCCTCTGGAGGAGTCCAGTCCTGAGAAATCGACCATCATCTGCTCACCCTGGAATTCTGAGCTTCTCTGGCGCCCTGCAAGAGCTGGGCCAGCCCTGCCCCACCGTCGTGGTTCCATCAGCACTGTTCATCTGCTACAGTGTGACCCTGCACCCCCTGCCCTGCTGGGACACCCTGCCCCTGCCCTGCCGGGACACCCTGCCATCCCAGCTACCAGCCCGGGACTTTTCCACTGTTCCAGCTTGGTGCTCTGAGGATCCTACAAAGACACTGAGACTAAACTGCCCTGGGTTTCTGTGAAGCAAAGCCCTCGAGGTTCTTGGTACTGTTCTTGTTATTAATGCTGTAGTTGTGGGGGGTTTTGTTTGTTTTGTTATACATACCGATAAAGAACTGCTATTTCTATTTCCAAAATCTTTTGCCTAAAAGCTTTTAACTGAAAAATTGTAATTGGAAAAAAGGGGGGTGGTGGTGGTGGTTTACATTCTCCATTCCAAGGGAAGCTCCAGCTTTCCCTGGCAGATACCTGTCTTCACAAACCAAGACAATTGTAGAACATTTACTGAATTAATTCTGTCAGAAACTTCTCTGTCTTGGAGGGGCAAGAGAGGGTAGTATCCTACCATGAATAATTCCTTTAAAGGAATTAGTAAGCTTCAGAAATTGTCACTTTATTTAAACATTTAATTTCATTCTGTTGAATGGTATGATTAGAATTTAGTAGATTATTTAATTGGTTTGATTTTTTTAAAAAGAAGTGCTACAAAGGATGACCGATAGTGATAAAAAAAAGAGAAAAAAATGTAAGTGGAACACCTTTCCACTGTTTGTCTTTGTGCCTTTGCTGCTAATTTTTAGAGCAAATTACTGTAACTTTTCATGGAAGATGTTTTCCTTCCAAGAGAACAAAGGAAGAATTTTGCAGTTCTTACCAGATGTTGACATTTTGTATGTTCTGTCTTGTGTAATGCTGCCCTCATAAGGATGTGAAAAAGCAATACGACAGAAATAAATCACAGTTGGAAAGTTTAAATTCAGATTTTGTTTTTTAAATACAGTAATGTGGGAGTTTCTAGTGATAATGAGTTTTCTGTTAATCCAGAATCCATCTCAGTTTGTTCACTTAAATCAGCTTTGAAGTTAAACTTAGATTTCAAAGACACATTCATAGTAAACTCAATCTAAAAAAGAACATGAATAATTCCTGATGTGGATATGGATGTCCTGGATGTTTCATGCTGCATTATACAAAGTCCCTGAAGATGACAGATTTATCTCGTATATCTTTGTATTACTGTCAGAGACTAATGGGACAACATTTCTGAGAAGCAGGGAATTCTACAGTGGTTAAAATCCATACACAGTCTGTCTCATTCACAATGTATAAACACAGTTCCCAATGGATCAAAACGAAGTTAAAAAATAGTGATTCTCTTCCCCATGAAAGGACTATTTCTTAAAACCACTGTTCTATCACAGTCATGTGAACATTGTTTGGTGCTTGGCACAATCAGGGTGGAAGCACTCTACAGTGTAGGAAAAGCTGAGAACAGGAATCAGCATCCATTGGGAAAGATATCAAGAGGAAATACACCTCAAACTTATGATATGAGTTTCTTGTGAACTTTTGCCATTGCTGATTAATGACATCAAAGGGTTTCAAGGCATCATTCTGACAACTGTGTCAGCATTCATTTTTTAAATCTAACAGCAGATATTTTACTGAGAAATGAAAATGATGAAGTCAATGACGTAATTCACAATCTAGTTATAGGGGTTTTTTGCTGTTTTCTTGATTTTTTTCCCCCATCAAACTGGGCTGTGTCTAAGGCTGTGCTATTTATTTGTCTGAATGGGAATTGTGAACAGTTGGTAGCCTTAAATCATCTATCTGACTTATCCTGGAATAGTTAAAGGACCACGCTGCCAAGATTTAGTGATTATTTATTTAGACCAAGTGTAAAACCCTGTCTTTTGTACAGAAAATATAAAGAGAACAACTGATAGAGTAAGCTTTGTGTTAGATTTTAAATGCCAGTAATATGCTGTACCATTGCCATGACAGTGATGCTTTGTCCTTTATAGTGCATTTTATTTAAGGAGCTGAAATAAGCTGGACACTATTATTGATGTAATTCTTTCATTGTAATGTATAAGAACTCACTTTTCAATTTATTAATTTCACTATGTTACCATGATTTATCAAAACCTTATCAATTTTATTATTATATACCTAATTATATATAATATATCATATTATATTTTCTTTATTTATATATTATACATTGTAATGATTTCTGTATTATATATTATTTATTTATCAATTGAAGTTGCTTGGCTTGGTCTTGCAGAGAGAAATGTATCTAACTGGAGCATGGTTATGAAATGATACTTAAAACAGTTTTTTTAGCAAAACAAATATTTTTAGATTATTTAACTGATAGGTGAATTGGCTGAAGGCACTTTTTAAAAGAGTGACAGTGTTGAAGCTTCAGTGCAGATTTTGTGTCATTGCTTGAAGAGATAATGTGATCTAGCAACTTTGAGAAAAAAAGTTTTTCAAAAACATGAACATGACACAGAGGATTTCTAGACCATGGGGTCTTCCAGTTTATATATTTTGAGATTAATTGTTAGCATCCTTTTTGTCCTGCTCATAATAGTTCTATTTAGAGCCTGGAAGCTCAGTCAGCAGATATTTATTGAGTTTTATAGTTTGCCTCCAAGTAGGCTTTTCTGCTTCTTTGTTTTCTATGCCTGCAGCTCATTCTCCTTTGTCATTCTTAGAGCTTCACTAAGTGCATTGTGTCTTATTAGTTTTCATTAGCCTTTTCTTTCAGCCCTCTTGCACTTGCTAATTTATTGTTCCTGTCCTTGATACCTTTGCCTTTTGCATGTCCTAGTCTACCTCTTCCCTGTCTCTGTCCTTTTATTTATGTTGAACTCCAGGATTGTGCAGGGTCCTCCAGAGTTCTCATGGACATTCTTCAGTCAAGGAAGGAGGAATCCCTCCTCTAGCTAGGCTGACTGTGTGAGGCTGCAAGTGCTTGGAGAAAGGGCTTGGTTCTCTTGGCACAAAGGCAAGCTTCTGCCCAGTGATTAATTAGCGTGACATTGCAGCAAATTAAATGTTGCAATTAAACTAGTGCAGTAACGAAACAAAATGAGCAACAGTGCTTAACACTGGCACTGGCAAGGGGAGGCTAATCCCAGGTGGTGTTGATCCAGCCAATCCATTTTGACACAAAACCCACTCCTATTGTGTACCCATAGATACAGAGTTCCTGAAGATTACACAGTATTTAAAAGCCTAATGATGAAAGTAAGATTTATGGAGAATTTATGGTTTGATGTTTTTGCCTTAGGAGTTGTACTTTTTTGTTGTCAAATACTTTGTACAAAGTCAAGCTTCCTTGACAGACTGACATCGTGAGATGGGTTTTCCTGGAGAACTCAAAAGTTATTATGGCCAGGCTGAGTTTTACTGAAATTCCTGTGTGTCACATAACTATTTTGCAAACAGCTGTCTCCTCAAGAGTTTAGGTTTGATGACTACTGACCATTAGCAGTAATAGATCTTATGAGGGTACCTTTACCTTTTCCCTGAGAGCCCTCATGCAATTTCCTGAAATATCCTCCTCTTCAGTAACTTTTTTTCTGCTGTGGTATTTGTAAGCTCTCTGCATGTAGTTATTTCTGATTGTTCTGAGCTTAGTAATAGTGATTTGCAAATGTCATATGCCTAGAAATTTCACAGTGCCACTACTGTTTCTTTTTCTTCTTCATGCCTAGAGCCAGAGTCTTATGGCAGCTTAAAAGGGAAAACAAAATGTTTAAGCAGAGAAAAAATCATTACTGAATGCTTTGATTGCTCTTCTTTCCATAGAAGAGAGTAAATGGCTTTGAAGCGTAACTTAGTTCTGTTCCATGTGGTGGTTTACTAATTTGTCTGTGGCATTTTAACAGAAATTATGAAAAATAATTTATCTAGATAAACTGAGACCTTTGTGACCAGAGGGAAGGTATGGACATTTCAACACTGCTGCAGTGTCTCATGATATTAACCCAAGTGTTCTGTTTTCAGTGCTGCTGCATTTCCTGCATAAAATTTTATATGCCAAAAGATAAACACCTGGGAACATCTTAATAAATGGTATGCAATTCATAGTTATATGCCAAATACATTGATTATGATTATGAACTCATTGCATTATAGTAATTTTTCAATATAAATTAAAAATTTCTTCCATTTTTTAAGCCCCACAAAAACATTGCTTCTCATTAGGCTGAACTAAAATGAACACTGAAGTAAAAAGATACTTCAGTAAAGGACAGAGAGTACAATTCTTTGCTAGGTGATGTTCCAAGAAATATCTCTTGTAAGCCTGACAATATTTCCAAATTATCATTAAAATGTACTCATTTAAAATTCTGGGCACACAAAAATAATAGTATTATTTTTGTTCACTTTTTTTTGGTAACTTTTTTTGGCCAAAATTATTAAAAAATAGTGCAGTCCTAAACTACCTGGAAGTTGCAGTTTTACGGTACTGCTGAGAGGGTTCTGTTTGGCTTTAGTAAAATACTTCTAAGACTGAGTGACATGAAAAGAGTAACTCATTGGTGATGTTGCTTGACAAATAGTTGCTGCTAAAAAATATTGATTGTCTAAGCAGAAGACCAATGAAGGTCACATAATTTTATGTTAGTTGGACAAACTAATATTTGAGGATTTAACTAATCTTGCAAATGATCAATGTTGCCTGAGGTAGGCCCATGTTCTTAGTGAGGTTTTTATACAAAAGCTGACATTACTAGTATGAAATTGATTTCTACTTTTATTAAAAAATGTTGAGATTTTTTAGATATTTGGATTGATTAAGGGTGAGCAATTCCAGACTGGGCCCTTTGGCCTGCAGGCCACAGTGACGCAGTTAGAAATTCACAGTTGTGGCACAGTAGAAAATTCACAGTTTATATTAAGGTGTTCTGGGAAGTAATGGGTTTTTAAATGTAGAGTTGTAGTTCTAACATTTTAGCCACCTTAAGACTTAGATAAATAAGGGTTGTTTGCATTCTTTGTATAGCCCATAACTGTAAACTATGTGGTGAACCTATATAACTCGCCATGGGCTGATAATAAAGGGGAATTAGACATGGAAGCCAGATGAGTTTAGACATGTCTGTTCTGTCTGATCTCCTAATAGTCAGGGACCCTTGCTACTAAAAAGCTCAGTGTCAATTTAAGGAAAGCATATTTCAAGTGTTTTGTGGCTGAATTAGAACTAGTGTCTTTTCGATTCTATTGAAAAGTTTTTGTATGTGTCGGAACACATTGTAAAAGGTATTTTTAACTGTTCCAGAAAATGCATGGGGAAAAAAAATAAAAAGCAGTTTGATTTTCCATTTCATTAAAGCTCATGAATTGATTGGTGATTGGTAGACTCCATACACAAGATAAAAAATAATTAAATTCCTTTGGGAAAAGGAAAACCTGGCTGAATGGAACACAAGTAAAAGTGCTTTCCTTTTGAGTCACAAACGGCAATATAGATGATCTATTACAGAACTTTCTACTGGGGTAGCTGCAGAACATGAGCAAAAACACATAGGAATTCAGTATCCTGGAGCCTTCTAAAGCTGCAGTATAGTCAGTTGTTGTTTGCGGCATGCAGCTTTTCAGAATTGCAGCAGGATTACTTGGATCTTCTTTATCATGTAAGATTGTTGGCATGAATTCCTGTTAAGGTGAGGCAGAAAGCCATTAGAGACAGCGGAGATTCCAAATGGCTAATTGTTTTAAAAGGAAGAGTAGTAAGTGCATGGACTGCATTTGTCCCACAGCAAGAGGAAACTTGATGATCCCTCCCTTCCCATGCTTAATTTAGGAAGAGTAAAGATATTACTCTTATTCATGTCTATTTATTTATCTTTACAGAATTGTTCTGAGAGATGGTGAGTGACTTCAATGTTCTGAAAACACAAAATACTGTCTATCTACTATATATTACTCACCCCTTTAAAACATCAGTGGTTGGGAAAAGGGCAGCTGTTTTTCACTGAAGTTGGAAGAAGATAATCTGTAGGCAAAGTATTTGCTGATGGAAAGAACCAGACATTGTTTGAAACTTTTTTCTTAAGCTAAATTATTTGCAGAAGCATGTTTTGGGAAATGAGGCTGACATATTCTGCTCTGTAAGTATCTGGATTTAATTTTTTCCTTCTTTGCACACTTGGTTGCAAAATCCAGTCATTTGTTTCTTACAAACTGTTGGTCAGTAATATTCTAGCTTGTCCTTTCCCTGTTGTAGTCTAAAACGACTGGTGTACTATCATTTTTGGCTCTTAGGATGTTCAATTTTAGAGCTTTATCAGACTCTCTAAAATATTTCTTCCTCCTTTATTTCTTCCTGGCTCCAGTTCTATATATATGAGAAACAGAGATGTTTTGATAAATAACATGCAGTTTTTCTGTTGCTGTTGTGCCAATATATTTTTCTTTACTAACACTGTGACATTAAATACTTTCTCCCATGTTTTTCTTCATGTTTTCCTATTCCTGTAAGCCCTGCTTTCTCTGGCCATGCTCCAGAGAAAAGGATGTTGTTTCCCCAAAGAATTACTTGAATTATATATATAATGTAAAACCTGACAATCTCAAGATCTGTTTTCTTTGTATCAACAAGTTGATCTTACTCTTGAGCATGCAGGAGAACATATCTGAGTCTTACAGCTACCATAAAAATAAACACGGTGAGAGGCCTCTCCTTGCTTTCAAATCATCCTGATTAGTTCTTGGTCCTAACTGAAGATTGACCACTTGACCTATTAAATTAATGTGCTGTTATACTGTGGTAGAAATAATAATCTGAAAGTATTACTTGGGCAGCTGTCTGATATTTTGAAAACCTTTTCTTCTGTGATTCATGGAACTGATTTAGCTGTTACTGAATATCCAGGCTGCCCAGTGTCCAAATGGTGTTCTATCTGGCATCTGCTGAACAGAGCATAGGAACCAACAGAGCAAGAGAAATGGTAATAATTGCATCCTATCTTTGTTATGATATGTAGCTAACAACATATGATGTGGAATATAATGGACACCTATCAATGCATCCATTTATGTGTCACATCTTTAAAGTACATGACAGTGCCGGACAGTTCTCACTCATCATAGATTTTAGCAGGTTTTAGATTTTTCCATTTAAAGATTTAGCTCTTCCATAAACCCTGTCTGCATGTTCCTCTCTGTTTTAAAATACATTCTTTGGTAAAAGTGTACTTTTGCAGTTCCAGCTGAGGTTCTTGGGATGACAGTCTTTAACTCTAGAGTGCATGGTCTAACATCTCTCCTTGGGACTTGGTTCTCTCAAAATTTTGGTTATATTATTGTCTGTTTAATCTCAAATTAATTAAGAATTTACTTTGCATTGAATTTTGTCCAGGTTTTATCTGTGCCTCATGGTTACATCATGCTTTCTTGACTATGGCAAGTTCACTATCTTAATAAAGCAAAGTTTTAAGAGAGCTACTCTCTCTTGATGACTCATCTGCAAAGAATAACAAAAGGGCTTGACATAAGAATAAATTATACTTTAACAGACAGTGATGGAGATGAAAACTGTGGATAAAATAAAACAAGCATGTCATGTTCCTTTCATAAAAATGATGCTGGTATAATTGGCATGACTTCAAGGGGACAGAGGTCTGTGCAAGTCACAAGGAACCATAATTTGCACAAACCAGGTCTTTTTGGTGTTATTGACTGTATCTCTTAAGTGCCACAATTATGCAATGCAATTAATCATCAAGGGAATTTGGATTTATGGTGCATATTTGAAGTAAACTTTTTTAAAACTGCTGGAGCTTTATGCTGTGGGCTTTGACTAAGTGCATTAGTAAATGCTTAATTTAAAGGAATTCTGTCACCCTGAAACATAATCCTTTAATTTTTTTCTTTTTTATTTTCTTTCTTTTTTTGGTGGGGGAGGAGTCTATCCAAACAGACTTCTGTCAATTCTCTTGCCAGCAGTGTGATTTCATGGCCACTATACTTTTTGCTTTCTTCAAGGTGTTTTTCTTTCCAGCAGTCAGTAAGAAAATTAATTGGTATAAAATAAGCTTTCTAAAACAGGCAAAATGTAAAATACATTGAGGTAAGCATTTTTCCCAATCAGTAATAAATCTTGATAGATCTGGTGTTGTCACCTTGTTTATAAATACTATTATTATTATTTTTAATTTAAGGAATTTCTGAGCCTTCTGAGCCTTCTGACTTACAATTGTTTTGTTGTAACCTACTGCATTCATTAGTTTAGCTCAGACTTCAGTTTCACATGTACTACATGAAGGATCTTGACAGGACAGCTCCTGCCTGTCTTGCTGCAGCTGTCTGAGGAACTGCTGTTTGCCAGCTGTCTGCACCACCTCTGTGGGCAGCCACTGTTCCAACAGATGCCTCTGTTTTCACTCTGTTTAAAGCCCAGCTCCTTTCATTTTAAATCCCTCTTTGCCAGAACTACTGTCCTCTCTTTTAGTGCACTATGAACAATCCAGGTAGGATATCTAGCTGAAATGCAGTCTGGCTGGTCGGTCATAAATGCCCAGCTGAACCTGAATAATTTATTTCTGAAATGATCCTCTTTCCTCTGTGCTCTCCCTTCTTACAGCCTGGCAGATTTTTTACAGTGCCTAATTCTGCTGTCCTCTGCTTTCTGCCCTTCTTCCCAGAACCAGATTTATCCTCCAATACCTGTGTTCAGCTTACTGTTTCTCTATTTTGCTTTTAATTACAGAGACAGTCTTTGGATTTTTTCAAGAAATAAATTTTGAATATTTACATTCATTTCTGCATCTCTAAGTGTATATCTAAGTGTATTTGTAAACACTTCAATATAAAACATTAAGCAGTACTGCCCAGTGTTGTTTAACTCTTGTTTTGATCTTGAGTATTTCTAGTAAACATGTATTGTATTGGTACAATTTCTAGTAAACATGTATTGTATTGCTGTAAACTTGTTACTGGAGAAGTGTCCATTTCTTTCCTCTTCTAAGTGCCTGTTTGATGAGGTCTTTTAATAATGATTTTCCCAGAGTCAGTGGTATGACAATGTTTTGACAGAGATACTGTGACTAAACTTCCTCCGAAATCAGAGGAGTCATCCCATGCAGTTTTTTGTGGGTCACAGTTGTGACTTTAAGGCTCCATAAGCTGTTCCACAGACTTTTATGTTCCATACACGAATAAAATACTCTGTTCTCAGAGATTTTTAAAATTTTGGTGAGACAAAATGCTGTAAATTTATTTTATTGCACTAAAGTTGTACTAGATAATGTGAAGTTGTCATATTTATACACCACATTTATTCACTACTAGACTAATCTGAGATCTGTAAGGACGTGGTATTTTTAGTCAATTATTCTACGACTTCTTGTCAGTTTAACTACAGTGACGTCCAAGTTGGTTGTTGCAGTTGGGATAGCTAACAACACATGCCTTCTCTTTACTGTTGGCTAAAGCAGATGTACTACCAAAACTCCCAAGATGTTGACCTGGTGGGGAAATCCCATTTATTTTCTCTACCTGAATGAAGGAGGCAAAGTTATGCTCCAACTATACTTTACTTGGTAGTGCAGAAAAACATGTTGATACCACATGAAAAACCCCTTCAAACCAGCATAAATCAGTTTCTGCAACAAAATCCCTCCCTTCCTTCCCCTTGCCTTCCCCTGCCCTTTTCCATGTAAAGTGTACTAGCTTTTCTGGAAATATTTTCAGAGAGATTGTGTATTCTGTGAAAGCTTAGGCTGTACCAAGTACAATCCTAAAAGTGTTTTGCTCTTTGAAGTTCTAGATTTACAGTACCTTTGGTCACCTGGTCAGGGATGTAATGGAAGCTTGATAATATGTTTGAGGAAACCAATCAGAAGCAGACTGCCAAAGTAGCAAATAACTAGGTGCTTTTTACCTCTCTTCTTATACATATTGGCATGCCCAGTAGGATAGGGATATGAGGACAGAAAACCTTCCTTACTTGAAGAGTGAAGTAGACGCCTGTTATGCAAAATGCCTTACACAAAGTGGGTGTGCTTACTATGAAGTGATACCATAGGGACCAGCATGTCTTTAACTCTTGGCATTCCTAAACTGGCTACTTTTTACACATAACTTTTTGTCACTTGTTTTAGAATCCATCTCATATCACCTGGAATGTGTTTTTATCACTGTTTCCTCAAATCAGAATAGAAACATCTGGCTTGAACTGTTATTTTTTCCAGCCAACCTCTTGCTGGTATCAGAAGAAAGAGCAGTAGAATATTCCCAGTGCTTTTACTATTTTGTAACACCCTTCATGCTACCCTCTTGCAATAACTGGCAGAGAGTCTGTGGGTGAGACTGTACATTACGCCAGATAGTGCTCTGGAAAATATAACCCTCTTCAGATCTTCCTCTGAAGAATTAAGTGTTAACACAAAGTGTCATGATTCCAAATGCACTTAGTACTTTAATGCAAGCAAGCCACATTCCAGATGAAAGTCCTCAAACTCATCTGCTGGGTGTCTCAACCAGGTGGACTTTCAGTCTTCGTGTAAACTTACAGATATTTTCTTATGTCAATCTACTCTTGCTACCAAAAATGTCTCAGACCTATTAAAATAAACAAAAAGGAATATTGTTTTAAAAAAGACAGTAGAAGTTGCAAAATTATTGTAGAGTAAAAATTTCTAGAATTTATAAAATAATTCCTAAAGTCTCTAAAACAAACTGCTTTAAATAAATGTTACTTTATTACACCAAAATTTAATATATAATGTTATTGTTTGATTGGCTGGTTTTAAACACCACAATGGCTTCAGTTATGTACATTTTATTCCATTACAAAACATTGGGTCTCTAACTTTTATTTACTTACTTTCTGCAGTCCAGACCTTTCCTGTGCAAGTATGCACCATTTCTGAAAATAGTTTCTTCTAGACTGCAGTGGACTTATTTTAGACTGCTCTGATGTGATTAGAACATCCCCCAGTCATAAGCATGGTGCTTACAGCACTGAACAAATCCCCATCTACTGCAGCATCCTGGGGTTTGGAAATTAATGGCATGATTAACCTAACTATTTTCAAAGTTATTCCAACTCATGTTATGCTGTGATTCTGCAGTATTTTTGCTTTCCAAAGGTAGCAGCAAGGTCAGTTGCCCATTGTATGGATACATTAATTTGAGATTGTCTTCTGAGTCACAGTCAGCGTACTCTATTGACATTATTCTATGGCTTGCATTTTTGACAAAAGAGAAAAAAATACAACCAACCCAAATCGCGAACCAAAAGCCGTATGTGGAAAAAAAAAATTGCAGTGACAGTTTTTCCCTTATCTGTTTTGCCACAAGCTCATAATGAAAATTATGAAATCATGAGAAGGTGTCCACTTGCCTTGGAAGTATCCTCACAGCAATTTCTATGCTTGTACAGTTGGAGTATCCTGTCCAGTAAAAAATATCCTAAGGTTACATAGTTTTGGATGCTTCTCTGGGATATTTCTTCATTAAATCAATTTCTCAGCATTTCCATTTATTATGGAGTAATACTGAACATCAATTTCCAGCTGTCTTGTTTACTGAAATACAAATTTCATTTAGAAGATCATTAAAAGAGTGTAGACTTCAAGAGTTGATGCCTTGCATTGATACTAAGCTCTGGGATTGTCCAATGCAGCACACACAAGGCCTACATCTTAATTTTTCTCTGTCAATGAGTTAACATAGCAAGAAAACCAAAACTGCAGCAGAGACATGTGCAGCAGTGACACGTCAACTGATCCATCTGGCTTTTTAATTTGAAACAAGTATTAGGAACTGTTGCATGGCTTGGGAGGTAGTTAATGTTGACATATATATCCCTAAAATGTCTTGTTTGGGCTTAGAATGGAAATATTTTATCAAAGTAAAAATAATATTGTATAGTTCATTCATCATAAAATCTGTTTTTACAACTATAAATATATCTTTAATTCTCAAGTAAACCCTGAGGAATTGCGTATTTTGCAAATAGTGAAACTTAGCTATAACTTGTCAATTATGAAGTTATTCCTGCTCTACTAATTTTTGCTGCTCTGAGGTTAGACACTGCCAGCAAGATGCCATGGTCTGGTTCTCACCACATCATTAGCATGGGTTCAGTAAATAGCTTTAATTAAACTGTTTAATTTCTGTTTCTGAATTTCCTCTTTTTTAATAGACAGAGTATTTTCTACAGTTGGTATTTTCTGAAGATATTTACCTTTTATGCTTATGTTTATGTGAAACATCCAGATGTAATTTTTTGTCTTTTTTTTTAAATCAGATTTGATTTTTTAAAGTAAAGGAGGAGTGCAGGTTAAAAGCAGTAGTGTTGATTATATAGTTCCACTGGCTATTTTTATACTAGGACCCTCTATTTGGTCTTGTACACAAGTTATACTTATCTACAATGTGTCATTCTCCTGCCCTAACCTTGATAATTTCTGTTAAAAATTATGCACTCACATACCCTGATTATGGCTCATCTGCTTCTCACTGAAGAACTCCCAAACCTTACATCAGTGAGCATATTTGCTGCTGTGACTTTTGGGTACTTAGTCTGTGAAAGAAATTATATATCCTTTAAGTACCTGTACCTCAAATATGCTTCAAATGCCAAGAAGCACTAGGAGGGCCCTTCCAGACAGTAGTCTCTAGACACTATAGTGCTGCCTATTGGAATTGGAAATAAGGATAGTATTCCTTTACAAATGAGTTTTTTGAAAGGAAGATTATTAGACTCTTTGAAAACTCCAGTTTGTATTTCAAGAGGCAGAATCCAGGATGTGTCTCCCCAAATATTTGCAAGACTGTAATCCTGCCTGAAATGAGCTTTCTTCACCTTTTCTTTTCAGCTTAGAAAAATCCTCCAAGTTTTCTTGCGACATTTCATAGAGGTACTAGTAGAGTCCAATGTTAACTTCCACATAAAAACAAAAAAGGAATGCTATTGATATGTGCTCTACCTTTCTCCATGTAGCAATTAATAGCTACTAAATTATAAGTATTCAGGGTGTTAATTTGGTGGCCTGAAATACTCTTAAGTTAAAAGGCTAAATGTAGTTTTAATGTATGTGGCTAATAAAATAGTAAAAAACCAGTGAATTAAGTAAGCTCTCCTTGTTTGGCCACAGCTATTAGAAGAGCGCTCTCCACCAGCCCAGGCGGCTGCAGAAACCGTGCCATGATAGGGGCTGTTGTCAGGCCCTCTGTGGCTCAGGTGACAGTACAGAGCAGGAAGACTGGGACTGCTCTTTACTGCAGGGCCAGTTGTCGCCAGCTGTTACAATCTGCTGAGGAGCAACAGCAAGGAAGGAGGGACTCTTGTGTGCTGTCGCCAAAACAGTTTTACCGCAGACAGGAGGGCACCGACAAGGGCCACAGCACAACGGGAACACAGGACTTTAACTGGGGGAGGTACAGAGGGTGGACACTGGACATAAACCAATCAAGGGAAACCAAAGGAGAACCCAATCCAGGACTGACATATCAAACCCAATCAGGGAGCAGGGGAGGAGGGTACATGTCCAAACAGCCAATGGCTTATCGAGGGTAAGAGAATTTTCCAGAGGGAGGGGAAGGGTCCAGGGAAGATGGACAACTAGGTAGGTGTTGCTTAGGGAAGGGTCTGGAGCAGAGGGCTTGGACACAGGCAAGACTGACATAGGAAGGGTGGGGTTACAAACTTAGGCTAAACCAACAGAGCAGTGGGAAACAGAACAGACTATTGGGCTAAAAACACACCACAAAAGTTTTGATATATTTCTTCCGAAAACAACCTATCCCAATGCAAAAGGGATTCTTTCAGGCTTCCCTAGTCCTCCCAAATCTGTTTTCTTTGCTTGTCTACATGAAGGATTGAAACTAATCTCCCGCAGCACCCCCTGGGGCTAGCTTAGTTTCATGGGAGGCTTTGGGGGAATATTTCAGGGATAGGGCAAAAGATCTAAAAGAGGCTCTTACCCCCAGGGTTGATTCAAGACGTTTATTCCAGGAGGGGAAACGAGGGCAGGGGGCCCAGAGGGCAAGGGAGGTCCAGAAGGAGGGAAAGAGGGCTGGAGTTTTGGAGAGCTGGAGGGCAAGAGCAAGAAAGACAAGGACAGTCCCTTATCAAGGTTTCTGTCCAGGGGGGATGGCTGGATCTCAGCCAATCAGGTCAAGAAAGGAAGGAAGGGTAAAACTACATGGTTACAGGCTTCAGGGGTCCTAGGGAAAAACCATTCCCCAGAGAAATACAACAAAGGGTATTTAACTATTTGAGCCATACATAGTTCAAAAATACACCATTTAGCATCTGAGGTGGACATCCTTATTCTGGTCCAAGTTTCTTCATAATTTTAAATATTTCTGTAGATACCTTTGACACCATGCTTCAGATTGCAAGCAAAGAGGTAAAATAATACCATAAATCTTTGCTGTATTTAATTATTTAACTGTATGTTTTTGAAGCCTCTGTCAAGTATATTTACCTCAGAGCTGGCCACGGCCTGCTCATTTAAAGAATGACTACAGCAGTCTTTTTTTCCATAGCCTCCTCTGTGTGTGGTGTGTTAATTAGTTGCTGGTTACCCACTGTGTCCCAACCTGGCTTCATTGTGCCTGTGGTGTCTGAAGCTGGGAATGTTCCAGTTGCAGCAGCAGCAGCAGCAACAGCAGCAATTTCAGTTCTGTTTTAAGTGCCTAGTCACTTTGTTTTAATTGTCTTTCCAGATGACTTGGAAGAACAACAATAGTTCCACACAAGGCACATCATCCTTAGCTAAACATATTTAGCTAATCTGGGGGGGGGAATTGGCCACGGTGTTGAGGGGAGAGAGGGGGGAGGAGGGAGGAAGCTGAAAAAAGAAGTGCTATTTGGGGGAAAAAAGTGTGGTTTATTATCTAGCGTGCTGTAATTACTAAACACCTTTGTGATGAAAGAAAGTGGAGTTATTCCCATATTGCATGTGAGAAAACAGTGAGGGCTTGTCTACACAGGGGTGTTATGCAGTTGTATTGTTTGCAGTACACTTCTGTACTTAAACAGCTGTAATTATGCTGGTAGAACTGCCTGGTTGAGACTCTCCTCTGAGCTGAAATATGCCCTGCTCTGGTTTTGAGGTGTACTGCTTTGGAAGAAATTTCAAGTGATCTAAAAAAGGAAAAACAACCTGAATTCCTGCATAAGTACAAACGAAGACCAAATAGGTTATACTCAGTAACTATAGCCTTTAAAGCATTTCTCTCATGCTGTATAGCTTTCCTGGCCAGACAAGTCTTGAACAGGATAGTAACAGACTTGTGTCACTGTTTCTTCTGCTTGCTAATACTGTGTTACTATTTCTTTGTGTCTGCTTGTGGTGGTTTTACTTTCACGGAATTCTGTTTTAACAAATATAGTACAGTGATTTGAGTGTGTATTTTCTTTTTTTCTCTAGGAGATAAGATTTGGGAGAAAAAAGGCAAAACAGGCTTAACTTACAAGTAAACAGATTTTATTAACACACACTAAAAGAAGAAAAGAGGGGGTGAAAAATAAAAATTTCAAAACCATTCTTTTTTCCCCACCAGTGTTTACTTTTCTAAAAACAACATAGAGACAAAACCCGTGATTTTCAGTCAGTTTCACCATTCAAATATAGTAATCAAATTCATCAGTTCTTTAGGAGAAGAGTCTCTCTTATTTTACCATGGAATTTTCCCACTGACAATTTAGAACAGTTTTCTTGTGGGTCTGAACTCTCACAGAAACAGCCACTCAGGAAAACCTGCTTCCATGTGGTCTCCTCCCATGGAAGGGGGAGCAGTTTCCCAAGATGCTTATGGGTCATTGGAAATTCAAGCATCTGGGGTATCACCTTTTAAAAATGAGCAACTTCAAAGGCAAAGGATTCTTCCTCTCAAGGAACAGAGATGTCTTCTCACTTCTTTCACAGGCACAGAGCGCTTCTCACCTCTCTCTGTTCAGGCATCTCATGGGACTGCAGGAATCACAGATTCCAATGCAGTATTACTCAGTCCATCACAAACACCTTTGCTCAAGCATCTACAAATCATTTCTTCAAAAGCGTATTCTTCCATGGTTTAAAGGATAATCTACCTATAGAGTTCATTTCCGTAGCTCAAATAAGAAAGTCCAGCCAGCAGGCAACTCCTTCATCCTTCCTCTAATTAGTCTTTTACTCCCTCCATCTGACTGTTATGCTGGGTCTTCTCTATGTTCACACTGTCTTTCTTTTCTCTTTCTAGGAAGAGTTAAGTCTTAAAAGGAAAAGGTTAAATCTGCCCAGGCCTGTGGTGGTCATGTGCTCTGTGCGGGCTGTGGAATCCCGAAGCCCCGCCCATGGGGGAGGCTGATGGATGCCTTCTTTTCTAGCCCTTGATTTCAATGGCACAGGCTGGGGCACGGCCCAGCCACAGCCTGGTCCCTTCTGCTGCCGCCCCTAAAATGCGGCCAGCGCTGCTGCTTGCAGACCTCTCCTCCCCGTCAGCAGCCGTGGGGGGGAAGGAGGGACACAGCGGCCCCCGAGGCCCAGCCCGCCTGGGCCCAGAGGCACAGCCAGGCCCCGAGACTTCTCCGCCTGGCCAGGGCGGGGAAGCGGCAGGGCCCTAGCCAGCCTGGCTGCCCCTCGGAACGCTGCTGGGGTCGGCTGTTACTTGTCGCTGGCCAGAAGGGAAAATAAAGGGGCTGGCTTGGGCTCACGCGGCTTTATATGGGTATTACCAAAAGTTGCCTTCAACTCTCTCAGTGGTCAAACCACATGCCAATAGAGAAAAATGGCCCCTGATAGGTCCCTGTCCTTTTTAAAACAAAGTGCAAGGTCCCAGCAGGGCAATATTCCATTAATCAAAAAAACAAATCTATGACAATATCTACTTTTCGACTTTTGGGAAATATACATATAAAACTTATTATTAAAGTTACATACAACTCTTATTTAAAACAATAAGGCTACTTTACTTTTAGATATGTTATTCCAATTATATTTAACTTACTACTAATACTTGCTTTGCTTTTTGATTTTTTAGTCAATTTTATTTTGCAATTTTTAGCAAATTCTATAAATTTTTACATTTTTTACTAAAAATAATGTATTTAGTTTGTTTGCTCTAATCTATGACACTGATGTCTTCTCCCTGTACCACTGTAGATTTTTTGCTTGTCTTAGAGGGCTTCCTTTGCAAAAGAATTCATACGTACAACAGCAGTGCCACAGTCACTAGAATTAAAAACAAAAAGGAAACTCAAGTATACAAAATATATAGCAGAAGATGAGATATTCACTGGCCTATACAGTGTGGAACAATTTTCCATGGTGAAATTGCACCTGGCTGCAATTCAAGAGTTGTTAAGTGCTCTTCATAAAAAAGACTACTGGTTTAACACCTTCTCTCATCTTCTTACTGCAAGTCTATTAAAGCCCTCTCCAGTAGCATCCAGATGTAAAGGTGTACAAAGCCATAAACAAATAGAAAGTAGAAAGAACACCTGCCTTGTGAAAGAGAACTCTTTGTAAGACTTGAAAAAAATAATTTCAACTTTCATGTCTTCACTTTGAGGAGAAAAGGCCACCTTTGTCCTTTTCCCATGAATTAGAGCTTTGTACCAATTAATTAATTATATAGTAAAGATGAACTGACAGGCTAATGAAGACAAACAGGACCATGCACATTTACGAAGAGGGGGAAATCTCACTGAAATACAAAAAAAAAAAATAATAATGAGTGACAAAGGTTACTGCAACTGAACAGTATTTGGTTTTCCACTCATTTACTGTTATAAGGTACTAGGTACAGGAACCTGTCTGAATAACAGGTTCAATAATATAATTGAAGCATATTTAGGGTGAAAAAAAGAAATGAGCAAAACTAGTTAGAAGACTAGAAATAATGTTTGTCCAGCAGAACCACATAGCAGCTGAATTTTCACCAAAATTTAGAAGACTTATATATTGGCCTCCCGTGGGAAGTGCTAAAGATTGCATTGCTTGGGAAGCTTACATCTACTGGTACATTGCATTTTTATCAGCATTTCTGTAATCTTTCTGTTTGATGAAGGTGCAAACCCCTTAATTTTTAATTCATTACTGTTTAATGTTGGTTTGAAGAGCTGTTTGTTTAAGGGGTAGAACAGTGGATGATAACTGAGGCATTACTTTTGTGAATCAAAACAATATGTCATTCATTATTTTGTTGAGGCCAGAGGCTGAAAATCATTTTTACATGTTTTCATTGTTTTAAGGAGAAAATAGTCCTAGGACTTCTTGAATTAACCAATAAAATTGTACAAGTTTTCCCATTTCAGCATTCAAATATTTTGTTTTGTATTATAAAACAAGTTTTGAAGAGAGGAGGAATGTTTGAGTGTTTAACACAGTTAAAATTAGATTTAGCCATAATGTGATGATCATTTGTGCATGTCATTGATTTCATAGAACCATTTAGTTTGGAAACAACCTTTAAGAACTGAGTCCAACCATTAACCCAGCAGTGCCAAGTCCACCATTAAACCATGTCCCCATGTCATCTACACATCTTTTAAATACTTCCAGAGAGGGTGACTTTACCACTTCTCTGGGCAACTTGTTCCAATGCTTGACAACCATTTCGGTGAAGAAAATTTTTCCTAATATACAGCCTGAACCTCCCCTTGAGACCATTTCTTGTCATCCTGTCTGTTGTTCCCAGGGAGTAGAGCCCAACCTCCAGCTGGCTGCACCCTCCTCAGGTGGAGTGAGTCAGGGAATTGTGGAGTGTGAGAAGGACTCCTGAGTCTCCTTTTCTCCAGGTTGAGCCCCTTTCCCAGCTCCCTCAGCTGCTCCTCACTGGACTTGTGCTCCAGCCTCTTCTCCAGCTCCATTCCCTCCTCAGGACACCTTCTGACCACTCCATGTCCTTTCTGAATTGAGGGGCCCAGAACTGGACACAGCACTTGAGCTGCAGCCACAGCAGTGCCCAGCACATGGGGGCAGTCACTGCTCTGCTCCTGCTGCCTCACTATTGCTGACACAGGCCAGGTGCCCTTGCCCTTCTTGGCCACCTGGGCACAGCTGGCTCACGTTCAGCTGCTGTTGATCAGCTCCCCCAGGTCCTTTCCACCTGTCAGCTTTCCAGACACTTTTTCCCAGGCCCATAACACTGCAGGGGTTGTTGTTGTGACCCAAGGGCAGGACCTGGCACTTAGCCTTGTTGAACTTCAGATCATTGGCCTTGTCCCATAAATCCAACCTGTTCTGATCCTTCTGCAGAGCTGTCCTGACCTCCAGCAGATAAACACTCCCACCAAACTCGGTGGCATCTGCATTATCAACAGGACTAGTTGCAACACTGGACCTGGGGAACTCCACTGGTTGATGTCCAGCTACTAGCTGGATATAACTCCATTCACCACCACTTCCAGGGTCCAGATGTCCAGTTTTTCACCCAGTGCACTGCACCTGTCCAAGCCATGAGCAGCCAGTTTCTCCAGGAGAATGCCATGGAGATAGTGCAAAAGGCTTTACTAGAGTCCAGGCAGATAATATCCACAGCAGGTCGCCTCATTGTAGACAATCAAGATAGTCAAGTAGGACCTGCCCTTCATAAACCCATGCTCATTTATCTTCATAGATGCTAATTCCATGTTTCAAAACTAAGCATGTTTATTTATTTTTGTTCTGTGGTCCACACTCTGATCTGTTAGAGTATATTGGACCTTTCATTTTTATTACTGAAAATTACAAACATGTATGCAAAGCCAGAGTGTAATTCTAGTCTTTATTTTGCTTACAACTGCTTAAAAAAAGCATGACCAAACCTGGTAGAGAAGCCCAATACTGATATTTAAGAAATTGTCATTCTGAGGAAAGCTTTCTGGACTAAAGTAATATAAACAACTGGTGCTGTGCAAGGGGAAACTAGCTGTGCCTAAGGAAATAAAACTTAATGTACTTCTTGTTTATTTTTGTATCATCGTTCAATTGCAAAATCCTGGATTGATAATAGAATATGATGTTATCTATATATTGATAGATTTTGGGGGTTTTGTGGTGGTCGGTTTATTCTTTGTTTTTCATGGATTGCTGCTCAGTGTGCATACACACATATATTGCCTTAACTCATGGTAATTCCATGCAGATTTTTTCAGTAGATTTTTTTATTTCTTGATAATGGATTTGATAATTTTTATTTCTTTTGATAATAATCTACTCATTAGTCCTGATGATAGTCAACCAGAGGAACAGAAAATACTGAAAGAAACTTTTATTTTCCAAGCTCTTGTGATTTTGCTGCTGTTGCTCAAGGGTGTAATTCAAATAGAGAGAGCAGAGCAAGTGCAGTAAGATTTCCATTCAGTTTAACAGTCTAAGAATTTTTCAGGTTTTTCTTTATTCCCTATTAGAACAAATGTGTCACATGCTACTTTTTTCCCCTCTTTATCCATTCTTCTTTTCTTTAGCTATTCTAAATCAGTATACTTCATGAGAAAGTGGAGAGCTCAGTGAGAGAAATGGTTTTCTCAAATTACATGCTGCTCCTATGTGGCTGTGTTTGTATGGGTATTATAGTGGTTTTGTCTCAATGACAGGTCTCATTCTTGATTGTTTTATTCAGTCTCTTATCTCCTGTTTTGAGATCACAGTCTTTAGTAAAATTATCCTAATGCAGTCTATATATATGAGCTTAAAATCAGTTTATGTTCCTTTTCAGCAATTCAGTGATCTAAAGCCATTTCTCTCTGGCAAGTATTCTGTTCTTTCCTCTCATTTTGTTCTGGTTTTTCTGAGTAGAAGTTGGCCCTTTCTGTGAGAAAAAAAAATAAACAAAAATAATTTTTGATAATTTTACAAATAGTGCATAGTGGGACTAGTAAATAACTATTGGGGGATATTTAATAAAATCCATTTATGCAAATACAACTATTAAAAATTTTTGTCATGTTCAGTTCAGCCATTCATGATGATGATAAAATACATTGTGTTCTGCAAAAGAAGATGTGAATCCAGACTGAGGTGAGGCTGGAAGTGGCTTCTGCTTATCCTGTATTTCCAAACAAAACAGAAGACACAGCAAACAATTCTCTTTTTCAACACTTCAGTGCCATTTAGGGTCTTGAATACTTATTTAAACAATGAAGAGATGAGCAGTTAAGATACAGGGTAGTTTTTAATGATGTTTTAATACTGAGTCAGTGATAGCTGGAGCCTTGACTAAATTCTGCCAGGTTCTGTTTCATAGAGCATCTCTTGGCAACCCCATCTATTGCTTGGCTATTGTCAGACGGAAAAGGTTGTTTCACACGTCTGGCATGAACTTCCTCTGTTTTGATTTGCTTTTGCTCTCTCTTGTCCTCCGTGCGTCCTCCATGCATCATCCTCCTCCATGCATCTCAGCAGGGAGTATGGCTGTGTCTTCATGCTAACCTCTTCATAGCTACCAGCAGACTGCATGAGGTTCTCCAAAGCTGCATCTCAACAAGTTCTCCCAGCCCTTCCTCAAGTGCTAAGCACGCTGATTATCTAGTTGGCCCTTGGCTTAACTTGTTTAAGTTCCTTGATGATAAGGGGGAGTAGCCTTAACCTGAAGGAGGGTAGGTTTAGATTATATATTAGGAAGAAATTCTTCACTCTGTGGGTAATGAGGCACTGGAACAGATTGCCCAGAGAAAATGTGGACTCCCCATCCCTGGAGGTGTCCAAGACCAGGCTGGTTGGATCTCAGTGTAACAGGGTCTTGTGCAAGGTTTCCTGCCTGTGGCAAGTGGTTTGGAGCTAATGGTCTTTAAAGGCCTTTCCAACTCAAACCATTCTATGACTGTATGACTCCAGACATTATGATTCAAATGTTGTTCTGGTGCTATGAGACCTCAAACTGAACACACACTTCCAAGGGGTGATCCAAAGAGCACAGAGTGGGAGTGGGAGTATTCAGCCTATCTTTATCATCTGGATTCAGAATACCATTAGTCCTTATTGTGCATTGTGCACTGTAGGCACCTTTTTAGCCTTTTTTCCTTTTTACCAGCCCTTTTTCATCAATGGTTTCCAAGTCAGTCAGTCCTAGCATGGCCTATTGTGAGTTTCATCCATCTTATCTGCCAGAGATTGCATTTGTCCTTGCTGAACTTAATAAAGTTACTGCTGGCCCAGTCCTTCAGCCTGTTTATATTTCTTTCAGTAGCAATCCTGCCCTTGAGTGTATCACTGAAATGGAGGTTGATTGAGATCATTAATAATGACAACCAATGGTGAATCAAAAAAGAGCAAAAGATACCATAATCTTTGTATGATGCCATCCTCATTAAAAACAATCACCATTTTCAGGCACAGTCTCATAATTCAGCAAGCAGCTATGGATAGTAGATTGGAGCAAAGTGAATGTTATAAACTACTTAGCCAATTTGATAATTTAAGAGAATCTATTAAATAATCAAAGCATCAGTTTTGAAGAAGCCGCAAGCAAAACAGTGCTGAGCCCAGGGTCAGCACTGGGTGAGCAACGATCCAGACTCTATCGCTCTGAATTCCCCTGTGGTTCACGAGATCTGCCTTTGCAAGGTCCTGTTTCTATACATTTTTCTCAACTGAACAGGAGTTTTCTTGCTTTTGTTCCTTTCACATATTCATGTATTTTCCTTTCTCGCTGGATGACAGAAGAGTTTTCCAGGAAGGGACGAATATGCTATTATTTTTACTGGAATTAGGTTTGGGAATACATATCTTTGGCGACACATATTATCTTATTCTATCTTAACGGATGCATATCATGGGGGTGTTGTCAGAGGAGAAATCCATTGGGGTACACACAGCTTATCCTTGCTTGATGAATCCCTCCTTTCAGGTGCAAATCACTTTCTTCTTCCCCTGTTACTGGCTTTAGTTTCACAAATGCTGTAATATTTAATTGTCTAGCATGAATTATTTCATAACATATACTACAATCCCTCCCCTTTTATATCAAACCATTAATTTGTGCTTTAGTAGCAAGCTTTGATTTGGTTTGCTTATTACTCATTTTTAATTTTATTTCCCATATTCCCAAGAGTTAACCATTATATTAGCACATGGATTAACACCCTTTATAGGATAGAATATTCTAGTTTGTTAATCTCTTTCTAAAGTTTATCATCTTTAATTTTCTACTAAATTCCTTCTATACTATTATTAGTACTTACTGTATCCTAAAGTTCTAGTCTTACCATGAGGTAGTTTAAGGCAAAATATTGATAGGAAACTTTTTCCCATTTTCTGTTCCTGTTAAAATTCATTTTTGTAATTGTCTTATTCATCCCATAGTGGTCTTGTATACTTTTTATAATTGATTCTTTTTTTGTTTACCTGTGCTTCAAACTTAGCCAAAGCTTCAGCAGCTTTACTTTTTTCCTCCCCTTCACCTGATTTCATTATCCTAGATAACTTGGGGACCTTGCCATGATTTCCTGTCTCTAGTTCAGGATCTGTAGGCATTGCTGCTATCTGCATATTCTGTACACCAGAATATATTAAACAAATGAAGCATGGTATTAAGCAGGGCAAAAACAGTAGTCCAGCTATTGAACATAATATAAAGAAACCTACTTTTTTCTGCTAGGCTTCTTCTTCAAATAACTGATCTTACCACTGTCCTGGGTTGGAGTTTAGGATGTATTCTATCACCATCTTCAGTTAATGGCCCATCAATGCCTTGTGAATGACTCATAGATAACTCCCTCCAGGAGGTATCTCTCTTTAATGGGCCATCAAGGCCCTCCTCTATGACTCATCATCCCATTGTGAGATGCTCCCTCCATGGGGAGGAGCCAAGCATTCTCACCTGGATATAAGCTGGGATTTGGGAGGCAGCTCTCACCCACTGGATTCCCAGAGGACCGGAGCTACCAGACCTTTCTACGAGATCACTGCTTCAGGAAGACCACCTCGTCTGGACTGACTGCTTCCATCACCCTGATCAGGTTGTATTCTGACTCTGTCAGTGGTTTGTTGTTTTTTTTTTCTTTTTGTATTGTTGCATTTATTTTATTTTATTTTCCTTTTCTTCTCATTAAATTTTATTTCTGACTTAGAGCCTCTCACTTGGTTTGTTCTCAAACCACAAGAACCATGAAGCTTGGGGGATAGAATTTCATTTCTAAACTGGCACATGTGCTACTTTTTAATTTTTTGCAGTGAGGCTTCTGAAAATTTTTCCATAATCATTAATATCTATACAGCATTCAGATTCATTAGATTTTCTACAGACCCCTCTCTTTTCAGCCAGCAAATAGTCTAGAGTTATTCAGTTTTGGTATACAAATGCTCACATTTGGGAATGTTGTGTGGTCATTAACTTGAGAGCGCCAGAGGTATGATTTGACATGATTTCTGCTACAGCCTGAAGCTTTATTAACGGATTTAGCAGGTAAACTGAGGTCTTATATTCTCAGTTTCCATCCTGAGCCCATGTTGCTGGGCCATAATATGCTATTATCCTTTCCACAGGACATTAATCTTCTCTCTACTTTTGATTCTCTCTTGTGTTAGGAAATGCACACTTTAACTCTCTTTTCTCTCTATTCAGGATCTTATATAGGGGTGCTCTCAACAAGCTACTCGCAGACCTTGGTAGCATAAAGAAAAAGGGTTGAATCATCTTTAGGGTACAGGTTCTTTTCTAACTGTGGGGTAACTCACTGTAATCCTTTTTTCCACATATTCAGTATATTCTATGAGGTACCTTTCTTTTCTCATTTACAGCTTCTGGGTTTTTCCAGTAATCCTTTAGGCTTTCCAAGGATTGATAAGGGTTAGCTCCAGAGCTTTTATGCCAACATAACCCAATTTGGTCAATCTATTCACAATTTGTTCTTCTTGTTTGGCTCCAATACCCAGCAGGAGTTTCTGGTTGCCAGGCCTTGGTGTTATTATTTGAATTTACTGTTAAGAGGGGATATACAAGGAGTATATCCCACTATTTCAATATATCTCTTTCCTTTCCTACTGATACAAATTGTTCCAATTACCTGTTGATCTAAAATCCACCCTTCAGGTTGTTGCAATGTCTTAGATATTTGAGTGTTATCCCATTTTAGAAGTTGCTCTGGAGCTAGAGTCCCACTCTTCCCTGGCCATTTCTCAGCCAATTCAAGCCCTCTACAGATCCAACAATTAGATAATCCTAATTCTGTAGCACTTTCTTGCATTAAATCTATAAAAAGGTTTTTATTCAAGGCAGGTATACCCCAATCACTATACTGTTGTTCTAACTATTCATATTGTTCACTTAGTGTTTTTAGTTCATATTGTTCACTTAGTGTTCACTTAGTTTTTTTTGCTCTATTCTTTTTCTCCTCACCTGTGACTCGTGTCTCTTTAGTTCTTGAGCTATTTGTTTCATGCCACTTTCTGGATTCACCCCTTCTTCATTTTCAGAGAAACAAAAAGTTTTGTCAAATCATAAGCAAATTCGATCATCATCATCCTTGAGAAGATCAAGTATTACAGGCTCACTACTCAGAGAAAATCTTCTGTCATATTTTAAGTTCTTTTCCACTCAATATGTTCTTCCATCCATAGCACACATTTCTTATTTGCTGTGATCATAACATACGGTATTGGCTTGAAAATATGCCACAAATGTTGATTTCATTCTACTTCTGATCCATACAGTACGATTACATTTGTTATAGGTGGGAATAGTAGGCTCCAACCCAGCATCTCATTTGTACACTGCATGAGTTAATACTTTCTTCTCCCTTTTCATAGACCGCCTCTCTAACTACTGACCCTTAGGTATCGCTCTTGGGTCATAACATACTAATGTCATAACACACATGCGATATTGAGTGCCATTATATGTGCAGTATCCTTTCTCACTGGTGCTTTTGCAGTCGTAGTGGGTTTGGTATACCATGATTTTTGTAGATACCTGCCCTGTTAGGATAGTCTTGAAGTATTGCTCACAGCCATCAGCTGGACTCTGCTTCTCAGCACTAGGCAGATTCTCAGGGAGCAGACTGGCTGTCTTGCCCATCATTAGATTCAGAACCATCAGAATTCCCCAAAGGTGTACCCCTCTGCCTTTGCCTGAGCCCTCAGGGTCGCCACCTATGGCGAGGTAGTCTATCTTCTCAGCAGCAGGGGTATTCTTCAGGGGAACCATAAGTGGAACGAGTCACATACTTCTTCTTAAAGACACACACTTCAATAATTTGATTGTATCAGCATTACAGGATACTTTGACCTTGGACACTCAATTGCTAGGGCTTGTGCCTTTGAACCCAGTTTACCCCTCACTCCCTTTTGGTACAAGCGATACCACTCTAGAGAGTCTAATTCCAATATGCCCAAGTTAGTAGCGACTACTAAGGAATGGCTAGTTAGAGCATGTTCCTCTTTCAAGCACCTTGAACAAAGTCCTTTAGGTTTATATCCTCTTCTACAGTGTATGACAATTTTATGACAATAGCAGCATTCAAAATAAACAGATGGATAACATTCGCACTCTGGCACCAAACAACTTTTCTTATCCCCTTCAGTCATTTAGTGCATTGGTGTAGTTTTATCTCCAAGTTTCCTGGAGGAGAGGTTACTTTCCATGGAGACGTCTCTTCCCAACGTTCAACCTTCTTTACTCAAGAAGCATGCCTCCAGCCTTTTTCAGCTTTTTGTATCACTGTGTCTGTGGTTAGAAGCACAAGAAAAGGACCTCCCTAGTGAGATGTTAGAGGGACTTCTTTCCAGGTTTTAATTAATATCTCATCTCCTGGTTGTATTTTAAGTATAGCAAACCCCAAAGGAGAGCTTTGCGTTATTAATCTTTGCTTTCTTAGCTCTTGCAGGTTCTTATTTATTGCTATCAAGTTGGGCTGAATTTGGCCATCCTCTAGCCTTGAGTGTCCCACTGGCATCCCATGTTCATATGGCATCGTGTAAAGCATTTCAAAGGGTGACAGCCCAATCTCAGAGTGAGGCATAGTTCTAATGTTCAACAGGGCTAAAGGAAGGCACTTTACCCATGACATTTTAGTTTCTAACATTAATTTTGGCAACTGAGCCTTTAATGTCTGATTCATCCTTTCTACTTATCCTGAGCTCTGAGGGTACCATGGGGTATAATATTTCCACTGGATCCCTAAAGCATCTGGTAATTGTTTGACAATTTTTGATGTAAAATGCATCCTTTGGTCCAAATCTATACAATCCACTATCCAATATTGAGGTATAATTTCCTCCAATAGTATTTTTGACACCGTCTGGGCTGTAGCCCTGGTACTAGGAAAGACCTTTACCCATTCGGTCAATTGATCTAGTATTACTAATGGATATTTATACCTCCTCACTTTAGGTAATTCATTGAAATCTATCTGGGACAGCCTCCTAAAGGTGCTTGCTATGTTCTGGTCTGATTTATTCTCTGACATATCATGTACCCTTGTACTTCTTGTTTAGATAACTCATAAATTCCTTTGCACCCAAAAAATTTCAGAAATTGTTCTGCAAGGGCTTGGGCCCCCCAGTGAGTCTAAGTTGGTGAAGTCTATTTAAGACTTTTCTTGTATTATCTTTAGATAATAATTCTCTCCCATCCAGCATTTTCCATTTACCTTCTTCCCACTTTCTTATTTTCTCATATCCTTCAATTTCCTTCAGAGAGGGATGAGAGGGATATTCCTGGGTCTTATCCCCTCTGACGTCTGGGGTATTTACCATTAATAATGCTGCATTCTTAGCTTCCCTATTATTTCTCTGAGTCTGAAATTGCATCCCTACTTGGTGTCCTTTCACGTGTACTATCGAAATTGCCTCTGGTTCTCTAATAGCCTCTAGGATTTGTCTTATTAATTCTTCATGAACCAACCCTTGTCCATGAGTGCTGATTAAACTTCTTTTTTCTTAAATTTTCCCAAAGGTGTGGACTACCTCAAATGGATGTTTGGAGTCTGTAAAAATAGCCTCTTTTTTTTCCTTTTAACCTTTTAAGTGTCTGTAACACTGCCTGTGCTGACCTACTAGCACTTAGGGGTCCCCAACTCCTCTACTTTTCCTGACTTCCCATTTATGATTGAATATCCTGACTTCTTTCTCCCTTCTATAACTCTTGCCAACCCATCCACAAACTATTTTTCTCCTTCTTCTAGTTTTTCTTCTTCAAAGTCTTGTCTTATCTTTGTCTGCAATTCTACTACCTCCGCACAATTGTGATTAGGCTCTTCTAATGCCTATTAATCTGCAAAACGGTACTAATCCTTATTTTTATTAGTTCCTCTCTTCCTCGAAACTTTTTTTAAAAGCGTGTACTATTTTAAATCAGCAAGCACTTTATACTGCTCACAGGCACATTCTAACATTTTCCTCCTTGCAAGACGTTCTTACAAGCCATTAACACATTCCTTTTCTTTTCTATGAGGATTAATTTTTCTAAGGCAGAGAGGGGAAAATCAGGACCCTTAGCTGAGTTCTGAAGGAATGGGGAGTACAAGAAGGACTGCTTCTATGGCAAGGACAGGGGTCTTCCGGCGAAAGCCAGGCAACCCGCGGGGCATCCGACAGCCTGGCTGCGGACCCTGCGTTTGGAGCAGGCGCAACTACTAATGGAGTTTGCAGGGTAGCAGCGGCGTCTCTCACGGCAGAACTGAGGCAGCCTTCTGCTGTAATATGAGCAAGTGGGGGCAGGGCTTGCGGGGAAATCTAGCACGAACGCCGCGGGCAGGGCAACCGAGACTGGGTGAGACAGGGGCTGGGGAAAACTGGAGCACAGGCAGCGGTGGGACCGCGGAGGCGGACCACGGTGCAGCTGCGGGCAGCGCTCGGGTGGACGGTGGTGCCTGCCCATACAGGGTGGGGGCGCGGGCAGCCAGGCACGGACACTAGCGGGAATTCTGGCGCAGCCCGCACCAAGGCGGGAGGCGCGGCAGGCGCTGTGACAGGCGACGGCCGAGCCGCGGTCAGCGACTGCGCAGGGGGGACAGGCAGCTGCACAGCCAACACAGCCAGAAACACGGGTGGAGCTGCACTCAGCTCCCCTCCTCTCCTGGATCCCAACTCATCCTCATTTTTAATTTCTTTAGGAATCTACTTGTTCTGCCTCTATTTCAACATACTCCTTTGATAGTTCGAATATTATCTACTTGCCCTCCTCTTCACAGCACAGGAAACTCCCCCCCTTCTAACAACACCATACAATAACACAAACTTCACGACAGTACACGTCTCAGCTACACACACACTTGCTTACACAAAGACAACAGACAACAGACAACACTCCTACATTCATTCAATTCACCTGCTTCTACAACAAGACAACACAAAAATAAGGTACCTCTCTCTCTCAGGTCACCTGTCAATATTTACCCATGGGTATTGTAAAACCTCAAGTGCCTGGCCAAAACTTTCAGATGCTCTTGGTTCTTACGTAACTTTCCCGGTCTTTACCGTAAATAATCTAACTTCTGCTCCCTACCCAAACTTCCATGCAATAATGAATCATCTTTTCTTTAGATTTTCCTCTTCTTGAGGGACACCCTTCCCAGTGTTCTAGCACCAATCCCAATGGGCTATCCTGTGGGATTTCTGGTATATCACTCTTTTTCTCCCAAAGGTTGTTTTGGGTCCCCCCCTTTTTTTTTAGTTCCCTTTTACAAAGTATTATGGTCTGACTCCTCAAATAGCTCTTCTCTTTTCAACTTTGTGTTGTGTCTCTCTCAGTCACAGAAACACAGATTATTAATTTGGACTGGTACATACTGAGCCTAATTTGATTCAGTATAACCACTGTACTGGTCGTGGCAGAGAACCGACCTGCGGATTTTTGATTGGTGATGAGCTCCTCTTTATTTCTCCTCCTATCTTTCCTCTCCCCGGACTTAAGCTAAAGCTAAAAAGGTTTACCAATCCCTGGAATTTCTGGGTGCGTATCCTTCCCTTTCAAGCTCCCTGTGGCCAACGTCTGAAACTTTTTATCGAGTTTCAGATTTTACATGTGTAATGGGCTTCCCATTCTCTCACTTCGTGATATTATCACGTCTCATTCACATGCTCGACCACTCCCACTCAACCACGCGATACTTACAGCTCCTTTTCCCACGTGGATTCTTCGTGTACGTAGATTTTTATAAGTAAAACTGTGCCGCAGTTCCAAGGGCCCTCTCCTGGGTCCTCTAGGTCTCTCTGAGAGCTCTGAGCTCGTTTTCTTTTTCCCCCTTTTTCTCATGGTCTCTACCTCAATTTGCTGTTCGCGATCCAACCAGGTCTATGGCTCTCCCACACCATCAAGCTGCTTAATCAGCAGGGCGCCCCCGATCAGAGAAGGGAAAACGCAGATCCGAAATTGGATCACGTGGGCGGTCATCAAATTTGTTATAAACTACTTAGCCAATTTGATAATTTAAGAGAATCTATTAAATAATCAAAGCATCAGTTTTGAAGAAGCCGCAAGCAAAACAGTGCTGAGCCCAGGGTCAGCACTGGGTGAGCAACGATCCAGACTCTATCGCTCTGAATTCCCCTGTGGTTCACGAGATCTGCCTTTGCAAGGTCCTGTTTCTATACATTTTTCTCAACTGAACAGGAGTTTTCTTGCTTTTGTTCCTTTCACATATTCATGTATTTTCCTTTCTCGCTGGATGACAGAAGAGTTTTCCAGGAAGGGACGAATACGCTATTATTTTTACTGGAATTAGGTTTGGGAATACATATCTTTGGCGACACATATTATCTTATTCTATCTTAACGGATGCATATCATGGGGGTGTTGTCAGAGGAGAAATCCATTGGGGTACACACAGCTTATCCTTGCTTGATGAATCCCTCCTTTCAGGTGCAAATCACTTTCTTCTTCCCCTGTTACTGGCTTTAGTTTCACAAATGCTGTAATATTTAATTCTCTAGCATGAATTATTTTATAACATAAACTACAGTGAATGTACCCCTTTTTCTTCTACTAAGAATAAACGTGTTTATATTGATATATGTAGATCTTTATCCATTTGTTGGTGGTTAGGTTTTGTTCCTTTTTACTCTCAAGAATGTTTTCCCCATAAGTTACCAAGGAGACTAAATGTCGTACTTAAGATTATTTAACAAAACAAAGGGGTGGTCGAAGCTTGGAGGGAGATGGGGGTTTGAGGCAGGTAAAGAGCAGAGCTTCAGATATCCTATCTGTCTGGTTTTCGGGGTTCGGGCAGAAAGCATGGCTGGGTTGGTGCTCCTGCTGGAGGATTTCACTGCAGTCCAGACCTGGGAAATCTGCCATCATCTGCTCGCCCTGGAATTCTGAGCTTCTCTGCCGCCCTGCGAGAGCTGGGCCAGCCCTGCCCCACCATCGTGGTTCCATCAGTGCTGCTCATCTGCTACAGAGTGACCCTGCATCCCCTTGCCTGGCCTCTGCTCTGCCAGGACATTTCTGCCACTCTACAGTTTCCAGCCTGAGACTTTTTTTGTCACTGTTCCCAGCTTGGTGCTCTGAGGATCCTACAAAGGCACCGAGACCAAACTGCCCTGGGTTTTGTGGGGTTTTTTTGTGAAGCAAAGTCCTCGAAGTTCTTGGTACTGTTTTTGTTATCAATGCTGTAGTTGTTTTTGTTTGTTTGTTTTGTTATACATTAGTAAAGAACTGCTATTTATATTTCCAAAATCTTTTGCCTAAAAGCTTTTAACTGAAAAAAATTATAATTGGGAAAAAGGGTGGTAGTAGTGGCGGTTTGCATTCTACATTCCAAAGGAAGCTCCGGCTTTCCCTGGCAGATACCTGTCTTCCCAAACCAAGGCAACATTGTATCCATTTAGTGTCTATTTTAGCATTGATACATTTTGCTGTTGGCTTCTGTCAGTTACTGATTTTATTTTCAACCACCAATTCTTAGATGTAAAGTAATCTGTTATGTAGGAGAAATTTGGTGTGGATTCCTACCTTATGCTTAATGGAGTGGGCTGGACCATTAACCTGTTTTTTTAACTCCAAATGTACTATCTACTTACGTGTGTGTCATCAAAGTTTTTTTTAATGTCTACCTTTCCTGTCTGAAATAGTATGTCACAAAATGTAATGAGAAATTGAGAAAAGTAGAAAAAATGTAAAAGAATCTTCAATGGACTATATAAATCTTCCTGAGAAATGTTGCATGTTGGTACTAAATAATAAACCATGCTGTCAAAAATGCATAGCTTAGTTACAAATCACTGCAAAGCGCATTTTCAAAAGATTTGTCTGCAAAAAATTATCTGATAAACTTTTTTATAGGTGGAGTATTGAAAGTATGGCTCAAATATAGTTTAAAGTAATTCTGAAAAAAAAAGAAGTGTCAGGAAGATCAAAATTAGTGGTTTTCCTGAGGGCCTGAGTAAAATCCAAATTGCTGATACATACTGGTAAAAGTGGTTAGGAGGCTTTTGTTGTTGCTGTCAGTTCCTTTGGAAGGGCTTTTAAATATCTTTAATGATACAGATTTTTTTGCATAAATCTCTTTCCTCCTCTCATATGGTCTGTTTTCCTTCTATAATTTCCCCATGTCATATTTGACTCTTTTTGTGATACTTTCTGTGAAATCACAAGATTTGAGTTTTTCTTGCTCAGGGGATTAGTTGCTGGGTAGAGGGATCTGTTTGGTGTAGGATCCAGAGATGTGTTGTTCTGTGACCTCCTGTAATGAACCATTTTCTTCACTGATTAAGTTTCAGTAAAACTTTTGATTTCATTCTAAGTCCTCATTTTGGCATCTTACTGTAGCATTACTTGGTTTTGCTAGCATGCCGCTGTGATTAATTAGCTTTGAAATGGTTTGTATACCTCTTATTGTAGTTTGCCTACTAATATAGCTATGACTGTAGAAATGAGCAGTTAATGTCCCAGTGTTAGGCATTGTATGAGCTGTAAATGTTGATTACCATTAACGAGCAATCAGGAACCCTATATTCATAGAACTGAATTGTCTGATCTCAGGAATTTCCAAGGTAGTAAAAAAATGCTCAAAAGAATGAGAAAATTGCTTTCCTAACTTTCTGGTCTTTGGTGAGCACTCAAGATTTTTCCTGGTAGGGCAGCTATTTTCCATATCCTGTTTTCACATTTGATTGGAAGATGCAGTGTCCAGACATTATTTTGAAAAAACAGTACGTGAAATACCTTTTGCAGAATACGCTAGGTTTGGTCAATTGTATGTAAGTATCATTTCAGGTTTAATATGGGAAAAATTTTGCCAAAGTAGATAATGCTGGCTCTTCTGCGACTTGATTTTGCTTTTCATGAAAACATATTGAACAATTAAATTTTAAAAATCAGCTAATGACAGAAGTATAATCTCTGGTTTTTTAATTACATGAAAAAATACTGTAGTTGAACCTACTGAAAAGACACTTGATCTGAGTGTCATTTGAAATTGTGTCATTGGATGCTTTGCTGCTGTTGCAGTTCTAGACATGCTAACCTTTTATGAGACTAGGGACTAATTTTGAGATTGAAGTAGTCATCTCGAATTTTCCAGATTAACTGAAGAACTAGGTACAGTACTGGTTGATGTGAAGGAGAATATGGCAGAATACAAAATAAATAAATACTAAAAATATGGCTTTTTATGCCTGGCTAACTGTTTTAATTCTGTCAATTTGACAGGGCATCATTAGCTTCTCTTGTGTGATTGATGTGGTAGAAGAAGAGAAAATGTTTCTTTGTTTTCTGAAGAATGAAAGATGCTGCCAATGAAAATAATATATCAAGACAACTAGAGCTTATTAAACCATGTAAAAAGAATGAAGAGTTTGCCTTTTAAGACTTCAAAATTGAACAGGTTTGCAAAACCTAGTGCCAAATAAAGAGTTGTTCATCATAGAAGAGACTGGACATTGTTGCAAATAGAGCTGACAGGTAGTGTAGTCAGAAATAGCTTTGGCATTTTAAGACATGCTGACCAGGTTAAGTAATCACAAAGCAAATTTAGACCAGAACATGTACTGAAACTTCCATTATTTGACTCCACTTCTGAATCACAACGCCCCAAGCTGTTCCTTTCAAAGTTACCGTCAAGTCAGCAAGGTTAGATTGTGCTACACTATTTAAAGTCTCTATTTAAACAGCTGTCAAGAAAATATTCCTGGATTTGAGAAGGATTTCCTTCTGGAAACCAGAGTAACAAGGAAGTAGCAAAAGTGGTTAAATGATGTTTCGTAAAGGGACTCGGCTGCACAGATTAAATGTAGCAAGTAGAAGGTCATATCCTGTAAACACTCTCATTTCTCACTTTCCGGTAGTTGACGATTTGTAACCAGATACAACATGCAATGTGGCCAAATGTAGAATTTTAAGAGGAAATTTTAGTAGATCTTGAATGTTTCAGTGTAAGATTTGGTAGCAAATTGTCCTCTTTGTGTGGTTTTGAGACATATTCCATTGCTTTATTTTGGGAAGAGTATGTGAAGAGAGAAATGGATAAATAGATAAAAGGAAAGAAAGGTATTCACACTTCTCTTGGCCCTTGATTATACAGTCTTTCTGCTTCTGGTCTCACTTGAGTGCAGCTAATTAGTGTTAGTGGTTCATTGCTGCCACAGGGTAGAAACTCCCTTAATGACACAGTGTTCATGTGATGTTTAAAATTCTGCTGATCTGCTGCTACACTTAAGAAGAAAATGAGGCTTTTATATTTTTTGGTAGTCATAGCTTGTCTAGGTCGTATCTGTTTACCGAAGATCTATCTTTCAGTTAAATAACTTCGGGCTGAATTTTGACTGGGGTGTAAGCAGCATTGACTTCAATGCTGTTACATGGCTAACCCGTTCATGCTAATCAGGTCTCAGTTCAGCAACAATCCTTTCTTCCAGGAGTATTTCTAACAATGCCACTCCTGTCAGGGTGATCTCATCAACAACCAAAATGTTGCTGATAGCAGGAGCAGTAGTCCTGAGGGCCTGGGTTATTGACTGTGAGCTAAGGCCATTCCACTTTGTCAATAGTTTTCATCTCTGCGTTTGTGCTGTGTAGGTACTCTGGAGAGTGGCCCATGCTGATTTATTCCTTTACCTCTTGAGATTAAACTCCTTCTTGCAGCCTTGGTTTCTCTGATTATGAAAAGAAACAGTACCATTCTTGGCATACCAGTGAACATTCTTTTTCCGCAGGCACAAACCTCCCTCTCCTGCTTAAGTCCAAAGTGCACTCCTTGCTGATTGATCACTGACCTCAGCACCTGCTTTTTCTGCTGTACTGTGTTAGACTTGCACTGCCAATCCTCAGCTTCATTTTTGTAAATAACTTATCTTCATTTTCATCCCCTTTGCCCCTTACTCTGTGCTCTTTCAGATTCTTTCCCTTTACAAACAGTATTTCCCTAGAGTTTGTTGTTGTTTGTAAAAACAAGTAGTACTGAATCTGAGGGGAAGTGAGGTAACAGAAATTGTTCTTGCCTGCTCAGGCAGCAACCAAAGAAATGGCATACAAGCCAAAAGATTTGTGTTTGTTCAGTCATTTCCCCTCAAACATCTTTAAAACATATTTATTTTCATAACATTTCTTCCTTGTTTTATTTTACAGTTAAAGGTATTTTTTCTTGTCTTAGTATGTGATGTATCCATATTAATTTTTCATTCTTGAACTGGGTCTGGGTGGGAGGGAGGTATAGCACCTGGTATTTATGTGTGTTTTGGATCTTCAGTCAAAATAATGCAGATAACACACTAATGTTTTGTCTGTTAAAGAACACTGCTTTCTCAGGGTCACAGGTTTTCCTGTTTCTTATTCTTCCCTTCTCCAGTCAATAAATCAAGGTGAGTACAGATAAGATTTGTTTAGTAAGCGAAGAAGTGGAAGAAGAGAGAAGGAAGACTAAAGTAAAAAAGCAATATAAAGGCATTTGCTCACCACCTCCCACAGGCAGACTAATGCCCAGCGGCTATAAAGACTTAAAAAAGATGATACATATTGAATGCATATTAACCTGAGGAGCTGCTGCTTTTACGATCAGTAATGATTTTACAAGATGCTACTGGGAATGTTGTAAATGAGAACTGTATAGCAATAAAAGAAAAGAACAATAGAGGTTAATTTTGGCTAAGAGCTTTAGAAAACCATTTGTTTTCCAAACTCAAGATGTAATGTTATTCATTTTAAGGACAGTAGTAGGAGGGCAGCTTGATTTTGTATGTATTTGTTTATTAAAATGTTCTGAAGTAAGGTTAATATGACTGCTATTGAAGTAAATGTGTTGAGGGGCTAGGATGTGTCTAAGTGTTTAATGGATGTGCACAGAAATCTATTTTACATGCATGGAAATACTGAGATAATTGTCTGAAAAGCTTTGACACAACATAAGAGGAAAATCACTGGGGAGATTTCTCAGTAACAGTAATTGTACTCATGCAACAGCATAAAATGGAATACTTTTGTGACACCTGTGAGAAATTGGCTTTAAAGTGGGGCTGTTTGCAATGGGAAAATCTTTTTGCTATAATGGTTTTGGGTGACAAATTCTGTCTTCAGTATAGGCTTAAATTTAACCTAGAATGCATTTCCTCTGTGATACTTGTACAACAGGAGTATAAGTGATCAGGAAAAGGTACAGAAGATCTTGGGATCATACTTTTCAGTAAATGTAGTAAATAAGGAGTGCAAGAGTCATATTTGATACTGAAAAGTGAAAATGGAAAATTTAGTCAATTATTTTATTGTCTCACACCTGAGCAGACCACGTGATTGCTGTTATATATATGCATATATATATATATATATGCATGTATATATAATGCATGCACATATATATAATGGCAATATATCTGCATATATTTGCACATAGAGCATATGAATCTCTTAGGGAGAAAGGCAAAAGCATTTTTAAAATATATCCTTTTGAACTCGCAGTCATGCTCACAGACAGAATGAGCTATTATGGTTAAGACTGTCCAGCTGCTGCCGCTGCCTTTGTGAGGTTGCTGATGGCTTTGAGGGGTCTGGCTCAGCTGGACATCCACTGATGTGGATGTCGTTTGTATTATTGCACACGGATGCAGCCCGGAGCCAGGAGTGACTCATGCCGATGGCTGTGAGCTGCAGTGGCTCAGGAAGAGCTTTGTACTCTGGAGATAATACGTGAAGTCGGTTGGGGCAAGAATTGCCTGAGCTGTACCGTTTTACTTTCTGGGAATGTGAGTCAGGGCCACTGGCCATGCCTCCTTGCCCTTCTTTCACAGCTCAGAATGCATGCAGCGGCAGCTTTCATTCCAAGGAGTGTTTTTGTGTTTCAGTAATGGTTCCTAAAGGACAGGAGACAAGGCTGTTTTCAAAAACAGCTGAGCTAAACCCCTGCAATCATCTACTGTGATCTGCAGTACCTGACTTATCCTGTGATAAATAAAAACTTCGGTGAGAGAGTTACATGCCAAGTATTCTGAACACCAAAAAGACTTCCTTTTTGTGCTTAAGGTGGAGATACTGACATCCACACAAGCTTGCTTTTTCAACCATGCATCTATTTAAAACCTTTTCCCCATCTGAAATGTGGAAAACACTGTGAGGTCATGGATTTATGAAGTTAGTAAAACTTAGAAGTATTTAAAAAATGAGATGCTAGAAGAATACTTGGGTAACTTTTTAAAGCTAGATCAGTGACCTATGATCAGAACATTTTGACGGAAACTTCTCTATTAAGCCTTATTGCCCATTATAAATGCATATTATAAAATTAGCTTTTTGCAAATATTAAGATAAATGCTATATGTATAATGTTAAAATAACTGCTGTAAGGATATAGCTTTTATTTCTGCTATTAACAAAACTTAGACATGGTAGTGGGATAGCTGACATATAGTTATGCTTGTAATTAAACTGCCTGCTTAGTTGGGATAACATCCAGTGACCATATGAAAAGGATCTTGCTAATGATACAGCTACTCTCAGCATCTGCCCTCTGAAGCAAGTATAGACCAAGAACCAAACCGGAGGTGATAAAATGAACTGACTAAAACCACAGCCAAGAAACACGCATGCTCCAAAAAGGCGGACCCAAGGAGAGGCCATGCTAAACAGTTCCTGGAATATGTAAACTAGTTTGTGGAAAAGTATGAATATACATAAAGATTTATGAATATGCAACAGGCTGATGTAATAGAAGAGGTATTTAAGGAGTGCCTCCGATAGCAGGGGTGCTCTTGGCAGAATGCTAAGCACCCAGCCGTTAACTTTTTGCTTTATTATCTGTGTCTTCTATTGTCTTTTATTAAACTTTTTAAATTTTACCTGGAAAGTGAACCTCGTTTTTCACATTGCCTGTTGGCCCATAAAACCAATTCTCACTTTGCTTAAGGATTACATGCTTCTGTGTGCTCCTTATTTTTACATAAATATTAACATTATGAAGACAGTATTTCTGCACCAAAAAAAGAAAAAAAAAAAAAAAAAAAAAAAGCTGTCAGTGTTTTCCCTGAAAGACTGCTGTGCTTGAAAAAAAACTAACACAAAGGTGTCCTTAGTGTCCTTAGTTTATAACCTTATAAGTATTACACACTTACAAGTTTAGGAGAAGCTGAAAATGTTCTTCAAAAAGTTATGGTAGACTAAATTTGATGTTGAACAGGAATTAAGCAGAAAGGTCCCCAGAACACAAAGACCTGAAATACTGTGTCCCTCAGTGTGACAGTTATCAGGTTGGAAGCTGCAGAAAAATCCCACACCTGCACATCAATAACATAAGAAAAGCTCTTGTGTTTTGTTAAGGGTTTTGTCTTTACCATTTGCATCAGTATTAAACATCTAAACCACAGGTGTAACTCAAAAAGAAAACCCGTGGTGTAAAAGGCAGTTGGTGGTTTCATTCTGTGTCTTACAGAAATACTTCTGTTTTTAGAACTTGGCTGATGGTTTCATTTGTGATAAATGAGGCAGAATTGAATACAGTAGATAACTTACAATTCATATAGGGGATAAAGGGGGAACAAAAAAGAGAGAAAAACAGTGTTTTTGTGGTTACCTGAGGAGGCAGAAGGAGAAGGTGCAGTGTTGAAAGATGCAGTTACAGCACTATGGGTTTTCTAATGCTGACTGTGCCTCCAAAGTTCTGTCTGCACATTCTAAGGAATTTGTAGAGCTGCAGGTTCTTCCAAACAGTTTTTACTCTGTGAAAGGACAGGGAAGATAAGCACAGCATACAAAAGCTTTCCTTGTAATGCTTGATCTCCTTATTACTACTGCAAGAGCAGGAGGGAGAGGAAACCTGAAGATAGATTTCTAATAACTTTCATTATTTTTTTTCACTGTGACTGGTGATAAATACTGAAGGAGTGAATCCTTAGCAGAGAACACATGCAGGCTGTAATCAGAAGTTAATATTTTCTGGAGTTTTCTTATTTGAATGGCATGGATGGCTGTTAGAAACATACTAAATTTTTAAAAAATCATGTAGATTTGTAAAATGTGACAGTTAATTAATTAATTGGAAAATCCTGTGTTCCAAAGAAAACAAGAGTTTAAAACTATTTAGAATATATTTTTCTGTGTATGGGCTCAGAGTGTCAAACAAATTGGTTGAAATAATCATATAGAAGTTCAAGTATGTACAACCCCAAATTTAAAGTATATGAAAACTCAAAATAATATTATCTTGTCAATTTTGTCTTTGAAACAAAAATTGTCTTTCTATTTACAAAATATGCCTGCAACATAAAACTTATTATAATGTTTGTGTTGAAAAGGTCTACTAGTTAATCTGAATAATGTACCTGACAATCACAAAATCAATTAGAAATTGAATAAATATTTTGCATGGGTTGTTTCATTTAGGTGAATAACTTTGTGATACCTTGCTCTTACCTGGCTTATGGAAGCCAGGGGAGTCATGCCAGAGAAGTACACCTGGTCATCCCCAGGGGCTCGTTCTGAGGCGGGGTGCAAGTTTTTGAGCTGAATCAGGGGACTGGGCACTCTGTGCTGCCTGGAGAGGTGCTGAATTGGTGTTTGTGTGTGTTGGTGCTGATGCTTGTGAGTTGCATCTAGTGGGTGCTCTCCACGAGGCTCTGGGCTGACGATGACTCCGCTGGAGAGTGAATTAATCCAGTTACTTTGTGCAAGTGGGGACTGCCCTGTCAGCACAGAATGCGGTGGAAACATGAGCCACTAATCTCTGGATCCAGAAGAGGAAATCCCCCTGTCTTTTGGGAAGGTGCAGGACCTGCCTGATGCAGCATGCGTCAAATTAGCATTGTAGGTGAATGTTTCAAAATGGATCTGGCAAAACCAGTGTAGGTGAGTTACCATATCAAACTTGTCACAGAGGCAGGTAATTGCTAGGTGGGGTGACACAGCTTGTGTGTTATGCAGGAGGTTAGATTAGATCATCACTGTTTCTTCTGGTTTTGAATTCTGTGACTCTGCTGCAACCAGTTGTTCCATGCAATCATTGTCCATACTTGTTTATCACCAACACACCCAAATTGTCTTCCACCCATATGTGGCTGACACCATAATAGAGCTGTCTGTTTTCCAGGGCATGAAGAGCTTTCCCATAGGTCAATGTGGTAAGGAAAATGGGAATTTAAAAATTGTATGCTTGCATGACATGGAATCGAATCAGTGGGGGGTGGGAAGGGGTATAGAAAATATAGAATTTTGTATTAGAAATTTTAGTATTCCTGATTAACTTATGCTAAATCAGTAGAACCTGTTTTAAACTGAGGTAGCACTCCAGACATTTGGAAGTAGGAATAATAAAAAGACAGCAAAATTGTGTTATGCAGAATTTATGCAAAATTGTTATAGATAATAATTTAAATATTATTATGTGTTATGTATGCTGTACAACTTGCAACATTTTGTTACTATTATTTATTACTATGTTCTTAATACAGAATTAAGGACAAAGTAGATGGGTCATCTTGAAGTAAGTTGCAGCTACTCAAAATCGTTTTCTATGATGCTGGTTGTGTTAGTCTGTTTCTATCAGTGAGAATATAGGATTGGCCAAAATACAGGTTCAATCAGATGTATTTGGTGTTCCTGAAAATAATGCTTTTTTTGCAGTTCAGCAATGTGTAAGTAGCCCTGCATTTGTTTTTGGTAAACCTTCATGCTCCTTTTATTTTTACAAGGCTGCTTGCAGGCAGGAATTCACCTATGCATGCAACTTTAGGCCAAATCTGGAGGCTTCAGTAACGGAAGTTTAACCCTGTTTGCATAACAATTACTTAGACAGAGAGATAAAAGACTGAAGTTTTCTGACAGTTTGTACGCACAAAATATGTAAAAACTCTTACATAATCATACAGATATAAATATTAAAAAAAAAGCCTAATTGTTGAGTTAGGGTTTTTTTAGCTTACCTGAATATAAGTTTTAGTACTGCAGATTAAAATCTCTTGGTCATATTGAACTGCTTAACATTACTGCAGTGCTGTCTGCCATGTTTATGAGAGAGAAAGCTCTCCCCTCCCTGTGTTTGTGGCCTCCCAAAAATAACTAATTTGCCAGGCACATTTCTTTTCAAGAAGGAAGACATTATTTTCAAAGAAAGACAAGACTGACATGGATGCATTTTAGAGCACTGTTTCAGAGTCAGAGGAAGGTTTCAGTCAGCATCACTCTGTGCACCTACTGCCCTGCTTCAATTTATCTGTCTCTTAGAATACCTAATTTTATTTGGAAAAATTCAAATAGTAGAGTTGCTGTGGATAGAGTGGTTGTCATGCAATATTAATTAATAACTGGTAGATTTTCTTCCTTTTTTTGCAGTGTCTAGGGTAAAATAATGAGTCTTTTGAGTGTTTTCCTGAGTCAAACAAATAATGCATTTGAGATGGCAGATAAATTTTCCTCAACAAAGCCTATTAAAATATTACTGCAAAAGTTCTTTTTTTTAATAGCAATATTAAAATACTCTGCACTCACTGTTGCCTTTTATATATTTCAAACATTTTTAAAATGTTTTTCTGACAGATGGTCTGCATAGCTTTTCTCTTGAAACAGCTATGCCCATTAAAAAAGGGAACATAAATGGTCAGATGAAGCTGCTAACTGTTCTAATGTAATTCAGGAACACTGGGCATAACACATGTTTTTGGTACAGCAGCACATCTTTCCGTTTATTGTATGAGGAATATATTGCAATCCATACAAAGAAAAATTGTGTCTAGAGCTATTTGTTTTATTTTGTTTTTCTCTGACATCCTTTACTGATTTTGTCTGTATGGTTTAGCTGAATGTTTGGGTTGTTTTGGATATATATTAATTTAGTTTCTCTGAAACAAAAATACACTTTTAAAAAGTAATGATTAAAAATATATTTGAAATCCATTTTGCACTTAGAAGACTAGGAAGAAGGTTTAAAAGCTGAAAGTAAAAATGAAAATTTGCTACAGAGTCTATTTTTGAGTTTACCTCTCTTGCAAGGTGCCCAAGGATTACTGTGGTACTACAGTGTTACTTATTGGTTAGCTATAAACACACACATACTTTTGGGGAAGCGGGGAAGTGGTTATAGCTACTTACGGCTTTTTGGGTTATCATTACTCGTTGGCAGGATGCCTCAGTGTGTCACATGTCAAGTGTTTTCCAAACCTAAGTGCTCCAGAGGCTGCTTTTCCCTAATCTACATACTCATGTGCTCATTGGCTTTGGCTCTTTCATTGTACTGTCAATGTGCAATTTTAACCATTTCCTTTGCAAAGTTCCTTCTGACAGTAGGAGAATTGGTTGTTCCTGGTGAAGTGAACCAGAAGCTTCAGTGTTGATTCTTTCAAAACACCTTTGATAAAGCAGTTTCATGATGTCAGCATACTGGTCAGAACCTTGTTTCTTTGAGGATATAATTAAACAAGGATATCAGGGAATGTTTTTCACTTCAGACATTAGGAAGCTGTTTAAGCACCTTTATTCAGCTGTTTTGTTTATTATTTATTTATAGCACAAAAAAAGGGTGGGTAAAATCAGAAGGAAGCTTTTGAACATACAAGTGTCTGAAGCAAGTAAATCCTCAGAAGTTGTACATGATCTAAACCACCTTTTAAAATACCATTCTGATGGAACCAGAAGAGCTCTTCAGGGTTACAGAGGAATGCTGCTTTCAGTTATGAAGAAGGAAATTGGAAATACATTTGGCATGCATCACAACAGCACAGCTCAGTGCTGGTATGCCACTTGGGACAGGGTCTGGTAAGCTTTGAGACAGAGAACTTAGAGAGAAATAATGAAGGAGAGGCTAGAATGGCTACCAGTGCCATTCACCTGGTGGTAAGGTTATGAGATCTAAAACCAGTCTGTTCAAGGAGGCTCTGCATCACTCAAGACAGCCAGGAGCTATTATTTATGGAAGTATAAAAGTCAAATAAGTGAGTTTTGTTTAAATATGTTGCTTATGTTGAACTAATGAACAGAAGTCTTTTTTAATGGTGTTCAAATTTCCAAATTACTTCTTGTAACAGGAACATCTATCTCTACAGAAGTATCCATATGCTCCAGCGTTTAACTCCGTATTTCAGTCTTCAGTAAAATAGGTCAGGACTGAAATTTGTCTTTCATATTCAAATATTAGGTAAAATTTATCATCCAGCCACACAGTGCTGATTCATGCAGGGGTTTTGTGACAATTTGCACACAAGATGGACATTCTCATGTAAATCTTGACTCCTTTGGAGTGGTTTCCTTTCATAGGAAAGAACTTCTTAATGATTGTGTACTAACCCATAGGGAAAGAGACAAAAACAGTACTTGCATTACTAGACAAAGGCTTGCAGAACAGTCAAAAATAATGTGAATTTTCAAATATAAAAGATCATACACAACATACTTCAGTTGGCTGTGTTATTAGGACCCACAACTGTGTTTAGAATGGATTTTAATGTGGTGACATTTGTAAGCTGACTAATGACAATGATATATGTTCATCTTACTGGTCTTCTATTGCTAAGTTTTAGGAACCTCATGTATATATCACATATTCATGGTTTTTGATTTCTGCATTAATGATGGTGAGAGCTGTAGATTTGCGATGAAGAACTCAAATGCTTCACAGAACAGGAGAACATCTTCCTGTGGGCATTGACACCTCTTATAGTATGTTCTGGATGCCCCCTTGAAATGGCAGAATCCTGTGGCTTAATTTGCCTCATTAAATAATGTAGTACTGTTTTGTCAAAGTGATGCTTAGCACTGGAAAACCAGGTTAATATGCATGTTTTTGGACTGAAGTAATACTTTCTCTTTCTTGTCTGTTTCTAACCTTGACTTTTAACCTTATGCTGAACTGTAGAATGCTTTGTTCTCTGTTGTTGCATACGCCTGTTTATTATTGTAGGTTTGTTGGAAATTTACTACAAATGTGAGCACCTGAAAATAAATCTTTTGCTGATCTGGAAATGTGATACGCAAGGGAACACTCTCCAGCCTTCAGATAAGGTCTGCTGAGTACCATTGAGACGTAAAGTAATCTGTGGATTGGGTCATTCTGAAAGCTCTTACTGATATGAGTCTCGACTGAAAAGTCCTGCTGTCACTTGTTCATCATATACTGATTGAGAGCAGGGGGACAGACACAGAGAGAAGGCTGAAGCGGAGATATTTCCTGTGCTGCAGAGATTGAGGGTGTGAAAGAGGCTAATGCTTAATTAAGCTTCACTGATTTAAAAATGGCAGATCTTGTTAGACATAACATGCCCTGTTCGCTGCTAGTGGGACAAGTGAGCAGTGTATTAAGGTAAGAGCATTGTTCTTCAGCAGCAGATATGGGAAGCTTTGTTTATTGTCTGTGCGGGGGGATTTAAAGTGCAGTTTGTGCTTTGCAGTTGAAATAAAATGGGCTGCTGTGTCACACATAGCCATGTCAGAGAAACAACTGGAATGCAGAAGTGCCTTTGAACTCAGGATGGATTTGTTTTTGCTTCCCAGGCAGTCAGCATCAGTGTTTGTAACAAAAAGGAGGAGGCTGATTACCACAAGGTTTCCTGTTCATGTGGCTAAGGAGCTTTAATAAAGAAACAGGAAAACTGACGTTCTCACAAATAATCAGTATTCTACTGCATTTTCTGGCATTCTTTACAAATTTTAAGTGAAGGAAAAATAGGTGTCTGGAGAAAACAGAGGCTGTGCACAAAGCACTGGGAGAAAAGAATGTCCAAAAAAAAAGGCAGGTTTATGCAAAATGCCTCTCCAGTATTGGACTTAGGTGCTTCCAGACACTTAATGAGAGTGAATTCATGGGTCTTCTTGCTGGGCCCCGCTGGGAATGTGGGGTAGCCTGAGGTTTGTAGATGAAGGAGGGGGTAGAGTGTAAGTTTTTCCCCCTGTTTGAAGAAGATAGCTCTTCAGGGAGCACAGCACTCACTGAGGCCGCACTTCAAAGGCGCAGTTGGTGGGTCGGCCGCTCCTCTCTTCCCAGAGCATGTAGCTCTTGCCCTTTCCTCTCCCAGGTATGAGGCACATACGAGCACACACACACTCCTAAACAAGAAAGGCTTTCCAGAAAGGAAAGGCTTTCAGAGTTACTGAAACAACAACTTGCTGCATGTAGGATTTTGTCAGGAGAGGATTTTAGTGGGCGGGCAGGTTTGGAAGGGGCTCCTGGGGGCAGGGCGTCTGTCGCCCACCCATCTCCTCTTCCCGTTGAGGACAGCTGAACACCCGCGGCCAGAAATACACCCGGGGCTTAAAGAGGGCTCTGTACTTGGTGAGTTTTTCGCCCGAAAGTGGGACGGGGCAGTCCCACTTCTGTCCCACGGCGAGGACAGGACGCAAAAGCATCTTTGCTCCCGCCAGCCTGCGGTTCCCTCCTCCGCCTCCTACAGCTCTGTCTGGCCCGGGCGCTGTGTTCCAGGCGGCATCCCGCCTTTCCTTACCTGCGGCTCTCCGTCAGTGGCCACGGGGAGCCGGCCGGGAAAAGGCGAGGCGGGGCAGGAGGCGGGCAGCGGGAAGTTGGCGGCGGATCCGGGGCGGCCGCGGCCTGAGGGGAGCGCGGCGGGCCCGGGGCGGCGTCGCGGCCGGGCGAGGATGGGCGGCCCAGGTAAGGCACCGCCAGAGAGCGCGGAGGGTGGCCCTCTGCGCCTCTTATGGCCCCGCCATTTTCTGCGACTGAAGAGCTTTTTTTTCCCTTTTGAACAGGACAGATGGCTAGGGGGACTCAGACAGGTGTCAGGTGTGAACAAAACATAACTTTTTTCGTTTGTTTGTTTGTTTTTGGGGGTCTTTTTTAACCTAAGTTACAGCATAAGAGCGTTGGGCTTCGGATAATAAGTGATCCCATCCTGCATGGTTAACCTCTGCATGATCTTAACTGGGAGGATCACCATCTTAAAACATGAGTCCATATTTCTTTTTTTCCTGCGCTGTAAATACCTTTATGTTTATATGAACGTGGCAGTGCATAACTAGCTGGCTGATTTTCTGGGGGCAGGTTTATAACTGTAAGCGTTCTTTCTCAGCTGTGCGCTGGTATTACAATCCTGTGTGCCAGAGGTAGGTGAAGGTAACATGGAGGGGAAGTGCTGGTGATGCTGGGTCATAATCAAGTAGCCCCGATACAAGTATTTTAGACACGTGAGATCTTAGAAGTGGGAGGTCCAGCCAAAAGAACAATGAGATCACCTACTGGAGGTATAGGTGAGGTGAATTAAATGTCTGAGCTGACCATTGAAACTTTAAACATGAAAAACAATCTAACTTACTAGGATGGATAAATCAGTGAAGGAATCTAGACAGATATAGGGAAACTTTGTGGTCTTAAAAAATAAGCCAAACAAAGCCTCGTGTCATAGTAAATCTGTTCTTTCCTGTGATCTGAAAGTTTGTCTGTAGCTTTTAGTTGCCTTCATCCCCATGACTAATACCAGAGAAACAACAGCAAGCTTATTTCATGGCAAATGTTCAGAATATTTCTACAACAGTTATGTAGTTGAAATAAATATCTCATCTTGAACTCCTTTATTTCAAATGTTGTATTTGTAAGTAATTATTTACGAGATAATTATTGGCACTTTTGTTAAAGTACTGGTTGCAGCAAATAGAGTGTGAAAAATCTTTCAAAAAGGCTTTTTACCAAATTTTACTGAGTACAAAGAAATTATGCCATTGTATCTTGATTTGCATTATAATTTCATTGCCAGCTGGAAGAATGTCAGAGGTCAGCTGCAAGAATAGACCTGTTTTCAGTTATCAGTCCTTTTAATTCACATCAATACATTAACTGTAATGTCAAATACAGGTAGGTTGTGAATGGTGTTTTGATGCGAATTTGTCTGACAGTACAGAAGAGCTACGAACAAATAAACAATATGAGGTAATACTCTATCACAACAACCATTAGCTTTTAGGCCACACATCTGAATACACTTTATTTGAGAGAGACAGTTTCTGCATATTCTAATCTAGAGAATAAAGTCTTGGACAAGAGTACATTGGTGGTTTCTGTGTTTGGCAGGGCCTGTGCAGAATGTTCCGTCATCTCAGGTAACAGTAATAAAGTTCTCTGGTAAAAAATATTTTTAATTTTTTTTCAATGAACACTTCCTCTTTAATCTCAATTGTTGCATAACTGCTGTTGTTACAGACTTAACATGCTTCTGCATCTTTGCATATATTAGATTCTTTTACTAGAAAACAAAGCAAACCTTACCAGTCTGCCCTTGTGCATGTTATTACAGGTCAGTCCCAGCAGCCTCTAATGCATTTGGTTTATTTCTATCTTAGGAGAGACAGTACAGAGGTGAAATGTGAATGGTGAAAAATCCTGGAACCCTCTCTTACTGCTCCTGTGACAGATTGTACACAATCTGCTCAAACAGGTAAAAGTCTTGCTATCAAGTCCACAATAAAGAAGGTAGAATTGGGCAGTGCATTTTGCGCTCACTTTTCATCTCTATGGTGGGAGTAAGGGATGTGCCCTTTCTATGTCCAGGATTCATTCTGAACTTAGGTTTCAGAGGTCCAGCCTTTGAACTGGCCAGTGCTTTTGAGGAATGCTGCAAACACTACCTCTGTTTTGTGAAATAGTTGTTACTTGCTTTGGGAGGCTGAGACAAGGCCAGAAAAGATTTACAATATAAGATTTGCTTCTTCCTCTTCTTCCCTGTGGCTTTGTTACTTTCCTGTTGTTGAGGAAGTTGGGAGGGAGCTGTTTCAAAACATGCTCTTGGGAAATCAGAATAATCTTTGCTTTTCCAAAGATATGTCTTGTTAAAAAAACCCAAAACAACAAAAACCCAAACCAAACAAAAAAGACCCCCTCTGGCCTTATTCTTATGTTTGAAGGCTTTTTAGTGGTTACAATAAAAGAAAGATGTACCTCACCTTTATTGTGCATTTCCTTGGCATCATGTAAGTAACATTACAAGCACCTCTTGTTTGTTTTGTTTTTTTTATTTCTATCTTGCTGTTTTATTGGTGCAGGCCTTTTGGAGTGTCTGAACTTATTTGTTTGAGATTTTCTTCTCGCTTCATTTTGGAAGTGCGTGGGCTGGTTTACATTAGCACTGTATCCATCCTGTATGAATCAGAATAAACTAAAAGTTCACACCTAGAGGAGAAGCCCTGACCTGTCTTGTTTCCTGCTGTTATAGAAGGGTCTTTCTGAAGTCCAAATAAGTGTAGGAGGTGTGATGGATGCAGCGCTCTTTGCCAGTCTGGACCTAGAGAAGTCACACCATTTACCACTCAGAATGTTATTAGTAAGTTCTCCACCTTACAGCAGCAGTAACAGAAGTTCAAAAGCATTACTCACTTCCTTCATTGCTATTACAAGGGCAGCTGTGGCACAGATGGGACACAGGTGTTCTTATTTTTGTCAGTACATTGTCTAATCCCGGTCAGTGCTAGATTATGTGGTACAGGTTACCTCAGCCCAGTTACAGCAGGGACTAAGGACTAATTTTGATCTTCCATGCAGAGTATTTAATTGATCATGTAAATGTTACTGTCTTTCTTTCCCCTCAAGTGCAGGGTTTTCATCAATACTAAATGCCTCAGACAGGTTGCTTTTCTGCTGGAGTATGGTAAATTCTCTATTTCCAGCCAAAACATACACATTTTTTTTCCTCTTAGAGACCCCCTTTCCATCCCTTTCTCATTATGTAATTCTATAGAAGAGTGAACAATGAGAGCTACTATGTGCTGTCTAAAGGTTCAGCTGTATCCACAGACCTTCCCTTGTGCATTCTTGCTCTTTCTTGTGTGGATTCTTTGCATGTTTTATAGCTGTCACTGGGACACTGTGCATGGAAAGGCCATCATGCACATCTTGGCACTCTTGCTTGCCCACATGCTCCCTTTGTCTTTTATTAATACCCCAACCTGGTTATTCATGCCGTTTGTGACTTGGGATAAATTTCATCTCCCTATGGACAGGGTACTCTGGGAAGCATGAAGCATAAGCAATCACCTGGAGGCCAAGAGATCACAGTCTTAGTAGCAAACTTGCTCATTTCTCACTAGGATTGACCTTCTGCTTTTCGGAATTTGTGTACACTGAGTTTAGTTTTACACTGTTAATTTTTGGATGGAATTTTGGGGAAATTGCAGTGTTACAGCCCTACCCATGTGATCACTTTTTTCACTCTAGGGGATGTCTTCAGTAGTTCAAAAAACAGGCAAAGCTGAATTCTTCCTTGAGGAACTTTATACCTGAATGAAACATCTGTGAAGACAGTATAAAAATATTCACCACAGAAGCAGTGGAGATGTTCTGAGAGGTGGTGCTGGCTAGGACATGAAGACAACAGTGTTTTTCTATGCTCTTTTAGGTATCCTGTGGGGGAACAGTCTAGATGATAAAAAATACAAAGCAGGTCTTTAGTGAAAGTTGCTGGAGAAAAACTTCAGGAAGAATCTCACTGTAAAGCAAGTAGAGTGAGATCTTCTTTATTGCTGACAAGTGACAACTAGTCTTGCTGACAAGTGACTAGCGGGATGCTAGCTTTCCCACCTCCAGGAGAGATAGAGTTCAGGCAAAGAGAAAATCACGTGCATTCCTGGTGAGTGACACTGACAGAAGGCACAAATAGGTAGTTCTCGGTGTGACTTTGTCCAAACACAATGCAGATGGCAAGCAGCAGCATGGAAATGTGAGATTAGGTGGAGGAGATGGTGATAACAAGGAAGTCAGCTTAAACTGTTACCATCTGAGTTTCCAGAGGATTCGTGAGCTACAGTCATGAGGACTGACAAAATAGGTGTTTCTTTGAAGGTATCTCAGCTGAGACAATCCCATACTGGAGAAGCCATTCAGAAGAAAAGATGGTGTCATTCTCTGACAGTGTTGACAGTGTTCCCACCTTGATCCTTGCTCTGGGGATGTTTTCCACTGATTCAGGACAGTTTGGGCTTAATCAAGAACCAAGGCTTGTGCTCATATAGTCTCCAGGGCTTGAATCCAAAGCATACATTGCTTAGCTTCCTCTGTGGTTTGACAGTTAGCTTTGCTTTTGTTTTTTGCCTTCATTGGTGTTTTTGCTTCATTAGAGCTCCCATAAAAACCACAGGTTTAATTGTAAAGAATCTGGGAGAAATTTTGTCAGTTTTCTCTATGATACATAGAATATTTGGGATGAGATAGAACTGACTTCAGATGAATTCTGAAAAGCTACAGTGTGATCCCTGTGTGCTATACTCATAAGTCATTTTGTGTTTTGGCCATTACAGAATAAAGGAACAGGCTGATATCTGATGCTTTTCCAATTTGCTTTTCTTTCTGAAATTAGTTGTGTGTTAGCCAGACCTGCAAAGACAAAACTCTTGCTTAACTGGATTACAGCCAGCATGGAAGCAACAAAGTCACAATCACTCATTTGGAACTGGACTCCCTCATTTTTTACAAACTATTTTTAGATTATTGTTGAAGTTTCCTCCTCTGGCACAGAATGTTTTTCTGTATTATGCTGAGTTATATAACATCTCACTTAGGTTTTGCAAAGTTCATTTTGACATGGTTGATTATCACATACTTTCAGTTCTTAAATTTAGGTGGGTTTGAAGAAAAAAACAACTAGACTTAATTGCTCCCTGCTTCTACTTACTCCTTTGTCCCTTTTGTTATTGTTGCTGTAATCACATACTGACGTGAAATTAGTCTTCTGAGTATTTGAAAGAAGGGAGAGGGTCAGAGAGCTGTAAGTCATGTGGATTCTCTCAGCTGGGGGTGTGCTGTGCTGCTCAGTGTTGTTGGGCACTGCTGTGGGTTTACCTCCTTTGGTGGCCATTCCCCAGCTGCTTGCTCACCTCCTTCCCCACAGCAGGGTAGGGACAGGAGAGAAGGGCAAGCATCCAGAGGGTGTCTTCCATGGTGAGCCAGCATAATGCCACCCTAAAGCAAGATTCTAAGAATGCTAATCAAAACTATACTAGGCTATCCAATTAATGGATTTACAGGTTTTCCTGTAGCTTTGATCATTTTTGGAAAGTGTGACTCTTCTAAAGAATTCAGGCACAATTCTTTTATCCTTTCCAGAGATATGTTTGAAGAGAAGCTCTTAATTTATGTGTAAAAGGTAGTAATACAATAATGAAGATATGTTGGTATAAATTAAGTTGTGCTGAGAAGTTGTCTTTGTTCTAAATTAAGTTATATTTTTAAAGGATTTTAGGAAAGGAAGAATTCCATACTTTGCTTTGTGTTGGGCTTTCCCCCCCGCTTTCTATTATTTTCAAATAGGCTTTTGTGTTCTAAAGACAAGAGATGAAGAGGACTAAATGCAAGAACAGGTTTGAGGTTTTCATAGAACACTAGGGGTGCAGAGATTGTTCGCTTGGCAGTTGCTGTTAGAGCAGGATTTCTCTCTATTTTGGTCCTAACTCTAGTGGTTTGGTGTACCATATGTATGTCTTTGTTTACTACTGCTGTGTAGTATTTCACAACCTTTTGCAACTCTTCAACATGTCTTAGATTATAGAAACTCAAAAATGTCTCTTGGGAGATTGTTGAACAGAACACAATCATATAATCAGAAAAAAAGTATCTTAATGTACCTTCATTTCTTGCTCTTCTGTATTAAAGTTCTTGCTACCCAAAATGCATTTTCACACTGGGTCCATACCCTGGAATTAGCTCCTCATGCTCCTTGCCACTTAGCCAGATTATTCATCTCAACTTCACATGCCTCACACGTGTACAAATCTGTAGGGGTGAAAATAGCTACTATCACTGTTCAGAGTAGGTAGTCACACAAAGAAGTGTGGTCAGTGGCTTTGTGCTGCTCATTGTACTTTTCTGAATTTCCCTCAGTATCTCATTCTTTTCTTGATAATTCTATTTCTCAGGACTGAGTGGATTATTCCAGATGACTTCTTACCTGAGCTGCAGACAAGACCTGTCATCTTACTGACTCCCAAGCATGACTTCTTCCATAAATGTACAGTTCCGTCTCCTGCTGCTTCACTATCTTTTTGTGCCTCCCTCAGGGCCCTGCTGCACCATAACTAATTTTTAGTGTAATATTATGCCATGTTGTATTATCTGGCCTTCTGCCAAAATCACTTTAGTTTCTAAATAATCTTTGTAAAACTTCTGTATTGGTTCTCATTCTTCACTGATCTCTCCAGTACCATCATGTTTACTCTTACTTGCAGATGTCATTAGTCCAATTTAGTTCCATTTTATAGATATTGAAGTTAGGTAAGGTGGGCCTCCCCAGTCAATGCCTCTGCACAGCTTAGTGGCATTTTCACTTATTGTATTATGTAATTGTGTATGTCTGACTGTAAGTTAACTAAATTTGAAATTAAGTATTCCTGAGACACTTGGAGCTTTTACTTGAATGGGATATATTGTGTAGTTACCACATCTAGTCTGTATCCAAGTTTTCAAGACCCAGCTATTAAAAAAGTCCTAAGCAGCATTGACTCGGCTGTGAGCACAAGATTGAGCTAGAGATGAGCCATGCAGCCTCAGTTGTTTCATGGTTCTGGAGCATTCATCAGCCTTATACCACTCCTGATTTCTAATATCCCAGGGTTTGCTTCTCTGGTTAAATAATGCTTGATACCTTGAATTTGCTCTAGTTTTGTAGGATTTTTTAAATATAGGTTGCATTTCCAAACATACTTCTCATGTACCCTGACAGGTGTATCTTTATGAATTGATAGGTTCTTTGTAAAGAACTAATCTGCTCACCTTGAAATGAGGGTAAGAATTCTGTTTGTCAGCTGGACTGGTATTTCCATGATGTCTGACAGCAGAGCACATTACTATGATTAATTTATAAAAGAAAACAAGGTGTTCTGAAATGCATTGAAATGTTCTGACTGCAGGGCATAGCTTCCATGAAATGTGAACAAGTTGGAACTAAAATAAGCTATATCTAATACTTCAATTCCCATCTCAAGTCCAGCTTTCTCAAATATAAATAATGTACAACTCCCTTTTATGTACACTTCTGGACACTAGTGCTCAATGTAGCTTGTATGTATCTCTGTTCCTTTTTAGTTTACTTTCTCCTCTGCTGCATTAAAATATTTTAAGGTGTGGAATAATGATTTCTAAAGCCTTTTTTGTTGGTTTTATGTGGGAGGGGCTGCATAAGCTCTTCCTGTTCCTCTGTTCTTGAAGACAGATTGAAATATCTTGACTTTAATACCTACTACACATTTTCCAAAACAGTGTAATTAAATTTAGTATGTACAACAGGTAAAAAAGTCATTTCCATATTCATTGCAGTACAACAATAAAAGCTTTTCTTTAATTCATTTGTCTGTGGTTTTGCTTCAGAGATAAAATCACTAGTGCATTTGTGGTTTTATGTGAATGAAATGTCTCTTCTCAATTATTATTTCAAATCAAGCTTTCTAATTCCTATTGTCCTAATCTAAAAAAATAATTACTTGTCGCTAGAAAACTGGAAATCTCACCTCACTTCTGATTTAAAAAAAAAGTTATTTCAGTGTTTTATTAATTTTGAAACTAGTATTTTAATGTCATTACTGTGCTATATAAATCATGCATATAGAATAGGATAGTAAACAGAGTTAACCTTATGATGTGCTCACCAAAATATGTTCATAAAATTCACTGGGTTTAGGATGGTTGGATGATTGGACTACTGGTCTGGGAAATGAAACACCTGGCTTCCAGTGCCAGATTTGTCATTTTCTGTCTGATGTCTGAGAGAGAAAAGAGGGGAAGGGAAAAGAGAAAAAAAAAAAAAAAAGAAAAAAAAAAGAAAAAAAAGAAGAAGGCAGTTTCATTTATTGTTGTCTGTGGAAAGAAGTATCATTACCCACTTCTGTAAAGTGTTTATGTGGTACCTTACTTTTCACTCCAAATTTTTTTTTAAGTATTAGTAGTTTCATGTTCTCATTCTGCTTAGGAAATCCCAAGGATCCTTGACCAGTAGCATGTGGTGTTTTCAGGGTTTAATTCGGAAGAGTTGATAGTAACGAACCCCCCAAATTTTTCTTTCAATGTGCTACAGGAATTTCTCAATGTTTTACTATTGTTGGTGTTATTTGGACACTAAGAGTATGAAATAATTTGGAGTTTGTTACTGTTTGGAGAGAGGAAGGGAATTCTTGGGTTTGTTTTAGCCTAGTTCTGTAAGTAGGCTAATTCTGTTAAGCTATGATGTTATTTTGTTTTAGCTGGATGAGAGACTTCAGTAAAAGGTGATTGAGGAGGTTTTGTTTTGTTTTTTTTTTTTTTAATCTCTGCCCATGTAATAGTTTTTTTAATTGTTTGAAATGCTGTAGTGTAATTCTGTTACACTAGGCATGGAAGCATCTCATCTTCCAATTAACTGTGTGGGTTGTGGAGGAGGAAGATATAATAGTTCGAAAGTGGATGATTCAGACTAGTGGGAGAAACAACTCATCCCATGTGTAAGGATTAAAAACCCAAAATCAAATCAAATAAATTTTTTTTTAATAAAATTAAGCTATAATGTGTAAGGCCTGTTGGGATTTTGAAGGGCAAGGATGTTGCCATCTGCCTTCATTCTGCCCATGGGTTAAAAATGGTTTGAGAAGACAGAATGGTTGATTCTCAGTTTCCACAATTTCTGTTGGCAGTTCAAACATGTCCATTGATAGTCATATAGCTGAATGTGTAAAACAAACCCGAATTTTCCTTAGCTGATTGTGCTGCATTTGTATCTCATGCAGTGTGTAGTTCTGGGATATGAAATAGCACTGGAACTGTTGAGTTGGTAACACTGCAAAAATGTGTGTGAGTGGTGCAGAGAGATGTTTATGTTTAAGTGTAATGGTCTTGCCTAGAGTCATCTGGTTTATACTGTCCTTGAATCCTTTTGCAGATCTGTCTTGTTTTCTGATTTTGTGATGTAAAAGACATTTGCTGTTAATTAGGAAAGCCTTTTATGTCCTTACTTAAGAAAAGCAGCTAGCTCAAATCTCAGGAAGTTCAAGTATATTAGTTCAAAGCAGGTTTTCTAGTTCACAGCATCATTTAGTGACCAAATCCACACAGTCTGCAGTCACAACATTTGGGAAAAATTGGGGGTGACTATAAGGGAAGCACATATAAGCCTCACAACTGCATGTGTCTCTATGTCGGAGTTGCGGGATGGTTAGCTTTATGCTATTATGGTTAGTTGGTTTTGATTTATTGTTTTAAAGTCATTATACTTATACAGATAGTAATTAGTTCATACATATGCACAAAGCGAACATTTTTATTGGTGTCTACATTTTTATTTAAGTATTACATATATGTTTTTTAGTAACAACTACAAATTTTTTATTATGTCTTTTAGTTTTCTTATTTTGCAGCTACAACTTATCACATAAGCAGAATGTACATCTTGTTGTTGCATTCTGACCTTGATGTCTAAATTCCAACTAGTTGCATAGCATCGTGGCCTTTTCTATGCAGCCACTCTGTAGCAAGACTCTCCACACTTCCCCCGTTTTCTTTAGCAGTAAGCATTACTGCTTTGTGCTGCTCAAAAGCATTCATTATCATTTGTTGCAAGCATTGCATCAAGCAGGGTAACAGCAATAGCATTAACAAAATCATTACAACTACAATAACTATTTTTTTCATTAGGGACACTAGCCAAGGGGATAATCCAATGGAAGCTAACCATGATGTAAAGGGGTCACTTGTTACTTGTAACTTATGCATGTTATTTCTAAGCTGAGCAAGCTGTTTGTGAATAGAATTCGAGTGGTCAGATAGATTCATACAACATCTCTAGGTACACAGCCTGGTATCATATGAAAAGGAAGGGAAGGCAGAACTGATGATTCCTGAGTATGGCTGGTGTGTAGCACTGAGTTACACAAACAGCTCTGAACATTAGAGGTAGAAAGTAGAAGTAGTTGCACGGAAAAATTTGGTGATACAGACCTCTCACTGACAAAGACTGGACCACTGTGGCTCAAAAACTTGAGCCACAAGTCTAGTCACAAGACATGAGCATCTCTGCTCTGTTTTCTAACAGCAGCCCTAACTGGGATTTATTCTCATGTGAATATGGATTGGGGGAAAGATTAGAAAGATACCAGCCATGTGGTATCCCTCGTGTTGCTGTTTTGCAGACTTACTCTGAATCTCATGCTTTTGCTGGGCGGTGGAACTGACCTCAACAAAATATCTTAACCAGGTTAATACAAAACCGGTTTTGACCCACAGCACCCGAGAAGACTGTGTAGTGTTCTGCTAGTGCAGTGGGGACTCTTTCAGTCTCGTTATATGTTTATAAATGGAACTTTGATGGAGGTTTTTAAGTGTGCGTGAACTGTGCATCATTAGAGCTCAGAGAATCAGATTATAAATTTCTCTGGTTCTCTGTTGAGACTGGGCAAATGGGAAATCTTGGTAACAGACTTAAAGAGCACTACAAATTACATTCACAGAGATACTCTACTGGAGTGGTTTGAGAAGATAAATGTGAGAATCTCATAAAGCTGGTGCACACAATCTCAGGAAATATTTCTTCACTTCCTGCCTCTCACATCCTTTCCTGCAAGAAATACCTACACTTAAATTTGACTGGATGTGAATATATGGTATGTTAGGACCATAAAAAATTACACGAAAATTTACATACCCTAGGCAGCTAAGCCACATTATACATGCAATTATGTTTGTAATTACAATTTCATTGAAGTGGAAGGGAACAGTGGGACTGAGTCTTGTTTTATCTCCACTGTGGTAGTTTCATGGAATATGTTTTTTATAAAATTTCTGTCCTCAGACCAGATTTAGCTCTTACAAAGCATGTCCTGGGAGAGGCTGACACTTTTTTACTCTAAAATATACAGTGTATATCAGTATGTTTTTATTCAGATCGGCACAGGCTTTCAGATACGCTTTCTGGTTCTGGAATCTTAGAACAAGACAAGAAAATAAATTACTTTCCCTCTTTTTCTGGATCAGGTTCCAATTTTTTTTTTTCCTCTTTGTTTTAATGGACATTTGGATTCTTGCTTATTAGATTGTTTTACAGTGATATTAGCACAGTCAAACTGGCAAGAAGATATCCCATTGTGTGACTCAAGAAAGAGTAAATTCATGGTGGCATCTGTAGTTCTTTTATCCTTCCAGCTGTTGAGACTGCAAAGAGTATATTGCAGAGTGCTTTGAAATACACTCAGTGGGTGACACTGGACTGTGTCTGGAACAATAACTTCAGGTCACGAGGTAGGGAGGGATTCTTCCTTCAGAAGAAAAGTGCTTGCCTGCTTGCTTGCTTTCAGTTTGTTCCCCAGCCCTAACTCCCTCAGAAATTTCAACATCTGTGTGGCTACAAGAGCTGCAAACTCAGTCCTAGGTTCACTTAAGGAGTAAACGTTTGAATTAACAGTTAGGTGTATGTTACAGAATCAGCTCTGCGGTGCCAAGGGTTTGTTCTCTTGAGTCCCAGGTTCTGCAGTCAGACTTCCTCCACCATGGAAGAAGTAGGGCCTCTGGTGAGGTCAGAGGAAGAGTAAACAAAATAGTGATGGGGAAGGTCTGTTGCTAGGACAGCAAGCCTTGTACCAAGCACAGAACACACTTCTGTGGCTGTTCCCGGGAGTTTGGGGACAGCAGGAAGAGGAATTTGTTTGATGAGTCAGGTTTGCAGACACTGAGGCATTGGTGCTTCTGCCTAAGTAACCACTTCCAGGTCTGCTGCCTTGTACTTCACTGAGCGCTGTGCAACTTGTTTCAAGCTTGGCTATTTTGTAATAATAATTTTGTGTAAGTTGGAGTCTGGGTTCATCTAATGACAAATTTAACTTCTGAGACTTGGATGAGATGCCTGAGGCAAGTAGCTGTCTGTAAAAGGAAGCCATCAATACCTTCTTGTGTACGTTCAAAATAGTAGGACAAAATACTTGAAAATGGACTGAGACAGCTGGGGCCTATGGTTGGGAGTAGGGAGAAACACTGACCTTCTTACTGCCGTGTAAAAATAGAAAGCAACCAGTGTTAATTTTCTACAACTACCACTTTTTTTAAAAGGCTGTTTATCTCAAGAGGATTTTAAAATTTTGTTTTTCAATGTATGTTCCCAAATACTCTGGCACATGGAGGAGTTAGGTGCACTTCAGCAAAGAAATATGATAAAGAATTCCATTATTTTGAGCAAATTTAAAAAACCCACAACAAATCAAACACAAAACCATAAAGAAGTAACAGGTTACTTTGTAAAGTGGCTGCTTTTATTCAGCAATAACTTGTATTAAAAGTTGACCCTTGCTGTTGTAAAACTGATCCCTGTCACACAGTCTCTTTTAAAACATCTGTTAATCCACCTTAATTTCTAGAAAGAGTCTTTGAGCTGTTATGTTCTGGAACTTAGGTACCTGTGGCAGCTGAGTATGCTGCTGCATACTCAGCATTTGCAGCTGAAAGAGGCAGGAATGGTGACTGCAGACAGAGATGATACTAATTGCTCCCTGCACTTAGTTAAATAGCTGCATCGATGCATAACAGCAAGAGGGAGAGGGTTAATGAGGGGCTAATTCCATCCTCAGAGGGACACAGGGCTGAATGGAAACAGCTGCTGCACTGCAGGCTCTAGGTTGCACAGGGAGTTGCTGGCGGCTTTGGTGAAGGGAGGAAACAGAAGAATGGCATGTGGGGAAGGCAATAAACAATACAGAAAAATAGGAACATATAAAGGTATCTTATGTCGGGATCCTGGAGAGGGGAGAAATCACAACAGGCAGGAGTGGAGGAAGGGGGAGTTTAGGCTGGAATTGCAGACCGGAGGAGCGGGTGCAGCCACTTGTGAGCCCTTGACCTCCCTCTGTGAACACCAAGGCTTACAACTAAGTTAACATGGTGCAGTGTAGGTGTAGCTTGGATATTGAGACAGCATAGCTGTGTAAATGCAAGCTTATATGAGCTAGTGGGCTCTGTTTGGAAGGTGTGGGGCTGTTGCTCAGGATGGATACTGGATGTATGTGGCAGTGCTTCATGAGAAGTGCATGCTTCCAGTGGTATCTGTCAAAATATGAATATGAAAGTAGGAGTTTGGTTCACTGAAGTCAGCTGCTCAAGAGTCAAATTATCCACAGCTCTGTAGAATATTAATAATTTGGGTAATTTCCACCCTCTGGTACATGCAATGATGTCAACACTTGAAAGTTGCCTGCTTTCATATACCCCTGTCATGTGCACAGACATGTCTTGTGTTCCTGCTGCATACCAGCAGCTGTTACCAGCATTCATTCACAATAAATCCCCAGAAATGCTTTAGCTGAGGACACAGCCTGCCCCCTTCCTGGAGGGGGAACTGCTAATACCCTTCCTGCTGCTTTCTCCTAAAGACTTGCATTTTTCCCTGCAACTGATATGGTTACCTGAGGCAGGGATGGTGGGGAGGACGGCCAACTTAGAAAGTCTCAGCATGGAGAACCGTGGAATATACCCAGGAGAAATACTTGAGAACACAAGGATTTCTTATGTACAGGCTAGATTGTTAATGTAGTGAAATCAGTGATGTAATATATGCATAGATTAAGGTTGCTGACAGCAAAAAAATCAGCATAGCCAGCTATGCAGACAGGCACTGGCCCACAGGGCTGTGATTTGTCAAGCACCTGAACTGTAAAACCAGAGTGGTTCCATGAAAGGCACTAGGGAGGATCAGAAGTAGAAAAGCTGTTAAATAGATTAGAGCATGTTAGCCTCAGATGATAAGAAAGCAAAAGGGCTATATGTTTTGAGAGAGCATTATAAATCCACGAGTGATACAAAGAAGATCGAAATGGACAAAAGATATCCCAGAGGTGCAGAACGTGCAAACACCAGAGAAGCTTTACAAATGTGTACCTAGTTCTTCCATGTTTTTTTCTCTGATTTGCTACTTTCAAAGGCAGGATGCTGGATTGTCAGCCTGTGGTCTCTTCTGATACAGTACTTCTTTAGTATGCTTTTTGACACAGGAATCTGCTTTAAGACTGGAAAACTGATTTTTTTTCACTGATGTTTCTTCAGTTATATTAGTGATTACTTTTTCATTCTTAAATTTACATTAATGATAATATTTCTTGATATGTCAAGATTTTAGAGCTCACAGAAACAATTGTTGAGAGTGTAAATGAGCTTGAATGGGAAAAAATGTACCAATATAACTCTTCACCTGACCTGTGAAGTATTCTGTTACACAGATGGTGAAGCCATGAAAAATGAAAAAAATAACTTCTACCTTTATTATACCAGATTATGTGAGCAATATGCCACATGTTATATGAAGATTCAAACAAGAATGCTTGTATGAATGAGGTACGATTTTTATGAAGAATTAATACAGAATAGCTTTACAACTTTAGAATCAGCAAATTTTTTGGCCTATGTTCTGTTCAGGGGTGAAAAATAAGCCATGTGTTAAATGAAATAATGCAGTGTTGATCCTTTTCTGTCAGGACAATTAACATGAGTAAAATATTTGCCCCACTTTAAACAGATAAGGAGGTACTGCATTGTGCTCCTCTTAAGATTAATGTTTCTATATTGGCAGTAGAGAGCACAAGATTTATTTGTAGAGCTTTATATAGATTTACAGCTGTGCCAGTTACTGCTTGAAAGCTCTTTATATGTCACATTCACAAGTGAGTCTTTTTGTGTTGGTGAATGTTAGTGAAAGTAGTCATAAGAAGGATGCCGACATTTTGACGTGTTAAGTGGAATGTGTGACACATACAATGGTTTTAAATTATAAATTTAGTATCATCATGACCCTTGACTTCCTCTTTTCATATGTGCATATGTGAGCATGCATTTGTGTGATATAAACATAAAAAATGTATTTTATCAAAATGCTGCAGAAGCAACTTTCTGTGTTGTCCTGATTTCCTTAGAGAATTAGTAATGTGTTTTTCTGTTATTATTTGATGATTTAAAGCAAAGAAAATTACACTCAAGGAGAGAAAAACTGTCTCAGGGGATGTGCACTGATCATGGAGCCATGCTCAGGACTCATAAGCAACTCCTGTTTGTTTAATAGGATTGTATGGGTGAAATACAGGGTTGAATTTGGCATTCACAGTCCAGGATAAGGAGTGAATCTGCCTTGGGCTTGGTAGAGACAGACACATAATATTGGGAATACTATGTAAATTAATCTCAAAATGTTAGAGCAATTGCTGTTTTTCTGTTTGATAATTTTTTTCTGTTTTCAAGTTTGATAATTGCAAGCATCTGTAATTTCAATAACTGCAGTTTAATTTTGAGCATGTATATATACAAGTGAAGATTAATTGTCTGGTAGACACATTTGAATCTTCACTTTTATTCTTTTACAGAAAAATTGCAGGAAAAAAGTAATATGAAAGAGTAGTCTTAACCCAAATCTGAAATAGTGTGGTTGGAAAATGACATTTCATTTGCAGAAGTTTTTGACATATAAAAAAAATTCTTCTTGATGAACAAGAGAATATTTTTTATATTCTGTTGAAAAAGAAAGTAGAGACATCCTCGCTTGAAGAAAAATTGAAGTTCATCTGTCAACCTCTGTATCTGAATTTATAGTAGATAAAGAAATAAAATTAGGTCATTGCTGGGAGAGAGGTTAAGAGAAAAGCATTTAATCTTGTACCAGGCTTTTCCAGACACCTTTTTCTTCCCATGAGTTCTGCAGACAGAGTTTTGAACTGGGCTGAAATTCTAACCATTGCATTCATGAACACTTGGAGTAGCTTCAGGTTCATAATTACTGTCTGTGTCTCTGAATTACTTTTGATCCTATCTTAACAAATTGCTGTCACCAGTTGACTCAAATGCTCTAGTTTGGTTTTGTGATTCTACAGACACTTGATTCTCTGCAATTTTTACAGCTCCTTGCTTTTATATTGGGAGAAACCTGCTAAATAAATTGCTGAAAAATATGAAGCCACTTAAACAAGATGCTGTACCTGATGCTACAGACAGAGATACCATGTTGGATTATTAGTCCAGTGCATGATAAAGAAAATACTCCTCCTGAGTGGAGTAATATATCCAGGTGTTACTGAAATACTCTAAAACTTACCTATACAAATACTCATTCAGTAAACATGTTGAGATCTGCCAGCTTTGCAGATTTATCTGTGTTAGTGCAGTTGATAATAAACATTTATCTGTGTTTATTTTCACCTTCTTAGTTTGTGCACTGGAGGTTCTGTTGCTTTCCCATATGACTGGAAAAAACTATATATTCATGCAGTTGTGGTTTTATGAACAACTCTGGTTCATTAATGGCATATCTTTGTGCTGTTTGCTTCATTCTGAAGGTAGTTGCTATCAGAAAGGAGTTTGAGGCATCATGCAGAAATCTTGCATAGTGGCTAGCACTAGATGTGAACATTCAAATAACTGCTACCAGTTGAAGAATGGAAGGTGGTAGAAGGCATTTTCAGTTTCTTGGTTCTCTGACACTGGTCATCTTTCAGGAAAAAAAATCCTGCTACTGATGTAGTAACACAAATTGTGTTCTCATGTTTTTCCAGATAGAAGAGGTTTTAAGTAGAATTTTTCAGTAAGGGATATATATCAAAAGAGTTATGTTATAGAGAGCAAGAACTTATTTGAATAGGGCTATGGACTGTTTTTAGAACAGGACAGCAGTTTGTTAGGATAAAGTGCAGAAATTGTGCTTGAGACTTCTCTTTGTTCAGCATACGTTCATTAAGAATCTATATAAATATAAAAAAATTCATTGATGTACTGAAATCCAGATAGGCAAATGCTTTTTTATCTTTTTCTGTTGTAAACAAACTCCTCTGGCAGTGTTGTAGTAGCTGTTGACATACTCACTTCTTTGTAACATACTCACTCTTAGAGATGATTCATCACAGAGCCTTATTAGGGCTGTATTTTGCTACAGTAATTGTTTTGTATTCAATTTGTTAAAATTATAATTAGATTAATAATATCCAGTGCAGTGGAAAACCTCAGCAGGAAATAATGCTAAGTGCTTCTGCAGCTTGCCATCCATTTGCAAGGCTTTCAGTAAAATTAGTCAGCTTTTCCCTGGTGTATTGACCAGGTAATAAGTAAGAGGAGGCAGTGAAAAATAAAGTACTCATGATTGAAAATGCCAGAATATACTGGATGTTTCTTATTAGAGAAATACCCAAAGATAATTCACACAAAGGTTTGTGTCATGGAGAGCTAGAGGGAAATTTTGGAAACTTCCTGTAGCAACTGAAGTTATAGTAGCATTAGTAATTTTCCTGCCTAGGGTTTGTATTAAGTGTGAACTGTCCTTGGAGAAGCTGTGCATGCAGTTTTGATTGGCTTGTGAAGATTACTGGGTAAAAGATCTGACTTTTGCCTAAAATAGCAGGTTTTGTTCTAGGAGACAGTTGCTTGTGCTAAGAATAAACATGCATTAGTGAGACACAGACCTGGGAATAAAGCATGGACTAGTCCAAGATTTACAGCCAGGAGTGTAATAGTGTTTGATACTTAAACCCCTGTAACCCTTATGTTTTCTTTTGAATAGCATTTTAAAAACCACTGCTTCAATGTAAGCTGGGAGGTCACTGGAGACCTGAACTTCTTTTTCACTTTCTCACCCTGGAGAAGCTTTGACTGGTGAATGCCCTTATGCATGCTGGGCCTCCTGGAAAGAGTGGCCATCAGAGGAGGTGTAGTGGTTTGAAAGCAAAACAAGTGAGAGGCTCCAAGTTAGAAATACAATTTAATGAGAAGAAAAGGGAAAAAAGGTAAAATCAAATAAATGCAATAATACAAAAGACCACTGACAGAGTCAGAAGACAACCTGAGCAGGGTGATGGAAGCAGTCCAGGTGAGGTGATCTTCCTGATGCAGTGATCTCGTAGTAAGGTTTGGTAGCTTTGGTCGTCTGGGAATCCAGTGGGTAAGGGCTGCCTGTACTGTCCCAAATCCAAGCTAATATCCCAGTGAGAATGCTTGGCTCCTCCCCCTGGGGGGAGCATCTCACTGTGGGATGATGAGTCCTACAGGGGGTCCTTGATGGCCCATTAAAGAGAGATAGCTCCTGGAGGGAGTTATCTATGAGTCATGGGCAAGGCATTGATGGGCCACTAACAGAAGGCACCCCAGAGGCAGGGGGGCCTGGGAAGAGCACTGCTCCAACAATTGGATTCATCAGTTCATGAAGATAGTGATGGAATACTTTGTGCACATCCTATACTACAACCCAAGACAGGAGCGAAGAGCGAGTAGCTGCTGGTTGGAGTTTAAAGGAACATGGAAGGGGATAAGAAGATATCAGAGGTGCAGCTAATCTTGGGAAGGTGAAATAATTAAGAACTGTACTGAATGTGCTTTGTTAAGCAAGTAAGTATCCAAGGTACTTTGCTGTCACATCTGGGAGCTCCAAAGTTGATTAGCTGCTTCTAAAAATAATTATAGAGCTGTACTTTTGGAAGTTACATAATGGACGTTCTAATATAAAGCTCTTCAGGGCATAGGCTGACTAAGGAAAGCTGGAGAGATGTTTTCTTTCTGTGAGTGTCAAACAAATGGACAAGTACATCCTAGAGGATTTGGTGGGGTGTTTTGTTTGTTTTCTGGGTTGAGTTGTTTTGGTTTGGGGTTTTTTTTATGGCTTATGGTAGAAACAAAGTGCTGATTTGACCTGGCAGTACAGATCTTATTTCTCTAAATTTATGGTGACAGCAGATCACGTGGTTCATTCTGGAGCCAAAGATCTTTTGTATCGTGGTAGCTCTTTCACAGGCCTATCTTTGAAAATCACAAGTTATTTTGAGATAGTTTTTGGAAAGAACTCAAGAGCCATGAGATGCTTTAGTAAATTATGATTAAATTTGCATAACAAGGAGTGTCTAATGTTTGAGTGGTTCTTGAATGGTGATCTCTGTTTTGAAAGATCTAGATTATTGTCAGTCAGAAAAAAATGAGGCTGAAAGAGCAATTTCAGCTGTTACAAAAAATGGCAGAGCTCTTGATAAACATCTTGTGGATGAGCTTACACCCTGTCTGGAATGTTGCAGCCAGCACTGGACTGTGGGTCACCATGATGCTAAATGCAAAAGATTGAGTGAAGTGCATTCTTGGGATTAGTTTTCCCCTCCTTTCATTCCTGAGGGGAAAATAGTGTACTTGTCACATCAAGAAACTGGAAAGGGATAGAGAAAAGGAGTTTTGTGTCCTGAGATTTCAAGGGACCTGCACTGAACTTTGCTGGTTTTCTCCTCAGTTAATTTTTCTGGGGATGTTGGGCAGAAGAGGAAACAGGAAAAAGGAAGTCTGTTCTTTCCACTGGTGCAGTGATAAAGAGACAATTTGCCTTACTAAATTATGTTGAGAGTAAGCATAAGGTGAGTAAGAATGCTAAATGAATTTGCTGAAAGGGGATAAAATCCTTCTAAGACTGGACCTAGGACCTAGCTAAAACCCTTCCTAACTCATAATTTTGTGGTAATTTTTTAATTATTATTTTTAGTTAAGGAAAGGCTGTGATTGCAGACAATATGTTGAGAAATGAAGACAGTATTTTGTTCTAAGCTCAGTCTCCTCACAACCCCATTTTCATACCCTTCATTACTGTTGCTTTCCTCCCTCACTGGGAGAGGAAATAGCTGCAGGCTCCTCCTCTGGAAGGTAAAAGCAAGGCTGACCATTCCTGCACAGTGTCAATGCCAGTTCTGAGGCCATTGGTGTGGGTCATGTGGGCTGCCCTGAGGATATGCTGGGCAAGTTCTTAAGAATCCCAAACAAGCGAGCTTTCCAACATGTAGTTGTTTTCTGCAGTCCCCAGATCCACATATTTGCCTCCTTTTGTTATTTTTAGGTCTCACTATTTGGCTTTTGTTCTCATGTCACCTAAAACTTTCTTTTTCAATGATATTGTAAACATCTCTTTTAATAGAAGTAGAGCCATTAGTCTAGGCCTCAGTCATACACAGAAGAGCAATTTGCAACATGGTCCATTCATCAAGTGTGAATTACCAGATTAATTTTTCTTAGGAAAATCTTCCATGATTGCATTCTTTGGTTTTTCCCTTTAATACGTTTTAAAACTCATCCTGCTCACCAGAATAGCATTAGTTTACCTCTTCTGTGTATTTTCTTAAACAATCTTTAGTATATTTTCTTTATGGAACTTTTTTTTGCTTTGATTTAGTTGGAATACATTTTTGGTTTAAGAAATAGTTTGAAATATTCGCAAGTGCCTGCAAATGTTAATTTTCAGTTAAAAAAAAAACAACAACAACAACAATTTCAGTTGAAATTGTTTAGAAATAGTACAAACAGATTGAAAACATCTCCTGCAGACTTTTCAAATTAAAACTGTGTCTTACAAAAATTTGGTCATCGTTTTTCTAGAACTTGAATGGCTCCATCCTGGTTAATATTGGCACTTTATTTGTTTAGTATTGCGCAAGCATATGAAGTAACTGTCTAATGTTTAATATGACAATGCCTCAGAAGCACAGTCACAAAATGTCTGTTTTGTATGTCACTTTGAAAATGTGTAGGCTTTTTATTAGTACGTAACAGTTGTTTCAGATATTAAGTTTTAGAGAATTTTTATAGGCATCTCTAGCAATTCAGTGGTACCACTTTTTTGGTCATTTTGATTTTGCCTTGGGTAGTTACTTACAGGGCTGTTGACTGTGGTATTTCAGGGCTGTGCTCTAGAGATCATACAGCTGAAAATGCCTGGGGAGTATTGATCTGTCATGTCACTGCTTCTAGGATATGGCTATTCTTTTGTTTTTCCCTTCCATTTTGTCACTGAATTCAGAGAAACTGAGTTTGATTGCATTTATTTCATCACTTGGACCATAAAAATGCACCTTTTATGGGCCATGGCTAGGAGAAAGTGGCATGAAAATTGTGTAGGACAGAGAAGGAAAATGGTTGAGAGTAGCTAGATATTTATATAGCAATCACTTAAAGTAAGTATTGTTTGCAAGTAGCGCTGATCTGTGTTCCTGATTAAGTGTAAACTTGCCAATGCCTTGGGGTTTTATCTAGAACAAATGACTGTAACATGAGTTTCATATCTTTAAACTTCTCATAGATTTTCAAGCTTTGCCTTGACTTTTGTTTGGGTTTTTTTCCTGGTTGAAAGCAGTGCTGTGATTTCTTTCACACTTACTGTTCCGTGTAATTTTTTCCTCTGTACCTTGTTGGTACGTCTTCAGTGTATCTACCAGGTATGTCATATGTCTTCAGTGTATCTACCATGCCTTAGCATGAAAGGTTCTCATTCACCTCAGCAGATAAGTGCCAGCCTTGTCTGTGCTTTGCCTGAACCAGCCCTTACACTGTTCTGTACAGCCATTTATGAAAGTTAGCAATCCACAGCACAACCACAGCCCTGAAATTGCTGAAGGTTTTATTGATCTGTCTTCAAATGTGTTTTTTCGCTATGAACTTACATTATCAACCTTTTTATTCCTTGATGGCAATCCTTCTTTGCCTTGAAGAAGAAAGGTGTCAGAAAATACAGTGGATAGACATTTGCTGTTTTGCCCTTTCTGCACTGTTAGCTGGAGTTCTAACTTTTATTTTCCATGTTGTCCTCTACACCATCTCTCATGTTACAAAGAAACTTGAGTTTTCAAAGCCAGCATAGTGTCCAGTCTAATTTAATAGCAAAAGAACTGAAAAGTTTTCAGAGAAGAGGCAACATTCTTACTGTTTAATCAGATGTTTTTATGTATACTGCCTGTCATTAAACTAAGTAGTTGCAATACACAGAAAATGTTCATGTTGTGGATTATTAGAAAACTGTGCAAAATGGAAAATAAAAAAAGAACAGAGAATGTCAGAGCCTAGTACTCTCTCTGACCAGGTTCCTTTAGACAGTGTACATGTGGAAGGTGTGATGTTTAACATCAGATTTATTTATTTGAAGATAGTTGCTGGTACACATTTTAGCGTCATGGCACAAAACACAATGAGAACGCAACACAGATACAAATCAAACATAGCAAAGGAGAGCAATTGCAGTGCACAGTTCACTCACAGCACCAGTGTGGTTCCCAGCATCTCGCTGATGTAATCAGCACCGCCACCGTGGGCATCCCTGGCCTTGCCAGGAGTAAATGTGTGAATTGAAACTGGCTCGAGCTCATCACTCGCTTGCTTTGAATTCTGTCAGTGAATTATGTTTTTATAGTTTTTATTTTGGGCTGAGCCCTGTATAGCATCCCACACTGGCCTGGCTAACTCAGGGAGACATTCACACTCTTAATGAACTTGGGGAGAAATACGTGCCAACTGATTTTCTCAGCTGTTGGTAGTTGTTTATCTAAATCAAAACCTGCCCTCAGGGTCCTCTTGGTGTTGAGATCAAATCTGCTTTTTTTGCAACAGCTGTGCTCAGTCCCACCCAACTACATCATTCCTGAGCTTCAGGGACACATCATCCTGGCCCATCTCTGATTCTTCTTCCATACTAGGGCTTTATGAGGGCGCTCACAGAACAAATAAACTGGGGGTTTTTTTGGTGTGTGGCTGCTTTGTTTGCTTTTTATACCAATGTATATAGTTTGGTATGATTTTATGGCTCCCTGGTTATGTCAGAGGTTACCCTTCTGAACATCAGTTCCCAAACTGGCATACAGCAGTGTTAGCATAGGAAACACATAGTCACATATGCGGTGCTTTATTGAAGAGCTCTGAGAGTTGGGGTACAGACCCAAATCCAACTCCCAACAAGGGCTCAAAAAGTATACAATCTTATACCCTTTCGTTACACAACTCTATGTTAATCATTAAGCCTCCCATTTTTTTATTGTATACACCCAAGCATGAATTTTGGTAAATATCTTCCCTTGTGATTCTTACGATTCTGGTTTAAGGTAATAATCACATTCAGCTACCAACAATAGTTACAATTATATCATTTATCACATGATGATTAGGTACAGTTTCACCTAATGTAGAAGAGGATAGGTTTATTTCTAAGATATATAGGCCTAAGTACAAATGTCCTAATCCTCCCTCCCTCCTGATTACCCAGGCAAAGTTATACTTGATTTGGTTAAAACAATAGCATGAAAGCAACATCGTGGTTGCAGTGAAGCTGAGGTTCTATTCCCCAGCTTTGCGGCCACAGAAATCATTAACCCTATACTATCAGCAGTAATGTAGCTGAAGAGTACAGGAAACAAGAGGAAAAAGGTAAGATTAGTCCTTGATTTCACAGAGAATTATGTGCATAGGTCCTTTTTGTAATTTCTCTGTTGAAAATAGCAAACAAGTACAGCGAGTACAACTGGTTTCAGCAATATGGTTTAATTATTCTGGTTCCAGGCTGAGAGAATGAAAAACTTGGATCAGTTTTAGTGGTGAGGATCACATTTCAAAATGGCTGGGAAAAATACTGAATGTAATAGTAATTTTAGTGCTTCTCAGGGCTTTAACCTAATCATTTTTTCAGCACCCTCCTTCATTGCTCTTTGTGTCTTTCTCTTAGTTTGTTTTGGGCCTCAGAACACTTCTAGCAGTGTGTACAAAAGTACAGGAGTCACCTGCTTCCTTGGCATTCAGTCCATCCTGTTATCCCATCATCTTCTGTATTGTTTTCCACAAAATTCTTCAGAAACCTTACTGCCCATGAATGTTGTTCCTGATTCCATAAAATATTTCACAGCACCAAAAACAGTCTTCAAAGCATGGTGCAAAACAAGCATCACATATCATGTCTGCAGCATTGCATGAAATGCTTGTAGAAGCAGGTGGATAATGAGGAAGAAACTGCATTCATAAAGGAGGCTTAATCAGAGGTCATGAAGTTGCTTTTTCTAAACTTATTCTTACATTTTTATAATTATAGTAACTTTCAAAGCTTAACTGTACATTGGTTGGCATTTTAACAAAAGTATACTATGCAGTTATTATTTTATATCAATAACTTATAATAATAAAAAATAATTGTTACTGTATATTTAAGATAGTAAAACCAGACTGGATATAGCATGTGGTGTGTGTATGTTTCAGTAAGCAACTCACTGTGGTTACTGCAATAAAAGCTCAAGGAAATTGTAGCTTCTGAGTTAAGATTTGTAATTAACTTTTTATTTATCCTATTCTTATGGTATATTTTCTTACTTTTTTGGATGATGGTAGAAAAGGAAATGGGTTGGCTTGTATTTGTTCTCACATGTTCACCCTGCAACCCTTGTTTGAGTCCCTCAGCATCACAACAGTGGTATCTTTCTTGACGGAATTCAAGTAGATGTATTGGATCAATATAAAGTTTATAAACAACACAGGCTTTGTCAATTGACTGTTTTCTCTGAATGGAGTAGGTCTCTGTGCAGTCTGTTGCTTAAATGTTCAGACCAATGTCTTGTACAAGCAGAAATCTTCGTGCTGTCTGCATTATTTTTGCATGCTGCTGAGTTTTTGATCTGTTTCATAATCTTGGGCCATTAAGAGGCAGCCCACCTTGAACTATAAACGGATGGCATGAGTGTTAGTCATAGTGACTCTGCCTTGTCTATCATTGTTTGCTGAGGAGAGAAGAAAACCAGTATGCTATGTGGATACGCCTGTTCTCTGTCAGTTGTCGCAATCCTGTGGTGGTTCAGTGCTGCAGAGTTACAGTTGTGGTTGACTTACTGAAATTTTTAAATGGAGTCTTTCCCACTTTAATAGTTTGGATTATTAAACTTGCCTTCTGAACATGAACTTTATTTTTTCCCCCACCCAGAATACTTCTGAGTGGACAGTAGCTTTTTGCTCAGGTGTTCCCTTTTTTGAATTACAGCAACTGCCAAAGATCATGTTCCAGTTCCCACATGCCTTGCAATAAACAAGCACACTGGGAAGCATGATCTGAGTGGGAACACTTAGACCTTAAAGAAAGATACAGCAATGGTTCATAACACCTTTTTAATGAATTGCAGAGGAGAGCTTGACTCTGCCACAAATACAGTTATACAGACTGTTATAACCTTATATATTGCAGTAATAGCTGGAGGCATCACTTGCACATCAAACTAGAGTATCACAAGCAGCCCTCCTCTGTTATAGCTTTGCGTAGTCTGCCCTTTCAGTAAATTTCCTTTTTTTTTTCTTAATTTATTCTTTTATTAGCACTTGGAAACTGAAACAGTCCAATTAATGAAAGGGTAATTTTGGATGGTAAAAGATGCAACAGGCTTTCCTTGTCATTAATAAAGCCATCCTTTGGTTACTTGAAGAAGAGATGCTATATGGAACACAGAGGTGGATGTAACTTACATATTGGATACCCATGTTTGGCAGGGGCTGCCAGGCCAGGCAGCAGGGTTGCTGTAAAACCAGGCACAATTCATTTGCAAGCTTGCAGTGTGCTGGGGGTCATGAAGAACAGCTGAGATCATTGCAGAAGGTGAAGAGGACAAAGACAAATTTGTTGGAAGTCTGCCTTGTTAGTTCCACTGTTCAGAGTGCAAGTTCCTTTTCATTGAGATTTTCAAATTATTGCCGTTTTATATTACAAGGCCATGTGTATGGACATTATTCATTTTGTATTTAATGAATACTACAACTGGTGATCATTTAATTACAGTTTATGAAAAGGAACGGTATTTGATTATGTAGCATTGTTTTATTCAGTTCAGAGAATTGTAGCTGTTTTCCATGTACTATTTGAAAGCTGTGGTGAAGGATGCACATTCTGATGAACAACCTTGTGAGCTTCATTGCAGCAATTCCACACTGTTATGGGGATAAGTGAAACAGTGGCTTAAAAATTCACCAGCTTTCCTGAAAATTGGAAGCAAGTTATGAATAGATTGGTACAATTGGTCTAGTTCTTTTTTCTCCACGCTGTAAAATCAGTGCATAGTTTCCTGTGGTAGGAAGGAAGGTCTTCTGCTGAAGGCCAAATATACTTAAAGGTGTGACTGATATAGCTGATTTGTAGCTGTCCAGGTAATTTGGCTTAACAGACACCAGCTTGACCAGCCTAGCTCAAATTAAACAAGTCCCAGGACATGACAACCATAGGTCAGATTCAAATCCAGACAGAAAACCTCAGCCAACACCTTTGAAGTACAGATGCATCCATATCATTGGTCAGTGAGCTAGGCAGAGTTGAGACCCTTGACCAAATCATGTCTGTAAGTGCGGGGAATTTGAAAGCCATATAAAAGGAGCCGCCAGACAATAAATGTAGGTTGTTGCTGCATGATCTCAGAGGGATAATGTTTTGTCCTTGTCTCCATATCCAGAGCGACAGAAGTTATTCAGGATGTTTCTGGGCTTATTAAGAGGTTTCAGTGTGCATATTTTATAGAAGCTGTGTAGGATATGCCCATAGCAAGCCTGTGTTACTGGGTTTTTACATGAAAAATGAGGCTGCCTTGAGAATCTTGAATGTTCTGCAGCTTATACTTGTGCATGTGTATATTTGTGCTGAAACAAAAAACTACATGTGTGTAAGATATTTTCGTAGTGATGTAGTAAAAATCCTGTTCACTGAACTCACAAATTAGGATGCCCAGGGAATAACTAGTTACACAGCATTTAAAAAGGCAAAATTCACATCCAAATAGCTTTTAAAAATTATCTTTCATATCTTAAAGGCAGATTTTTTCATTGACAGTGGGAATACTATATGTGAAGAAGCAGTTGCCAAATGATCTGGTCAGCAGGCAGCTGCTCTCACACATCAGTATGGGAAAACAGCTATGTTTTTGCCGGCCTCCAGTATTATAAAGGTAGAATTTATATCAAAATAGGACTCACTAGCTGATTAATTGTAAATTAAACAAGAAAAATTAGTTTTACGTGGCCTGCCAAATAGAATATCAGATTGAGGGACTGAAAGTGGGTGGAGAATTTGAAACAGAGTTTGTATTTCTGCCTGAATCTTGGCAGCAGAGCAGTGTTTGCTGTGTTGCCTGGTCTGGTGTTAAAGGTCAATTCTGTTTTCATACCCAGTATAACTTGAAGCTGTTTCTTTACTACTATAAAGAAAGACTTCAGGGCTAGTGGCTAGTTCTCCTCCTGGTCTCTCCAGTTGCAGTTGTCAATACTTAGTGTTGAATTCTGACTGATGCCTTTAGTGAAACAATGAATGGGATATTTAGGGACAAGAAGAGAGTGGGAACAACTAAAAAATTTTTAAGAACTGTTCTTGGTTTCTAAGTTGTTTAGCTAAGCTAATTGCAATGTTGTGAGTTATCCTAACCTGATACATATTTCCACATGCTATAATGCTAGCTAAGTATAGAAGGTCTCTTTTATCAAAAAGATCTGCTGCAGAAAGAAAAACAGTTTGGGTTCTTCATGTGTGGGTTAGTAGATAAGAATCACTGAAACTTGCTGGCATGGGGCTGAGGAGAATAGCAGCTGCAGAAGAGTAGCTCACAATGGAGTGTTAGTTGCAAAATAAAAACCAAATCCTTTGCATGGAGCTATCCACTTTCACCAAGCTGATAACCTCTGTATGTCAAAAGACATCAAAACGTGGTACATTTAGTTCTATAATGCAAATCTTAGTCAACATTTAATGTTAAGTTTTATAGCACAAGACTTAGGCTGTGTCTTAATTAACTAGCTTTACAACTAATTTACATGTTTTCTTGCCTGATTTTTCCTCATTGTATTTATACTTATAAGGGATATGGTGAAGGAATGTGCATGCTGCCTAGAAAGAAAAAATCCCTGTTCAAAGTTAAATTTTCAGTTACATGTGGATTTCTTTTAGGCTTTGTTCTACTGAAGATCCTATTAACTACTACAGAAATGGAGTATTACTACCCCTGCTGTATAATACTATCTCTTCTCAAGTGCTAAATGGCTTTTGAATTGGTTAATATGTTTCTTTGGTTTTTGTCTTCTAGCTTCATCTAGCAGCCCTGGCTTCATTAAAGGGCGACATTGTGGAGCTTAATAAGCGTCTACAACAAACAGAAAAGGAGCGTGACCTCTTGGAAAAAAAATTGGCAAAAGCACAGGTGAGCAATAGTAGTTCAAGATTCTGAAGATGGTCCTTGGTTTTATGCAGTCCTTCCTCAGAGAGAGGACAAAATACCGAACAATGTCACAAGTCAAAAGCATTTTGAGACTGCAAGACACATAGTTGCTATGGGTTATAGGTTTTTTGTGTTGAAGATGTTCTTCTAAAACAAAAACCTAAAAATAATTACATACTGTTTGGTTTGAAGTTAATATAAGCAACAACTGCTTTGAATTATTGTAGAATATAAAAATTACAGCTTGCTCTCAGGTAACTGGTTGCAGAGCCTTTCACTCCTGGGTCACATTTGAACACAGCACAAATTAACTCTGATCAAAAGTGATAGCCAATTTTCAGTGCTTTGATGTTATGTGAGAGGTTACTTGTGATCTCAGTCTACCTTCCAGTAACCCATTTGGAATTCTGGATCTGTGGAAAAGACAGCCAGTGGAAAGCCAAAGGCTTAAATAAGAATAAGGTTGGAACTCTGATGCTTTCATAGCTCTTACACAGAGGCAAATGCAAGAAACATCTAACTCTTGTTTTTAATATTTTTCTCTTCTGTTAAAAAATCTTTGTTTTCAGATGCTTCCATTTATCAAATAACTCTTATAAGTAGTTAACATTTCAAAACTAATTAAAAATACTCGGATAGAGACAATCAAAGCATTTTATCCTGTGAAGTATGGCACCTTATTTGTTGCCTAGAGATGTTGTAGAATCTCCACCCTTGGAACTACTCAAGGCACCTGGTCTTGGGTTGGATGTTCCAGGGGTCCCTGTCATCCTTAGCCATTCCGTGATTTTGCAGATTTGACGTGTTCAGTATTTAGTACATTTTGATGAGACCTTTCATCTGCATTACTTAAATTCAAGCCAAATACAGAAATGTTTAAGCAGTCTCAATTTTCAGGCTCTTACTTCAGTCCTGTCTTTTGGCCTTTGCCTACGTTCCCTAATGTTTTTTTCAGCTGCGTTTAAGATTTATGGGCTTGTAAGTGATACTGTTACTGCAGACCATCAGTGTAACATCCAGAAATAAAATCACTTTCATGTTTTTATTCCCCTCAATATGTGAGCCAGAGCCACTCTGGGAGTTAACATGGTTTATCAACTATAATCCTGAGAGCCTTTTCTAATTTCTGTGGCATTCTTGAGATAGAGTCCTCTTTCTGGCTTACAGTTTGATATGAGGCTGCATTTGACAATCATTAAATCCTCAGATGGATTCACTGTATCCAAATGATGATTTTGCATTATTACACTGACTTTATTGTTGTTATTTATGATTCTGGAGGGTCTGGTGCTAACCACAGGTTTTTGTTAGTGGTATTTCTTTTATTATTTCTGGGTCCTAATTAAAAAAAAAGTATAAATTATCTCTCAGCCAGTGAAGAGTGCTCTAGGTGCTCCCATACAATTCCAAATACGCACTGATGGCAGCTGGGATTAAGGATCAGTACTTAATACCAATTAACATGTGCTCTGTTAGCACAAGATTGGTGCTTTCTTTGATGGGTTATCAATTATGCGTGTGTGCATAGTGCTCGGTTTGTAATGATGCAGATTTTTACTTGATATTTAGCCATGCAAACACAGACATGATGATCTTCTGACCTGTGAAGAGCACACAACTGCAATGTCTGAAAGGCAGGCTGATAGCTAGATTTCAGATTAAAAAATAAGTATTTTTAATGATCAGTTTGATATTAAGGTTTAATGCTTTATCTCTTCGCAGTTTGTTTTTTTCTAAAGCCCTTAAGAGGATAGAATTTAGTATGTATTAAATAAAATACAAATCTTTCTTAAGGAGCTCAAATCATTAAACAAACACAGCTTGTATAGTCAATGTGTTGGCAGTGCTTGGGTACGGCAACACACACAGGTGAAACCACTGCATCTTGTCTTCTTTTTCTAACTGCATCACTTCCAAGTACATGTGCCACTTAACGTAATTTTTTTAACTTCTCACTCCACAAAGTTTCATTCATTAATCTTTCCTCTACAGCCTCTGCCTAATGCGAATCAGAGGGTCAAAAGGCATGAATAAATAGGAGGTGTTTGAGGTTCTGCATAACCATACTCAGATGCTAGTGGGTCAGTATTAAATCTCTATTTATTAATCTCTGCATCTGGACTGTACTTACAAAGGCAGCACATGTTTCATTTTAGCTGGCATGGTAAATGCTCTCTGGAACAAATAGCTCTTAAACCCCATTTTTAGTAATACCTTCCCCATCATTTCATGAGGCATGCGAGGCATTTGGAAGAAAGGATTAGTGATTTGTAGAGTGGAGGTGATTTGGGGAACCACAACTCAAGTAATAGATGACAAATGGTGAAGAAAGCTAGTTGGACAGTCTGGGCTTAAGATTTTGTGAAGTGAGGTAATTGATTAGTGGTTGTTGTAGCATACTCACTTCCAAATCTGCAGCCTGTGGAGACCAGATATAGCATTTCTTTACATGTTTCTATTATTTCAGCAACACAGCAGATTTCTTTGTCTCTGTGTTTTTATCTGAGCACAATTTGGCAATAAAGCCATCGCCTGAATGAAATTTGCTGTAAACCCCTGGTCAACCACAACTGATGTCTTCTTCCAAAAATCTTCCTGTGATTATGAGAATTGTAGTGTTTTCTACTGGCTGTGTGGAACACTATCCTGGCTTTGATAGTGATAAACAGTGGGAGTCTGAAAGGAGAGCATAAGAAATGCACATACAGAATTGTTCTCCTTCCTATCTCCCACGTTTCTGCCAACATCTGTAAGCAGGAGGCCACATCACATTTTATAGTCCTCTATAGTCCTAATCTCTGTGGATTTATATAATCTTTTTTCTAATCCATCTACATTCTTGGCATTTCCAACATCCTGTGACATTGAGTTCTGCAATTCTGTGATTGAGCATGGGATTTAGTAACTTGCTGAATGTTTCGGCAAGTACCACAAGAACAGATAATTCACTTAGTATATTTTCCTTACAATTTCATCTCCTTTGACAAGGTCATCCTGCTCTCTCATTCTTTGTGCTTAGTCATTGTTATTTTGGATTTTTAAAAAAGCTCTAGACAAACAATGTGCCCTATTGTTCTGGATCCTGTGTCACAGCAATAAGTCTCATTACTGCAGTAATAATTCTTTGTCATCCTCTTGATTATTCAGAAAATAGGGAGGAGCAGCAGAATTTCAGTATAAGAATAAAGCCAACACTGTAGACATATAAGAACAGAAGCAATATTCTCTGTAGACATGTAAGAACACAAAAACTTCACAGGAAGGCGTCAGTTTCTCATTTAGCAGAGAAACTTGAAAGAGAAATGGTGCTCAGATGAACATTGAAGTTACTTGTTCTCCTGTGTGATGTCCTTATCTGACATGGATTAACTCTGTGTGCTTGTATTTATCTTCGACATTAAGTGTCCACAGAACATACCACAGAACAATTAATTTTGACCATGCATGCTTTTGTGATTAAGGATTTAGCACTATAGACTTGTTTTTGTACTTAAATTTAGATCAATGGATTGCCACTGTTAAATCTGCCACTCCTCTCATTAATTAAAACACCATAAAAGTTGAGCAAAGATTTTTAGCTTCTGTAATCCTGTTAGACAGGTTTATACCACTGTGGCTTGTTCAGGTGGTGACTTGTATTCTTGGTGAACAACACCACAGCCACTGTCTGTCTCTGCAGGGCCTGGGGCACTGGGGCATCTCTTAATGAGAGCTGCTGCTAGTTGGTTGTTTTTGTCCTCTGATTGAACACTGTAAACATGAAGATTAACATAATTTAACTGTTAGTGTTTTGTTCACTAGGAATTTGCGTACAGTAATAGGCAATAGAATAGAACAGAATCACTTGTTCAGACAATAAGCTTGAATTAAAATGTTTTCTCTTACCATCCTTCTCCCTCACACATTTCTTGTTTTGTTGTTGTTTCCCAGCATGAAGAGATCAGAAAATGGTATTTCTAACCATTGTTAATTTTTTGTAAATGAAATAACCTTTTTAATATGTACCAAGAAACAACCAGCAGTTCTCAACTTATATTCAGAACCGTGCTGGAAACTTCTCTCCTGACCCCAACAATTAATTGCTCATCTTTTTCAGCCTCTGAGTGGGTTATCTCTGTGTTTGTGTTCTCAGAGAATTAGCCCTCCTAAGGGTTTTGAGACTGGAGCTCTTAAATATGAGGCTGGAAGAGAGATGAGGAAAAGGGTATTAAGGGTATTGTGTGACTTATGTTCAAATGAATTTTAAGAGCTGAGTGTGTACACTTTGGAAAGAAGTAGAGACTGGTAGCAGGCTGCTGTTCTGAGACTCAAAACATAAACTAAGGAGGATGGTGAACAGCCGCAGTATGCCGGAGAGAAACTTTAGCAGTGGGTAGAGAAACTTGCATTTGTTTCTTTTCCTTTTTAAGTTTTCAGATCAATGTTGCATAATAAAGAGCAATCCTGAATAACCAGAAGAATTTTCCACTGCTTTGGGATTCGTATTGAGCCATGTTTCTGTTGCTTGGATGCTTTTGCCATTTTCACTTGCTTCTTGTCATGGCTGACCAGAGCTCAGGAGATGTAATTATGTTCCCCACCTCCAAGACAGAGCAGTCCTTAGCATCATGACTTGTCTTTTACAGAGGTTTCCTTTCAACCTTTCCCAGCTGCTTTTACCTAAGATAATTCAAGAGCTCTTTTAAAAAATCAAATGTGAAGCTATTGTCATATATTGCTAGAGTGCTGGTTATTCACAGTGCACATCTGTCACCAAATGATGTTATCCTGAAAAATGGTGATTGAGAAATGGCTGGAGAAAACAGAAATCAAGTTGTAATGTGGCTTGAAACCCATATATCTTCAGTCAAGATAAACAAATTCTGCTTTTCAGTGCATAGCTTAGAAAGACAAAAATTGTTGTGATAATGGTTTTATTTATTGTCTGGAAACAATTATTATACACTCTATCTGAAACATCTCTATGGTTTAAAAGCTAAAAAAAACCACCAGTGCACATAACAAATTGATCTAGATAATACTGAGGTAGCATTTGTGGGCATATATGTGTGTCAAAGGAAATTCAGATTCAGAGAGGCTGAAGAAGTAACTCTTTATTTCTCCTAAATCTGCTCTAAAGATTTTGTGAAACATTTTGTCTGTGTTTTTTCTGCACTTTGAAAGCTGTGGTATGGTAGTTCTTCAGGAGGATATGATGTTAGGATGTAGAAATGTGAGAAATAAGCTGTAAAATCATCCTAATAAAGTCATCATAATGTACATGTACAGCCATATCAGTTGCCACCATGTAGTTTCATAAGCCAGGTGAACATCATCAATCTTCTGAAATGTGTTCCTTTACACTCCTTTGCAGTGTGATTTTATGATCTGTTTCTCTTAGTGTAGGTGAAAGTGATTTTTTTACTACAGCTGAAGGTAAAAACTATTTTGTTGTAATCTGTGGAAAGGTACTCTGATGTCTAGGCTACTTTTGAGTGTGCATATTCATGGAAGTTAAAAATTGTGGAATAAATTTATTTAAAGTTCAAAATAAAAATGTTATTGAAGCTTATTGTAAGTTTTAATTATCAAGTTGTCTGTTATGTAGATGATACTCTCAAGCTGTGAATGTAAGTGGCCAAAAAATATGGAAGCAAATTATGAAAATTCTGGCACATCTACTGCTTGGGGTATATTATTGTTATTTGTAGTACAAAGGGTTTAGAGATTTAGCTGGTATAAAACGTTTACTTGATTTGAAAAAAATATGGTTCAGCAATTTTGGAGGACCTCCAATATTGCAATCAATCTTTTCCCTTAGAAATGCTAGGGTTTTACATTGCAGCTCTTCAGTTAAGGGGTGTGGGTTTTATATTGTGAAGTGGCTTGTGAGTTTTCTATTTTTGACAGCCTAGTACTCAGTTTTGTGTGAATGCAAGGAGGCTTGACTGAAAGGAGTCAGATGCGAAAAGTTAGAAATCAAACTCTTGCCAGCCACTACCAAGCAAAACTTCAATCAGCATGCAGTGCTGGCTTGTAATTGCAGTGGTTTGTAATGGTTTGCTGTAATTGAAATAGAGCGTGTGCTGGCCTGAAGAGTAAGCCAGAGAGGCTACATTTAAATACTGTGGGAAGGAAAAAGGAGGATTTTGTGATATGTATAAGAACCAAGCAGTCATATAGCTCTTTAATTATTCAAATCATAAGCATTTTATTGGAGAGTACGAACATAATAAAAATATGCTCTGTTATCTATAAACATTAGTAAAAACAAATACTTACACTAGAGAAGAAGTTATAACCTTCAAGTGTGATTATTTTATAATAATGTGGTTTCTGTCATAGGATTTTTTCTAATTCAGACCACATTGGGAAGATCCTATGATTCTAAAATGATATATTTATAGCTATTTTAAGTTGCAAATAGTGGGGTTTTTCCAAGCAGAAATGGCAACTACTCTTTAGTAAAAAAAACAAATAATGAAAGTACACTGCATAGTCTGTCAGTTCTTAAAATATTTTAACTACCTTCTTGCTTATATTTACGTCTGTCCTTTTCTCTTGCTGGAGGCATTGTTGATTTGATGAGTAGAATGACAGTGCTGTTTGCTCCTGCCTTGTACCCAATCTTCCTGCAGTTGTCCATAACACCTTTTCTGTTTCCTTGCTTCTCTGCTGCAGTGTGAGCAGTCCCACCTGATGAGAGAGCACGAGGATGTGCAGGAGCGAACAACACTACGTTACGAGGAGCGGATCACGGAGCTGCACAGCATCATTGCTGAGCTCAACAAGAAAATTGATCGGCTGCAGGGAGCAACCATAAGGTACAGCAACTTCCTGGGAATTCTGGGTCAGGGCAAGACTGGTGCAAGACATGGTGTTATACTCTAATATGGTGACGATTTTCAGGCTTGTCATGATGGCTACTGAATAGCTGCCCGTAATTAAGGTATGTGCTCTTCAGGGTATCATCCCAAGCATGCAAGAAGTGCTACCTTCTCTTGGGCAAACCCACACTTTGCGAAACCTGACAAGCATGGCAAAACATGCACTGTGACTTTTAAATATTGCTTCATCTAATGTGCCAGGGTGTCACATAAGTGATAGCAATGGTGTGTAAAGGAAGGTGAAGAATCATCTTGAACCTCGGCTTTTAACTTTATTTTGTGGCTTCCTGTAGATCACATAAGTGAAATCAGTTTTTGGAGAGATATGGTTCAAATAGATTTCAGTAGGGTTTGCCTCTTCTTGTGCTGGCATTTTTGGCAAAACACAATGGTACAAATCATGTTGCTGCCTGGTTCTGCAGCAACAAAGCTTGTGGTATTACACTAGATTGTTACTGTGTTAAACTTTACATTTGACTACATGGGAACATTTTTCCTCACTTGTTTTTACATATTATTTTCAATGTAGATAAGTTGGACTGGAGAACAGAAGGAGCTTCCTGAAGTTTATCTAGTAAAGATGCGACTATATGCCAGAGTCTGTGGATTTTCTAGAGAACATCAAGTTAGACTTGATGCATTTGTGGGTAATGTTGTGTCCTGGGGTGACTATGATGCCTCTGTATCCCCAGTCATCTGTTCTGTGTGTGCTGTATGTTGTGTTGTGTACCTTTAAGAGTGGTTTTGAGAGTGAGCAGAGAAGAAGATGCGTGCAGTCTGTTTTGAAAAGTGTTCACTCCTCCACATTCTTTTTTTCCTCCTTTCTCGGGACTGTGTGGTCGTCGGATACACGGACAGTGACCAGGGAGATGTTTTTTTTTTCCTTTTAATTAGTTTAGCTAGCTGAGACAAAGAAGCTTCCTGGACTGTTTTTTTCCTTTTTCTTGGGATTGTTTAAATCTGCTCTGGACTGAAAACCCAGAGAAGGACTGGGATCTGGCCTCTGTGGCCCACCGGGGCCTGGACCTTGGCATTTTCCAGCACTGAAAAAAACAGGACTGATAAAAGACTGAGAAAGAGCCTAGCTAACTGCTGGAGAGAACTTCCTCAGTTTTGCCATCTCTCTTTGGAGGAGAGAGAGGTTTTATTGGTAATTTTTTTTTCATTCCTCAAGCTCGTGGGCATTTTGTTTGTTAAGTAAATAGTTTTTTCCACTTTTCTCTGAGGAAATTCTTTCCCGGACCGGCTGGGGAAGGGGCCATTTGGGTTTGCTCCTCAGAGGAACCCCATTCAGAGTCTTCCTCCCAAATTTGCCATAAACCAGGACATGTTGCCATGGTGCTCTAGCCATGTAGCCAATTTTCAGTTTTCCTTTACCTAGCTTCACTTTTTTTTGGTAATTGCTTTACTTCTTCTTCCTTGTAAATACTTCTGCTAGCACAAGGCAATGTTGTTACTACTCATTTAATCTTTCATGAAAATATTAGTATGCAAAAAGAAGAATGTTTGGTGTACCATAAATAAGAGGGAATATCATCAAATACATATTTACCACTACTAAAGCAGCGTTAGACTCACATGTTTGTGTTATTTAAGAACATAAATACTGTTGCCTATGAGATGATCATAACTAGCAGTGGACATGATGAGATTTTTCAGGTATTTTCTATGCTGGTAGTAGTTCTCTGAAAAAAAAAATCCCCATGACCCCCTTCTTCATTTATGCTTGATAATTCTGCAGACAAACTTTCCATTTGTCTTTTGAAAGACTAGTTGAAAAGCAAAATCTGAGAAAGCATGAGAGCTGCACTGATTTCTTTTTCTTGAGTGACAGAAAAACTCTATGACATTTAAGAAAAATATTACATAGAGTTCATAAAAATGGCATGTTTGGAATCCTTGTGGCAAAGTAAATGCCAAGTAATGTTCAATTATGAAGTACTGTAATCAGGTAGATACTCTAAATGCTTAACCATGTGCATAAATGAGTCAGCTGCTACATGCAAAGGAATGCGAGGTGTAAGAACCAAGACTGATGGGATGTATATGTTGCTTCTCATGAAAAAAGCATTTTTTCTGTCCTTGTTGAGGATTTTGGCCTTTAAAGGCATCAAAACAATACTGCTGCAACAGGTGCCACACCTCTGTCATGCCTTTCCAGTTTAATTCAATCATATGAGAGTTTGTTTTACTCAGACAGCTGGAATGCCTCAACTGGTTTTATTTGTTTTGATTTCATTAGTAAGAACAAAAACTTTTTGTTAAGTTAGTGGTTCTTTTTGTTTCTTTTAATGATGGAAATAGCTTATTTTCTTTGGCAGGCGAATAATTTTTTGTCTGGGGAACAGGGATGTAATACTCCTCCTGAAAATGGAAACTGAAGGGATTCCACGCAGTTTGTAAAGCCAGCTGAAAGAAGGAAAACTAGTATGTCCTGCTGTGGCTTTCTGTAAATCCACTCTGGGATCCACATGTGTCATTCTTGAGAAGCTGTCCATGCACCACCAGCTAGGGTGGTGCAGTAACTGTCCTTGCTGGAACAGGTGTGACTCATAGCACTCCACCCTTGGCTCTGGGGACTGTCAAGTCTGGGAGCTGCAACAGAACAGTCCCGAGAGAAAGTGTTCTGGGAGCACAGCCCTGCTGGTGGGGCCTCAGCAGTTATACTTTCCTCTAAACCAGGAGGATTTTAGCTTTGCTTTGTCTCTTTGAAACCTGTAGGTAGTATTGAGCAGAGGCTTTACTTCTGCTGTCACAAAATTTGGGCTGTTTTTCTGGAAGCAGAGTTTAAATTAATTGCATAACAGATTAATGTTTTCCCAATACTGACACAGCCAACTCCTGAGTTTTTTCACATATCTATTGTAGATTGTAAAAATTATGTGTGGCTTCATGTAGCTCTACTCTGTGACATTCTTTATAGTTCCAAAACCCAAAAATCTTTGGGAAAGAATTAGAAGAAACCAGTGCTTCATGGAGGGTATTTGACTATCCTCTTTAAATTGCATTATGCTTATCTGAATGTCAGCAGTACCCTCAGGTTTTAGGACAGAAAGTAAGGAAATCAGTGTGTTTTAATCTGAATAAGGTGTTGCAACAGTTTGAGGAGGAGTTTTGGCAGGCTGTATAAGCTGGTTAATATTTTCCATTATGAGAACTTTTGTGTCTGTTCCTTGGTGTATGTTGGAGGGTTTTTGCCTTTGCAGCGTCAGGGTTTAGAAGTGTAATGGCTTTTGCTCATGTGGTTTAGTAATGCCAGCTCTATAATCGTGGAGTGGTTTGAGTTGGAAAGGACTTTAAAGACCATCTAGTTTCAACCCCCTGCCATGGGCAGGGACACCTTCCACAGGACCAGGTGGCTCAGGGCACTGTCCGGCTTGGCTTGGACACTTCCAGGAATGTGGCATCCACAGCTTTGACAGCCAAGGAGAGAGCTCAAGTCACATGTGAATGCATGTATCTCTTCCCAGGTGTGTCTGATATGCTGATCCCAGAAGCAGTAATCTTACAGGGATATTTTTAGAACTTCACAGGATTTTTCTAGGATTTTGCTAGCCCTTTCTTGGATCCATGTGTGTGGCCTCACGAATTTAGCTGCAGCTCTTGCTCTGCATTCTTCCAGAAGTCCCTGAGGAAAATGAGTTCACCATGCTTGGGGGAGCAAGCCAGCATTCATCTGCAGTTGTCTCATCTCCCTACTGCTGGTGCTTTGGACAGCCCAGCTGGTTTGGAATCCCATCTCCAGAAAGAGATATTAAGGTGAAAAAAGTGAGTTACAATACTCAAATACCCACATGCTAGTAGATGAGCCTCTGTTGCTAAGAATCTCTGTCCTTTGACAAGGTGCATGAAATTTTCTCTCTATCTAAGTGTGTACAGCCTACAAGATGGGAAAACCAGTCAAATGGATCTTCCCAGTCAGAGTCATATTGTAAATACTTGGACATAAAGGACACACCAGTAACTCTGACGCACAAGAAGGATTTAGAAATTAGAAATTATACAGCAGAGTACTAAAATGTAATAATGTCTACATGTAAGGTGAAAATTTCTGACTTCAGAAGTTTTTTGTATTGCTTTATTTATTTAATTCAAACTTGACCTTTTTTCTTAATCATTTCTTTGGCTGTCAAAATCAACTGTAACTTCAGCATGTGACTGACAGTTTTTCTTAGATGTCAAACTGAGGTTCAAGAAGAGGAAAAGAGAGGTATCTAATTGCTTTTAGTTCTAAACCAATGACTGTTTGGGTGAGCAACTATAACAATACCAGACAGAAATATACTCTGTTCAGTGTTGATGAGCACTAAGAATTACTTGAAACATTGTCTAAAAGCTTATAACCCATTGCTGTAAAATCATTTGTTGAGACTTACAACTTTTAATCTGATATACATTTAGAAAATATTGGAAGTTAATGGAGGAGTAGCAAAGATACTACAGCATCACAGGAATAACACACAGCACTTAGAGTCACATTTACACAGTGACCTGCAGGTCTAATTCTATGTTCTAAATATGTGCTGTGTGGAAGCTAGCACATACTGGATTCAATTCAAAGGGCAGTGTGTGTGTGATAATGTTGGCTTCAGCACACAGTGCCCAGCTCCACCTGCCCTCAGTGGCAAATCTCACTGCTGTTTTGAGCATGTCACTATTTGTCCACAATGAGCTAGTTTTGAGGGACCTCAAGTGTTTGTACACAGAGTGCAGTCAATCTTTGTGCACATACACCTGTACTATCTATTTTCTATCTGAGGGTCTTAGAGGATTTTTAAAATAGTTATTTAAGTTAAATGATTTTTGAAAAACTGCTGGCACCAGTGGTACAAAGCTATGGACTATTGGTAGCCATGAAGAGAACATGCACCTTTCCAGTGTTCTGTGGTGTGAAAGAGTGCTGAAAAATGTGCAATTTTGCTCAATGTTTGAACAAGTTTTTGTGAGTGTCTCTGCAGCACTCTCGTCCTTGGTTGCACCTGATCATGGAGAAAGCAATTGGTGCAGAAGCAACTGAATACCACAGTTTTTGTTTTGTTTTGTTTTTTCTCCAGTCCTCCCAACTTATGTGTCTAGAATGGCCTGATCTGATCTTAATTACCCCCAGCTCACCCTGACGTTCCAGCAAGTGGGACCATCAGGGCCCATAACAGAACAAATAAGCATTGTGCATTTTACAACCAGGCTGTTGCTGATAGCAGCAATAAGGAAGTTGTAATGCCTCCACCTTCTGGTGGTGTGGGAAGAGTCCACTGGCTGGTTATTGTCAGCTGTGGACCACCTTGCATCTCCAGTGCTGCCGGAGGACTAACTCTCCTCTGTTTTGGGGAAAGGAAAGTCTCAAACAGTATCTTTTTTTACTGCCAGTATCAGTTTTAAAGGTAGAATTTACTGCCCTGGAATTTAAAGGTAGAATCACTACCCTGGAATTCCCTCTTATTCTTGCCCTCCTGTTTGTTTCTGGTCTACTCTCTGGTGGTAGAAGGACTGATTGACCCTGCTGCCACTTTATCAGAAATGGATTTCTGATCTTTCTGGTCAGCTTTTAAAAGCATTAGTATGCCAGCTGGTGGATGGGGTCTGCCACTTGGGACCCAGAGAGCCACAGCCACCCCAAAGGATGTATTGCTAGAAACAGCTCCTCGGGGGGTCAGGGCGCTCCTCAGCTGGCCAGAGGGGCTTCTCAGCATCGGGCAGAGCAGTGATTTTTCAGCTCAGTGATTTCAGCTTTCAGTGATTTCAGCGCAGTGCTCTTAGCTCATGCCCTTGTGAGTTAGCCCCTCTTTTATCCGGCCGTGGTGAGAGAGAGAGAGGTCTCGTATGGAATTTCCGCAGGTGGTACTTTATTGAGAGGGTACTAGTGAAAGGGATCCAGGGACGAGGAACCTCTGCCGACCAGAGGACACTCAGGGGTTTTTATGGGACACCAGGGTGGGAGGAAAAGGGTACAGAATCAATCAATTGTAACAGATCTACATAAAATCCCGAGGAGGCTTGTGGGTCTCCAGCCAGGTCACCGTAGCTAGGAGGTTTGCCTTTGTCTTAGGTGCGCTGGCTGAAGTTGCGAAATTCTTCCTTGACTCCTCAGCTTGGCTTCCTCCAGGGCAGAGCAGCCGGGGCTCCGCCCACCTCCACACATTAGTTCATTTATAAATTCATTTAAGTCATCAAAAGGGTGAAAGCCCTACTGCATTATATACTTTTCATTGTCCCAAGATACTGAAGGGTGCCTAAATTGAAAAACCCAGAACTAGTGATAGCTAGATGAGGGTGTGTTGTATTTTAAACAGAAAAATCTGTGCAAGAAGACCCCAAAGAAGAATGGTAAGAAATACTTATGTGTGCCATTGCTTTATGGCCAGTAGAACTTCTTATCCATTTGTAGAGGTAATTCGGGTTTTATAAATGTATGACTAATTGTTTCATAAATGAAAAAAGTCAATTACCTTCAGATGAAAAATTGCAGCTGTTTGAGTACTTGGTAACTGTTTTGTATAAAGCTAATTACTAGTGGCTTTTTTTTGTGGCTAATAACAAACTGGTTCACAAAACATCAACTGATGCTTATGTGTCTTCATTACACTGTTTTAACTCCTGCTGTTGATTATTAGGTTCTAACACTGTTTTAAACAAGTATTGTGTGGTACCTCCAAGACCTTTCTTTGATGTAAATCTCAATGTTAACCAGCTGGCCTGCATTTTGTTTAGTAAAAGTAGTCACTAAGTGCTTCTACTGAAGTCACACTTTCTTTGCACTGAAGCAAATGTTAAGGCTAGGAAAGCATGGTAGAAATTACATCTCAGTATCTTGGGAAACCCTTCCTTTCTTTGCAAGGAAGATGGAAGTCCTTTTTTGAGTTTTATAGAGGTACATAAGTTGTCAACTCTGCAGCTCTGAGAGCAGACTTCACTTCTGTCATTGATGCGTGTACGTATGGGCCATCTTGTCTGCAGTTTTGCCTGACAAATCGAGACACGCCTGCAGGCTGAATCTTGCAAAAAACACTCATCGCCGTGTAGCAAACACACAACAGACCTAACATTAGAGATACCCCTAGCAGATGTGGATCCCCAGATAGGTCTTTGCTGTTTCTTATTGTTTCCAAAGCCAGATGGTTCCATTCTCACACTTTTCTGCTGAATCTTCAGCAAAATTAATCTCCACATGTGATTTCGTGTGCAACAAAATGATGGCTGTTTTCTATCAGAGGGGCCTTGCACCTGGATAAACTGGTGTTTTCTCCAATGTTTAAAATAGATACTTTAATGTAAAAACTGTCACTATAAAGTAAAAAAATAATAAATCTGAGTCAAATCAGCAAATAGATCAAAAGAAAAAATGTTTACAAATGTTCTCAAGCAAAGCTATTACTCATTTACTTATCTTCTTTCCCAGTGCTTTGAACTCTCTGTGTGGAGGCAGGAGAGAAAAGCCATAATTTTTTAAGCTCATTAGCTTTAGCTAAGTATTCTGTGTCCTCAATTATTTTAGTTGAACCAGCTTGGCAAATAAATTAAAACCTAGGTAATTGAGGCTTTTCCTTTTCCGCTAACTCCAGCAGTTCAGGGCAGTGTTCACTTACCTGTTCCTCTCTCTCTCGGGAAGAGAAAATGAAAAACTAACCTGTCTCCAGAAGCATTTTGATTCACATATGCAGGTACATGCATGTGCATACTTTGCACATAAGGTGGTGACATCCTTGAACTGAGAAAGAGACCAAAACCATTTACTTCTAATTCACTTTGGGATCAAAGCCACTTGTGCTGATTTGTGTGAATTACCAGCTGGAGAGTCACTGCAGAGCAGTCTGTGTCCTTGCACACATCCTTGGTAGCACTCAGTTCCACCTATTGCTTCCTTCTCCTGTAGCCAGGAGAAATAATGAAGTTGGGAATAAAGAAATGGAAACCAGGCACAGACTGCTGCAAGTGGGTATTATGGGGCATGGCAAGATGGCTTTGCAGTGAAGAGTTTAAAGACATATCTACTGACTGGACGAAACACTTGTGTGAATAGGATCTTGTGGCTGAGCTTACGGGTCTGAAATGAGTGTCATGAAGATGCACATTTCCTCAGAAGATTTCATTTCTGCCTTTGCTCTCTCTGCCAGGGAGGAGGATGAGTACTCAGAGCTGCGGTCGGAGCTGAGCCAAAGCCAGCAGGAGGTTAACGAAGACTCGCACAGCATGGACCACAACTCTGTCTCAGTGCCTGAGAACCAGTCCACCATGGTCACTGCAGATGTGGGTGAGTTGTGTTCTTAGCAGAAGTGATGGCTTCCCACAGCAGAAAGGTATCATAGCTTTTGAAATGCAAATCCAAGCATTTAGTGAGGAAATGAATTAATGTAGGATGTGTTAATCACAACTGATGCTAAGCTTCTACATGACTGTGAACTTAGATGTGAAGTAATCTCTGTGCCTTGATTGTAGAATCGTAGAATCATTAAGTTTGGAAAAAATCTCTGAGATCACTGAGTCCAGCCATCAACCTAGCACCACCATCATGTTCACCATTAAACCATGTCCTCAAATGCCATATCCACACAGTTTTTGAACACTTTCTGGCATGGTGACTCCGCACACCCCCTAGGCAGTTTGTTCCAACACTTCACAACCCTGTCCATGAACATGTTTTTCCTGATGTCCAATGTAAACCTCCATTGGTGCAGCTTGAGGCTGTTTGCTCTTGTCTGATCACTTGTTACCTGGGAAAAGAGTCCGACCCTCACCCGACTACAGCTCCTCTCAGTTGTAGAGAGCAGTAAGGTGCTCCCTGAGCCTCCATTTTCCTAGAAGCAGACCTTCTAGCAGAATTCTGCTGTAATCCTCACTATGACAGATTTCCAGAATTTTCTTCAGAAAATTCTTCTATTCCTGTTTTCTGCACTATATTATTTATCAAGTGCATGACCTGCTACAGGACATTTGTATTTTCGTGCCTACAATTTCTAGAAACATTGATACAATAGTATTAGTAATAATGTGACTGCAAAGTGTCTGGCCTAGGGAATTCAAATTATCTAATAGAGGTTTTTAAAGTTATAAAAAATTTAAGGTTTTACTTTCAAAAGCTAGTGCTTACTGTTAAGTTCCTATTTGAACAGATTCTAATATGAAGATTTTTTCTTCTTAATTTTCTTCTTACCAAGGTAAAAAAAAAAAAAGAGAAACTAATTTGCTTTTCAGGATTTATTTTGTCTTCATGACGTGGAGCTGAACTAGGATTTGTGGACATAAACAGCAGGTTGTCTGTTTAAGTTTCTTCTAGCAATGAAAAACATGGCAGTAAGAATCATATACAAGGTAGAGACCTAGAAGATAAGGGGAATGATGTGTCTGTCTCAAAAATCAATGGACAGTAGCTCTGGAACCAGATCTTCTTGAGTTGTTGGTACTAGCAGCCAAGGATTGTTAGTAATATAACACACTCTGAAAAGGAACAGGATGTGGCTGCAGAAGGGAGCCATGCGGATGTACAGGCAGCACTGTTCAGAGACAAGTGTCCTTATTTAGCCGCAGGACATGAGCACAACGCAGGACACAGTGAGCACAGGGATGAGGCCAAGAAGAGGGCATGTGTTGAGGAGAATCCAGACCACCTAAGACCCCAGAAGTCCTTCCAGCCATTTCTAGAAAGGTCTGAAAGAACAGATTAACCATGCTAACTAATATGCGTAGAAAGGGAGAAAGTTATTTCCAGAGCAGGGAAAACTTACCTGTAAACAGGTATCTCCACAAAGCCCAGGGTGTTTACTTTGGTGTGCAACCCAGCACCCTGAACAGCTGAATCATGCTAGAGCCAGGACTGATGATTTTCTCTCTTCTATTCTTTCTCTCTCCTCTTTCTTCCCTTTTCCACTTCATCCAAAAGCCACTACCATATGGTGACACTGTGCTTATATTGTAGGTAAGGGCCTAACCTGACCCAGTTTTCATTCCAAGTGTGTATTTGTGAGCTTTTGTGGACCTTCTGACTTTCATCATTCCTTTGACGAAGCATCTGCAAATCTTGGGTGCTCCCTTCCCTTAAGGGTAGGGCTCACAGATAACAATAGACAAATATGAACATTATCTTTAGGAATTCCTGTGTTTCTTCTGTATTTTCCTTCTATCCACAGACTCTGTCCTTTATGGATGTTATTTCCATATTCCTGTAAAAATAAATTACACACACAAATATAGATACAGGAATATGTATAATTTTAAATCCTTCTAGATATAGGTGTATGAGGATAAAAAATCATGCTCTAATAACCCATGTGCATGACTTGCTTACTACCCTCATGAAGTGACTGCTCCTAATCAGTGACTTAGTAAAACCAGTAATACTTTGTGACACACTAATGCATGTGGATCTGCTGCCCTGTTGCTACAGGCAGTAAAACACCTACAGCTAGAACTGTGAACACTCTACAGTACATCTTGCAGAGCTTGTGATGAGGCTGTGCTGGTTTTCTGTCAGAAATGGGGTTCTCACATTGTAAACTATTTATTTTATGGGGGAAACATCACTGTTGGAACAAATCCCAGCAGACAAAGTCTTGTGAAGATTGTTTAAATGTACAAAATGTTTATTACAGAAGATATAGAAAAAAGCAAATTCAACAAAACACAAGGTTTTTACAAGTAAGCATCCTGCTTGCTATATCCTGCTTGTAAGTGAGTGGTGGTATTATTATGAAGGGCTTTTCTACTATACAGCAGCCACCCATGTGCATTACTGTAACACATGGGTGGTTGCTAATCAGGTGCCTGCTAATTGGGAATTAGTGAAATGACTTCCCAGAAAAAGCTTTTATATATTGTCCATTCAAATTTTTCATGCAATGCTGTGGCATCATTCTAAACTCTTCTTTTTGGTCAGCAGTAAGTTTGTGTTTATATTTATTATGGTCTAGTTAGATAAATGAGTTTGCAATTTTTTACTTTCTGTTCCTCTCATTCCTTCATTCAGCAGCTCTCAGTCTTCCCTTGCACAGGGGGGTTTTAAGGCAGTCTGCAACAATCTGGTGACTCATGTCTGTTAAAATTCAGACCCAGTTCAGTGCCACACTGCTTTACTGCCCTGCAAGAACCACAGCTATGAGACTACCACAAAGATTTGACCATGTTGAAGCATTTGCAGCAGCAGTACAAGAATCACCCTCCACCAAGAATGCCTACCACTGTTTTTAGCGGGATAGAGGAGCTGTGGATGTGCTGCCACCTCATAGTGCACCCCTTGTGTGCTCTGCTGTGGGTAGCTGCAGCAGGCTCTTACCTAGCAAGTTAGAAAAACTGACTGGCACATCCAGGAGACCACACAAGGGTGAATTCTGCCACAGGAACTGCTGCTGTTTGTCACAAGAGGTGAACATAAGAGAAATGAAAATAATTTATGAAGTGAGCTAGCAAGATACAGAGACCCACTTGTTTTCATGTAAGTGGAGGATGCTATGGCAGTGCGCACTAGAAGAGGTTTGCCTAAAGACAGGAAAGGAAGTGATTCTCTGTGATACTTTATTTAAAATAGCATTGTTGTGTAAGCTGGTAGCATGGTTGTAGTGTGGAACATAACAAGCTGTGGTGTTATGATCCCTGAATATTCTGCAATTTTATTTGAAGGAGTAACTATTAAGATGAAACACAGGCTCTAAGATAGTTGGTAGGGATCATTTCTGTAAACACCATGATTTTTTGAAATTAGGGAGTACCTAAGTACAACCGCAAAAATTCCTCTGAAAAATATCAAGTCATAACATCCCTGAATGTACCAGACAGAAAAATGTTGTATTTACAGAGACAAACATATGACATTAATTAAATCAGGATAATAGACCTTGAACGGCCTGAAGAACAACATAAAGAAATGTCACAGAATGTAAACATGTAATATCTTAAAATGTTCTTCAGAAAAGAGGGAGTTTTGAAGAAAGAATGAACACTTCAGATAAGCTGTGGGGCTGTTACTTGTCAGATGAGGAATAGCTCATGATTTCAGTTGATATGATTATGGTATTCAAGCCTATCAGTTGTCAAGGAAAAAGTGACAGAGTGCAAGGACATTCTTTGAACAGTATCATTCTGGCTGTTTGCAGCAGACGCTTCCTGGTTAAGAGTTTGTTTTTTCACTGAGTCACTAATTGTCGTGATGTTTGTTTTGTCTTGCTTTCTTTTAGATAACTGTAGTGACTTGAATTCAGAACTGCAGAGAGTGCTGACAGGTCTGGAAAATGTTGTCTGTGGGAGGAAGAAAAGCAGCTGCAGTTTATCAGTGGCAGAAGTGGACAGGCATATTGAACAACTCACTACTGCCAGTGAACATTGTGATTTAGCCATTAAGGTAATGGTGACATTGGGCTATAAAATGCAGCGTGTTCATTGCCTGAGACACCTGATTACTTCTGTAGTAATCACACTTTGCTTCCAAAGATGTTAAAAGTACTTCACAGGAGTCAACTCAAGTTCACAGTGTGTGTTTGGTAAGTAGTAACACACCTGTTCTACACCTTCCAAGGCCCAGGAGGAGCTACTTTGGACCTCAAATCAGAAATGTATTTGTCTTATGCTCATTTCAAAGATAAGAGAAAAGGGGATACTCAACAGTTAATTTACTTTCTTAAGCAATTTTGCTTATCCAGCAAACAAGCTGTCACCTGCCCAAGGTCCTACAGGTAATCATTGACCAGTGACTGAACACACACAGTATATGTTTGTGGTTGGCTGAGTTGTGATTTGCTGCGTTAAGATATAAAGCTGTCCTGGTTCCAGCCAAGGCTGGGTTAATTTTTGCAGTTAAATTTTGCAGCCAGGAGAGGTATGGCTGTGTTATCCTATATCTCTCGTTTCCCAGGAAGGAGGGAAGGGGTCCCTTCCTGGTCATGTATTCTTGGGGGTGAGAGCTCATGTGCAAATTGCCTATTTCTTGTACACTCTCTTACTACTATTTTTGCTGTTGCTGTTTATTTTCTTACCTCATTGCTGTTTCCAGTAAATTGTTCTTACTGCAGCCCCTGATCTTTGCCTTTTGTGCCTCTGATTTGCCTTTTTCCTCTGATTTTGTGCCTCTGTCCATCCCTCCACAGGGGGACTGAGGAGTGAGTGAGCAGGACATGGTTTGTAGTTGTTTCAATGGGAACGCTAAATTGGGAAACACTATTCCTTAACCACAGCAAAAGCTAATTTAACACTAAGCATTGGTTGTGCATTAGTTCAAATGGTTGTGCATTAGTTTAAATGAGATAAGTCAGCCTCAGGAAACAAATAATTCAAGTGTATGTGTCGCATTTATTGTGAATATAACAGAACAAGGAGAGGGATGTTTGCTGGCATATGTAACAAAAGGCTCTGCAGTTCAGAACCTGAAAGCAAGAGAGCCACAGAGAATCTTCCTATATTCAGGGGAAGATGTGAACAAGCCTTTTGTGTTGGGTGGAAAGGTACCAGTGACTCATTTTTACAAGAAAAATTGTACTGACAATTTGCTTTTGAAGTGGGGAGGTCTGTGACCATTCTAGATGGCTTTGACAGCCCTTTGTCCTCCCGTTGGGAAAAGTTCCTTCTATTCTTGGTGGTGCCTGAGGAATACAGCAAAATATAAAGAAATTAATGTTGTGTGTATGTTTGACTTCTAATCTCTTGGGATCAGTATGAAAGCTGTTTATTTGAGTGTCTCAGAGGATTAGGATCAGTACTTTGAATGTTACCAAGTATTGTTTGGAGTTTTTCGGTGTTAATTGTTTTCAGAAGTCACTATTCACCAAAAGAAATACTGGATTCTGGGAGATAGGTAGAGAGCAGCTTAGAGAGGGGGTAGAGAGGCCCACAGAGATATCCGAAGTGAGATGTGTTTAATAGAGCAAAACGTGCATATAGAGCCCCTCTCCACCATTACACCCCTGGCTGCAGGTAATTTCAGCTTTCCTGTTTCCTCAGAGAAAAAAATGAGAGAATTTTAAAGTGAATGGAATTGTGAATGGATACCTGAAGTGTTCTGACTACCTTTTGCCTTGGCTATTTGCTTTTTTCTTCACCAACAGACTAATGAATTTATATGTTTTAAATCCTTCAGCTTTGGTGGTTAAATTTTGCTAGGTTCCTTTTATTGCAGTTGCTGCTGAATGATTTTTTGCTTCTTTTATACAAATTATGTCACCCTAGCTAACTCAGTTTTGTTTCACAAAACCTGAAAAGATCTTGAAATGAAATTTATCAGATTGCCTTATGAACAGAACAGTTACAAAAGCATACTTTAGGAAAAAGATTTAAGAAAATTTCCACGCAATAGTCTGGTTAATGCTCTATGTATTTTGGAAAGCATGTCAATAAGATATCTAACCACTAAAATTTTGCTGATTAAAAAGCTGTAAAATTTCTAAGCATGAAACATTTAGAACATGAGAACAGCTGTACTGGGTCAGACCAAAAGTCCATTTGCCTAGTGGCAGATGCTAATGGAAAGACAGCATCAAAAATGACATGCATAGTATGTTTTTTTCCTTCCTTCAGAGATGCTTCCAGCGAAGTGGATCTGTGGAGACTTGAACCAGAGAGGATATCTTTGTGTTTAATTGTAACAGGTGGAATTTTCTTCTTTGTTTCTATCTACTGTGTTTTCGGACCTCTCTAAATTTTTGGCCACCATAAATTCCATTAGGGATAAATTCTAGCATTGAGTTACACCATGTGAAGAAGTACTGCTTGAGTGTCTTTTAAACCTGATACTTGCTGATTTAATCTGATACTGCATCTGTAACACAACACTTTTTGTAAACACAGTAAGGCAGAGAGCACTGGTGAAAGTGTAAGAGACAAGAGTACAATTACTGTGATATGACATCCTGCTGCCCTGTGTTCAGAACACGACATTGTAATTCAATCCCATATTCCGTGAAACTATACCTGAATTACCTGCTGTGCAGCAACATACCATATAAAAGTGCTCTGTAATGCTGCTTTGAAGACAACTAATCAACATTATTTTATATAGCTATATCTGTATACAGTGTTTATGTTTAATTTTCCATGGAGGATGGTTGGTAGCATATTGGACACCAGAGGAGTGCTGTAGTGGTAGTGTTCTGACAAGCAGTGGCCTAGAAGTGGAGGGGTTGGGAAAATAGCAACACTGGAGCATGGGGAATAAGGAGACAGAGGGAGCAGCAGAACTTTGCATTAGAGGGGTGAGAAAACAGCAGGGGAAATTTTAGGGGGGTATGGGGAGAAGAAGAGAGAGGAGAAATCAGCAACAAAGAGGCACTGTTTAAAATAAAAAAGCTGGCATCATCAAGAGAGAATGCTCCTGCTATTACAGAGCTTCTTTTTACATCGTAAGATTAACTACCATGGGCTTATTCAGAACTTGTACTCTTCCTCATGCTCTGTTGAAATAATTTACCTGGTCATAATTTGAGACCTGTGAGTCCGAGTGAAGCTAATACAAGGGGGACTTGTGACTTCTTTCATCTCACAGAGATGTTGCAAGCCTCTCCTTTTTCAGGAAAGTAATTTCAGTTTCCTGCCGAATCTGTGAGCAGAATTACAGTGTAGATATGCTGATACTCTGTCAATAGAGTTTCATAATTGTGTAATTCATAAATATATTGCAGTTTTATGTAAGAGTAACATGAAATACCATTCAAAAGGATAAACTGAACAAATAATAAAATTTCATTGGTATCTCAAAGTGAGACAGTGCTGAAAATACTGGGAAGATTTCCTGCAGGGGAAAAAAAAAAAGACGTGTCTCCAGCTAGGTTTGTCATTTTCAGCTGTACTTAAGTTGATTCTTTTGGTCCCTCACAATTTAAAGAAATAAAGCAGTAAATATTTGGTAATATATAGAATCACAGAGTCATAGAACACGCTGAATTGGAAGGGACTCACCAGGATATAAATGTTCTTCTGAATAAAACTAAGTATATTATTACTAACCTTAGTTCATCAGTTATCTTCCATTTTAGATGTAAAAGTATAGGTTTTAGCTGTAACTTGTTTTTGTATTAGCCAGTGAAATGAAACTTTCTGGATTGTCAGTGATATATTCTTTTATTTTCCATGTTTCTTATAATCATTTTAATGCACACTGTGTGCAGTGAGATTCAAAAGCCTATGGGCAACACTGAAGTGGTTTTGCGTGTTGCAGGTATCTTCTGTAGTTAGACACGTGGTGATTTCACATTTGCTGAATTTTTGTTTTGCCAAATTCAGTGTACTGGTGTGAGTGTCTGCTCTTTTTTACATCTGGGAGAAAGGATTTTTGGAGAAAAAGGCAAAACAGGCCTCAACTGAAGGTAAACGGATAGTTTATTAACACACACTAAGGAAAAAGAAAAAAATGAAACCTTCAAAACCTTTCTCTTCCCCCTACAAGTTCACTTTTCTACGAACAACGTAGAGACAAAACCTGTGATTTTCAGTCAGTTTCACCATTCAAATATAGTCTTTCATCAGTTCTTTAGGAGAAGAGTCTCTCTTATTTTACCATGGAATTTTCCCACTGACAACTTAGAACAGTTCTCTTGTGGGTCTGAACTCTCACAGAAACAGCCACTCAGGAAAACCTGCTTCCATGTGGTCTCCTCCCATCAGCAGTTTCCCAAGATGCTTGTGGGTCATTGGAAATTCAAGCATCTGGGGTATCACCTTTTAAAAATGAGCAACTTCAAAGGCAAAGGATTCTTCCTCTCAAGGAACAGAGATGTCTTCTCACTTCTTTCACAGGCACAGAGCGCTTCTCACCTCTCTCTGTTCAGGCATCTCATGGGACTGTTAGCGAGGAAAACACATAACCACCGGAATGATTATGAGGTGCTTTATTGAAGAGCTCTGGGAGCCGGGGTACAAACCCAAATCCAACTCCAACGAGGGTCCAAGAAGGCCCCAATATTATACCCCTCCGTTACATAACTCCATGTTAATCATTAAACCTACATTGTTCTATTGTATACATCCAAGCATGAATTTTGTAAATATCTTCTTTACGATTCTAGTTTGAAATAATAATCATGTTCAGCTACCAAAAATCATTACAATTCGATCATCTATCTTATGATGATTAGGTACAGTTTCACCCGACCTAGTTTCCAAATACAAGTCGTCCCAATCTTCTCCTTCTCCCCCCATCCCGATTACCCAGGCAGAGTTATACTTGATTTGGTTAAAACAATGAAAGCAACACCTGGTTGCAGTGAAGCAGAGACTCTATTCCCAGCTTCTCTGGTAACCAAAATTATTAACCCTATCCTAACAGGACTGCAGGAATCACAGATTCCAATGCAGTATTACTCAGTCCATCACAAACCCTTTGCTCAAGCATCTACAAATCATTTCTTCAAAAGCGTATTTTTCCATGGTTTAAAGGATAATCTACCTATAGAGTTCATTTCCGTAGCTCAAATAAGAAAGTCCAGCCAGCAGGCAACTCCTTCATCCTTCCTCTAATTAGTCTTTTACTCCCTCCATCTGACTGTTATGCTGGGTCTTCTCTATGTTCACACTGTCTTTTTCTCTCTCTCTGGGAAGAGCTGTTTTAAAAGTCTCAGTCTGTGTCAGTAAAGAGCTAACATTCTTGCAGATGTGTCACGTGATCTCTGCCGGGCAGCCGGCAGGATTTTCAAAAGCCACAAGGATGGAGGAAGAAAACTCCGGCTGACAAATCTCAGAGCAGCGCAGCTGATGGATACCTCCTGCCCCGACCTCTCAGTCTCATCCGAGAGGGCCCATCTTGGAGTGACTGCAGGCTTCTGTCCCTCTGCCAGGCCTCGGGCCAGCCCCCTCCACCATAGGAGAGCGGCAGGATGTTTTACAGTTGCTAAAAACCGATCAGGACTGGGACAGGGGCATATGCTCGTCCCCTCCCCTGGCCTGGGAGTCACCAGGCCAGGCAGCCCCCGCGAAAACCTGGGCATGGGCAGGCCGGACTGTCCCGGCCCCCTGGCAAGGAGACAGACAGGACTGCCTCACCTTCCCTGGCCGGAAGGAAAGAGAGTTGGCTTGGGCCCCCTCAGCTTTAAAAGGGTATTACCAAAAGTCACCTTCATTTCCCTCAGTGGTCAGATCATATGCCAAATAGAAAGAACTGGCTTCTGATAGGTCCCTGTCCTTTCCAAAATAAAGTGTAAGGTCCTGGCAGGGCAATATTCCATTAACCAAATAAACCAAACGGTGTTAACCTATGACAGCATGGAGCAGAGGCACAGCATACAGGTAGTATATACATACAGTATACAGGTAGTAGATTCCAAACTGCAGGTGGTTTCCCCAACAGCCTGTTACGCTGTGTTTCAGCATTTTAGTGGGCAGCCTGACAGTCAATTCAGGCATGGCAATATTCCCCTGCTGGTGATGGGTGCTCATAGTTCATTTTCTCCCCCTGGAAGTTCCTGAATGTCCCTTAACTGAACAGTGTCTACAAGGCACAGCTCTGAGCATAGAGGTAGGACAGGAAGTGCTGCATGGCATTGTGTCCCAGGGAAACCCAGCCCTTTTTTAGATACTAGAAAGGCTGTAACATCTCCTGTAAGCCTAGCCAAGGCCAGAGTTCTTTCTTGTGTTTTGTTACCACCTCAAGGAAAGGACATACTCAGGGACATGGGAAAGAAGAGCCCTCTTTTGGTCTTCCCCACTCTTTTTGTTGCCCTTTTGTGGCAATAAATAAGGCCCTGTGCCATGCACATTTACAGACTGTACATTTCTGCCTGTTACTTGTAACAGGGAAACAATAAGTACAGTGCTCGCCCATGACAAAGAGTCATTAATTTGTTCTAAAGTATTCTGAGAATTAACTACCAGCATTGCTGTCATTCACAAGTGACACATTTTATTTGCATGTATTTGTCTGCTTTGATGTTTGTCAGTATGAAATATTTCAATGAAATGGTCAAACTGTTGAAGAAAATAAGTAATAATTTTGTTTGATATTACTTGGCAAACAAAAGAAGCAAACTTAAAGGTGTTGAGGGGCTGGGAGTGTGTATATATGTGTGTAAAGTTGTCTGTGAACATACATTTCTGTTCCATCTACCCATTAGTCCTCCTTAGTTGTCTTTGCCCCTTTCTGTTTGTTGATGACTCTGTTTTTGCAGACTGTGGAGGAGATTGAGGGTGTGTTAGGACGTGACCTTTATCCAAACCTATCTGAGGAGAGGTCTCGGTGGGAGAAGGAGCTGGCTGGCCTGCGGGAAGAGAATGAGAGCCTCACAGCCATGTTGTGCAGCAAAGAAGAGGAGCTCAACAGGACCAAGGCCACCATGAATGCTGTCCGTGAGGAGAGGGACAGGCTGCGTAGAAGGGTAAGGCTGCTGCACAGATAACACCTTCTTCTTCTTCCAAACTATGTGGTTTTGTCACCAGAACAGGCTTCTCTTTAATCTCACTTCCTGTGCTGGCTGTAGGGCTTTTTTTCAAAGCTGGGCTATACAAACGACAAAACTAGGACAAAACTGAATATAATTGAAAGAAAGTGTGTGAAAAACAGCCAGTGTGCACAACAGCCTGATTTCAGAAATCATGTATTAAGACAAAAACTGATTCTCATTTTTGGGGAAGTATATGCAACTTCGATATAAAGAAAGCAGATGTTCATCTAGAGAATTCTCCTGTGAGACTCTTTTTCCTGTAAGCAACAAATATTTCTTTGTTTTTGAAGGGAATTCAATTTGTGATTAGGAGAAAGAAAAAGAGCAGGACTCCTGTCAGTGAGTAGTAATTCTCATACTGAACGATGAGTAGTTCCAGCCATGTTCTGCTTCCCTGTCTACATTTTATGATGCTTTAAGACCAGATAAAGGCTTTGTGCTTTGTGTGGAGTCCAAAGTAGAAAAAAAAAAGGGGAGAAAAATTTGTTCACAAAAAAAGTGAAAGGTCCAAGAGAATGTGACCTCGGTCTCAGTTACTTTTAAAATTTGTTAACTTTGTACCTGGTAAATTTGCAGAGTTTTGGCTAGATATGAAGTATTTTTGGTTTTAAAACAGGCAGTTTCAAGTCTTTGTTCAATCTGAATGACAGGTCAGACCACTATATCATGGTAAATTATTGCAAGCATTACTCTTTACCTATGGGCAGCACATCAGCTTTTTTTGTTGTTCCAAACAAACATTGTTCTGCAGTGACTGTGCCATTATAGCATGAACCTGCGTAGTGTGAGATTTGTAATCTCCAGATATGGAGCCACAAATTACCCTTTCAAAACTCTCTGTCTTCCCCTAACACTAAGAAGGCATGTGTGATGAGGCAAGTAATCTCACATAATTTGAAGCAAGACCAGTTCAACTTTTCCATTGTAATTTTTTGCTTTATTATAAACCATAGGTTGTTTTCAGTCCTGAAACTTTTGGATTGATAGTGGCAATTATTTTTAAGTAGAGGCAATACTACCCCTTGAGCTACAGAGGTAACATTTATGGACTGACTGGATTGTTGCCAAACTGAGAGGGTGGACATCAACACAAGCAGGCAGAGAGTTGAAGTGTGTGCTTGAGAAATTTGCTTACACAAATACAGGTATTTATATTCCAGGTGGTACAGATCAATACTGAGATACCAAGCAGTAGAAAGGTAGGTGGCCTTGGGTGTACATAAAGATTCCTGTTTTGAGAAGTACAGCATGCAAATTAAGGGGCTTGAAAGAATGGTAACAAGTATTTATGCTGACTTCAAGGAGCTCCTCAGCAGAGAAACAGCAAAGGGGAAAGAATTTGTGTTGTACTCTCAGGGACCAGTATGGCTGAGCCACAGTGGCAAATTCAGTTCTGTGAGGTACCAGAGAAGCTATTTTTGGTAGGGATCAGAAAAACTGTATAAAGAGGGGTGGGATCTGATCTGGAATATTATATGTCGTTTTTATTTCTTATGCATGTAAAGGTGCAGTTCACATTGGCAGAAAATTATGTAGACAATGGTCAGAGAAATGGGCGTTGTCCATGGAGAAGGGACTTGTCCTGTTCAGCATGGCAAAATAAATTCTTGATTTGTTTTCTCTTTACAAATTTCCTCAGAAAGAAAATAAAAAGGGGAGTAATGGCTCTCTAAACTCAGGGACAAAACTGGAGCAAGAGCAGACTAATACGAACCAGCTGTGGCTGAGGCCAGAAGTTAGACTGTGAGGTGTCCGAGACACAAGAAGATTGTGGTTCTGAACAAACAGTAAGGAGTAAGGCTACTGACTACTTTCTAAATTGATCGTTAAAATATTAAATAATTATGTTTGCATAATGAAATACATGATTATGCAAAGATACCTGTTAAAGCCAGGGTCATTACATTAAGATTGTATCTGAAGGAAAGCAGAAAAAGCAGTTAACACACAGTTGCATTAATTCTAGAGCCAGCCTTAGCGCCTTTTCACGACTCTGCTATGTTTTGTCTGCCTGCCAGCAGTTCCAGTTCTCTATTATGGAAGCATATCTGGTGGAAAGAGAATTAAAGTCATCAGTTTGTTTCAGTTGTTTGCAACTACAAAGGACTTTAATGAAATCTGGTAATTAATATAATCCTTATCATTCAGAACAACTTGATTTATTGCCCCCACCAGAGAGGTTAGTTCCTGACATATGACTCTGTTTGCACACTATGTAATTGTTGCTCTGGAGACACTATTTGCATTTTTAATGTAGCTTCATGTCCATAATGGCAACAAAATAAATGTTTTCTTTGACCTGTGAAATATGTTCTATATGCCACCTGAATTTAAGAGTCACTTCAGATTATTTCCCTGGAGAGTGGGAAAGGAGACCCAACTAAAATTTAATTGTTGTCCTCAAATTAAATTGGGTGAAGAGGACAAGCTTGAAGTTGACCTGATCAATAGGTCTGTTCCTTCAGACCAATGCCTGTAATCAAGCAGAGTGCTTTCAATACCTTTTTCTGAGGCTTGTTGGAGAATTAATTTAATTAAATCAATTTATTTACTGCTCTCAGTTAACAGATTGAGCTGCTCTCTGGAACAGTAACTAAGAAACAACATACATTCAGAGTATGTTTCTCACAGATCATTAGCGAGTGAGGTAATTGCTTACTTCTGTAGGTTGTCTACAGTGTAACAGCTTATTTTATAATGCAAAGGTTTATTTTACCTCTGTATTACTTTGCTGCATTAAAAATAAGATCTATTTAGGTCCAGGCCAATCAGTGCCCTAGAAACTGCTTAGACATAGCTGACCATAATCGTGAATCCAGTAATACAGATAAGATGGTGGGGAACTTTTGTACCGTTCTGTGGGATTAATATTATTATTACATGAGAATAAGGCTGTAATCAGGTCAGTACTATTTACAACTGCTATACAGAGAAACAGACTTAAGTAGTAGAAGAATAAGTAATATTTGTGTTCTTACACAAAAGCCCTTGTATTTGACAAGGGTTTCAGATGAGCAGCAGTGAAACAGCATATAAACTCCATCCTGCCTGCAAAGTAAAAATTGTGGGGCTTTTAATTACTGCCAATGAAAGTTGCCAGATGAGTGGTACCTCAGCACAGTCTTAAGGAGCTGGTTGGGATAAAAAGCAGTGGGTGTGGGCAGCACTCAGGCTTCCCTGAGGCTGTTCTGTAGAACTAAGTCTGAAATGAAAGGGCAGTTCTAGCTCTGGAAGTTGGTTAAGTTTAATCTCTACATGATCTATATGCTGACTTACACAGTTAATCTCATGCTTCTGATTGTGAAGGTTGTTCTGTACCTGCTCCAAACATAGCTGAAATCACCAACTGACCAGAACAAAAACACTTTGTTAGCTGTCTTCAATTAAGACCCTAATGAAAACATAATCTGTGGAGTAGTAGAAAATTAGTATTTTATCTGTGATCCCATCAGCTGCCCACATTTCCTACTGCAGAGAGCTTTGATTTGAGCAGAGGGCTCTCCCAAAATATGTGGTTCTTGTGGACAGTTGAAACCTACCCCTGCCACAGCAGACTCGGATCCTTGGCCTTGGAGGTGTTCTTGGGCCCACACTGTTCTTACATGACACAAAGCTGGCAGGATCTACTGGACTCTATTTTGTAGTCATTCCTATTGGGGCCAGAAGGTATTGTTCCAGATTGCTGGAGAGCACTGATACATTATGGGCCCTTATAGATTATTATGTGCTTGCACAGCTTCAAGTGACTCTGGACCTGTTCTGTCTTCTTTGTCTCTTGGTGAGCACCAGAAACCTGAGGTACCATCCCAAAGCTGTTTCCATTCTCTGCATCCTTCACTTGCATAGTATTTGCTTATGCAGCAGCATGTCCTCTTGGGAATCAACAAAGTAGAGTTTTACTTCTGTTTCCAAGCTTGCATACTCAATGTTTAATTGACCTTATAGATACCAAGAAAGATGTCTTTACCGTACTCAGTTGATCACAACAGACAATACATAGGAACTCCGACTTCATGTGCTCTGGTGCTCATGATATAGGAGACATTGAAAATTATCTGGTTGTAAGTAGTCGACACTAGGACTGAATGAAACGTAAGGGGGTCTTTTTGCTGCGAAGGACCCTCGCCACTCAAAGCAGCTCAAATTATTACACTGATTTGGCGTCTTCTCCTCCACGGATCTGCAGTACGCATGAATAAATTAGAAAGTAGGAGAAGTTCACTCCCTGTGGTTTGTTGTACTTCATTTTCCTCCTCTGTATAATAGGGGAAAGGAAGTGAAGCAGCATTAAAATGCTGGGGGAAAAAGGTCCTGTTACTTGACAGGTTCAAAGGTACTGTATGATGAAACGGGTCAGGAGTAGGATAGAACGAAAAGAATCACAGGCATGTCCCCTTTTGTTTAGAAACAAAAGCAGCAGGTGTCCTTTGAATGTGGAAATCAGTGATGAAAACAGGCAGTTTGTAGCTGCGTTCTTTTATTTAAGATATGTTAATGAATCATGTAGTTGTCACTATGCAAGTGTAAATAAAAAGACTAAAAAACACGCTTCTCAGAGTCATGGTTACAAATAATGAGAATACTCCACTGAAATATTTTTCTATAGCCCATGATGCATTTGGACAAACATGGCTGTGACACCTGTTAATAGCTTATGAAGTCTTTCATAAATTGAACATTGCTGTAGTGTCCGCCACTTTTCTCTTCTATTCTTGCTTTCTTTTTATTTAGTTCTTAAGGTGATAAGAAATTACCCTTAATTTTTCACTATTTCCTACTCCAATTCTCAGATTTCAAAGGAAAAAATTAGAAATGCAGCTCAACAATTGGGTCAATTTCAAAACATCATATATTAATAAGTGACATTTTGAGATACTTATGTTTGTATTAATAATTTGAGAACATCTGTTTGCACCTGACTCTTTTTTTTGGTATCTAGTCTATCCATTGCTCTGTTGTGTCTCACTTAATGGACCTGCTCCTGCTCTTTCCCAGGTTCCAGCACTTCTTTACTTTTGTAATTTCTTGGACTTCCTCCAGTCATCCAGATCTTTCCTTTTTTCTGGATTTCACAGACTTTTCCCTGGATTTCTCCCTTTTTCTTTCATTCTCAACTCCTTTTTTTTTTTTCTGACCATATATAATAAGATCCGCTTTGCAGTTTCCACCTCATTTTAGTGCTTCAGGAATTCATGGCAACTTTTACATCCTCTGCATATTTCTGTTTTTAGACTAGTATGATAAAAGGACTTATGAAGTTTTTCATTTAATTCTTCCTGGTTATTCCTCCTCCCAAACTCAGAAAACCACACTCTTCCTGTCTTATAATGTAACTTTTTTGGGTTTGTTTCTATACTTTATACTTCTATACTTGTCTTCACCCATTGCATTTTGCCAATTTGTCATCAATTTGCTGTAAGATATTCCCTTCGTCTCTCTCCTATTTCCAAGTATTTATTGTGTATCATCTGCAGTACTGCAGTTTACCTTCATTCTATGAACTAACATTCAGGGTCAGGCAAGTTTTAATCCTGCTTTTAAAACCAGTCTTTTCATAACCTGGGCATTCACCAAACCAGAGAAGAAAATGAGTTTTCTGAACTCTGATTTGGGTTTGGGGTATTTTTTCTCTTCTTTGGTCATTCTTATATTTTCTATAGAATAGCTACTAGTGTGGAAAAGTACTTTCTGAAGAGATGTTGGCAACTCCTCCATTTACAATGGAGATTTTGGTGACCATAAATAATTATCTGATGTGTCTCTGGGCAGTGTGGTAAGTGGGCAACCCAGTCATGAGATGCTTGGTGAATGTGTGAATTGTGAGATGGGTGATTTTACAGGTCAGACAAACTTGCCCTGTTATCCTGCTCAGAATTAGCATACAGCACTCAGTGTTGCTATAATTAATGCAGTTATTTACAGCAGTCAGTTCAGCATGCAATTTCATAAATGAAGGCCTGACGTAGTAAATACATCAAGGAGGTCAGATAAGCTTCTTTTCATGGCTGCTTCTGTGATACAATATTAAGGCAGTGATTTGTACAGATTAATAACTGTACTGTGCTCTGAGTTTTCTTCTAGAAGTGTTTTCATGAGCAAAGCTTTATCTGACTAAACTCTTAGCTGTGTTCATTTCTCTTTATGTTACCAGCGTTGTTTTACAGACTTGTATAAATAATAAGCTTTGTAATCCTGGCCAAAAGTCACTTCCTAGTAAGAAAACACAGAATAAAGGAAACCTATCTTGACTGAAGGTTTGTGTGATACAGTCTTTGTAGTCTTAAGACTCTAAACTTTAGAGTCTACTGACACTTGGCATTTAAGTAACTTTACCACTCTCTTTCCTGGTTGCAGTTAAACTGAAAGTGCTACTTGCTTTCAGACTGCAATCTTCCAGGACTGGCTTCTGAGCATAGGTGAATACTTTAGCAATTTTTAAGTTGGATATGGAGGTTGGGGTTTTATTTTATAAAGAATACATCCAAATAGTCTTCCTATTTGTTTGCTTTTAAACAGTGCTGTAACTTAAGCACTTGGAGAACTTTGTTTGGAACAGTCTGGGTTGAAAGACATAGTAATAAATAGCAATTTTGACTTAATGAAGTTAGGGAGTTGCTTTTTTTTTTTTCTTTCACTGTCAGTGCCACAGTACAAATCCTATCTGCACTGACGTCTGCAAGCAAAAATATGCATGTGTGGTTTATTTCAGGTTTATGCATACCAACAGGCTGAAATTATTGGTTTGCACCACTAGAGCACTTCTGTCCTTAAGGTTTGCATTAGTGCAGCTGTACCCATGTTGAAGTTAAATATGTCTGTATGAACAAAGGAGGCCTCAGCTGCAAATATGTAGAAGATACTTGCTATGAATGTGCACTTCATTCACTCTGCTCAGTTAACTTCATGAGAAAATCGCAGTTAAGATGCATAATTGTGGGTCAAGCACCCATATAAATTTTTCAGCAAGTTACTTTTAACATTGGGGGATTTGTTTTGTGGTTTTGTGCACTTTATTTATTTGGAATAATTTTGTTCAAGGTGTGGCACTCCTCCCCAGCTGAACAGGGAATTTAGAAGTGCAGTGTGACTTTATGTGTTTTTATTGTTGCCACGTATGGCTTTTAAAAATTACCATGTGAATACCTAAAGATTCTTTTGACACTAAGCGTGCAGGCATTCTGTCCTTCAGCTTGTGTATAATAGAGCTAAAGGCAGAGAGACTCTTCAGGAAATAGGAGCAGGCTGTAGAGGATTGTAGGAGACATAAAATACTGCTTTGGTGACTGGAGATCATTCCAACTTGAACTCCTTCCTCTCTGCAGTACGTTGAAGCATCTGCTGTGCAGAAACATGACTGCTGCTGCTGCTTCAGGCAGAGATTGATAAAACACTGTCCAGGTGCACCTACACCTAAGAAAGTCTAAGCTTTGATGCAACTTTAATTAGGTTTTTTTTTTTTTTACTAAGAGATGTCAGCTTGCTTAGTCTTTGTATAAATGCATTTAGTATAAAATCCTGCCTTTCTTTAGACAGTAGGAATCACAATTGCATTTCATGCTGCATACAGGGGGAGATATCAGATGGCCAGAACTTCACTTGATGGGCTTCCGATACAATTTCACAGGTTCTGTTTTGTACAAGGACTGTTCCAACAAAATCGCATAGAAACCTGTGTATTTAAGGAAAACTGTGTTCAGGGGAACCTCCTCTTTAGATGGTTTCTTTCACCTTCTTCCATATCACACTGACATCAGTGGGAAAAATGAGCTCTGTCATTTTACTTGTGTCATAACTTGTATTAAGCCTACCATTCCTTGTCTGTTCAGAATTATACCAAGGTAAACACTATAATCTGTAGCACAGCTATAGTTTGGCTCCTGCAGATCTTCCTTTTTTTTTTTTTAAACCTTTAAACTGAAAATCATTTGACATCCATTCTACAAGTATCTGATGTGTTATGAGGACCATGCAGTGTTTGCAGCCTATGTTTACAGAGAGCTTTTGCAGATTGTTGGTTGAGTGGCTTGCTGGTATTTTTTTTTTGTCTGTACATTACTGACTAAATGGTAGCTTTAGTTGACTGTAGTTTTGAAGCATGATTAATGTTTGAATTTCTTTAACCTTTAAATAGACCAAGTCATCATGTGATTTATTTATGTCAAGAATATTTTTCAGCGCTGGAGTTTTCCATTAACAGGATGATTGTCATTTGATTTGTTTAGCCGTCATTCTCTTAGGCAGGAGCATTAGCTTTACCCCAGAGAGAATAATTTCTATACCTATAGTACAGCTGAAATTTTGAGTAATTATTCCACAGTGATATGTTTGCATATTTCCACACTGCACATAGTTTAAAAAACTTATAGTAGTGGGATTTTAAAATAACCTCCACTCATCTGCTCCCCATGGGAAAACTTTGCAGCCACCACAGTACAAAAATGTAACTTCTGTGCTGAAGCCAGAAGCAATAAGACTTGGCTAGACAATGAGAAAATCTCCAGACTATTTAGACCCATAAAAGTGGAAAAATCAGAATGTTATGTTTTATTGCAGGTTCGGGAGCTGCAGACTCGTTTGCAGAGCATGCAGGCCACGGGCCCATCCAGCCCAAGCCGCTTCACCCCTGCCAACCGCCCTGTCAACCCCAGCACAGGAGAGCTGAGTACCAGCAGCAGCAGCAATGACATTCCCATTGCCAAGGTGGGGTTTGTGTGTTTGTAACCCTTCTCATGACCTGGGAAAAGCAGGCTTCATTTTGTGCTGTGCAAGTGTGGGGTTAATTGGGAGATGTTTAAGGGAGTCCTGAGCGGGTCCATGAACTTGAGCTGTGGAAAGGAATTAAACACTGTTGATTGTAGTTCCCTCAGTTACAGCACAGGGTTCAGTTCTCTAGAAATTTGCTTCAGCTTTGCAAGTGTAACTAGAGAACAGATGGGTTTGTGTAATCTATCGGGTGTGTAACCTGTGCAGCATTCTGATTTACAGATTGCTGAAAGAGTGAAGTTGTCAAAGACAAGATCAGAGTCTTCATCATCTGATAGACCTGTCTTAGGATCAGAAATCAGCAGCATAGGGGTAAGGACTAAGAACTGTATGCATGCATGATCCATGTTCCAAGCAAAGCATTGTTTTCTTAATAAAATTAATATGTGAAATATTTGAAAATACTTTAAAAGCTAGTTTGAGGAAAATATTTCAACAGAGAATATTTCACGTGGTATTAAAATCTCATTTTCTCATAACGAGTGGCTAGAAATCATTCTCATGTGTGACTTCAAGAGGAAAATTTTGAAGTAAGTTCCACCAAAATATTCTTCAAGAAGACTCTCCAGTTTCATTTCACAACTTTCAACCAGCAGTGAACTGGATTCTGCTTTTGAAATACCAGAGTAAATCAATAACACTGTTGTTACTGTGTGTTAATATTTGTTTTTGCTGAAGAACTTGGCTGTAACCCTCTGCTAAGCTCTCAAGAGCGTAAATAACTCACATAGTAGGCTTCTTAAATGTATAATGAAATAGTGGGTTAGCAGAATTTTAGAACAAAATGGCTTCTAAAAGTGGAATCTTGTAAATGTTCTATTCAATGTAAAATTCATAACAAAACCTGAATAATGAATGCATTGAAGTGAGTGCATGCAAGTAAATGCAGTTCTCCATGCAGAAAGTATCTGGGAGAAATCCAGTGGGTATCTATTCACAATGATCTATTAACTGCCTCGTGCAGGTGTCTAGTACCATGGCTGAACATTTGGCACATTCACTCCAAGACTGCTCAAACATCCAGGAAATCTTCCAGACTCTCTATTCACATGGATCTGCTATCTCTGAAAGCAAAATCCGAGAGTTTGAAGTGGAGACGGAGAGATTAAATAGGTGAGCTGGAAAGTTAGATGTGCTCACATATACTGTCTTCTGTTAGCTTCATTAAAGTTGACTGCTTTTTTTACCCTTTTTGAACATTTCTTAGTTCATTTCCAGCTCGGCTGTGGCAGCTGCAGATAAACATGGAATGTGGTTGCTGAGGAGGAGATTGAATCGTGTGCTAAGGATTCTTTCCATGAGTATGAGTTTGTTTGTGCATTATTAAATCAACACAGCACCTTCCCCTGTCTGCACTGTGGAGTGTGCTTCTCTGTGGCTGACCAAGTAGTCATGACATCTTGGTTTCATAAAGACATATTACTCCTTGAAACAAGGAGTCCCATAATTTAGTCTGCATCATTCTGGAATTAGCTTGCTTTGTTTTGTTCTGTAGAAACAGAATAATAGCATTTAACTGTCTCAGTAAAAGTACTGATGTGTTGTGGTGTGGCATATATACTGGCAAATAGGTTTCTTTCTGCAGAAGAAAGATTGCAGCTTTCTGGTTACAGTTAAAGTACTGCTGATGTTATTGTCCTTTAGCAGACTCTATAAAAAACAGTGGTTTATGTCTTTTTTGGCACATAAAATCAAAGCTATGGATCAGGAATATGAGAATCGTGTCCCAGCATGTCTCTGTCCAAATTCTGTCTTCCCCCCAGCTATCTCAAATTCAGTCTGATCAGTACAATATTTCTTCCTATTTATAGCTCATGTTTTTGTAGTGCTGCAAAACGTGATTCTTGTTTTCTTTTTTCCTTTTTTTCCTTTTTTTCCTTTTTTTTTCTGTACATTGCACAATTATGCTTTGACAGCATGTATCATTATAGAAGATGTCAAGATACAGAAAGTGACATTTCTAGCATCTATAAAATGCTAATGGATTTCTCCATTAGCTACCTGTGCAAGGTTTCAGATTGTTGATCTTTCTGGTTTTGGCATATACCAAATTTTTACCATTAGGCATAGTATATTGATGTATGGTTCAGTTGTCAGCAGAGAGAATAAATAGTAATACTGATACTCTGAATCTTCATTTTCATGTTCAGGGTTAACCTCATTGAGGAGGGTATTACAGTTAAGCTTCTGTTTGACTTTTGCCCGAACATTTGGAGGTTGCATTGCCCCACTGAAACTTCATTTGTAGTTTGGAAGTTCCCTCTCTAATCACAAACCAAACGTGACTTCAGGTTGAACAGTCACTCTGGATTTTCAGAAAAAGGAAGCATTTATGCAACTGCATGATCTCTGCACATACCCACAATCACACCAATGAATATACCATTTAAAACAAGTTGCAAATGTGGCAGCAGAAAATGGGGAATGAAGGCGGAAAAATAGAGCAAAAGGTTAATATGAAACTGTCCTATGCAGTCTTGTGGCTGCATAACAAGGGTACAGTGTTCTGCTGCTGCTGCTGCACAGGCTTATGACTGCATTTTATGGAGAGGAGAAGAGGATGACCTAAGGGAAATTTCTGTCCTCTTGGCTCTTCATAAGCAGAACAGAACTGATGGATTTTGCCATCTTCATTAAAAACAATTCTGTAGACCGAGAAATTTTCATTGTTTCAAAGTATGATTGTCCTCGCATTTTCAGGACAGTGACTGCAAGTTATGCTTGAAGGTTACAAATTACTTGGTTTTTTGCAGCCGTATTGAACACCTGAAATCCCAGAATGACTTGCTGACAATAACACTGGAGGAGTGCAAGAGCAATGCAGAGAGGATGAGCATGCTTGTGGGCAAGTACGAGTCCAATGCCACAGCCCTCAGGCTGGCACTGCAGTACAGGTATATACCTACATAGGGACTCATCCAGGAAGAGGGAGCTGGGGGAGACTTGGTAGAAGTGTTTGGGAGTGAAGTTGTTGGTGTGACATAGTAGTACTGTTTATCTTCTGTTTCCTCCCTGAAAAACCATCCGTTTGGTTACACTACCTGACTACCCAACTGAAATTTCTACAGTGTATTTCAACAGTAGTTGACCAGTATCTAATAGGATTGTAGAGGTTTATCTCTTCATTCTCAAATATTGAATTAACATTTGAATTGGGGATTGTAGGCTCAGACTGTCTTGCTGAATCCATCCTTAAGATACCGGTTCTCTGTACCTTTCCCAAGTCTTGTGGACCAGAGAGTGTTATATTCCACATAACTGAGAATTATTTTGCATTGCATCAGTTGGAATTGTGGATTAATGGCTTGGTATTTGGTAATAAGTATCTAAATTTGCATCAAACTGGTCACAAAAATATGGTATCACTTAACACCTTCAACTGCAACTAATTTGGGACAGACAGGTTTGGTCTTGGAACAAATCATGAGCCTCTTAAAGAATATATTATTTTACTATCAACCTTGACTAAATTGCAATGAATTGTTAACTGCTAATAGTATATTAGGATGTATTTTTTTAAACATTAAAATGCAACAGGGGTTGTGTGACTCAAAAATATATTTGGAAGCTGTCCTGTTGTAAGGAGGAACACCTTACAGCCAGGACAGAGCAAGAAGTATTTTTCTTGCGTCTTTTCTGCTTACAACATTTTATGTAATATAATTATATTGTAGAGTATAGTATGCTGTATAGTAAAAAAGTCTGGGAAAAGTTTCTCAAAGGAATCATCTTGACCATTGTTTGTATTGTTACCTGTTCAAAAACATGCTTCTGAAGCTTCCTTTATTTCAGGTCACTCTCTTATCTTTTTGTTTTGTTACATTACTTGAGGCCAGCCTGTCGCTGTTACAAGAATGGGGAGACTGCTGAATGCTTGTGAAAGAAGCTATGTGTATTATGTTATTTAATATCCCTGCTGCTAGACAAATAGTAGATAATCATGCAGTTAATCAAATACCTCTTTTTTGTTGTTGCTATTGCAGGTGTACTTCTTTATATTGCAGTTAATATTTTGTGTGGTTTTCATTTTCCCTTTCAGTGAACAGTGCATAGAAGCATATGAACTGCTGTTGGCATTGGCAGAAAGTGAGCAGAGTCTCATTCTTGGACAATTCACAGCTGCAGGTGTTGGTTCTGTTGGTAAGATGTCAATGAAGCACTTAATTTAAGGGGTTTTTGGCATGTCAGTTAAGCATTAGAATTGGAGCATTATTTAAGAATGCTCTTCAGTAATTTCTTGTTTTTAACTATTTAAATTCATTTACACACCCCAAAAATAGGGGAAAAATGCAAGACAGCAATTTAAATTCACTTGCATATGCTATCATGAGGCGGTGCCTCTTCTGGCAGGAGCAAGATTGTTTTAGGTATGCAACTGTACAGAGCAGAATAATTAAACAGTACTTTTGAGCACAGGTGGCTTAGGACATACAGCTGTGGTAGTTGCAAGTTCAGATTCAGTAAGGTTGACTCCCCAGAAACAGTCTAATCTGTGAAAAACTGGGATTAAAATAATACAAAGGTAGCATTGAGTAGTTACAAATAAAAAAAAAATAAAAGACTGTAATTTTTCACCCCCTGTTTTACCTTTGCTCTAGAATTTTAAAACATTCTGTCTTCTGTTTAGCATGTATGTTCAGGATTTTTCTTGTTTTGTGGTTAGTTAATCCTGTGGCTAGGTGTCGTTCTTTAATATGCTACCTGATGAGTACTGGAACAAGCCACTGTCATGGGTACGGTACAGAAATTTGGAGCTTGACATTGCTGTTGGCTCCATTCTTCTGATGGAAAGAGGTGATTACACAATGAAATTCCAGTGTTAGTAGTTCCATTACTTTTGTGGATAGGAGAAGGCAATCACAGTAAGTATTCAAGTAGAATAAAGGGAAGCATTCAGAGAGAGAATAACTCTTCCTACTGTACTAAGGCACAGCAAGTGCCTTAGTGGTTAGGAGCATTGGCTTCTCAGTAGAGGGGATGTCTGAGATTTTCTTCCGCCTTTCTCCAAACTCTGTTCATTCCTTTCGACAATGTGCTAGGGAGCTTTTCCCAGCTGGCTGAGATCACTGAGTAGCAAAAGTGAATTTATGCTTGGATATTCTATTCCTGTAGGTGGTAGAAAGAAATCTTATAAGGGAGAAATACTTTGCGTTTCATCTGACATGCATTTTATGGAAGAGACTGTAGTTAAATTTTTATGTAGGTGTCTGTCTACAGCTCTTAATTATGGTATTATCAGTTACAGCCCTGAGATAGAAATAGTGTAAATTTCCCATTACACAGCACATCATGGAGGAAGTTGTGTGTGGTTTATGTACCTTTACTTCATTATGAAATTTGATTAACACACCTAGATAAAATAATAGATTTTTTGTTTGAAGATCAAACTTTATATCGACATCTGTGAGTGGAAAATTCAGGGAAGTTGCATCACTTACAGCTGAGCATATCCAGCTCCAGCTCCAGCTCTTAACAGAACATTCACCCTTCCTTTCTTCCTCATTAATGTTACTTTTAGTGCATGCACTTCTCTCAGCAAATGTGAAGTACAGCTAATTGACTTGAACAAGGATTAAATGAAAATCCAACACAGAGCAAGCTGTTGGGTTTTGCTAAAGTATGATTATATTGTAGCTTAATCTACAAATACATTTGTAGATTTTCTGTGAAGCCAGTAACATGGCTTAATTTAATGACGTGACTGCACCTGGAGGACTGTAGGAGTAGTGACAGTGGTGGTTTCAGTCCTGCTACTCTGAAGCTTACCAGCTACACAGATAGCTGTATAACCACTAAAAATTATAGGAATTTAATAAACCTAGGGCTAGTTTTCTTTTGGCTTAGTATGCATGACTGTAAGATGTGAGAGGCTGCTTCTGAGCAGCAGGGAAATTCTTCTGTCTGGCCAGGTAGCCCGTAAAACCATCAGGCTTGAGATCAAGGTGCCTGTGAGGAGAAGCTCTGGAGATGACGACACTGTGAAATCACACTGGAGCACCAACTGGAGTAAGAGTTGTAACTGAGGCAGAGACTTTTCCAGTGTGTTCATAATTTGAGCATCCAAACATAATGTTAATGCAGAATGCACACCATTACAGACAAGCAAAAATCCTGCATTACTTAGGACATGTTGCCTGGAGCCACAAGTACCTGGAGCTTGTGACTGGGAGTGGAGGGCATTCAGGCCAGTATCCCAGTTACCACTGATGCACACAAGGAAATGAAGTTGTTTTTAACTCACAGATTGGTAATTTATTGTCATTGTCGTGGTGTAAACTGAGAGTGAGTAGAAAGATCTCTTGCCTTAATTTCTGTCTGAAATTGTTTGCTTGAAAACTAGGGGACCAGACAGGTGATGAAAATGTCACACAGATGCTTAAGAGGGCTCATGACTGCAGGAAGACAGCTGAGAATGCAGCAAAAGCCTTGCTGATGAAGCTGGATGGGAGCTGTGGGGGAGCCTATGCAGTCACAGGCTGTAGCGTGCAGCCCTGGGAAAGCCTCTCCTCCAACAGTCACACCAGGTAACTCTGCAACTCTTCTGCTCTCCTAATCTCTTAGTCTTTGATTCCAGACAAAAAATTAGGTTCTGTTGTATTTGCTGAGCTACTCTGCTCACCTCAGTCTTTCGGCTTCTGTGCTTTGATTTATAAGTCACCGTGCCTCAGTGGTGTAATTGTCTTTGGACTTTGAGCAACTCCAGCCAAGAAGAGTTTTGTTTAAGTTTGTTGCAAATGGGTGACTCAGAACTTTGATCTTCCTCATAAAGAGCAAAATCATTACATTTGTTTTACTACAGTGACTTTCTTGCTGTTTTATTGGAACTTAAATCATGTACATGTTACTCATATCTATTGTGTGCAGACAGCATGGATGTGCAGAGAACCAGAGATCTGAAACAGGCTTTCACTGGCATTTTGGAGTGCTCAAGAATTGTTTTCTAAATGTTGCAAACCTAGCAACATCCTGTTTTAAACCATTTCCTTTTCTTTCTTCTTCGTTACCCTTTGGATCCCTCCAAATTCTTTCTTCCCATCCTGTTCTTTTCACTCATGGCATGGAGTAGATTGGATTCTTCCAGGAAAGACTGGATATTGCAGTTTTTCTGAAGACATATAAAATAATGAAACATAGATGAGCTATTATTGCAAAAGTGCTCCAGTTCAAATGTATCTGCCAGCAGCTTCATTTTGAGTTTTTGCCTTCCTGTGGTGTAATTGTATTCTGCAGTAAATATGTGTGCTTGTGTATGGATACAAATTTGGCAAGTGTCCTGGATAAATATAGATGAACATTTTTCTCTTGAAGAGTTATTTTTATTTCTCAGATATGCTCTAAGACTTAATTTTAATTCCATTTTCTATCCAGTTCTTTATTCAAATGCTGTCATTTTTTGACACTTCAGAAGTTTATTTTAGTACTGTATCATTTCCTCTAATTGCTGATGCCTCCTCCAAAGGATCTTATTTCCTGCTGTATGACTGGCATGGAATTGCTAAAAAGTGAGGAAAAAGGTAATCTGAGGGAACAGGGTCCTAATGTGAGATGAATTTTAATGTTTTATTCAGAGAAGTTTTCTGGTGCACTCTCAGCACAAGAAAGCTTTGTCTTTACATGGAAATTATTGTGGCAGCACCTGTGCTAGTAGCACACTGATCACACTTTGTACTAAAAGCATTTAAACCAGGTTTGGAAAGAAATTGCATGAAGCTGTTTCAAGCACTTGGCTTGCTGTATCTTAGGCCGTATATAGCATAAGACACAGCAAGCCAAGTGCTTGAAAGGGCTTAATGTAATTTCTGTACGTAAACATGTTGTCTGTGTCTGCATGTAGTAACACCTGGTGTAGAAACAAGCCAAGCTTGTTTTTCATTCTCTTGTTTGACAGGGTCATTTTCAGTTTGTCAGAACTACTTCAGTGTTTTTCTTCCTTGTGAGATACGTGGCATGTAGTCAAGGCATAGTAATTTTTTTATTCTTGAAAACAGTTCAGGCTGTTTCCAGTATTGACAGGGAAGAACTGTGGGGAAGGGGGATTGTTCCTGTTTCAGTGTTTGCTTTCCTAGACTTGCACTGGAAGTGCTTAGTAGGAATGTAACCTCTACAGGCCTTGCGTACTTCAGCAGAATTTTTGGGAGGATAGGAGAGGGAGGATAAGTTTGTGTTTGTGTCTGTGTTCACTGGTGGTCAGCTGGACATGTGTGTAGGTGTCCATGTAAGGTGTTGGCTCAGTAGATAAAGTTTCAGCAGAGTATGTTTAAAGTGGCATAGGATTTAAAATTTCATCAGGATAAACTATGTCATGACTGTGGAAATGCAAATTTAATGTTCTTATATGAAAGAGATGTTTTAGCTTGAACTGTTATTATCACTGTAGCTTCTTTTTTTTTTTTTTTTTTTTTTTTTTTTTTTTTTTTTTTTTTTCTGATGTGGAGCAACATACTGTTCTGAATGAGATAACTTCTACAATTTTTTTTAATGTATGTGGGAAATGGGAGATAAAAGCTGATGCCGCTGACCCAGAGAGCACACAGCTCTCTGGTCAGGATTTTGTGACATGGACACCCTGATCTGATTGTCACTTATAGATTGTGGTCCTTCTCCCTTCCTCCATGCCCAAAGTAATTTACCTTTGCCTAAGCATACCTATCAATGAAAACATTTTTGAAACTTCAGCTTCTCCAGAAAATGTAAATCTTCTCTTCTTTTGTTCTGTTGTGATCAAGTGACACATGGTTAGGGGTGTTTTGAGATTTTTCTTCCTGTGAACCCTGTCTCAAAGAAGAGTAGTCTCCTCTTCGCTTTATAGACACATGACATTGTGCCAGCCCATTGATGGACAACCTGTCTTGGTTCAAAAGGCATACACTTTTATATGTTTATATCACAGAATCAGGGAATAATCGAGTTTGTAAGATCACCTTCAAGGTCATCCAGTCCAACTATCACCCCAGCACCACTACAACCACCCCTAAACCTTATCCCCAAGTGCCACATCCAGACGCCTCTTGAACACATCTCCACTGACTCTCTGGGTAACTTATTCCAATAGCTGACCACTCTGCCACTGAAATTTTTTTCTAGCATCTGATGTGAACCTCTTCTCTTTTCTGGCATAATTTATGGTCATTTCACACAGTGAGTGCTGTGTGAACCATCTACCACTTGGGGGACCACTGTAAAAATATTTTTTACAGTATTTCATTGAAAGTTTGAATCTGCAAAACTGATTTTTCTTGTCTTCGATGTTTCAGTGTTGCAGGTTTTTAGTTGCAGATATTGCTACCTTTTAGATTTTAGTTGCAGTATTGCTATCTTTTCCCTTTGAAACTAAGTTAATAAAGTGGTAGTAGAATGATGAAAACGATCCTTTGCTGAGACTTGGAACAAATTACTAGTTCTCGCTGTTGTTTGAAATCCTGTTGAATATGGATTTACAGTGGAATTGTTGACCCATCTTGGGCTTTGAAATTTCAAATGAGATTCTGAACGTCAAATCACTGAACAGTTACTGAGTAAGTACTTGGTGCGCCACTAGTGATGCGTGGTTAAAGACCCTAAAAGGGAGCAACTGAAATGAAAATAAATGAAAGGCAATGAAAGAGCATCTAAATTAGACTGGCAGCAGCAACACAGTAATGTTGCCAACTCAGTTTTTGAAAACAAATTGGTTTGCAATGTAGCTGGAAGTCATAATTATTTTAAATGAACAGAAGCTAAGTATAGAATATACACTGCCAACAAGGTTTGACTGATTGCACTTTTGGAAGGAAACAAAAGGGAAGGAGCCCAGTTGTAACACTGACTGAGAATGGTGTATTTTATTCCCTGCTGTGCTAGTAAGCCCAACGTTACATCTGGGTTCACGGGAGGACAGATCTGGTCCGTTATATGCAAAGCCAATTATTTTCAGTATTATACAGTGTCACAAAATATCTAAACTCAGTCAGCAGTAGGAATATATCTTGTAGCAGTGTGGAGCTGGATGGTTGCTGCTACCTCTTCCCAAAAAGCATCTCTTCTGGAGAAGCACCTCGGGTGGGCACACAGGCAAGGCACTCAAGTCCGCAAAAACACACCACAGCTAACTCAAGGCAGGAAGGATGTGGACCCGATATTTTCTGAGCCTGAGAATTGCTAGCTTTTCCCTAGGGAAACTTTTCAACGGTTTTCTTTTATAGAAAACAACCTTGTGTAAACAATATTTCTTTCCCAATAACAACAGGTGTCGTTTGCTGTTTCTGTTACTTGGCCAATGGGAGAAGTATCAGTCCTATGGACCAATAACATGCTTTCTTAGCGCAGCTTGTTATAAAAGGGCTAAATGAATTGTAAAGAAAACCTTCTGATTTCTACTGCCTTCTAACTGGAGTCAAGCATCTTTATTTTGTGTCCTATTGCAACAGAAGTGTCTTCTGTGTAAGTTCCAGCGAGGTTTATTTTGCAGATTCACATCAAAGGTTTCAGGGACAGAAAGGCACAGATCACAGGAATGTCCAGGGTTAAGCATGGGGGTCAGGAACCAATGTTTTGAGCACAGGGATGGTACAAGAATAGGGCAAAGGGCAATGATCTGTAGTGGACATAAGAGCAGACCATCAGTGAAACCACAACCAATGGGGAAACAGGGAAAGGAGAAACCTTCTCAAACTGAGGACGTGTATGAGCAATAAAGATAGGCAAGGCAAAACTGAGGTAGATTAACATAATGCTGTAGAGCACCCTGGGGGGAAGCCTTTTTGTTCACCCTAAGCTATGAAGTATTCTTGGAGCCAGAGGCTAATTCTTCCAGGGCAAACCCCTAGAAGTTTCCCTGATAGGCTCAGGGGCCTCCACAGTATCTCTCAGAACCATCTCAGGTTTCAGATAAGTTGGTGACAGACAAGATTATCTGAGGCGTGCCAATAAGTTCTTTGGAAATGTCCAAATAGATATCCCAGTGTTACCTGTATAACACTTTTTTGCTGGACTGAAGCAGTCTCAGAAGAAAGCAGGGCAGTTTACCGAAGGCTGTGATTTTAGCTGTTGTGGTCCTTTGCCAGTTTGGGGTATTTTTCAGTTTCTAAGGAGCTTACTACCTTCTATATTGTGCTGTCCTGTGGGAATACACAGGACAGACAGTAAGACAGACTTAATTAGCATGACTGGTTTGATAACTGGGATGCCATGGCAGGAACAAACAGCTCTGAGATTACAGAAGATGGGATTAAACCTGCTTACAGGAAGAGGAGAGATTCAATCAACCCCCTACAAGAAAGATGTTGTAAAATGCCTAAGTCGCTTGTATGATCTTTTAACCTAATTATTGTAGTGGAAATTATTAACCTTCCTGAAATGGTCTATAAGCTTTTGGAAAATCTGAGTAAAATCGAATTCTGATCACTGAATCAGTCTTCCGGTCTCTCCTCAATGTCAATGATTGGTGCTTCCTGTGTACGGATTGCAATTGACGACACCACTGGAACCAATTGTGATGGTGAGACAACCGTGTTTGGGCCCACAATCATCTGTATGCTGCAATGTGACAGGTGAGCCGGGGAACTGAAAGTATGGGACAGGGAATGTCCGACTAGAGAGACATCTGCGAAACCATGTTACGCCTCCTGAGCAAGCATGGATCCTCCATCCTTAAGCAGCACCTTAAGTCGCTCCTAAGATGGGTGTCACGCGTGTTCCCCGATTCCACCGCTTCTTCTATATCAACTCTCTTCTACTGGGACAAGGTTGACGTAAAAATCTATGACCTGGCTACGCTGCCTGGCCACAAGCCAGAGTTACATTTGCTCCCTGCTTGGAGGATGGTCATGGATGCGATTAAAAAAGGGGGGGAGCGAGGCAGCCTGCAAGGCTACCGTGCCCATGTCCCCTATGGCTGTGCTAAACCAAGATCTGCCCAGGTCCCGCTCCTCGTCCCCTGTCCACACCCCCTCCCTGATGAACACCAGGGATAAGAGCCCAGTCTCCACTGGTAGCCCTACTGCTATCCCACCAGCCACCCCAGAACCACTGAACCTTAATCAATTATGAAACACAGACTCTAGCAGTGATGGAGAGCCTTTTGACCCCGGCCCTGAAAAAGATCTGGACTTATTCCCTTTGGATGTGCATAACAATTGGTTACAGATAAAAAAGAAATCCCTTAAGGACAGAGACATTACCTTTATTTCACTAATCGATGCCGCTTGAAGTCTCAGCAGAATGGCCAGCTTCTACAGAGAGGCTTCTTACAGCACGGGACTGCAACAAGTGCTGACACAAATCCTACAGCCCACAGCAGCTGACACAATAACCAGGAGCAACCTTCAGTTTCCAGCCAGCTCCGCGCCCACCGGTCTGTCTCGGACTTACGTGCAGTCACTCTGAGAACCACAAGCCTGGACATATCAACCAACTGCTGTCAGCAGTAACGTTGTCTAATTGCTCCAATTTTTGTCTCCCTGCAGGAAATCTATGGGCTCTTAGTACTTCGTTACCAGGCCTTTATTATAAACAGATTATCTACATCGGTAACAGGACTGTTTGTTTTGCCAGGAGTAATTCACTCTGACATGGCTGGGGAGATAAAGATCATGGCTTAGATCTGCCAGCCCCTGTGTAGTCCCAGCTGGGGGCAATATAGCCAAAACTCATACCTGTCCCAGCACTACCCTTTTCTACGCCCCCCACAGCTGAACATAGGGGAGGCGGGTTTGGTTCCACAGGGGTCGAAAATTTTCTAGACACAACTGTATCACATCTCAGCATCCCACATGCCAATGCAAAGTGACACTGAAAGGCAAAGATTAAATTTTCACAGGTCTCATTGATACTAGCATGCGTCTGATTGTTATCTCAAAAAGCCAATGGCCCAGTGATCGGCCAGTTAACACTGTGCCTCAGGTACTCTCAGGTGTGGGTGGGAATAGTCAAAGCCTGCAAAGTTGGCACTTAGTGCAAATTGTTACAGTCAAATCTTTTGTGCTGTCTGTCCCCCTAGTTTTGTGGGGAGGGAGTCTCTTAACAAAGTGGGATTTTAAAATTCAAACAAATTTTGTTGGGGGGGGGGGGGTCATTGAAACCCACAACATTTTAAAACTAACCTAAAAAGCAAAAAAAAAACCCAGTTTGGTGGATTAATGTCTCTTAAGTTCTTAACAGGAAAGGGGGAGCCAGGGATGGCACATCTGCTGAGAAGAATGCAGAAAGCCCTTTTATGTTTTCAATTTTTTGAATCGTTCTAACCAAAAAAGTTACAGCCTTTGAGTTGAGAACTTAATGCAGGACTGCTTCTCTCCTTCTTTTGCTTAGTTTGTCATTAAACCTGGGTTGAATGCAAATGTGTTGAATGTGAGATACTGTAGTACTGTGCAGCTCATAAAAATGAGGTACTTGCTGTCAATATGTTCCATTGAGATGCAGCAGAAAAAATGCACAAATTCAACTAATAACATATGGGTATAAGTTTGGTCTACATGAACAACTAGAAATTACTCCAGAGCAATGGCTTACTGCTACTGAGAATAAGGATAAATGATGGTTTCCCAAATATGATGGTATTTACTAAGAATTGTTTCTAGTGCTCAGACATAGCCTCTTGATCAACCCAAAAGAAATATTTGGATAACTTTAGCTAATGCAACCAAACAAGATCCTTAGCTATCACATCCCTAGAAAATGTATTTTCAACCTGTTTAGTCAGTTTGCCATTAGATGGCTGGTCAATACCAGAAGCTACTAAATGCATTGTACAGAGCTCAAATCCTGTTGATACATGGAATCAGTTAACTCTTTACCTTCCTATAACACCCGTGGAACCACAAGAATTAGAACTACTAGGTTCTGTAAAAATGGATTTTTGTGTTAATTTTAATTACACAGGAAAAAATCAATCTAAAGCTTGGGATGTTTCTCCCCATCATCTCATGTGTAAGAATCTTTCTGATCACTCAGAATTTATCCATAAAAGCGTACAGCAGCTAAAGGGTACTGTGTTTAAACTAAAAGTAGAATCTGGATCTTGGCTAGATAATGTGTTCAGTGTCTGGGGTTTGACACCTTGGCTAAAGAATTTTTTTAGGATAGAAATGCATGTGATGATTTTAATAACAGTTATGCTGGTTATGATACCTTGCTTGCTTCAATATGTGCAGAAATTAATTAATAAGGCCATTGAAGGAGTCTTTTTGGTTAATACAGAAGGCGAAGATGTGTGAATACACAAGACAGAGAGTAAGACAGACTTAATTAGCATGACTGGTTTGATAACCAGGATGCCATGGCAGGAACAAACAGCTCTGAGATTACAGAAGATGGGATTAAACTTGCTTACAGGAAGAGAAGATATTCAGTCAACCCCCTACAAGAAAGGTGTTGTAAAATGCCTAAGTTGTTTGTATGATCTTTTAGCCTAATTATTGTAGTGGAAATTATTAACCTTCCTGAAATGGTCTATAAGCTTTTGGAAAATCTGAGTAATATCGAATTCTGATCACCGAATCAGTTTTCCCATCTCTCCTCGATGTCAATACTGGCCCAGATCTCAAACCACTGTGCTCAGCTAGAAAGAAGATGTTTGGGCTGTGTGTACTGTGGATCAGTTGCATTCTTTAAAGCATTAGATTGTGTGCAGGTATTCAAGCAAGTTTATGGATTCAGTTCTGACAATGTTAATCTCAGTTCTACTAACTGCATTATCCACACCATTGATTAATTGCAAATATATTAATTTATTTACTTGATTTTTAAAAGATAAAATGATGCTTATATAGAGTTTTATGGATAAATTTTTGTAGCCTGCAGAAACTACACACAGAGAAGCACTGTCAGAGCCTCTTTTATGTCCATTCACTGCTTTTTATCTTCAGACACTTATGCCGGCAAGACTGACATTGTGCTGTACCAGTCCACATATTTTCCACAAATTGTATATGAAAATTAATTTTACATCACCCAGGCACAACGTCATCATAAAAGACTTGATGAATGAAGCAAGTCTGAAAAACATTTCCCTTTTCTTGTTCTGATACAGCATCTGTGAGAATGGGCAGGTTGATGTTGTATTCCCTCCAGCTGTGATGAACACAGTGATCCTTTCTGTACTTACCTAAACACTTGAGAAAGGAGAAAGTGCACATCTTTTGCAACAGTTTTCTGTGGTTTTTGGATGGATGCATTATACTATAAATGTTTTCCTTTGTCCTAATTGCTGTTGAGAAAGGAGGGCAATATCAGAAATTCAAGATGAAGTGCTCAGCAGCTGTCATCCCTTGAAGAGAGCAGTAGTGGACCAGCGCAGTGGCTGTGGGGAGCTGTTTGGTGGGGTTTTTGGAGCAATATGCCCTGGAAGAGTTGCTGGGGGCCCAGAAACACTGTAGTGTTGTTTCTGTCTCTTCTACCCCAGCTGCTTCTAGTCTTCTTTGTGGGATGTGCTGCTGAATGCAGGGGGAGGGTGAAGGTTCTATTCCTTTTGTGTGCTGGCTGAGACACAAGATTCTTGCTGAGCTCCTTCCAACTTCTTTAAAAAAACAAAACCCAAAAAAACCCAAAAAACAAACCAACCAAACAAACAAAAGAATAAACTAAAAAAACCACCACACCCTAAACCACTAGAAGAAGAAGAGCATCTTGCTAGCAATTCACCAGAGGAGCCAACTCAGCTGCAGACAGGCAGGCAGGCAGCCAAGACTGAAGTAAAAGCAGCCTGAGTATCACTGGCAACAGTCCAGACTGCCTTCCTCAATTTGGACTGCACTCCTCTAACAGATATATGCATAACTGTGGGTCTTCAAGGGCCAAGATCTGTAAATATCCACGGAGTATGAGGTCCAGCTCAGCATAACAATAAACTTTCAGCGTTTTTTTTGCCTAGGTTTCATTTGCAGCAGGAGTGCTGGGTTTTCTTTCCTTTTCAAGCAAAAAGTGAGATGATGGTTTTGTGCCCCAAGATTTGAAGACTTTTAAAGCTATCCTTCCTCCAACAATAGCTGTTTTACATTTAATCCAGAAAAGCTCTGCAATTGCAGTCTTTGGGTGCTGAGGAAGAAACTAACAAAATTACTTCAGTACAGAATTAAGTACTTTTCACATTGTCTATCCTCATTATTTTTATATAAATATCTAATTCAGCAAGATGCCTTTAGGCTCAGTAAAGCAGGATTTATTAAGTGCTTCATAAATTTCTAATCAAGAAACTGTATGAACAAAAAACTGTTTCAGCCTGAGAGGATTTCTATGTGTGTAGGTACTGAGTGCTCTTAAGCCCCACTGCAGAAGGAGATGGATGAAAACAAAAGCAAAGATGAATTCGCAGTTGGGTCAACTATGGCAGGCACCTCTTATCCCTCAGAAAAGGAGGGAATAATGTAAAATTAACATAGAACATAGTAAAGAGCTGTAATGCAATATTTCACGAGGGGGAAGGATTTTGAGAAATCTTGGTAGACCTGCCAATTCTCTGTCTTCTCCAAAGCTGTGCTTGGAATTTGTGGGAAGATGGGCAATCATTTGAAGCACTTTAAAATCAATATAGCTTTAGCTGAAGTAGAACCAAAGGAGAGAGAAAAATCAAGCCTATCTTGATAGGCTTCCCCTTTACACACGCATAATATTTTAGGACATCATCTTGGCTCTCACAGCATCTAGCAGGTGGGACTTTTTTCTTAGTACAAGAATGTTGAACAGCAGTGCAATTTGATACAGAAAGTAATTTATTCCCCTGCTGATAACTGAGATCATCTAGCATTCCAGATAGGCACAGTTAATGGATGACTTATCCCTCACCCGGCAGCTGATTACAGGATGTCAGGAGACAGCAGGCAGCTTTGAGTGAGGCTATGGAAACAACATGACATTTTATTTTCCTTTTAGTGTTATTGCAACTATATTCAGCCCTGGAATGCTTCAGCTGTGTCAATCTGGGCCCCCTGGAGCACTAGCATGCATGGTGGCGGGTAGGCAGCCCTCAGCCACCATTGCTCTAATGACATTATTACTCCTTTCTGCAGTCTCTGTGTAAACACTTACGGAGCAGAGTAATGGGCCCTCATTTGTTCCAAAGATACACCAAGTCTTCTATGATGACTTTTTATTGGAATTCCTGGTACTCTATGGGTTAGTTTTAAATCACTTTAGCCCTGAAGGAATGCCAGTATGCTGAGGAGTACACCTTCAGTGTACCTTTCAGTACACATGAACTGAAAGTTGTCCTGGCATCTGCCAGTGGAATTTTGCTCAGGTTGACTCCTAAAAGTATCTATTAAAATATCTGAGGTGATAACTGATATGGTCACCAGCATGGATTGATCAAGTCTGGGTTCATTATTTTTTCTTAGCAGATGCTTCTTCTCAAAGATGATGAAGACTCAGTGTCTGAGTAGCTTGCTGTGCCATGTTATTGCTAAGAAGTCTTAAGTAATGTTTTTTCCTTTTTGAATTAAAAACCCCCACTTTTTTTCAGACGACACCATTTCAAATAAAGTAATTTGGTTACACATCACTAAATATCTGGCTTTGCAGAGAAGTTGTCATGATTCAATTTTCTCATGCAGCTTAGAGAATTAATTTATTTTCTGGATTTGGCACACCTCCCTTTGCAATGTCTGGTTCATGATACATCTGTGTCCTTTCTATGAACTTTTAAGTAAGACTCAGATGCATTGATAAAGTATTGGGAGGGTGTTTGATGTAAAAATTAAGAATTTTTTTCAAATCTGTTTTTTTCTAATGCCATTCTTTCTCTTTCCAGTACTACCAGCTCAACTGCAAGTAGTTGTGACACAGAGTTTACGAAGGAGGATGAGCAGCGGCTGAAGGATTACATCCAGCAGCTGAAAAATGACAGGGCTGCAGTGAAACTGACAATGCTGGAGCTGGAAAGCATCCACATTGATCCCCTTAGTTATGATGTTAAACCACGTGGAGACAGCCAGAGGCTGGATCTGGAAAATGCAGTCTTGATGCAGGAACTCATGGCAATGAAGGTATTTTATTCATAACCAAGAGGGGAGCTGCTCTGCTGGCAACACCCCTGAGTCACAAAACATGCTCACACGCACGGGACACTTCGATAGTGGTCACTGGGTAAAAAAGCATAACTTCGTTGAAAGGCATAATCTGGACTGAAAATCCAGTAGTCAGAAAGTGACAGAAGGCATTGGATTAGCAGTGATGAGCTTTGTGTGTTCTGAATTAGGACTTCATCTGTGTCTCTAAACTTGGAATGCTCTTCTTGACAAACCAGATGCTCTCTCTCTGAGATACATGGCAGTTGGATTGCTTGAGGATGACCAAAAAACATGATTCAGCACTTTCCAAGAGACAGGTCATTACTTATGAGCTTGTAAATGTGCATAATGAGTATATGTGAACTAAAGCAGAACAAATTCATCTGTTTTTAATATTGGTGTGGGAGGAGAAATGGTCTGTCAGATGTCATCTCTAATGCTCTCTGGCAATTGGTAACAAGTTCTGAGCTGTTCTAGGCACTGTGTTGCAATCTGCAGCTCAGTCCAGAGTTGGAGCAAAGAGTAGAGTGTGTAATGACTTGCATTAACAGAGAGTTTTGGAAAAAAGCCTGGTTCATATGTCCAGCTCTAAAGATGTGATCTCAAAAAGATATGATATTTACTGGCCAGGTGTAGAGCTTACATCATATTAAGTCTGTCTTCTGTATGGATTTTGAGATATGAATTAAAACATAGGAACATACCAAAGGAACGTACAAAAAAAGTGTATGTCTGCATTCAGAATTTGTCTGGTTTGGGTTCAGTTTAATAAGTTTAATTTCTGTAATTTAGCAAGTGCTAATTTAGCCAACTAATTGCAGACAAATCAGATGATGGTATTGAGTGGTACAGCAAATCCTAATAGTTTCATAAACTTGAAAAGTTATAGATTTTTGTTCACATGTGCTGCTTCTGACTAAGTGGTAGCCTGGTAATGATAATTATGTTCTTAGTGGTGCTGCTTTTTCATGACAACAGATACAGTTTTGCAATAATGCATTCATTATTCCCAGTTCAGAAAAGATTGCTTCCTAGTGGTTAGGAGATGAAAAAATATGTTACTTGCTTGAATACATTGTGGCCAAGAGCAACATATTCCCCATAACTAAAGCATGCAAGATGTACTGTTAAGATATTGGTAGATAATTAGATGTGTTTTTCAAATATCACACTTCCTTCTCCTTTTTTGCATGCAGATTTTCCCTGAAATCTCTTGTACACTATCTTACCTCTATTTTTAAGTATTAACTTATCTTAATTTTTTCTTCAAATTTAATTTTGATTTAAAGATAAGGGCAAACTGTAGAGCTGTGTCTCTTGTGAATAGTGCCCTTGCTTTCCCTGACTTCCCTGTCAGGAGCACCAGCAGTTGCATATCATAATTTCTCATACACTTTTGAGTGCTGGTAATCCTTTTGTTCACACAGCAGTCATCTAACTTGTTGTTGACACGTGGCATCCATTGGACTGGACCTGGCACACTGGGTTTTCACTGCAGGAATTGCCTCTAGAAGAACATTTTCTTCTTGATTGTGTTGCGTGTAGTGCATACAGAATTAAACACACATTTTGCATAGTGAAGTTACCTTCAGCCCTTTCCAGCACAGAGAAACTGACAGTGCTGTTATTCATTGTAATTTCTTGTACTTTGCTGGAATTCACAACTGCAGGAAAACCTTATGTTTCTGAAAGAGACATTGTGAAAACTCAGATTTGTCAAATGTGTTACGTATCAGCTTCCGTGGTTGTTGCTCAGGCCTGCATTACACCTCCTCATGTTTGTCAAGCTAGAGCAGAGTTGAACCTAAGGTCAGGACTCATTTTGGCTTTCTGTGTATTTTTTTTTCATATTTCAATTATTTGAAACATGTGTCTTACACAGAACAGCATATGCATCCTTCTGAGGCAAGCAGAGAATTCAGGTTTCCTTACAGTATTTTATTTAACTTGAAGCAGATGGATTGCGGAAGACTTCATTGTTCAGCATTTTGAATTTGTTGTCTCCCTTCTACATTCTTAGCAAGGCTGGTACAGCTGGACCAAGCTACTTACTGATTTTCCGCATTGCTGGGTCTTAAAATCTCCTGCTGTCTTCTCAAAACTTGGTTCTATGTTGGAATCTCTGCCATTTCTTTTGACACCTTCCATTTCTGATTTCCAGTAAAAACTGATCTCCTCATCAGTGTGAAATACCTTTACAACAGTAGTTCTTCATTATTAATTAGAGAGACAGTTTGAGGGTTGTTTTTCTGCTACCTTGTTTATCATTATTTTTTAATTGATTCAGGGTGTAAGACATAGTTGTCCACCAGTACTTCTATAAAATTCAATTCTTTGCTTCAAGCAATAATTAACCAAGTTTCCAAATACATTCTCGTCCCTGGTTTGTCATTCAGTGGTCTTGCTTTGAGGTCAGTTGTTGTCATGCCCCAGTTAGCAAGGAGATAACTTCTGATGGATGTAAATAATTCTTGGTTTACAGCTTTTCTGCATTTCAAAGGACTTAACCTAGATAAGAAGTCTCAGCTTTCTAAACGGATAATTTTTCCTCTTCTGCGTACAGGTGTTGATAATGTTGCTTATGAAGTGCTTTGAGCCAACAGTCTTGGTGGAAAATGTTAAGAATTCCATTTTCCAGCTTTGTTACAGCCCTTCATGCTCTTACAGATTTGTATAGTGAAGTACAGTTAACTAGAGCATGACATTTATCTGCTCTGATGTTTGTTTTAATTCTGAAGGCTGGTACATCCCCCCTTCTTTACTTTTCTGGAGTTCACCAGGTCTCCTGGAGTCATCACTTTTTGTGAGTTTAAAAGCTTTTTGCAACATTAGACTCCTACATGACTGAATTGAATACGAATGTTGATTTTGAGAATTCTGTGGTGTTTCTGGTTATTTTGAATCAGGAATTTTGATTCAAGTTTTTTCCCAAAATCAGGATTACAGTATGACTGCAAGTACAAAATATCCCTCAGTATTCAATTAACTAGCCCCAAAATAACTGCTGGATTTGATACCCGAAGCTTGTGAATTTACATGGATTGTCTAAGTCTTCTGCAATACCCTAGAAGAAGGTCATTTGCTGCCTCCTCCTTCAGAGTTTCATTTAGTGAATGCCACTTGTGCTCACACACTGAAGATTCAGGTGTGTTAAACTGCAAAAATGCTTCACAGCAACCTGTAGCTGGAAGAAAAGGGAAATAGTAAATATACAAAGGTGGCACTAAGATTTCAATTAAATTTAGATGCAGTCTTTAGAAAACATATTTTCATGGAAAGAATTGCTGCATACTGACTCTCTAAGTAAGCCTGAACTACGTGAATTTTCCCAGAATAGCTGCTGCCTCTCTACCTTACACATTGTATGGGTTCACATACCACAGTTCTCAACTGCATTTGAATTTTTAATTGCCTTCAGCCATTCCATTTCCTCCTGTTCTTTCTCTGTGAGCCTCTGTAAGACACTGGCTGACACAAGCCTTTTAAATTTTCCCCTGCTTTGTTTTGCTTCTTTATTTCCAAGTCACATTGTTTTGACATGAGAAAATTAACATACGGGAGGTGCATGATATGTCTTCTGGGACAGGATGCAAACTGCTGAATCCATATATGATGATCTAAGCTTACTGCCTTCATAAACAAAGGAGTTAAACATTGAACCTCAAATTTATTTTGAGCTTGGATATGTTAAAATGATGAAAATAAAATAAGTTAAAATCGTTGCATGATGAGAAAAACCTGTTCCATAGATTCATTGTTGTGGTGGGTAAGTTCACCTTTTTATTTTAGGAAATAAATGTCCGTTATTTCTGGGCTGAATTTGCCTAGCTTCATCTTCTAGCCAGAAAAGATCTTGTCATGACCATCCCACACAGACACCCAAAAGTATCTTTTACTCATGTAAGTGTCAAAATACTCTGTTCAAATTACTTCTCAGCCTTCACTAAAAAGGCTAAGTAGATTAATGGCTTTAGAAGTAGAGGCTTAAGAAGTTAAATGCATACACTTGAGTATATTGGACCATCCAGTTCAACTCCTATAACAAAATTTCCCCATCATTATTCATCAGTATTGTTTACATTTTTTAGTGTTGACAGAGGCAAATAATGGTAAGTTTGCCTACCAACTAAATTTGTGTAAACACATTGAATGAAAGTGGTTGTGCTTCTAGTCTTCAGAAAAGCAGATAAATAAATCAATTACTTTTAAGCTCATGCAAAACTTTCCAGGCCTCTCAGGGTTTTTAAGGGATGGATTTTATTTTTGCATGGTTCAGAATAAGCCAGTGATTACCTGTGATGGTTGTAACTATGATACACCTGTGTGCCCTGCTTACATTTAATCCAGACAGCATATTTTTGCTAGGAAGATAGATTCCCTTCAACATAAAAAGTTTGTCTAAATACATGTAAAGATTTGGTTTTATATAACCTTTGTTAATAATGGTTATAATATGAACAGCATTATTTTTGATCAATTAAGCAAGATACCTCTGTTATTTTTGTGATTAGATTATTTTTTCCCTGGTAGGTAAATAAATAAAGATTTTTTTCTTAGGCTGGCCACACCACCTGTCTCAGAGGTGTTTACACAGTGAACAAGTCTGGAACAAAAATGTAATACAGAAAATGTCTGCATGAACTTAGTATTCACCATTAAGTGACCTAGGGCAAGGCAAGTTAAACAGTGGAAACATGATTCTAGGTTGGGATTTTTTTTGTTTTGGCGGTCTTTTGTTTGTTTAGTGGTGGTTTTAAGCATATCATGTAAATTACGTATTAGTATTATCTCTTAAAAGGTATTGTGGGTATTGGGTTTTTCTAGGTATAGAAAATAACTAGAAACATTTCTGAAGTGTTGTTAATCACAAAGAGCCTTCTGGTTCAGGAATAATCCATCATTTTCTTTTTGGAGTCTTGAAGCATGTGCTGAAAGAAGGGTCATTGCACTCATGGCCTGCTCTTAAATTTCTGCCCAGCCACTGTCAGACAGATGTTAAAACAGAGGTCTGTTCCCAGGCAGCAGCCACTGTGTTACAATAGGTGACAGCCCTGTCAGAAGTATCAGAGGAGCAGAAGAATTGCACAGAAAAAGGAGCCTTCAGAATTGAGCTTCTTTCTATCAAGTATCAGTGTCCATACTCTGTGGATTGTATTTAGGGAAGAATGTTAAGTGAGTGCATTTTTCTGTCAAATTCAAGTTGTGTTTGATTCTGGCCACCTAGAGGAGGGAAATTATAAATGGACGCCTGATGGTGCCATACTCAGCTGCTCTTTTTGTTGTAACTTATCCTGCCACAGAGGCTGGTATTACAGGACAGGAATACATAACCTGTGTGTGCTGTCCTGGTCTCTCAGACCCCTTCCACTTTAATGAGATGAATTCTTGGGTATCAGTAAGAAACTGAAATCTTGCTTTTAGGGACATGTTTGACAAAGTCATATTCATTTGCTTTTAAGAAAATGGTCTCTGAAGGGCAAAGTAGAACCAGAGAAATTACAGCAGCTGTGGCAATTCTCTCAGATCCCTGATAGTCTAATTCTAATTTTGCTTCTGAGCTTATTCCTGAAGATGATAAAGGGGTGGCACAGCTCATCATACTCAGACTGAGAATATACAGGTCTTTTGACAAATATGCAATGTGATTATAGAAAGTCATCTAGGTGCCGATAGTTTTCTCAGTGAAAAGAACATTTAGGTGTTAAGAGTGTATGAACATCTTGTTTAAGCTCATCTTCCTTTAGCTATTCCCATGAAGCAGCATGTGATAATACAGTGTTTCTTCAACAGGAAGAGATGGCAGAGCTGAAGGCACAGCTTTACCTGCTGGAGAAGGAGAAGAAGGCTATGGAATTGAAGCTGAGCACTCGAGAGGCCCAGGAGCAGGCCTACCTCATCCATATTGAGCACTTGAAGTCTGAAGTGGAAGAACAGAAGGAGCAGAGAATGAGGTCTCTCAGCTCAACCAGCAGCGGAAGCAAAGACAAACTGGGCAAGGTCAGGAGTCAAGCTACATTTCCAAAGTTATAAACATGATTAATTAAACCCCTCTCATCCCTACTGCAGTCTTTAACATGTTAATCATTCTTATCTTTTGTCTATATGTTGATCTTTGCTCTCTTCCCCAGTTGTTATGTGATTGCTTCCATGCTGTGACTTGAGGACTTTGCAGAATTGGTATTAAACATGGGCTAAAATAAGGGTTTTCTGAGGAATACCACAAGACTAGTCTTGCCAAACATACAAGTTGCTGTGGTTGAGCATGTCTTTTGCCTACTGCCACTCACTGGAAACACTGGAAGGGAGTCTAAGCAAAATGCCATTCTCCCATAAACACAAAATATGAAAATGTTAGCACTCATTTCTATGCAGCATTTAGAGCACTAAAATGTTATTCTCTTTCTCCAAGTCAGATTTTAATAATTTGAGAATGAAGACTCTTCTCCTCTTAATGCAAAATAATGCAGAAAAAATAGATTTCTGCATTTGCAGTAATAATTCACATTAAGAAATAAATACCTTTATTTTGTCTTATTTTAATGCTGTTTTTGACCAGGAAAGGTCAATAATGTGTTTAAAAACAAAACCCAAGAGATAAGTCTTACTTACTTGTTCCTGGCAATATGTCATCCTCATTTCTTGATCCCAGTGCTGCTTCGTTTCATGTGTGTTGTCAAAGAAATATAAGGACAGCAGGGGCAGTTTTGCACACAGTAGCAGAATTCTGCGAATCGGTAATCTGTGATTGTTTAAAATACATTTAGAGGCTTTTGTGAAGTATTAATATGTTTAGTTCATTCCTTGGTATGTTGATACACTGCCATGTTGCTGTAGCATTGTGTTGTTTATTTTACCTTTTAAAAGTAGCTGTGAACTAAGAGGCTTTCAGAATTTTCCCATTAAGATGGTCAGGAATTTCTAATCAGGTGGCTTTTCCTCATTTCTCAGGAATGCAGTGACGGCACTGTAACACCACTAACACTCAGTGAGCTCAGACCATACAATGAGAGTGAACTGACTGCTGAACTGACAAGTGCACTCAGGAGGTAAGCACAGCTTCCCTCACTAGGCGCAGGACTTCTCCTGTCTAGGGAAAGGTTTATTGCTGAGCCTTCACGCTAACTCTCAAGTGACTTGAAGAGTGATCATAGATTTGTCCTGTGAGAAGGAAAATCATCAAAGTCCTTCTAATTTTCCCCTCTCTCCTGCTGTTGTTCTTTAGCTGCTTTTTCATGGTGCTCAACTCCGTTCTCCTTGCAGTGCTCCAAAATTCAGTCAAATTTTAGAAATAAACCCTCAAAATGGCACTAATGACCACATTCAGGCAGGAGTATAAAACATAAAACAGCAACATGACACATTTCTTGTGTGCATAAAGAAAACCTTTAATGAAGACAGGATTTGAAGTGTGATCTTTGGTTAAGAGGGCTGGCTGCAGGTTAAAACTTGAGTAGGAGTTATGGGAGTGGGAATTGCAGGCATTTTGATGACTCAGATGCTCCATTTGCCTCCTGAGCATGTAAGTGGAACCACAGTCCAATTAGAAATGACATTGTGTGAGGTATTAGCTTTCCAATGGGAGAGAAAATTGATGTCTTGACAAACGGCTTTTATCAATAGCCAGGTTTTAAGCCTACGCTTCCAGTACAGTTATACATTAGCTAGATATTTATTTATGCAGCAGTTTTTCCTGCACCAGCTATGTGGTAAACTTTATGCCAAAGAAATTCATAGTTTTGATAATGGTTTTAGTACTTGTTCCACCTTTCCCAAGAAATGGCTATCTGGTATCTAATCTGGTTCTTATATTTAGAACCTGTCCAAAATGCTGCTAAGAATTTTGGCTGGGAAGAGTGTGTTTTGCTTTACTGGTGTTTGCACTTTCTTTGATGATGGAGTGTCCTTTCAGGCACCTGTGGCATTCCATTCCTGAGGTACTTTTTTTTTTTCACAGGTGCAATGTGTGGTGTGCCTAGGGACACTTAAGCCTGAAATATATTATGTGAAAATGTAAGATCATTACCACTGCAGAATCAATACCATCAATACCTCATATCATCTGCTTAGTAGTCTGGCAGTTGCTGAGTACTTAGTTTGCATGATGCAGGGAACAAAATTCTGTGGGTAAAAGAGTCAAAACTGTCATTTGTGTGTGGTGGATAAAATCCATCAACAAAGTAATTTACGTAAACATTGCAGAGAGCCATTGGCCTCCTCTGTATCCTTGCACATACTGCAGCCCTGGTGTGAGCTGCTCCACCAGCATTTTTTCCCTTCACTCAAGTTGTTGCTTCTTCCTGCTCTCGTTATTTGCTCCTGCATTTCAAGAAGATGCCAATGACCTTAGTTAGAGCAGAGGTTTAAGTATACTCATGAAATGTGGTTTGCTGACAACACAGGGAGAATACCTTTGCCTTGCTTCATCTGCTAGGCCTTAAGTTGATTAGCATGGATTTCCACCAAGGGCCTTGCAAGTACAGTTTGTGAGGCAGAAACGGAGAAGAAAAATAATCGGATTAAACTGTATATAAACAGTGAAGGCTCTCTGTGTAATGGAAATACGGCAGTACTAAATGTGATTGCTGCTGCTAGTGGGGCTCAAACACAGTTTCTGCAAGCTGTGCGGAGTGGGTATTTTTTTTCCCTAATCAATGTGCCAGCCAGATCAGGCTGAATGCTTAGCCCTCCTTGCCCTAAAGCCTTGTCTCTGCAAGTCAGTTGAAGGTCTGTTTAGCACATGGAGAAAGCTTACTGGAACCTGCTATGCTAAAAAATACTAGAAGTCTCTAACTGCTGTTCTGGATAAATGGGCCCTCAAATATCACAGTGATATTTAGACCATCACAAATCCATGAAAGAATTCTAAAATTATCAAAGTCCTTTGCATCCTCCTCAGTTGCCAAAGAAGTAGAACCAGAATACAAAATTAAAAGTATTTGTCCCAGTAACTGTATTTGCTGATGGGTGGGGGGAGATGTGAAACAAATGCATATCCTGCTCTGTGGTCCAGAGGCAGTATTTAAGTGCCAATGTCAGAAGTCTTTCAGGGCTGGTTACAGCTGGGGCATATGTCCAGCTATTGGTTCTCCCTATTGTTTCTCCCGGCAGCAGACACTGGTGCAGGGGACAACAGCTGCAAGGATAAGGACAAAAATCCATTTGGTGTTGAGTCTGTTTGTCAGAGCATGTGATATCAATCAGCAGCCCTGCTTCCTGTCCCCTCCTCATCCTGTCATTACAGAGACTAAAGCTCTGGCTGCTCCCCCCTCTGCTGCTTTCCCATTCTGTCCTTTTGTTGCTGTTAAATTGTCAGGTTCTTCTCAGTTAATTGAAACATAGTGAAACCCAAATAAAACAGCAGGACATAGGTACAGTTTGGGATTTGGTGTAGTTTGGAAGCATTTATTTGCTCATAGTCTGCAAATGGCCATGCAGCAGAACAATCGAATCCACAAAGCCAGGCTGGCTTCTCTTGGCAGATGTGGATATTTTAATAAATCTGGAATCCAGCAGCATATTGTGAAGCTTTTGTTAGTAGTGTTCATCAGCAGAAATTCAAGGCAGAAGCAGTTCTTTAACTGTTGTGTCATAACATGTTTTAGAACAACTCAGGATTTCTTGCAGTAATGCTCAGCATTAAAACCCCTGTTACCAGCTTTTTACAGAATTCACTTTTTACATGGTCACCATGCTAACTAGGAGAAATGTAAGTTATCTCTTAAGTCCTATGTAAAGTTACATCTGGGTTAACTAATTTCTAGTGTTGCTGGCTAAGCTTGGACACATCCTGTTCTAGCCAAATGTAAACACTTTCTGCCAGAGCCCTTTTATTTTCTCCTCTCTCTTTTCTTGATGGAGTGATGAAGTGCTTTAATGGACACAAAGCCTCTTCTTTCTGGAGTCTGACACATCCACAAACAAGCTTCTTGGCCGGAAATACCTTACTCTTGTGAGGGCAGAAATGTGTTCTCAGCAGCCTCATGGCCTGGTGCTGACATGCTGATGATTGTGCCAGAGGCCAGTTTTATAAGACAAGATCTGATTGAATACCCCAAAATCAGTCATATGATGGAGTCTCTGAGGGAAGATCTTAAATGGGTTCTCTTCCTTGCTGGTTTGTTCTGCTCTGCTGGAGCAAGTCAAGGAGCACTGTACATGACTTGTATGAGTTTGTAACTCAGTAGACACATACTGGGTTATGCATTAATGCAGGTAAATGCATTACATGTGGCAGGAGGGAGGCAGTAAGAATTCCATCCTGCTTTAGAAGGCTGATGATAATAATAATATCTTTTCTTCTATATAATAATAAGATCTTTTCTTCTACTAAGTTCTTTAATTCTGTGAAAAATGGCCAAGCTGGCCAGACTGAAACTTCTTCCTCTCCCTAGGCCTTGCTACAAATGCTCAGATTGTTGAGGTCCTCTTGTGGTCCTCTTGTGCTTGTATTTCCAGCTGCTGATAGCTTTTCTGTCTGTGTAGGGTTGTGTTGTATTGTATTCATTTATTTAGAGAATCATTTATGAATCATTAAAATACCTGGCGAGGAAGGATCTAGCAGTAGTAGGCAAGGACCATGACAAGCAAAACACTGTGTAACTAGACTGACTGTTCAGGCCTCAGCTGCATCATTATCTGGCACAAAATTATGATCCTTGATGGCAGTGCAGGGTTACATCAGTCGTGTCAGTCTAGACATGTTTTAGTATCTCCCTCACAAAAGAGTGATTTTCCATCTGGCAACACTACAAAGGAGCTTTATATTTACCATGCCTGATGCCTTCTAAACCAAGAGATAATGTAGTGAGTGATGCTACTAATTGGGAAGTCACAGTGGAGAGAGGAAATTAATAGTAATCAGTAGGACTGGCAAACAGCTCTTCTTCTGTTAACAAAAAATACATTTTGCACAGGTGGTCCTGCCTCTCTGGAGTGGAAGCTGCAGGTATTTCTATTAGGACATAAAACATGCCATAACTTCCTGGTGTGTATTGAGACAGAGCAATGTTTGTTGCACTCTTATGTCCTTATCCCTGGCTGAAGACTGCAACCATGTTTTGTGCCAAACTTCTTTTCAGAGAGCAAGCATTTCAATAGAAAGCTGGGCCAAGGCATGGCAGTGACTATTTCCAAACATAATGTCAGTGAGAGAGAAATCAAGCCATCTTCCTTTATTTTAAATTTCCATAAACTTCATGTGATGATGGCATTTTAACCTTGCATATTTTCAAGGGTTGACCTTAGTTTTATGACAGCAGGAGTCAGTAAATGTCATCATTAAAATTCAGGCCTATGCTGAGCATCAGTAGGGCTGTCTCAGAAATGGTAATAGAGATGCCTAAACCACATCCTACTGTAACCATCCAGATTTAAAATTTTTCTTCTGACTTTTACTGATTTGTAAAAGCCTCTTTTTCTTTGACCAAGGTAGAGGATGAACATGCAGTGGGTAAAAGTAGGGGGAGAGAGGTAGGGGTTCGTGTTCTGGACCTACTGATGCATCCTCAGCTGCTTTCTGTCAGTATTTGTTTATTTCTGTTCTCCAGTTATTACATGAATTAAATGGGGAGATATGCAACTCTGAGGCATTTGAAAACCAGACCCTAGTGTGGCTTCCAGTCATCACAAATTTCAGAGACATCTCCTTTTTGTGACTGTGCAGTATGCCTTGGCTGAACCTTGGGGAGGTTCTGGAAATGGCCTGTCTCTGGAAATCCCTCTGGAGAGTCCCACTGAGAGAAGCCTTCTTACAAGAAGAGAAGTGACTCATGGTGATAACAGGGACAGATTCCTTAGAAGCACCTCGAGTAACTATTTTTACCATATGCCTCACAGACAACCATAATTTGTCTTTTTCTCCATTTTTGACATGGAGTATGTAGTTCTTACCACCATGTGGTTATCTGAAGTGCTGAGCTGCTGTGCAGTTGGATATAATCATTACAGGGAGCTCCAAATAGCTCCAGGTCTGGAGAGCTTCCAGGCTGGGCTGGCAAAGCTGGGCGGGAGGTTTGAGTGGTGAGTGTGACAGTATGGTAGGCATGCTGCTTCCTCCCTCCAGGGCTATTCTCCCTTTTGCTGCCAGTATGTTACTTCCAGGACCACACTGTCTCCCCACTGCAGGTGGTGTAACACATGCCTGTGGTACTGACTGGTTTTTGAGATCTATTCTGAGCATCCTGGCAATCAGCAAAAAAAGCAGTACAGTATTTTACACTAGCAAAATGTTTTTTAAAGCACCCTCTGTCACCTCTGCAACTGGGAAACGTTTCCTGTGCACAGGTACCTGTCAAGCACGGGTGGTGCTTCAGCAAGTGAGCCAGAAAGACGTGGTATTTGAAGAGGATGGCTCTCTTGGCATTTGTGTGGTGTTGCTTGTTGCCTCTTTAAAACATTTATTATATTCTGGTTGTCTCCCTTAGCAGGCCAAGTCAGACCAGTGAGGCAGGCATGCATTTGGATTAGCTTGGGAATTCTGCATGCCAGTCTGACCTAAGATGTTAGTTTATTCTGCTGATGAAAAGAAAATTTATCTGCATTCCTTTTAAATGTCCAGCTGTTATCTCCTGAGAGGCGTCAAATGCCTAGGAAAAACAATCATGTGTCACCCTGTTCAACTGGAAAAGTCAGAGAAGGGAGTGGGGGATGTTGCTGGGCTCACCACAACAGGAGGATATGAATAGGAGTGGACTGTGGGATGGGAGGTGTGTGCCTTCCCTTCAAAGCAGGGGCCTTGCAGATAGCTATGGACTGTGCAGAAGGTGCCTTCCCTCCCTCCCCTTCCACACCTCTCTGGTGTGGGACTACCATCATGGACAGTTCTACAAGGAATCCTCTGTCCCCCTGGGCTGGCTGCTGCTGGTGCTGCTGTGTCAGGGCTTTGTGCCTGCAGAGCTCAGGAGCAGGTGCTAGGCTGAACCTGGTCATCCCACTCCACGGGGGAGCCAGGATTTGAAGGGATCTGCCTACAGCAGATCACTTCTGATGTGTTAAAAACGGGCCAGGAGACCTGCTCCTTTGAAAAGCCTTTATTAGTCAGCTCTTTAAAGGGGGAACTCGAGGGGTCGCCTGCGCCGCCGCTGCTCCTGTCGCCGCCCTCGCTCCTGTCGCCGCTGAGGATCAGGTGTCAGACGAATCTGCTGCTCTCCCCGCAGCAGAGTCGGGGGTTCCGGTCTCGCGGGAATTCCCGGCAACCCAACTGGGCTCGTGTGGTCTAGGGGTGTCACTTCTTCCCAGTCTCTTTGTGGTCGTGGCGAGGCGGCAGAAGCAGAATTCAGTCCTTAGGTAGCTGGGGGTCTTCTCGGTGTTGTAGTGTTTCCCTTTTATCTGGATTTTGTGCTGGGTCCCGGCTTTTGGGTCTGCTTGCTGGCAACTGTACTTCGGTTTTGGAGCGATGCACCATGGAAGTCCTTGGATTTTCCTATTAGGCGGGGCCAGCAGTTCGAGGAGCCGGCGGGGAATGGGGACAGCCTAGCCCAACGGAAGGGGAAGGGAACCCGGGGTTTTAGAGGGGGTATACAACTTGGAATAAGGTTTTGAGGGTACAAATTTTGGTACAAACAGCATAACTTCCTTAACAGACAGGTTACAACTGGCATAACATTTTAAACAGCATAACTTTCTTAACAAATGACAAACTGTGTCAAAAAAAGGGAATTTCTTACATTTCATTCATTTCAGTCCCCCCTCTATTTCTTTGATCGGGCCTTTGCCCGCATCAATTGGCAGTTTTTGATTCATGGGAATATCTTTTATTTAGTTCTTCAGTTTGAGGTTCTAACTAAAGTAAAACTATTCTCTTATAGGGCACTTTTCAGTTAGGCGCTGCTTAAATTTGCAGCATTTCATGCAATCTAATACTGCTTTATATTAAAACACGTGGGATTTACATGAGTGTGAACTCTTATAAGGGACTGCAGGTTCTCCCCGTCATAGATGGGATGGTGTGTAGTTCTCCCAAGAGTCCAGTATGAACCATTGTCTCGATCTCACCTGGTCTTGCCTCTTGGGTTGGGGAAGTGGGACAATAGCTCTTAGAGCATGCTCTTTCAATGTGTTTGCTCAATAGGACTATGTTTTAGTCCTCCCAAGAGTCCAGTATGAACCATTGTCTTGATCTCACCTGGTCTTGCCTCTTGGGTTGGTGAAGGTATTTAGCTGGCCTTATGGAGTTCCTTTCAGTGTATTCCCACTTCTTTTTCAGTTTTTGATTAGCCCTTCTGTGGTGTGCCCTATGAGAGATCTGTAATTTTTTTTTTTTTTTTTTTTTTTTTTTAAAAGCTTAACACTTCATGGTATTTTAGAACAACTTACAGAGAACATTTTTAAATGACAGCTTTTGATAACAACTTGGAAAGATTTTGAACAACGGGTCTAAGTGTGTCTGGGTCTCTAATGGTGGTCTATTTGGAGGGAGTCTTTGCTGGGGTATCAGAGACACTGGGAAGTGGCAATGGTCTTTTTATTCGGGATAGTTGTGTATGGTGAAGCCCCTATGTCTGACCTTGGTCGAACTCAGATTTTCAAGAGTGCTAGGGGCAAACATTTTAGCCAATTCATTCCAGTTTTTGTTATTAATTTAGTTAATACATTTTTGAAGGTTTTATTTATTCTTTCAATTTTTCTTGAGCTTTGAGGATGCCAGGGTGTATGTAACTGCCATTTCATTTCTAAGGCTTTAACAATATTATGCAGGACTTGTGCTACAAAGTGGGGGCCTCTGTCTGAAACGATGTTATTTATCAGTTTATATCGGGGAATGATGTGTTCTAGTAGTATCTTTATTACTACTTGTGCTGTTTCCCTTTTTGTAGGGAAGGCTTCTACCCAATGCGTTAAGTGATCAACTATAACTAAAAGATGCTTATGTCCTTGTACTGGAGGCATTTCTGTGAAGTTTGTTACTTTCTGACAAATTAGGCATCCTTCAGTAACTGCTCTAGTCAGGTTATATATTCCAACACATAGGTGTTCTCTCAGAAAATTATTACACAACTCTTGGGTGCCCCAGTGAGTTAAGTTGTGGATTTCTGCCAGCGTTTTTCGAGCTATTGCTTTATTTAGGAATGTTCTTCTATCTGGGGTCAGCCATTCTTCCTGCTTCCCTTGGTGTAAACCTAATTTTTTTATTTCTTTTAATTCATTTTCATCATATATGGGTTCACTAACTTTGTTAGCTGGTACATCATTTAAAGTAAGAATTTTTATTGGTTCTCCCAGCCTTTGAGCTGCTAGTTTGGCTGCTTGATCAGCTACTTGGTTGCCCTTTCCTTCAAATGTGTCCTTTTTTTGATGTCCTTTGACATGTACAATTGCTATTTCTTGGGGCTTCACAAGAGATTCTAACACCAATTTAATTAATTCTTTATGTATCAGATTTTTCCCCTTTGAATTTAGGTAGCCTCTTTCTTTTCAGATTTTTCCAAATGTGTGTACTATTTCAAATGCATATCTCGAGTCTGTGTAGATTGTACCTTGATCTTGTTTTAATAAATCTAATCCCCTCTTGAGGGCATAGACTTCACAACACTGGGCAGACCAATGGGGGGACAGTTTTTCTTTTTCTATAACTTTTAAATTGTCTCTTTCCGTACCTTCGACTATTGCATAGCCTGATATTCTCTTTCCTTTTGTCACCTTAGATGATCTATCAATAAATAGCACCCTCCCGCATGGTAGAGGTGTATCTTTAAGATCTTCCCTTACTTTTGTTTGTAAATCTATGATTTCCAGGCAATTATGCTCTAAGTTTGGTGTGGGTTCCCCTGAGAGGAACTGGGCAAGATTTAGATTTTTTGATGTGATTAGCTCTAAATCACTGGTGCCGGTTAAAATCACTTCATATTTTAAAATTCTAGAGTCAGTCAGCCATTGTTGAGCCCTTTGGCTCAACACTGTCCTGAGATCATGGGGTGTGTGTGCAATGATTTTTCCCTGCAGTGTCAGCTTTTGTGCTTCTTCTACAAGAACAGCTGTGGCTGCTACAGCCTGGAGGCAAGCCGGCCACCCTCTTGCAACTGGATCCAAAAGTTTGGAAAGATATGCGACAGGCTTTTTGTGTCCTCCCCATTTTTGGGTTAATACTCCATAAGCTATTCCTCCTTCAGAGTTAATGAATAGGTCAAACTTTTTCTTAAGGTCTGGGAGACTCAGGACAGGGGCTGAAGACAATTTTGTCTTTAGGTCTTTCAATTGTTTTTCATCTTTATCTGTCCATTTTTCAGGTTCAGGTTGGACTAACTTCTCATAGAGAAATTTAACACTTTGGGAATATTTTTCTATCCATAGCTTGCAATAACCAAATAGTCCTAATAATTTTCTTGTATTTTTTTTTGTGGTTGGAGCTGGGACTGAGAGCATACTTGAGATTCTCTCAGGGCTTAATTTCTTACACCCTTCCCCAATGAGATGTCTGAAGCAGGTGACCCACGATTCTATAAACTGCAGTCTGTTCTTTGACACTTTGAGGCCTTTTTCCCCCAGAAAATTCAGTAGATTAATACTGGTTTCCTTCACTTTATCCTGCTTTTTCCCCAACATTAGGAGGTCATCTACATACTGCAGGATCTGCACACCGTTTTTAGGGATAAACTGTCTCAGTAACTCTTCTAGGGCTTGCCCGAAGAGGTTTGGGCCTTCAGTGGACTCCCGAGGAAGACGAGTCCATCTCAGTTGCTGCCCTCTCTTACTTTCAGGGCACTCCCACTCAAAAGCAAACCAATCTCGGCCCCCCTCTGCCAAAGAACAGGTCCAAAAAGCATCCCTTAGATCTATTACAGTAAACCAGGACTGGTCTCCAGGAATCCTGCTCAGGAGCGGGTAGGGGTTTTGTACCACCGGGTGCCTGGTAATTGTCTTTTTGTTCACTTTTCTTAGGTTTTGCACTGCCTTTTTTACAGCCAGAATAGGAGTGTTGTGGGGTGACATACAAGGTTTTAATATTCTTTCTGTGAGTAGATGGGTTATAATTTGGGTTAGTCCTTTTTTCCCTTCTAGAGAAATAGGATATTGCCTGACCCTTATAGGAGGTGTCTTTTCTTGTATTTTTATTTCTATAGGTGGGATATCTAAATATCCATATTTTCTCTCCTCAGCCCAGACCTCTGGCCTGACTTCCCCTAAGTCTCTAACAGTCAGCCTCATGATTTGTAGCACCATTCTTCCTTTTCTAGGAAGAATCCTTACTTCTAACTGAACTTGCAGGTCCTTTTCCAGCGGGTTACTGTCTACTTTGGGTAGATATATCGAATTAGTGACACATCTTTTGGAATTTTCTTTAATTTCTACATTTTTTATAACTGAAGCCTTGAAAGGCTCCCCTTCTGCTCCTAGGACTTCACATGTCTTTCTTCTAATCGCAATTTCAACTGGAAGTCGGTTAAAACATGATTTATCTGCATCAGTATTCACTAAAAACTCAAACTCTTCATGTTGGGGACCTACTTCAATTTCAAAATTTACTATGGGCCCTTCTTGATGTTTCATGGGGTCCCCTAATGCATAGAGCCCATGACACCCCCAATCCTCCTTGACCTCCTTCTTCAATAATTTTTCTAATGCCTCTTGTTCCTTCATGACAGTCTTATCAAATGACATTTTTTTGCAATGTTTCTTAAAGTGTCCTATTTCTCCACAATAAAAACAGGCTCGGGTCTCTCCTGGTCTCTGAAGAGTATCCCAAGGTGGTGGGTTCATTTCTCTTACCTTTTCTGGTAAAGATTTTGTGTTTCTTTCACTCTTAGTATCCTTTCTGAGATCCTTTACACTTTCCCTGGCCACGGCTACCATAATCCTGGTTTTTGCCTTTGTTTTTTCTTCTTCTCTCCTAAGGTATACTCTTAGGGCTTCCCTTAATAATTCATTTATTTCTCGGTCTTGCCAGTCTTTCATCTTTTCAAGTTTTCTTTTGATATCTGGCCAGGATTTTGTGACAAACTGTAACTTTAATAATATCTGTCCCTTTGGGCTATCTGGATCCAAATTAGAATATTGCTGGAAATTTTGTCTGAGCCTGCTCAGCCAGGCTGCTGGGGTTTCATCTTTCTCTTGCGTCCTGTTAAAAGCTAATTTGGTGTTGCTACTCCGAGAAACTGATTCTTTAATACCTCTTATCATTAGGTTTCTATAATCTTCTATATTTCTCCTCCCTTCTCCTCTGTTTGGGTCCCACCCTGGGTCAGCTATTGGCAACTTCTGGTCACCGGGAGGGCCCATTCGGTTTTCTCTCTCCCAGATGCGCATCCCTGCTGCCCTAACCAGCCGAACCTCGTCCGGATTGAAGAGTATATTTAAGATGGAGTTTAGTTCTCCCCATGTATAAATATTTGGGCCCAAAAACTGGTCAATCTGGTTGGCAATTCTCACTGGGTTTTCAACTAGATTCCCCAGCTCTTTCTTAAAACTTCTGACTTCTGACGCTGTTAAAGGTGTATTGACAAACCCTATTCCTCCAACTGCCCCACCCAATGGGACCTCCTTTAGGGGAAAGAGTTTGGTTTTTGACCTGGTGTTACTGTAAGGGTAACTTTCTGTGTTTTTTATTGCCTGACAGGATGCATTGTTAGGTGCCAGACCTAACTCCCAGCTGTGAGGGGGTGCAGGGATTGTGGATGGTGAAGGAGAGGAGGTTAGACCAGTGTTAGGGAATGGCAGAGGGTAAGAGGGGTTATAAATTGGAGGGGGGTAAGCTGGGGAAGGAACAGGGATTACAGTTTGGGAAGGTAAGATTTTTAGGTGAGGTTGGAGGATTACTTCGGGATAAACTGTAGGAGGAGGCAAGTGTTCTAAGGGGTCCCAATTATGGCTAGCTTCTTTTTGGTTCTTCTGCTTTTCATTCCTTTGTTTCCCTTGCTGTAACTTACATATTTTTGTTGTTTTATTTTTGACTACTTGTTTTTGCCAACAGATAGCATAGAGTATCTGTTCAATACTTGAATCTCCTCGAGATTTCAAGTATTGAGTCAATTGTGAACACATCCAGGGGTCTTTAGTTCCACACCATGGCCATTTTGCAGGTAAATTTAGGTTAGGCCAAGCCTCTATGCAATAATGGATCATCTTGATCCTGTCCAAGCTTTTAGTGGCTTCATCAAACTCCCATAGCTCTAACATTTGTCCTAGTGGACTGTCCGATGGAATTTGTTTTATCTTTTTCTCTCTCTCTTCAACTGGCTCCACTCTACTTATGTATGCCCCCATTTTCAGTGGGTCTCAAATAAAAACTACGCTGTTCTTATTCTGACAGAAACTTTACTTCAGGGCAACCCAAAGCAAAATTACTTGTCTTTGTTTTAATTAAACTTCTTTAAGGTGCCCCTATACCTACACAGGTTTAAAGGCGTGCAGCCTAAATTTTAACTCTCACTCACTCTTTGAGCACTCTTAAGTAGCCCCAGGGACCCTCTCAGGGTTTGGGCACTACCCCTGCCAGTGCTCGGAATGCCCCACAGGTAGCCTGGTGACCCGCCCTTAGGGCCTCAGCCACTACCCCTTGGCCAGCACTCCTTTACTCCCCTGCACCCGGACAGCGTACCTCTTCCCTGGGCACCCCCGACCAGTTCTACCTCTCGAACCCGGAAAGCGTACCCAAGATACCCCCGACCAATGCAGACTTTTATCTCAGCACCCCGACAGCTACCCCAGCCAGTCTCCAAAGCACCCCGAAAGCAGCCTATCTTTGCTACCCCAGCCGGTGCTCAGACGCTCTGGGCCGTAGCCTCAGCCAGTACTCTTTATCCCAGCACCCCGACAGCTACTTCAGCCAGTCTCCAAAGCACCCCGAAAGCAGCCTATCTTTGCTACCCCAGCCGGTGCTCAGACGCTCTGGGCCGTAGCCTCAGCCAGTACTCTTTATCCCAGCACCCCGACAGCTACCCCAGCCAGTGCCAACTCACAAGCCCCGAAAGTAGCCTGGGCAACCCGCCCTTAGGGTTCCAGCCGCTACCCCAGCCAGCGCTAGTCTCCTGTGACACCCCGGGCTATAGCCTCAGCCAGTGTGGTGCGTGCCTCACTTACTTCTTTGACGTGCCACTTACTCTCTAAATTCCTCCGCACGTCCAGAGGGGGGCGCCTATGCCCCTGGAGACGCCTCAGTCACTCTCAGTTCACTCGCTTCCTGCTTTTCCCGGCCGGCCCCCTCGCGGGGGTACTCAGCAGTCCAAACTCGCTTGGGGGGTCCGAGCTGCCGGCCCCCACTCATTCACTCCACATCCGCTCGTCTCCACTCCCGCCACCGGTTATTCTTACCGATGCTCCCTCAGTGGCGTCCCGCGAGGCTGGCGAGCGACGTCCTCTGGTCCGGGATGTCCAGCTGTCCAGGAGGTCCGAGGTCGGGCTGCGCCTTCCCGTCCTGGTCCTCTTCTGGGCGTGGCTTAGATCCCGGACGAGCCCCCAAATTGTTAAAAACGGGCCAGGAGACCTGCTCCTTTGAAAAGCCTTTATTAGTCAGCTCTTTAAAGGGGGAACTCGAGGGGTCGCCTGCGCCGCCGCTGCTCCTGTCGCCGCCCTCGCTCCTGTCGCCGCTGAGGATCAGGTGTCAGGCGAATCTGCTGCTCTCCCCGCAGCAGAGTCGGGGGTTCCGGTCTCGCGGGAATTCCCGGCAACCCAACTGGGCTCGTGTGGTCTAGGGGTGTCACTTCTTCCCAGTCTCTTTGTGGTCGTGGCGAGGCGGCAGAAGCAGAATTCAGTCCTTAGGTAGCTGGGGGTCTTCTCGGTGTTGTAGTGTTTCCCTTTTATCTGGATTTTGTGCTGGGTCCCGGCTTTTGGGTCTGCTTGCTGGCAACTGTACTTCGGTTTTGGAGCGATGCACCATGGAAGTCCTTGGATTTTCCTATTAGGCGGGGCCAGCAGTTCGAGGAGCCGGCGGGGAATGGGGACAGCCTAGCCCGACGGAAGGGGAAGGGAACCCGGGGTTTTAGAGGGGGTATACAACTTGGAATAAGGTTTTGAGGGTACAAATTTTGGTACAAACAGCATAACTTCCTTAACAGACAGGTTACAACTGGCATAACATTTTAAACAGCATAACTTTCTTAACAAATGACAAACTGTGTCAAAAAAAGGGAATTTCTTACATTTCATTCATTTCATGATGCGTAAGAAGATGTGCCCTAGGTATGACAAGAGTCCTCTTCTTGGCTTTGGGAAAGTTTCTCACCTCTTCATTTGGAGAGAGCTCAGATTTAGCAAGAGCTGTGGTGCTCTTGATCCCAGGACAGAGGGGTGGTAGCTGGTGCTTTCACAAGAAGAGGAGTTAGCTGGGTGCACTCCAAGCCAGGGGCAGAAAAATCAACTTTCAGCGTGCCAGAGAAGAACAGCTTCCTGTTTGCAGCACTGGGGAATTTTCAGTGAGATCAGCAAGAGCAGGAAAATCTGGGAAGGCTTCTAAGAAGCACATGAAACCTGAACATGTCTGGAAAAGCCCAGACATGAGGGAAAATATAAGGTGCTCATGACCTTGCTTACCTTATTGTGTGCCAAACATGGTTTCAATGTGTGGAGGCCAAATTGATAGAAACAGTTTCCTTTATGGCCCTGGCAGAATTCCCCACTCTCAAAAGTGAAACCAGAGAACACCAGTTAGCCCCTTCCTATTCAGCCATCCTGAAACAAAAAGGCCCTTTAAAACCACTGTGCAACTGCCCACTGAGTGTTTTGACTGTGAAAATACCAAACAAAAGCCTTCATTACTGGCATATTAGGCATTTCACTGAGGGTAGTGTTTTTAGCGGATGTAGTAGGCTGTAGGCCTTTGAGTACACTCATTCTGAGCTTTTTCCCGGGAAAGGGAGCAGTGAGGGATTTCACCAGCTGACTTCTCAGCAGCAGAGAGCCCTTCTGCTAGAAGTGAGCCATGCCCTCAGATCATAGGCTCATTCCCTTTTCTGGGAATACTTGCTCATCTTCTCTGTGCACACAACTGTAGTGGCTGTGTTTTCTGCAGCCCCAGCTTGTAGTAGCCACTTGGAGGAGAAGCTGTTGGGATAAGAATCCCTGCAGATTTCTGCAGACCAATAGAGTGTGAATCAGGGGCTCAGAGCATTTATGTTCTCCGAAAAACACTTGCTTCTCCTTCTCTCTTCCCATCAAAATACACAGATAAGTGCTTTCATGGGATACACAGAGGTCCATATTACACCCCTGGGGCACAATAGCAGTGTGAGCTTGGTACATCTGTTTCCATGGGAGTTTGGACCTTGGACTCTCAAAGACTGACTAACAGGTGCAGGCTGTGCCTACATGAGTAGGATGTTCCATATGTCTGTCACATCAAGTGCAGTTCCATCCCTAGTTCGCAACTTTCATGTATTCTTATTGTGGAGACATGGTTCACATGTAATATTGATCATATTCTGTCATATTAAGCTCTGTAGTGGCTGATTTTTCACATCCTGCAGTCAGCAAAGTGCTGTGGTGCTGGAAGTCCCCATAGGACAACACCTCAGGATTCAGTATGGCTCCTGTTCACTGCCTAACTATGCAATCAAGTTTTAAAGAGAAACAAGTGTGGACAATTCTTTCTGACCAAACTGAGGTGATCAGTGATAGAAACTGAGGGAAAGAGGGGGAGTTACCATTGTGAGGCACAGGGCTCTTACCAGCCTGTGAAGTACAGCTCTAAGGTCTCTTATCTGCTACTCAAACAGAAGATGCAACACCCTGGGGAAAACCTTGTATGTTTTAGTGTGTAATAGTCATTAACCCAGTGCATCTTCATTTCCCAGAGTAAACCAAGGTGTTTGCCCTGCTATTACTGTTGCTGTTGTTCCTTTACTGTTGTGTGTGGCTCCTCAGGTGTGACTTCTAGGAAATGTCTCTTGAAGTAAAGATATTTAGATAGGCAGTTTTAAAATTAGGAACAGGTGTAAAAGTAAATCCCTATGTATTTTTTTGACATTTCAGCACATGCAATCAAATCACCAATTGCTTTTCACGAGATTAAGGTTGAATAGGTATTATCTAGTGCTACTTCACTGACTTCAAGACATCATGAAAAGCCAGAAGAAATACATGCATTTTACTGGTACCAGTGTAAATTTGAGTCATCTACAGATTTGAAATACTACCCACTGTTTCCTATTTGGCTACATAGTTCAGAACTGGCATCTGAAAGATTTTTAAGTAGCTTGAACAGGGTGCTTACCACCCTGCTAGCTCTGTGTCTTTGACAAGCAGCAAGACAAGGATGTTGTAGACTAAATGTAAAGAAATACAGCTTGATGTTTAGCTGAGTTCAAGCTGAACAGGGTTGAAAGGTGTGAGTGAAAAATAGACAAAAGGTGGTATCATTGTTTTATCAGGTAATGGTCACCATAGCAAACAAAACTTTACCATGTATGCAAAGCTCCTCAGAGTCTTTCCACTGTGTTTCTTTTCCATGCAGCTTTTGTTAAAACAGGTGTGTGTGAAGGACTTTAGCTGCAGTGAACTGTGACTCTACTGGGCTCTTTCCCATGGGACTCTGTTGCAGTGTTTCCACAGCAATACGTCTTCTTGCACATTATGTTAAATCAACCTCACAGTGTTTTGAGATTTCTCTGCCCAACACTGTGCATATTTATTCCACTGAATCTACTATTTCCTTAATTTGCTTTGTTCACTAGGTCATCATGCTGGAAATGGTGCTATTGAGCCTTCCCCAGAGCCAGTGAATGTAGCAACCTTTAGAGCAGAGAAGCACCAAATTTACCCTACTCTGTTTTGTCACATTAGTAGTGCCATGCCATAAATGCATTAGGTCTGGCTTTTGCCACATCTGTTCTTTTCTTGTTTGTGTTCTGGCCCTTTTTCTTCCTGTTTCCTTTGCAGAAAACAGATTTTGGCTGTAGACTGTGCTAAGCCTTTCTGACTGCTAAGATAGAACATAAAAATTAAGATCTACATTTGAGATGGATGGCAGTGAACTTCCAACTGTGATGGAGAAAGATTGCATTACTTGAAACCAGAGAGCGTGTTCTTTCAGTGAAGGGACATACAAAGAATACTGATGATTCTTCATCAACAAGGGCCCTCTTATGTCCTTTTTAATTTGGCTGGTAACCCAGAGCCTGAATCTGATGGGATAGACTGCTAACTTGGAATATTTCCCCGGCTGACTTTGTGAAAGCCCTTCTGGTTGCTGCTGGAGCTGGGCGCTGTCCCTCTCTCCAGTGATAAAAGGCTGCCATATCCAGGCCTTCCTGGGAACTGCAGGCTGCTGAGCTGGGATTCCCAGAGGATCAATATGGTCTCTGCAGAGCTGGGGAAGTTTTCACAAACTTCAGAGTATTCATTCCCATTGGGCTTATATGGGAGCTGGCAGTTGTCTTGTAACTGAGGTGAAAACAAGTGTACTCATGTAGCTGCACTGCAACAAAGCAGGAGGAGAGGTGCATCACTAGAGACCGGTTCTAGGCAGCAAAGCACAGACTCCATGTAAACACACAAGGTTCCCACGTGTAAGATTTGATGCTGCAAAACCTCTGTTCCAGTTGAGCCCAGCTCCATGTCATTCTTAAAACACCCTTTTTTGTTTGTTTGTTTGATGGGTTTTTTTGTTTGTTTGGAGGATCTTTTTGTTTTCTTTTGGTTTGGTTGGTTGGTTTGTTCTGTTTCATTTTTTGTTTGTTCTCCCCTTCCAAATCTTGCTTTTTTCCCTCTGGGCTATCTCTGCAGAGTTTGGGTCACAGAGAAGAGCTCTTGGAACTGTCCCATGTGCATGTAGAATGGACTGAGCAGGCATCAGCCATCAACTCTGCAGCAAGGAGCTCCCCAGGAAGAAGCATCTGCCTCTTGCCACATGCTTACCTGGGAAATGCTTTTTAAATCCAGTGTAATCCCCAGGCTGTAATGCTTGCTCCTGCCCAGAACGTCTGTCTTGATCTCTTTTTCTTTCCCTCATAGAGATACTTGTAATGTGAAAATATTATAAGATACCTTATTTCCATTTTGTCACACTTCATGTAATTACTTTGGGTTCAGAGTTGGAAAGTAAGTATGGATAACTCTATTAGCATTTTATGTATATTTTTAAATGTATCTTTGTACTTATTTCTTAGTGTGATTCAATGCATACAACACCATGCTCTACTAGAGAAGTTTGTTTACTCTTTTGTCTGCCCTGTCTCAAATCATGACTTCTAAAATGGTGAATGTTATGTGTCACAGTGAGGGTAGCTGCAACAAACCTTTAGGACCCCTGACTTCAGGGCACAGAGTGGCAAGAAAGTAATTAGGAGTGGGAACAGCAGTTGGCACTGGAAGAAGAACACTTTAATAACAGATAAAGGAAAATAGGGACAGTGCCCCCAAACTGTGCACAGTACCCAGGAGAGCTGGGCGGGTAACCAACCGAAGACCCGGAACTGAGAAAACATGACAATATATAGGGTAGGTCTGAGGGTAAGGATCCAGTTAGGAACTCAAACTGGGAACATAACCATATTTGTTCTACATAACTGACCAGTCATAAAAACATCATATGGAACAATTTCATTAACATGCAAACTCCCATGAACCTTTACTTGTCACAGCTAGAAAGGAGTTTCCCATGGCCTTAAGTTTAGAGTTCCTTCAGCTTGGCCAGCTCCCACAGTTGTAAATACCAACCTTTTGAAAAGTTTAATGTAAGAATTACCTCCTGATTATCCTAGTAGTATAAAGGAAAATATTTGCAGCATGTCAACATAGTACAGGACAACTGTTGATACACTTCCAAGCTGAAGTGCTATTTCTGTTTTGAAAATAGTTTTTCTACCTCCTTTTCTCCTGATCCAGGGAAAAGAAACTGAAAGCAAGAGTGCAGGAGTTAGTGAGCGCTTTGGAGAGACTCACGAAGAGCAGTGAAATCAGACATCAGCAGTCTGCAGAATTTGTTAATGACCTTAAAAGGGCGAACAGGTAAAGGATCTACCAGCAGATGAATGCACTGTTGGTTTATTTTTGCTGTGTTCTTGCAAAGTACTGTAATATTCCACATACAGTAATGAGAAGTTTTGGGATCCTCATGTTCCATCCTCATGTTGACATTCCGGGCTTATAGTTAGAGAAGGGGGAGGTAAAAACCTCCCATGTAAGCCACTGACAACTACATAGTTAAGAATAGAAAGCAGGAAAATAGGTTAATCTCAATTGAGTTATTATTAGTGACTGCACAATTAAAAAAGCAAACAAAAAAAAAGAATTATGAATCTGTTTTTAACTGCTCCCTCTTCTTTGGCTCCAAGCTCTTCATTAATAAACTGTCTTGGATAATCACACTTAAGTTCTGTTGCTCACTCAGGGCATTTTTCTTGTATTCTATTTGGATGGCCTAGGAATGTGGTGGACAGTAGCTGCCCTTCCTGCAAGCAGCATCTCACTCACAATGTTGTTTTCATTAAATTGCATTTAAAAGCCTATCTGGTGAGAAGCAGCACCCATCTCAAGCTTTCCAACCCAGTCAAGGTGGAGGCCTAGAAGCTACTTAGCAGCTAGGATATTAGGACAAGATGCCATCCTCTGAATGTAAATTTTACTTTTTTAAAATGAAAAATGCAGAATTAGTCCATGACTTTCTAAGCAGATTCTGGCCATGAATGTTTTTATAAATCGTATTTGATGTTGTGGTATTTTGACTCATAAACAGTGGTCTGAGAGGTCATCAACAGCAACCTCCATCTGCCTCTTTGAACCATGTTCAGTTTTCTTTACCAGTTTACGGGTAAAGGTGTGTGCTTCCCCTAGGAAAGACACAGACATTAGCATTAGACATTTGATCTGGGTTTGGATCAAAAAGGTTTGGATCTAACCAATTTTAAAGCACTGGTAAATTTTGGGAAGGAGATCATACCCAGCCTTTGAAGTTCCCTGAAGGTGGGGCTTTGGGGTGGATTTCTTGTAGCACTTGCTCTGAACAAGCCTGTTTAAATTACCTTGTTTGCCTTGTGTTCTAACAGCAACTTGGTAGCAGCTTATGAAAAAGCAAAGAAAAAGCATCAAAATAAGCTGAAGAAACTGGAATCACAAATGATGGCGATGGTGGAGAGACATGAAACCCAAGTAAGAATGCTCAAACAAAGAATAGCTTTACTGGAAGAAGAGAACTCCAGACCACATGCCAATGAAACTTCACTTTAAATGCATCTCTTTAAAGGATGCTTAGTGCCATTACAACTTTCCTTCGGAGGTTGACTTTTAGGTAGCTTCAAATGTTAAAAGCTCTGATTGTCAATGCTGAAAAAACTTAAAAGCACCTTTTCTGGCATCCCAGAGAGGTGTCATGGGGATAATAAAAGTGTTAACCTTAAGGACTGTTTAATAATGTAAAATGGCAGTGCCTGAATTATCATGCTATAGTGTACATTGTCTGTGTTATGTCTGTATTCATACAATTCTCTTCCATTTCATTAATGGCCCATGGGTGACAGTGTCACACAGCAGAATAATTAATGTTAAGAGGTTTGGGTAGTTTGGAGATCATGGGAGAGTTTTCCCAGTCTCTGAGCTCTCTCTGCACACAAGTCTATGCTGTACCCTAAAGACTGGCTGTTGCGGTTACACCAGCAAACGGGCAGCTGCAGAGGTGAGGTGACAGCCTGGCTGGCTTTTTCTTTGCACACTGCTTGCAGTTCTGCTGCTCACGGTGCAGGTCAGGTAGGAAAACTCCTGTTGATTTGGGAAAAAAGCAAGAAAGTGTACTTGCATCTCTGTGAATTATGATAAAGGTATAACTTTTACAGTGTGTAAGAGGGCCAAAGGCTGTGGGTTTCACCATGCCACACAGACAGTCTGTGCCAAGGGTGTGTAAGAAATTACAGAAGACCTCCTGGTATTTATATTGCATGGTGTTTGCAACTACTTTGTAAAAAAAGTTGGTTTTCCTTGCTATATACACAATATCCAAGGTTTTCTTTAAGAAGCCGGGCCGCTTTTGTCACATATGTTGTGCTTATTACAGCTGTGATCAAGAGGTAGAATGTCTTCTTTTTATACTTTTCTTTGACCAAAAAAAGGTACTTAAGTAATGTACCTGATTAATATTGAATACTTAGGCACAAAACTAGGAATGTGTAGATCTATGGATATCCAGCCACAAAGAATGTGAATGGTGAAGTCTTACAGCTTAGGTTAGTTTTTGTTATTGCTAACATTCTCTTGTTTAAATCACATTACTGTACTATCGAACTGATCAAAGTGCAAATTTTGGCTTGTTAGGTTAATGAACATTAAGCAAATCATGGGGATCAGTTTTGTTTCTGTAGGGTCAAAATACAGGAGTCTGCCATAGCACCTGTTAATATTCAGAATTTGCGCTTTTTGACAGAGTACGTAAAACAGCTTCACATGTTTTAAAAAACCAAGCTATTGTCCCTTCACTGTGTTAGCCTGCTGCTGTGTTATGCCTCTGCTTTGCATTTTCCAGGCTGATTTCCAGTGAATCTGATTTCAGGAGATGTTTATCATTTTTGCTTTGCATGTTGAGTTGCACCTCAAGTTTTTTACTAGTGTATTTAGAATTATGATAATTTCTCCCATTTATTCCTCCATTACTAGTACTAAGGAAATATTCTCAGAGGACTTTTTTTGCCTACTGTTGGTTAGGTCAGTCAGACAACATAATTGTGGGAATTTGTGTTCAGAATATGCCATTATTGTTAAGTCTTGGTAACATCTGGAACTATAGCAGTTGGTTTTCCCTCTTTCTTACTACTGTAGCTGCTGTTGTCTTCCATTCTTAGAGTAGTCATTCCTGCTTCTCTGGAGTCTAGTACTTTATCCACAAAGCCAGCATCACATGTGGCTGATTGCAACAGCAAATTAAAACAATGCTGATTTCCAAATTTTTAGGTAGTGATGTTCTGGTTTTGATCAGTCCTCCTTCTCAGAATAATTGCACTTATTAATTTATAATGTGACTAGAAATTTTTGTAAATGAGTCTCTTGAGAGAGGAGGCATATTTATTTCTTCTGTCTTTGTGGTTCTGCTTAGCAGCTCTCTATGGTGTTTCCCCTTTTTTGGCGCAATTTTCTCATGCCCAGGAAGGTGGGGGTTTGCCATCAGCTTCAGAGGTAGCTGAGCACACTTATTCTGAAGAAACACAAAGGAAAAGTATCCACCATGTGCTGTGGCAAAAATACAGTTACAGTTTTGTCTTCTGGCATCTGAAACACTCCTGTGACTTGAGGTCACATCAGAATGTCCATGTGAAATACCTTTCACTAGAGAGGACAGAAACTACTGCACCAGGCTGCCTCTTGGGCTCATTTTTTTCCCCCATAATTAGAATAATGGAATTACAGAATGCTTTGGGTTGGAAAGGACCCTAAAAATCATCTTGTTAAAATTCATTTCTGTGGGCAGGGACATCTTCTACTGGACCAGGTTGCTAGAAGCCCCATCCAAACAGGCCTTGAACATTCCAGGGATGGGTCAGGCAACAATTCCTCTGGGCAATCTTGGGCCAGTGTCTCAGCACCCTCACAGAGAAGAGTTTCTTCCATAAAAATTCAGATACTCATACCCAGAGGCAGAAAAAGCTGCAGCCTCAGTACTTTTCCTAGGCCAGAGAATTTGCTGATTACTTCACTACATTCAGCATGAATCTTCCATGCCAACTGTGCTCCAGAATTACTTTAGAATAAATTATAAATCATCAGTAAATGTAAACCATGCCCATTTTTCTCCTGTAAGAGTTGTAGGTGAAAAAGCACCACTGGTACTATCCAGCCTCAGAAGAAGCCATAGTTTGTCAGACCACCAGTTACTTGCCTCAGCAAGCAGCTGCTGTGTAATTTGTTGGCGTAGTGGAAAGGATCAACAGGGAAGTGGTCACAGGTTTAATGTTACTGTGAAAACTGTTCAATAGTGATAATCTGCTGCAGCTCCTGTGTACCCCATTAAAATGGCACCAACCCTCAGAAAAAAAAGCCACAAAACTTCAAACTCCTTTTATGCAAATCTGAAGTACCAATACCTGAGTGTGCAGTGCACTGTGAGTTCCAGCAACTTAATTCTCTTAGCAGTTGTTGCAGAAATAATAAATTTGCAAAGCAAGAAAAAGCTGATTCCTGCCAACCTGAGTCCATTCATGAATTAATGACTGGACTTTTTAAAAATTTTTTTAAGTCACCAGAGTGCATGAAATTTTGTATTTCACAGAGTGCTCAGAAAAAAAAAAAATTTACTTTTTTTCTAATTCTATGATGTATAAATCTTCACCAGCTCCAATGTATTGCTAGCTATTGCAAAGCACACGTGACTAAGTTTGCATTCATGTCATGTTCTACTGGTTTTATTAGAATTTTTTCCTCCTTTAATACTTCACCATGCATTGTAACTTTAGAAACTTTTCACCTTACTGAATTAGCTTTAAATGTGTTGCTACCTTTTAATTTCCTAGCAGCTGTAACATAGCTATTTTGTGTTCATTTGATATAGAATTGTGAAAACTGCATTTATTTATACAGAGGCATTTATAATACTTATTTTACAAATGTTCTTATATTCTGAATAAATTTCTAATGCTGTTTCTTTGCCTTGGGAGTTGTTCCACCATGGCTTGTCACCTTACCAGTGAATGGGAGTGCCTAAAGATACCTTGGCACAAAGGTATCATCTCCAAGCTAAGTAACTGAGGGAGATGGTTTGACATTGCCAGTAAAATTCGCTTAACAGAGCCGTGAAAAGTTGTTAAGAACTCAGATCTGGCCACAGGTTTTAGCTGGGCTCAAGAACATCAGTACTTCTCCCCACGAAACCTCTACATCTTCAATGAACACTCAATAGAAATGGAAGGGCGCACGTAAAACTGTTACCACATGTCCAGATCTTTCAATAAGAAGTTGCATGGACTAAAACAAAAAGAAAACAAAATACTCAATATTATATAAATATTCTCAAAGCACTGATGGAGGTTCACATACTTCCTTTCTCCAGTTTCTGTAATACATTTTCTTTTCCACTGAGCTCCTCATCCACCTTTATAACTGACTTTAATACTTCGTCTCCAGACACTAGATATAATCACTGCTGGCTTAAAGCAACAAGTAAACATTCTACAGTGAAACAATAACCTGTACCAGCCGCACAGGCATCACATTTCATAATGACCAGCAATCCTTATATTCCTATTTCAGTACTTCAATACGTTTATTTATAAAGTAATTTAATTTTACAGAGGAAAAAATAACAATATAGAAGAAAACATCAACTTAGTCATAGTCTTTTAAATGGTGTGCTTCATAACAAAATCACAATCATCAGTACAGTGGATGTTACAGATTTTACTTAATGCAATTGAAGAGTTGACTAATGCAAACTTTCTTCAAAGGAACATAATGGAAGTTGAATAAAATCTGTAATGATTTTGACTCTTTAGCTGTATGCACTTTCTACTTAATTAGCACTGATGTGCCACTTACACACAGAGGACAACAGATCAAGTTCTTGAGCTTTAAACAAACAGGAGGAAGACATAACCCTTCATGCCTGAGCCATACCACAAAGCACTGCTCCTGTTTTCTGTGAGGCATACAGTACTGCCCTGAAAAGTGTCATCATTTGGAAGCAGTACCCAAGTCTGGGTCCTGGAACATGAACACCAATCGAGCATTCTGCCTGAATTAACAACCCCACACCTTCTGGGGGCTCAGTTTTGCTTTTTAATGGTAAAAGTGCCTTGCAAACCCAGCTAAACTGCTCCTCAGGAATGAAGTTCAACTTCCACATAGTGCAGTGCCATGCAGACACAGTAAAGTTCTGTTGCAAGTATTGGTGTGAGAAGTATTTGCTGATAGCTCTTAATCATGCAGTTTCCCATATTTTTTTCTGCGTAACAGAATTATGTACCCAACCAGTAAGATACAGATTTCATCCCCACAGTTCAGTAATTTTGATCAAACATGCTTAAAAATTTTTGCCAAGTTCTTCTCATCACTGGAAATGTGTCATAGAGAACTGTGTCTGCAGGATGTGTTTTCTTAAAAAGCTATGAATGCCTTATTTTAAAATAATTAATGCTCCTTGAGCTGTAATCATTTGTTTAAAGGCACTGAACTGTAACCCATACTGGAAACAAGAAGCTAGTTCATCTGATCAAGAATATAAATGCTTAGAAATGACAAAATACTCTGTTTTCAGTAAAATCCATAGAGACTTTCCCAAATTTAAACATTCTGTACTCTGTGAAATGTTAACAATTACTTAAAAGGAAGTGATTTTTTTCCTGGAAAAACTGAAGGACTCAAAGACATTTCTGACTTCCCAGAAGCAGCCAGAGCTGAGAACAATTTAAAGATAAGGGTTTCTGCAAAGCTGAATCTGTACAAAAAGTTAAGCCGTGGTGAACCTAACATTTTAAATGGAAAGACAAGTTAAACCCCAAGTATTTTGTTTAATTGTACTGCTACCAATCTGGAATAGTTCCTCTGGTACAATCTTGAATATGGCCGATGTCGTTGTTTAATGCTGACTTCCTTTTAAGTTCAAAAGCTACATGAAAAAGTGAAATGCACACACAGTACAAATCCTACTGCATCTATCAGTGCTTACATATGAGATTAAGAACAGTGCAAATACTAGCATTTAGCCTACTTCTATTCTTGAACTACACTATTGCTATAAATGCATTTGAACAAAAACCTATTACGGAAGAGTTTCTAAGTCTAATTTACTGTAAAAGCACCTTCAGTTAGTTTGTATAAATTTACCGTATCTTAAATAATTTTGGTTGTTTCAAAAGCTGAAATATTGTAATAACAAAAACAATTTGAAATTATGAAGTTGTGTATAAGCACCAGATTATTTAACATTTACAGTGCAAGACTTAAAATTGGTTTATTTACAGAAATCAGTATCAACAAGAGAGACTATTCTACTAATTTTCAATAACTATGAACATGCTAACACATTTAGAATAAAACCTAACTTCAAACATGAAGGCACCTGGCTTTACCTCTGGAAGAGAAACCTGTTGCTCAGAATTTGTAACAAAACCCCAAGTATCTGACAATTAGGCAGCCCACTGACATGGCTGGGCAGCCAATTACTCGTGGAGCAACAGTACTATCTTGCACTAGAGGACATTGGAGTTTGGATTTTTAATGTTGACTCTTTGCTCTTCACACCGCAGTGGCGTAAGTGCAAAAGCAAATCACCACATTAAGTAAAGGTTGGAAGAACTGTGTTCTTATCTGAAAATACAATCTGAAAGCAAGTATGTTAGAAGTAGCCAGACCCAAAGGCTGCCTTGTTTTTAAAAGGAACAGTTACATTTATAACAGCCACAGGTTGGTGAAGGAAAATCACTAAACATTGTTCTCAAATCACCAAATTAGTTCAGGAAAGTTGGAGCACAGCATAGAAGCCTGGAACAGTGATTAGGCCCAAAATTTAATTAGAAACCATTTATGCATGTTTGGTCTAAGGAACTTATATTGTGTTAAAAAATAATACTTTGATTGTGCAATAAATAAAGCTATTTCCCCCTCTCCTTCCTAACCATTGTTGCCAGACTTCAAACTATGCAAGACACAGTTACTTTCAAAAGCTGATTGATGTACATCAAGGAGCTGAAGTCAGCAGCACTTCAATCACTTAAGTGGGCAGGCCACTCTTCAGTCCAAGGTCAAAGTATAGAAGCATTCTGCAGACAGATGCTAAAAACCTCATGCTAAAGCAGGGAGTTGAGGTAGTACTAGAAACTGCACGTTAGTACCAGATTCCTAGCACCACACAGCTGTAGGGTTTTCTTTGCTTAATATTTTTTACTCTGCAAGTTGTTTCCAAGAACACTGACTTGACCATTCATTATATGAATAACCTCTAATATGGCAGCATTCTCAAACTGACAGTGTTTGTTTTTCAAGTATCTCAACACCAGCTCTCAAGTCAGACATGCAAATGGTTCGTATTTTCCTATGTCTAGCTCTTGTGAAGTAAAAACTCACAGAACTAAAGCCTATATTTCACTTCCTATTTCTTCACTGTTTTAGGGAAGCTAATGTAAACAGTACTTCTAAACTTAGAAATACAATTATAAAGGGATGGTGAAATAAGAACATAAACAATAGTAAACAAAATCTTCACGGTGCAGGGCATGATGGAGTCCACTAAGTGGATTACATGCCACCACACTTACATATTTTTAGGATAAACCTTACTAAGAAAGCAGAAAGCAATGCTACTACAGGAAACAGTACCCTTATACAAATAAGTAAGTTATTGCATATTTATCACATTTATTTGCAACTCACATTAAGGCTAGGTTTACTAAAATCAATGACATATGTATAAGCTTCACTTTGGGTTGCTCCATGAAGCAACCAATGTCTCTTATACTGAACCAACCTTTTACTAAGAAGAAAATAATGATGCAGTAAACAGAGGGGAGCCAGCATCTCCTATTCATAGAACATGCTTCCATTGGTCTAAAGACTTCCTCTAGCCTGGGACTTGCCAAGGAAGTCCTTGCCAGGACTTCCCAAACAGATGACAGATGCTCCAAGTTCACTGTTTCATCAACATCCCCATTATTCCACAGAGCAATAAATGATCTATAACTAATTTATCTGAAAAGTCAACTTATTTATAAAAAGATTTCCACAGCCTGTTATTTAATTATGCCTTAGGAGAGTTGTGTTAGCTCCACAGGCAGTAGCAGCCTCAGGATATGATACAAACTTCTGCCTCACCATGAGTAAAGGCACTTTTGCTGGGAAATCAACTAAAATAGCACAAATAAGTAATTGAAGATTAGTTTTCACCTGAAGCTGAATAATGTAACCTCCTCCAGCATTATCCTCACCTTCTTTATTACTCTTCTTTTTCATTGTATGGCCTTTGGATACATTTAAGGGAAAAAAAAAAAAAAAAAAAAAGAAGAAAAAAGAAGTGAGTCAAAGCTAGATTGAGCTATTTCACCATTTGGTCTTGAAAAACAAGGCCCGCAGAACTCTTGTCCTCCAGAAGGAGAAAATGCTGTAGTCCAGTTCTCCTGCTGATACAGAAGTTGAACACTCCTATGACCAAAATGATTACAGTATCAGAGTTGCAAATCACCTGGTGCCAGGCAAGTGAATAAATCAGGAGAAAGTTCTAAAGCTATTTCTGAGGAAAACACTAGGTAGGGTATATGAAGTAGGGTGGTTGAAGGAAGACCAAGATTTTGGTTTTGGATGACATATATGAGTTGCATAAAAACTCAGTGCATGTACATACAGTACAAGGGTGTAGTTCATTCAACCTATGAAGTTATCAATTACCTCTATTCTAGAGAAAAGTCCATTTTAAAATCTGGGACATGCTTGCTATCACAAGCTGCTTCAAATTACAAATTACTTCAGTGCATTTCTCTCCGCTGCAACGCACGTGCTCAAAACCCACTAACTTGAAGGTGATGTAACACCTCATCACCTCAGCTCTTACAGGTTTTTTGATCCTCCCCTCCCATCCCCACCCCATCTTTCATATTTTTCCTAAGAAAGCACTGTAGCTGAAAATGACTGAGGCTAGATCATTTAAATGCTAACTGCAAGTGCAATTCAATACTACTGGATATATACAGAGCACATACACTACACAAGAGATCTGAGGACAACAGCACAGAATACAATACTGAACATCCTTGGAATAGTTATTGGAAGCCTGATTAAGCTGTTCAGTGTCACACAATGCCTCTATTATCCATGCACCTGTCATCCTCCTCAGTGAGATCTACAGAGGCTTATTTACATTCAGTATAAATTCTACACAAGTAACCTCTCACAGACAAGTTTAAGCGTCTCTTTTTTTGCAAGCAGCTGCTTTGTAACTTCTTATGCAGCTGTGGGCAGTGCACAAGAGCTAATTTAGACACTTTGATGGGCTGAGTTTTAGCCAGTTTGAGTGTCACTATCGAAGACTAAGAAAGAGTAGGTACAAAAAGTCAACATGCTATAGATTTGACTCAAGTACTAGTGATTGCCAGCCAAGAAAAACTATCAGTGTGAAGGAGGGAAGGTATTTGGGGCAAACAATCAGTACAGACAGAGAAAGGATGACAGGCTGAGGCTAGGTTTGAAATGTGCAACTTGGTTTCAAAATCACTAGGACAGAGGTGTCCTCTGAGAATTAGTTTCATTGCCACTGCGTAATATTGCAATGTCCTACAAAATAATGACAAATAAGCCAAATAATTTACATCAGAACAGTTAAAAGGTTAGCAAGCTGGTATACTCCCAACAGTTAAAAAAAGTCAATGACATTCTACAAAACACACAACAAGTTAAAATAAACAAAATTTAAAAACCACAAAACACAAGTAAAAAGAATGCCCTCTAATGCAGAGCTAGGAACAAGTGAACTGAACATTGGAAAGGTACTTTTGTGGACAAAGGCTAGACTGCATTTAAAGTGCAACACTTGACTATGCCACTCCCATACTGCAAAGGGAACAAACCCTTCCAAATCAGCAGTCAGTCCCTGCATTGCATTTAAAAACAAACAAACAAAACAAAAAACTCCTGAGAAAGAGTAAGGCTGGATAAGAAACCTCCTCAATTGCAAGTCTAATTCTTATTCCCAGTAAGTTTGCTGTCAGAGGTCAAAGCTTTTCATTATGGCATCATGGTCAAACTTGAAACTCAAGAAAGCTCTTGATGAAAAAGCAAATTTGTAATGGCCATTGCATGCCATAGAATGTCCCTCTAAATGTTCTGGCAGTGGGTCTTCACTGGAGCAACACATCTCATATGCTGCTTCTGCTTAAAGAGAAGAAAGCATGAAATAAATTTTAAATGGGCAATTGCCAATAAAAGTATCAGTAACAACACAGAGCCATACCTCAAACATATATCCAATTAATATTTATAACAAAATTTGTATGTTCAGTCATAAACAGAAGAAGGTAACTCAAACAGCCATCTTTACAAGTTGTCTAGAGGCTAGAATAAATCTTCAAATTCACTGCAATCTGGAAACACTTTCAACAGCCAGTTTTACACATATAATACTGCTTCATTTCTCAACAGACATTTCTTAATAAGGAGGGAAAAAAATGGCACCCACACCTGAGCAGTAAGTAAAGAACTGCATGCACTCTGCTGCAACTTATTACTAGCAGGACAGAAAGCCCTGAAACAACACTTAATTACAGCACTGTGTTGACTCAGACGATATTTTTCTAAACTAGCTTCTAATTACTATTTTACTCAGTCACCTGGTGTATCAGTCAGTCTTTATAATAAAGAGAAGAATAGCAAGACCAACATGAAACAGTATCTTTTCCATTAAAAAAACAAACAAAATCTCAGACTATCTTGGAAAAACGTGGCTTTTTAAGATTTGGAAGACTGGCATGAGGAAAAGCCCTCAACCATCATTATTTGAGTGCCTTCAGCCTGTAGCACAGGACAGTGAACGAAAATTCTGACGGCACTTGCCTGTTTCAAAGTTATCTTGAAGTCTTCTTGGATTAAGCCTTTTTTCACATTTCTGGTGAAGAGAATGACCACATATTACACATTTTATGACTAAGAAATGGTATTATATTTAAGCATCATCTAATAAGCATGCTGGTTATATCTGCTTTGACACACCTCATGTGTGAATTATTTGTATGCTGAGTATGAATACTCAGCATTAATTCTGTCACATCACTTGACATAGCAAACATGCTTTAAGTCCACAAGACTTTTAGAAGCATGCAAACTTTTAACAGTCACTAAAACATTTCTAACATGCAAACTTTTGTGGGAAAATTTTGAGTACTTTCTAACTGTTTTAAGATGGAAGGGTCTTGCATATGACAGTGTGGAATCAACACATAAGCCCACTCTTCATTGAGCTTGTCCCAAAAGAGGCAAGGGGAATGCTTTTGCAAACATGCTGCTACTGCTAATTAAATTAACATGCTTTAGAGACACAAACTTAGAACTCTCTGGGGAGGAGTTGTTTTAGCCCCAAGTATTGCTGCTGTAAGTACACCAATTCAGAAAAAATATTACACTCTGCAAATTAAGAGTATCCTGACCTTCAAATCAATCAGAAAATTATCACAGGGACACAAAATACTTAAACTTTGAAAGACTGACCATCATGAAAACACAAGTGAAAAAGAGAAATATTTAGAAAAGTCTGAGAAGAGCCTACAAAGTAACCATGGAGCATTAACAGTAGTTTCCATGAAGATCTTACAGATTACTATTACAGTTTGTTCCTATCCATTCAAATTTCTGGGCAGTCAATTCACTCTTCTAGACTCAGACTCAAACATAACTGATCATTTCCTGCTGCAGTGAGAATTTTAGGGCAAGTTTATCGTTTCTGCATGTTTACATGAAAAAGAGAAAGAAGGCAATAACCACAAGGCAGAATGGGAAGAATCTAGTTTAAAGCCTGTAAACAAGAGAAACTAAAGACTGAACAAGCCAGCTGAGCTGCACGGAGGACTGGGGCCTCACTGCTGCACAAGAGCCAACAAATTATACTGAAAAGCTATAAAAAACAGGGAATCAAAAGCACATTCTACTATAAAAGAGACCACAGCCCAGTGAGTCTACTCCCATTGAGAAGAACTGGACCAACACAATTAGTAACTGCAAGGGAAAGTAACATGCAAAGAGTGTGATACCAGAGTTTACAAATTGCTGTAAACAGCTCTACTGTATAATTAAAAAACTGTCTGACATTCTGGCATCCAAGCCAAGTCTGTGTCTCAACATTTGTTTGATGGAGAGAAGGGAAATAATAAGCATTTGCATCACCATTTTCTAAGCGCTGCATAACAAAACCCATGCTTACAGCAAGACATCACACATGAATAAATAAGATGTGTACTACACTGAGTTATTACTACACATCACAGAAGGCTTTCACATGACAGGAACCTGGAAAGCTGCAGGCCTGTGTACTGAAACAGCTGACAAATTTTCAACAGCTAAAATTACTTACTTCTAAAATGAAACCTTTGAAATTTAGTATGCTTGTTTATAGATGTATATGCACACAAGGTAAGAAATGTTATACATCTACAAACATGTATCAAATACTCTGATCAAACATACTTGTGATAGATATGCACTCAACTTTGTTTCAGCAGGATATTTGTAAAGCATTATGGAACCTATTTATGACACAGCCACTGCATGTTTCTTACCAAGGTATGGTTTTGCTTAACTGGTTGACTGTGCAGTCCATTTGTTCGCTTCTTTTGGCTGGAAGTGTCTTGGTTTTGCTTTCTGCCATTGTTCCTCAGGCTCTGGCTCTGCTGCTAAGTCCAAAATAAGTACAGGGAAGAGTTTAAATGGCATAATTTGACATCATTGATATTTTCTACTTAGTAACTCCAACTTCCCTCCAAGTAAGTTCAAAACATGTAAAGAGTTTATTTTGCAGAAAAACTGAAGCCCACTGAAATTAACCAAACATACACTCAAGCTAAAGGGCCATCAGCTGTTACTCACATTCTCTCTTGCTCTATGACAGAATTATTACACAATTAATTCAGGTCAGTGACTTTCCATGCACTAATGCAGATATACTAGTGATAACACCAAAATGGCAAGTGTAATTACTATCTGTACATGATCCAGCACAATTACTACCTGATACCACCACTTCTAGTGTGAGAGATATCAAAGAATTCTCAAGAGTATTCCCTAACTCCATGTTTCTATTCTTGCATTCTGTGGTGATGAAATTCACTATTTTTGTCCAAGAGAGTAAACCCTTATATGAACAAAGACATCTGTTTTTAATAGTTGCCCTGGCGTGACTTTATGATGTTTGTATCCCCAGTCATCTGTTCTGTTTATACTAGGTATTACATTCTGCAATTTTAAGACTGGTTCCGAGAGCGAGGAGGGGAAAAAGAAGCGCAGAGTTTGTTATCAGAAACCACACTTGCTCCCCAACATCCTTCAGTGCTGTCTCCAGTATAGTCAGTGAGAGAGAACTCTCCTTTGCTTTTTAGTTAGTTTTTTTGCTAGCTGAAGCAGACAAGTTCCCTAGACTGCGGGGGCTATTTTTTTTTCTTTTACGTGGAATTGTTTAAACCTGTTCTAGACTGAAAGCCCAGAAAAACACCGGGAGCTCACACCTGCAGCCCACTGGGGCCCAGGACAGCATTTTCCAGTGCTGGAGAAACTGGTAAAAGATTAGAGAAGCTGAGCTACAACCCACAGCAAGAACTTTCTCAAGTTTTTCATCTCCTTTCAGAAAAGTGAGAAGTCTTATTGCTTAATATTATGCAATTTTTATGCTTGTAAACACTTTACTTGTTAAATGAACAGTTTTTTCCACTTCTGTCTAAAAATTTTTTCCCCAAACCAGTTAAGAGAAGGGCCACTTAAATTTGCTCTCTAGAAAGACCCTATCAAGAAGTTTCCTCCCAAAATTGGCCCTAAACCAAGACAATAGACCAGATGCATACGCTTGCCTAAGAAAAAACCTACCTTTATTTTCAAAACTTCAGACACCTCAGAATGATTATATGGCTTTTGTGGCTGTTTTGGCTTCACTAACTGCTCTCCTGAAAAGCCATCTGTAAACACCTGTTGACTACAGCGAAGTCTGGATCTAGTACAGGAAAACAAAGACAGTTTACAACACGACTTTAAATCCACTGAGAGCAGAAGACAAGTATGAAAGCATTTTCTGCTTTTTGAGGACAATCTGGAACACAATCTTAAGTAACCTAATATGGAAACTCTTAATAATGCTCACTGCCATTTGTATTTACAGACAAGAAGCCAAGTCCACATTAGCATTTGTCCTATTGTTTCTTGGTGTTGCCCTGGTTCAAATTACTTAAGTCCTCTCATAAGGACTACAAGTTTTAAAGTTTGCTCTACCACTCTTTACTCAACTGAATCTAAAGCCAGCAGCATTTGTTACCCTACTGATTCCCACAGGTTTTATCTAGCTAGCCACTTCTTAGAGTACTTAACAGTCTTGCTTTAGAGAGTCCTACTTTTCCTGTGCAGAAGTGCCCAAAATATTGAACTTGAGGCACTGGAAGTTACCTACTTGCTTTAGCTTCTGGGTTTTTTTGATTCCCACAAACAAGACTGAGGAAATAATCTCCGTTCTGACACCTGTGTATTGTGACATTAACTAAGTTCTCACCTTACTTAAGATCCTGTGATGTAAGTCTATGCTTTTTGTTAAATTTACCTATTACTGGAACACAAATCTTTGGGGAAAGAGAAAATGACAAGCAGTATTGTATATAATTGTCATTGCATAATATTGTCGTATTTGTATGACCATCGTTCTATAAGAAAGAATATAGAGATGTTAAACTGACCTGGTTCTTACCTAGCTTTTTCCAAGTTGGGCTTAGAGGGTGTGCTTCCTGCAGATGAAAAACCATTGTCACTATCTGAGGAGTCTCCATTCCTTCGGGAAATCCACTCCCTCAATGGCCTGCGAGCCAGGAGAAGTATAACAAAATCTACTTACCAAAACAAATCTAAAGAATTTAAAGCTGTCTGTCTAAAGCTAGCTGGCCTAGCATTTGCCTCATCTCAAACATACCTGATGAAGGGAATTGCCATAAAAAATTTGTTAGGTGCCAAACCCAGCTTAGACTTCGGGGTCATGTCATTTCTGTGGCATGGTAATTTGTCGATAGAAAACCATTCAATATTCTAGAAAAACAAGACATAAAATCAAAATATTCTCTACTGTAGTCTTAGCAGAATGTTACAGATGTGTATGAGCCACAGTTATTTCCCTTAATTTAAAAACTACCATGGAAGACTTAAATTAACAGGCCACAACAGCATTTTTCACGAAAGGTTAATTAACTCTTCCAACTGCCACTACAGTAGCAGATGGTACAGCACAAACTCAGGGCTTGATATTGCACCTAAAATATGAAAGGTGTTAATCAGCAACTAAAATCTGAAAAAGAGTTTCATAAACAAACCAACCAAACCACAGCACACAAAATGTTATAAATAAATGCAAAGCTTTGAATAACTTTCAGTAATTTTTTACTTAAAGTGCCATCAATACTAGACCACCAATACCCATTCAAACGTAAGAAGGGTGTTTAGTTTGACAGTAAGTTTCAGGTTTCATTATAAAAGAAAAAAAAACATGGGGATAGGATAGGATTTGTGTTACCGTTTATTTTTAATATTTAAAACCGTATCCTTTGCAGAATGGGGAACAAAATCAGGAATTCTGACCACAGACAGCGTAGAAGAACCCACATGAGATTTGCTAGCATGGAATCTACTCCAAAGGCTCTAGGTCCAGACAAGATGTAAATTATGGAAATAAGTTACAAACTGAACAATTTTTCAATATAGTTCTACAGAGAGTACAAAACTAGCCTGCCTGGTGGCATTAGGTTAGATGAAGCTTCAAAACTCTGCCATTGCAAGAACTCTTCAATATTCCCACACAGACAGTCACTGTTTTACAAAGTACAATATTTATTGTATATTTTTAAAATATCCTAGAATTTCATCTAATGTCATATTTTAAAGAACAGGCCTCTAATGCAAAAAATTAAATCCTGTCCAATCAAATACTTTCCCTATTTAGAAAGCAAGATGCCCTGTTTAGTCAAACAATCTGCATGGAAATATAGCTGTTTTAAACTGAATTGCCATAAAAGAAAAAAATATTCAAACTTCAAAGATCATAGATACCAGACAAAGGTTCCAACAAGTTGCTACATGAGCCTGTCTTTCCCTCTCAAAATATCTTTTAAAAACCTAATGGTAAAAAATACATCCAAAATAGTTTCCTTTTTCTGTCCCCTTCCCAATCTCCTCCTTAAAATTTACTGGTTTTTGAATCTGGACAGTATTAGCCATGAAAGAGAGAAAACAATCCTTAATTTGTCCTTCTGATATGTAGGCTTTTGTATGTCCCCAATTAATACTTACAACTTGAGAATATATAGTTACATATGCATCTGTAACTAGGAATTCTATGAAATTATTTATACACCACCTATAAGAAAAGGAGAATTGTATTTTAACAGCATGGTCTATTGTCTTTTCATGATGAATGGACATGTCAGACAGATTGTCAAGTATCAGACTTGGAGGTGAGCTGCAAGAAGTCAACACAAAACCCTACAGCGCAGAGATGCCACTGGTACCTAGCATTTGAGGTGTGCATTGTGCTTAATTGGGTTCATTATTTTACACACTTCTGGCTTTAAAAATTAACCTCTGCGAAGTTCCTATAGATTCAAACGAGATAGCACATACCCGAATTTCCCTTCTAGTTTTGGGGTTGAATTTCGTGTTCTTGGGAACTCCTGGAATGATGTACAGCCGTGCTAATTGATCATTAATTCGCAGCTCAATGTAGTCTTCTTTGCAGATATAATCTTTTATGTCAAATCCAGTTTCTTCAAAAACCTGAGAAGTATTTAGATGAAATCAGTGTGCACTATTACTATAAGTGAAGGAATAACTATTTTTCAGATGTATCTATAAAAGCTGTGGGAAAAACAAGCCTTTACACATAGATGTTTGCTCAGAAATAGAAGAAGTATCTACATGCTTTAGACTTCTCTAAGATGGCAGACTTGTTATGCAAGTTGAAACAATTCTATTACACATTCATGAAGCAATTTATTAATATGGGGTTAGTCCTCATTGACTTCTGAAATACTACTGAACTCTGTAGGCACTGCCAAGTGAAGACCTCTTCATCAGATTTTACACAGATCCAGCTTATGGTTTCAGATCTGTGCTGAGTCCAGTGAAAGAAGTTGAAAGACTTATTTCAGACATAAAATAAATTGTCAGTCTTCCCCCAATGATAATAATAGTGCTGTTCACTAGTGAAATCTAAATCGATTTTTCAAAATAAAACCATCAAAAGATTTTTTTCCCATTTTAACTATACCCCTTTTAAAGCTTTTGCTGGCATAACCTGAAGTGAAGAGGAAGACATACTTCATGTAACTCCATCTTGAAGCCACTATGTCTACTTTATCCTTGATAGGTATACTTCAACAAACAAACAAACAAACAAAAATACCCCAAAACCCTGATTTCTCATATACTGATTCAGTCCAATTTCCCTCACCTTAATCTTCTCTCTCAAAAATTCTGGATGTATTATGTTGAATGAACACTGAATTTGTACCAGTAATATTCTTTTACAGGCCATTTTGAATATGCAGCTTCACTACATTATCTAGTTCTCCAGGAGCAATAAATACCACAGATTATTTTGTTTTTCAGATTTTATTTGCCATATACATTGATTCTTGTTCCTGCATAACTGAAAAATAGAAAAGTAAGGTTCTTCAGAATTTTTACATAAAATTCTACAACCTGCAACTCAGGTCCTTAGTCTCTTTGTGTAGCCCAGTGTACAAAAACTAACTTCACATTCCTTCACATTTTTACAGCTATGGTGACCCTTGAAATTAATACGTCAAAAGCCATAAATTACGTAAGACTTCCCAAGCACCACAGGTAATACTTAAAAGTAAATTCACAGTTCAGCAGAGAACTTTAAAAACAGTACTCACTTCATTTAGCACATTAGTGCAAAATAATGTGAAACATAAACACTTTTTTTTTAAATTGTATAACCTCAACCTTGATTACCATTTTGGAACTCAGAAAGGCACCAGAAGGTACATCAGAAGATGACTGCAAGAACAGAGTAATTTATTCACATGACTTCAGTAACGGGATTACCTAAGTAAAGTGCCTTTTCACCCAACACATATATCCTGAATTCAGCAATATTTCACTTCTTTGTCTTAAAGAGCTGACATAACTTACCTCTCTAGCAGCACAGTCATGAGGTGCCTCTTCTTTATTTACTTTCCCTTTTGGAAATCCCCAACCAGATTTTGCTAAATAGCCCTGAACCAAAAGAACCTACAAAACACAAGGGAATGCAACTGTCAAACATGCAGGTGTTCTAACCAATTTCATTAAATGTCCTCCATCCACCATCCCTTTGTTCTCCAAAAGAATATGTTAGCCTCAAGGAAGGAAACCATTAGGTTTGCTGTGTTCTAGCAAGAACTGTGAAGTTTTTTATAGAATCGTATAACTCAGAATTAAAAAAAAAAAAAAAAAAAAAAAAAGAAGGAAAGCAAGCAGAAGTGTATTTATTTACTGTCTCATTTATTATATTTCTCTACACAGCCACCAATATCAAGTAACTGTCAGATCTCTGTGAATCTTGACAGTGAATGCAAATGTCTTCAGAAGAAAAATGTAAACAGCAAAGAATTACTTACGCCAGCATCTGCCATTCCTCCCTCCAGACAGCCCTTCACAACTATTTCCATACTTACATTTTCAAGTGTCTCATCAAGGATAATTGCACCATAGGTTGGCACTCCCATTTTGTATTCTTTCCACTCATCTAAAACCTTATGTACATCTTCACCTTGAGGCAGTAAAAAAGGGCAGTGATTGAAGAGTATAGCAGCATGTTAAGAAAGATAAACTTAAGCAGCCAGTTCCAAAGCACACACTGAATATAAAAGATACTCACTCAAAATTTAGAATAAACACCCCCTCCTCTAAATCTTTCAAGATATATTCTCTTGGAAATAAAAAAAAATATTACAAATAATCTACTACAAAACACTAAAAGTCGGAGTGCATCAAGTAATCCAGCAATTCCTATACAAAGCAATCTCAATAAAGGAAAAAAAAAACAAACACCAAAAAACAAAATCCAAACTCCCCCCCCAAAAAAGCCCAAACAAAACAGAAAAAAGAACCACCAAGAAAAAAGATTGCACAAGGCTGCTTGTTTGAAGGAAGATAATTTTGAAAACAGAAGTAACCCTGTAACAGTTATTTTGAATATGTATTATTTACAAACACATTTTTTAAATTTTGAAACAAGCAAGACAGAAAAAATTTCAGTTCCTTGTGCTCAAAATAAATGGGAATAAATTTTTGCCACAATCATTTGTTAAGATTACAGCACAGAATCCCATTTTTAGTATTTACTATTAAAAAAAATCTTTTTAATGGCATATAGTTACAGAAATCTAAATTCTAACACACTTTATCAAAACTCACCAAGCAGAGAAAATATAAACAACCTCTATAACTCTAAAATTTTGAGAGAAAATCTGCAAGTCCTTAATATAAGTATTAGTATTATGTATTACATATATTATACTACGAATAAAGATTACTCCACAGCAGAATACTTTAAAATACACTGCAGCAGAAGTAATATTTGTGACAAATATGAGCTAAAAAGAGAGATATGTAATGAACATATAACATCCATTACATGGCATTTTTTCTGCACTGCCTACAATTACTAGGAGAACTTTGTTGGTCTGAAAATACATTTATAATTAAAAACATACATAAAATTACAGCATAACATCAACCAACTGACTATGACTATATTTTTACAGTTTACTGTTAAAAGCTGTAGTGCTTCAAAGTAAATACATTATTATGAAACTAAGACAGCTAAGTATGCTGTCTAGTGACACCATGGATAATACTATCTTCAAAGTTTGAAGTGATATTCCAATCTCTCATCAAGAACATATGGGAACAGGCTAAACTAAAATACTTGCTGGATGAAAGCCACAAAGTTTTCTCTAGCAAGGACTAGATGGTACACATTCCAGCTGCCCTTACAAGCCACAAAAAAACCAGAGGACAACCATTTGAATTCAGTAAAAATGCAGTCTGTACCCTACAAAAATTTGCAAAAAATATATACCACTGCCCATGGGGGAACACATACCATCTTCAACTACTTCAACATTGATGTCACTATTTACTTGAAAATTAATTAAACTCTGGAGTTCAGTTTAATGAGCACCAGCAGCTTACACTTGAAACCAACCTAGCATGCAAAGCGCAACCATGAGGGAAAATCCTCAAACATCAGAAACTGACTGTTTTCCATAGCTCTTTAGCAGTACAAGAAGCATCTCTTTTGTGGGTGCCACGAAATTCTGGAAGCAGTGAACTCAGCAACATCACATACCTAGCAATACTAACTTTTAATCATTAACACATGAACTGATATTATTGTACTATGAAATATTGTTAACAATATTCAGTTTGCACTTTACCATCACGACATAAAATAATCAGAGTAATAAAAAGGATATCAGCTTTAGCAAAGTCTCTTATCCCGCACTGAGGTAATCCTGGTGTGTTTTGCATGTAGAAATCCAAATAAAACCAATGGGCAAGTTCAATCTGAAAACATACTCTGATTGCATTGTCTCTCTCTTCACTTGGAATGTGCAAAATAAATCGGCTGCCAGGAAAGAAAAAGAGGAAGATTAGCTAAATCTACTGATTTAAATACAGCTAACAATACAAAATTGCAACAGTATATAATTCTTAATCTATTAGCACATACCAACAGACCACTAGATCCTCCTCATGTTCCACAAGGACAGTAAAAGTTCTCACAAAGTAAAACACAGCTTTAAAAATCAAGAAGGAAAATGGATTATTTTGTTCTTTCAGAAACATCAAGTATAGTATACTAAGTAAATTAACTGTTGTGAAAACAATGAGTGTTAAGACCGCCTACTTAAATGTCTGTTACAAAAATGAAAACATTTTTACAAGTCCATTAAATCCTGCAAATTCTCATAAGATATTTCAGTGCTTTTCATATTTTCACTTAATTATATATATTTTTATATATATATATAATATTATAATTATTATATATAATATATTCTATAAAATATATAAAATATATAAATAATATAATTATATATTATATATTATATATAAATATATAATAATATAATATAATACAATATAATATATTTATATATTTACATTTTTATATTTTCATATATAAATAAATAAATATTTACTTATATATAAAATATATAATTATATTTTATATATTTTATATATTATATATGATAATTATATAGTTATAATAAATATATAATTATTATAAATAATAATATTGTATATAATTATTGTACATTATTATTATATAGAATTATATATATAAAATATATATAATCTAAATATATAATATATATTTTCACGTAGTTATATATTTTCACTTAAACCCACAGTAAACCAATAATTTATGTAGATTTTTAAATTAAATATGATCCTGCTTATTTTTTCAGTCTGAACACGATGATCAAGTTTAGCCCAGATACTGGCACACAGAGTCACTGAGACAAAAGTTTAAGCAGAACTGTGTGATAGTCCATTTTAGTTAGGCAGAAGAAGACTTATTCCTGTATCTATATCAAAAGCAAAACTCCATTTTTAGAAATTTAACGTCATACACCCCACTGAACTTAAATCATTTGATGGAGATCTCTGACATTCAGCTCCTGTGTGCCACCAGCTAAATTCCAAAAATGCATAATACCATTGCTCAAACCAGAAATACTGTATCTTTACTTAAAATCTGACGGTTAAGAATTATCACAGGATCTGAGAATTGGTTGCCTCTCCAAGGGACTCTGGCCAAGAACAGAGGCAGAAGATCACTGGTGCAGACACACACTTGACACCCCCCAGACTTCCAGGCACATTCACAGGTCCTGCAAGTACTAGCACAGGTCTCCTTTTCCACCCATAGCCCTGCCCAGATCCCAGACCCTCCCACCCATCACACACGTCCCTGCCTCACCACATGGTCCAGTTTGAAGTTTGCTAGTGAGTACACATGCACAAAAAGCCTGGGGAAGACACCTGTCTCTCCTCCCCCCAGTGCATGGGCTGTGACCCACAGTTCTGCTGCAGCTGCCTCTCACTCGCACCATTTCCCCCACAATATTTTAAACAAACATTAATAATTATCTACTTTTATATGTTTTATTAATTACATGTGCTATTTAACTTATCCTTACTCTAAGTTTCTTGTTTTACTACATATATTCTGTTTTAAAGTTAAAAAACAAAAGGGGGAGTTGACTCCTCAAAAGCGCTTATAAAAAGCATTGTATGTTCTTAATTTTTTTAACTGCTCCTTAATAGATTCTAATTCACTGACTGTTAGTCATTTCAGCAGTAAACTGCAACTACAGCCCAAACAGAAATCCCCGATGTCAAAGCTAAACTGGATTCCAGAAATGAATGTCAAGCCGTGTCATGCACAAGAACGCACTAACAACTCCTCGAGCAGAGTAACAGGAACACAAACGTGAGCAGCACAGAGACCACATTTTATGCCAGACATGCTGTGTCCCACCTGAAGACACCATTTGTCTGTCCAATTCAAACCCCCTGTCTAGTCAGTGTGACAGTAAAAGATTGGCCGATACCTATATATTATGATCCCTTGATCAAAAAGCAACTTAAGAGTATGCCAGGTGAAGTTGCCAATGGGACCAATCCTGTAATTAATTGAGACATTTAAACCAAAGAACTTTCCAAAGCACCTTCCAAACCCAAAGAATTGGAAATTCTTGGTTCTTTAACTGTGGATTTCTGTCTTACATTTTCAAATACCAATTAGCAAGAAAATGATTCTCCAAAGTACAATGTTGCTACCAATTACCCTGCTTATAGAAACTCAAGTTTCTGGTGAAATTACTCCGATAATTAAGGTGGAGTTTCCAAGATTGACCAATATCCACAACAATTACCAAAAGGATATTGGTTCAGTTGTAGAAATAGGGCTTAGCAAGGCATTCCATCACGCCTTGAAGGTGGTACATAGTGCTTAAATAGTAATTAAGAAAAAACATAAAAGAAAAATATTTACCCATCAATATGAAGAAAATTGTAACAGTGATTTTATGTCCTAGAAAGCTGCAAAAAGGGGTTCAGCAAGTTTGTTACTACCCCAACTTGCTTCTGCCATGGCATTGAAACAGTTAGACTGAGTTAGATGTTGGCTATGTAAACAAACCAGTGCACATCCACTGCAATCAGTGATATGCTGAGAGACGTCAACAGTGTTAGACATGCTATCCTTCAAAATCAAACAGCAATTCATTTTTTTACTAGCACATAGGCATAGTTGTGAAGAATTTGAAAGATCATGTTGTATGAATTTTTCTGACCATTCAAAGTTCATCCATAAACAACTTCAAAAATTAAATGATTTGACAAATCAAATTAAAGCCCACAACGGATTATGACTGAATAACCTGTTTGAAAGACAGACCCTTGCACCTTGGCTAAAGAAGCTTTGCAAACACATTATGTGCATTATATGCATGTTTATATGCATTAATTGTTAAAGTGATATCAGTGATAATGCCTTGTATATTTCATTGTGCACAGCAAATAACAAACAAGGTCATCAAAAAAGTCTTTTTCGTTCAAGACAGAAGGGGAAATGTGGGAAATGGATTTGTAGAGAATTCTCAAAGCCTGACAGAAGACTCACATAGTATGTATCTGTATGCAAACACAGAGATAGCAAATGCTGACTTAAAAATTATATGGAATAGGACAGACACTGTTGAAAGAGAAATGGAACTAGAAACAAGTTTCAAATGATGGTCTTGCAAATTAAACTAGATACTTGGAGAAATAGAATTATGAAAGGTGCATTGCAGTTGGACCCACAACGGGTAATTTTAGATGACTGGCTTTGAGGCATTAACAGCATTGTGTGGCAAAAGCTGATAGGCCAAAGAATGCTTATAATGTATTGTAATTTAGAAATAGTTTGGCTGCTGATTGTGATGGCATGAATTATAACATCTATATTGTCTCACCCTTCACATGAGAATAAAAATGCAATAAAAGATTTTAAAACGCCTCTCAGTTGCCCCATATCTTGATCAGAAAAGGGTATATATAATCCGACACATGGAGACGTGTCTGTGGTTTCTTGGCAGCTGGTCAATTAGTGAAATTACCAGGTTTGTTTCTTGTCATTCTGTTTACTTCTCTTTTCTTAGGTCTGTGTCTACATATTTTTTCATTCTGATTTCCCCACCTTTTTCATATTTTCCAAAAGCAGGTCCATACTCAGATAAACTTGCTGGAATGAAGTATATCCCCTCATCAACCAGTGGCCAGGTTTGGTTTCCACCACCACCTTCGTTACGATTCCTCTGTCGGGTTTGTAGCCCTGTATGCTTTATTTATGGATTGCTCATCTTCTTATCCATTTTTCACACTGAGAAAGGACCTTGTCCAGATACCCTTAAAGACCTTGGCTGGCCTGAGAGAGGGTCTGTGTGAACCTCATGAATTTCAACATGGTGAAGTTACCATGTGCAAGGTGCTCTGCCTGGGTTGGGATAATCCCAAGCACAATGTGAACACAGGCTGATCAAAGAATGAACAGAAAGCAGCTCTGGGGAGGAGGATTTGGGGTGTTGGTGGATGAGAATCTTGACATGAGCTGACACTGTGAGCTCCCAGCCCATTCTTTTGATGGGACACAGTGTCCACAGCAGGTTGAGGGAGGTGATTCTCACCCTTTATTCTGTTCTGGTGAGACCTCACCTGAAGTGCTGTGTCCAGCTATAGGAACCCCAAAGAGGATTGGGATCTGCTGGAGCAAGTCTCCCTTGTGGCCTTCCGGGACCTAAAGAGGGCTACAAGACAGCTGGAGAGGGGCTTTTTACAATGTCATGTAGTGACTGAACAAGGCAGAATGACTTTAAAGAGAAAAATGGCAGGTTTAGATAATAGGGAAAAAAATCTTCACAGTGAGGGTCATGAGACACTGGCACACATTGCCGAGAGGAGATGCGAATATGCTGTCCCTGGAAGTGTTCAGGAACAACCTAGTCTATGAAGTGACCCTGCTTATGGCACAGGAGGTAGTATGAGATGATCTTTAAGATCCCTTCAACCCCATATGATTCTATGATTCTCCCTTGCATTAATAACCTTATTCACATCAACATTTCACCACTTCCCAATTTTCAATTGACCCTACCACTCCCAATTTCTTTTGAAGGCTCTATTCTGACTGCTGAAAAGATCCCTTATCTATAAAACTGCTGTAACTAAAAGATAAAAACTTTAAAATCTATTTCACTTCTAGTTTATGTTTCTTGCCCCAGCACTGCAGCTGAACATAGATCTAAAGATAAAATACGCAGCAGTATCAAAGAGGAGTAAGAATAGGCCAGGCATTAGGCTCAAAGAACAAGAACAAGTAGGATGATATTTATTAATCAAAAAGTTAACTTCTAAGTTGAGTGACTCAAGTGCTAACAACAGGTTGTTCTAGGTTGTTCTGGGTGCAGGTGCCAGGTGCTGGCAGTGATGGGCTAATGCTGGACACCCTGTGGGACACAACTGAAGGCAGCAGCTGAGATGGTGGTGCCTGTGGGGAAGTGTATTTAAGAACAAAAATACCCAACAGGCAGAGGAAGTGAAAAACACAGCATGAAAGAGCAGTGGAAAAACCAAAGCTGGAGAAGAAGGAGGAAGAGATGATGTCTACCCTACAGCCTGTGGAGGATCACATGCTGGAGCAGACAGATATGTCCTGAAGGAGCGTCAGCCTGCAGGAGTGATCCCACACTGGAGCAGCAGGAAAGCATAAGAAGGAAGAAGCGGCAGAGATGATGTGTTACGGACTGACCACAATCCCCATTCCCCATCCCCTGAGCTGCTCACAGGGGAGGAGGTAGAGGAGAGTAGAGAATGAAAGCATGAAGCCATCATGAAGTTTCCCAGGGAAAAACATGGATTAAAAAAAAGTTTCAAATGTTTTTTGAAAAGGGGAAGTGTGTGGCTCCATGAGTACCTGGCTACTTGAGCAAGGTGAACCAACCACAGTCCTGAAGTGAAAAAATGGGGCTAACAGCATTTGTTTACAAGACAAAGAGAGTATCAAGACGCTGCTAAACTCACATTAGATCTCTGCACCTCCACATCTTTACTCAAATACCTCCATAGCACGAGGCAGCATAACAAAAACTGACCTGGGATTTGTTATTTAACAATACCCAGTAACTGAGTAGTAAAAATCACCTGTCATTTTCTACCGAAATTCCCACTAATATCATATATCAATGGAAGAATGTAGAAGTGACAGACACTTCTATAATGCATTTATAACATTAACACAATTATAATACAAAACACCATTCTGAAGACAGAAGATGACAGTATCATAAAGAGACAGAGTAAGACAGTGGGACTGACCCTATTACAATGTAAGATTCAAATACTCATGGGCCCTTCTATCAGCCACAAACAGGCTGTATCAGTTCTGTAGTCACTGCAATCCCCCTCTGGATTTTCTGAAGTCTTAAATACTGTATCATATGTGAGCAGGGATCTGAAAGGCAAGTTTCTCTCTCTGCAGGGAGCCCAAAGGAGACACAATGGAAATACAAACATGCTTCAGAGGCCAGATTTAGGGCATTGAACATTTACATGTCTATCACAAACTCTGACTCCTCCATTACATAAGTGTGAAACAATACTGAGCAGGACAGTTCTACCTTCCTGTGGTATTCTCACTTCTAAACATTTTCGCTCATTTGAAAACCATTATCATAGTAAGTGGGGTATCTTTCCTCTTCACCACCTTTTCCCTCTTTTACATAAATACGTCATAAGGCGTCTCTTGGAGGTGGTAAAATAAAATATTATTTCATGCCAAATATCACATGCAGTTTGTGTCATCACATTCTGGGGAAGAGACAATTTACAAAGTTAGAAGATGATCAGAGGCTAAGAAAATACGTGTAAAACACAACTTTTCCCTTTTAAACAACACAGAATCCACGCTTTATGAAAATCAAAACGCAAAGCCCCTCGAACAAGAAAAGCATTTCACTCAAAGAACCGACAAGTAGGAGAGGGCAACTTCTCCGAAGGGTGTCCCTGTGGCTCTTCCCTTCCCGTCCGCTGGCACGTTCCCTTCCAGCAGAGGTAACTCACCAGAAGCGACTCCTTGTCACCCCTTCCAAATGAAACCAGACCTCGGGAGCATCAGCGCCCGGCTACACGTCACGGCAGCCGCACGCTCCCAGCTCTTCTTTAACCTGCGCAAACACCGCCGACGCAACTCTACCTTTTCCGGCCCAAACCCCGCAAGAAATTCCCACAAACAATGTTCCTCCACTTGCCCCGTGCACTCAGCTCCTGGCCCGCCGTCGGAGCAATCCCACACCGGGTCCGGAGGGTACCGCGGGCAGCCTTCCCGCCGTTCCAGGACGGATTCCATCGGGAGGGCAGAGCCTCGGGCACGGGGGAAAGAGGGCGAGCCTCGTCCTTCCGCTTCCCGGCCGGCGCGGAACAGCCAAAGCCACCCCTCAGTCCGGGTGGCCCCGCACTCCCTCAGAGTCCCGAGCATCCCGGGCTCTACGGGGCACCGGGCAGGGGCAGGCGCCCTTCCCGCCCTCCGGCACCAGCGGCACCGCATCCCCGGGGCCGCGCCACCCCCCCCCCCCCCACCACCACGGCCGAACCTGCATAGGTCGTCCAGGACGCTGCTGGGGATCTCGGCCCGTTTGGTCTCCATGGGGAAGCGCGGCTCATCCCGACGCGGCGGAGGCCGGGGCGCAAGGAAGCGGCGGGGGCGCGCTGCGGAGGGCGGGGGGGTGGCGGAGCGGCGGCTCCCGGGGCCAATCGGCGCGCACCGACGGCGGAGCGGCGGCCAATGGGCGGGGCGAGCATTGGGACCGGCGCGTTCAGGTGATCGCGGACAGCCAATGGGCGACGGGGGTTCGCCGCGATCGTAGCGATAACGTCCGGCGCCGGGCCACGGGAGGGGACGCGGAGCACTGGGATGGGAACAGCGGGACACGGCACGGCTGCGAGAGAGGGAGGGGACCCTGCCCCTCTGCCTGGCCCTGGGGAGGCACTTCGGGGGTGCTGTGTGTAGCTCTGGGCTCCTCAGCACAGAGACAGGGAGACACGGGAAAGGGTCCAGCAGAGGCCATGAAGATGAGGTTGGTGTGGAGCATCTCTGCTTTGTGAGGAAAGGCAGCGGGAGCTGGGCCTGTTTAGTCTGGAGAGGACTAAGAGGGAATCTCATGAACGCAAATAAATATCTCCAAGGCGGGTGCCAGGAGGATGGTGCCAGACGGTTTTCGGTGGTGCGCAGCGGCAGGATGAGGAGCGATGGCCATAAACTAAAACACAAGAAGTTCCACCGCAGTATGAAGAACTTCACGTTGAGGGGCGGCAGAGCTCTGGACCCACTGCCTGGGGAGGGCGTGGAGTCTCCGTCTGGAGACATTCAAACCTACCCGTTCCTGCGTCCCGTGCTCCAGGTGGCCGTGCCTTGGTGGCGGAGGGGTTGGAGGGGATGACTCCCGAACGGGAATAATTCTGTGATTCTGCGAAGCAAAACCGGCTCCGCCGGCATTCCCGGAGGAGCCTCCCTGCCGGCAGAGGGTATCGCCGCTCTCTCCGCGGCAGCTGCCGCTGGCATTGCAGCCTCTGATTTCAAGTAGCAGCGACTATTAGATGCATTTCTCCTCTTGTTCTTCCCCTCCCTTTCCTCGCCAAACTCTCTGAGCTCCGTCTGGATTGGGGAGAGAATCAGCAAAATGAGAAACCTCGTTGGTTGAGATAAAGACTAAATTGTCTAGTAACTTACCTATGAAACTGTGGGGAATGCAAAATCTGCACACAAAAGAAAGCAAAACAAGAAATTAATTTGCTGCTTCCCGTGACCAGGCAGATGTTCAGCCATCTCCAGAACAGAGCTCCATGACGTGTAACAGTGACTTGGGGAGACAAATGCCATCGCTCTGAAAGTCCCCGCCTTTTGTTCTCCCCACAGCTTTATATCCTGATAATGATGCTGTATGGTACGGAATATAATCAACATTGTGTTCAGCACAAATACAAAACAAAGCTCCATACTAGCTAATTAGCTCTGCCTCAGCCAAAACCAGCACACAGAAACACCAGTCTAGCATTACCCTGAAGACACAAAAAGTATGCACATTCATAGTTCAGTTATTGACTGTTAGATACAGAAAGTGAGAGATGTATCCTTTGCCTCATTTCCAAAGTTAAAACAAAGAACAGGAGGCTCCATAATACCTCCAGAAGTATAAGGGAAAGGCATTCAGCCAGGTATAGAAAGAAAGAACAATATTGGAAGAAGACTTTGGAGTCCAATCTTACTAGAAGCAGCAGTAGTATTTATATATATTGCTGCCTTGCTCATGAGCAAACTCCACTAAGTGGTATTTGACAGTGACTTTTGCTCCACTTCCTTTATTGCTATGATGCTCGAGATGATGGGTGGATCACTTTAACACTGACTTACAGAAGTACTTTGCTAGGGAGAGTGAAGTTCTATTGATATGTCTAGACAAAGGAACAACTGGAAGGGTCTGTGTTCAAACTGATCAATCCTATTGCTGATGCAAAAAGCTCCATTTTTACCAGAAAGAATAGATGTAGGAGGGTCTTAAAAAAGTTATAGCATCTGGATTGTTTCAGGTATCTTGCTGCTACTGTTTTTCCCTGCTTTGCTACATTCACAAACTGCCCCCATGTCCCAGTCCCCATCTCTCGTGTGGATTTGGTACCAGGAGCTCCTACAATTAAAAAAGAGGAAAAGAAGTGGCTTAGAAAATGCACTTTGACGTCTCATGACACCTATGGTACTTTTAGCCCCATCATGGTTTCTGAAAAATACCCAACCTGATACAATGAAGAAGTAGATGTGTCAAATGTTACCTAAGTTATAAATAATTCTTGTATACTACAGATCCTTAACATATGAGAAATGTACTACCTGAAGAACATAATGGAAGTTTGTAGACAGTGTCCCAGACAGGAGAGAGAAGAGAGACACATTTGAACATTTCTACTTTCTCCATTTTGGAGACATTGCTGGAAGACTAGGTTTGCCTGAGCAGTGACGTAAGAAAAAAATATGTTCATAAGTAGGATTTGGAGCTGTGTATCATTGTCATTTCTTTTTCTTGCCGTGCATTTTCTAATTTCTTTGATAAACTAACATGCACTCTTTTCACCCATTAGCTCACGTGAAGCAAGTTGAGTTAAAGCTGACACATTCAGGTAATATTTCCCCAAAGATAAATCCTCCAGGGAACTTGCATACTTTGGTGGCAAAGTTGGCAACAGCTTTTATTAAGCTCCAAGTGCAATTAAGAGAGTAGGAAAGCCACACAAAACACTGAAAAAGCTCACCCAGTACCCACAACACCTCACAGCTCCAAGCAATGTCCAGAATCACCCAGTGGTGTAGTCAAACCGGTTTTTAATCACTGCTTATCAGTTAGCCTTGGCAGTCAGAAAGGCAACAATAAGATATTTGGAAAATAATGTTGTTGTCTGTTTGCACTAAGAAATGAGAGAAGATGACAGAAAATAAAAAGGGGGCAGCTATTTGCACATTCAGAAAGGGATTTCAGAAGAGGAGTTGGATTACAGAGGACAACCAAGAGCTGAAAGTGGAGAAAGTTTTGCTTGGGTTTTTAGTAAGTGAGATTTGCATTGGATAGGAAGACATACTCAGATGCCAAGCACCAGCCAAATCCAGAACTCAACAAACATTTATTTGCAGTTTATGTGAATTAGAAAAAAGACTGAGGCAGAGCCTTCGGAGTCTGCAATCAAGAGACTGCAGACTTCAGCTTGCCTAAGTAATCAGAAAAGGGCATTAATTCCACTCAGCCCTTCAATAAACAGAATCTATTTCTTCTAAAATCCAAATAATTAATACTATCTAATAGAATAAATCTGTTTATTCTAAAATAACCAACAAAGGGTGGAGGTGGCAGGTAAGTGGACTGAAAAGCATTATCTTCTCTAAACAGTATGAGCTCAGCACCCTCAGTTGCTACAAGTTGGCATTTTGGGTTAAATTTGTATGCAAAGAGACAATGCAAGCACTACTCCCCTGCTTTGCTCTGTGTGTTACATTGTAAAAGATGAGTAAAGAGCTGACACACAGACCATCAGGAGGACAGCAATATAGTGTAGGACCAGTACCATATAACCCACCTGGAGAAACATAAACACTTAAAATACATTGAAGCAAATTTTACTTAAAGCAAATCACCCACACAAAGGTTAATGAAAATTTAGGCTTAAATCTGTGTTCATCTTGTTCCCCTGATTGTAAAAGAAAGAGAACCATAAAGATCTGAAAATAATCTGGAAGGGTTTTTAATAAGTGAGAAGTGCCATTGAAAAGGGACACACTTTTGTGGTGCACAAGACATTGTAAGATGCACTCTGTAGCAGACTTGCATGAATAATGGTACCTAAACTTTGGAGAGTTGCAGAGGAGATAGAAAACGCACAGAAAAAGTTACATTATGTATAGAGAGCTGTGGTGAGCCTGTTCAGAAAACTGTATTGTGCTTTTTCTAACATTACAGTACTTTCATAATGAGATAAAATAATTGCCATCTAAGACTTTGCAGGTAATCACTAATTTAATGGCACTAATATGCATTGTTTTACATACATGACATGACATGGCATGCTACAGATCAAGAAATAGGACTTGTTTAGGCAACACTGATCTCAAAAGGGCTTAACCAGCTGGTCCAGGTAACACACATATCCCTTGGGATGTGATCATCCATTCAAACTCCAAGTCAAGCAGACCATGTTGGAGGAAGTCCAGCTCTGGGACCCCCAACATCAGCAGGACATGGACCTGCTGGAGCGAGTCCAGAGAACCACAAGGATGATCAGGGGCCTGAAGCACCTCTCCTGGGGAGACAAGCTGAGAGAGATGGGGTTATTCAGTCTGGAGAAGAGAAGGTTCCAGGGAGAGCTTATAACACCTTCTTGTACCTAAGAGAACCCTACAGGAAGGATGAGGAAAGACCTTTTTGCAAAGGCATGTAATGACAGAACAAGGAGGAATGGTTTTAAACAAAGAGAGTACGTTTGGATTAGCTATTGTAAAAAAACTCTTAACTGTGAGAATGACAGGGCCCTGGCAGAGGCTGCCCACAGAAGTTGTGAATGCCCCATCTCTGCAAGTGTTCAAGGCCAGGCTGGACAGGACTCTGAACAACGTGGTCTAGTGGAGGTGTCCCTGCCCATGGCAGGGGGGTCAGAACAAGATGAGTTTTAGGGTCCCTTCCAACCCAAACCGTTCTGTGAGTCCATGAAGTACACACCTGTGCTAAAGCCACTGCTCACCTGAGCAGTGGACCACAGCTCAGGGTGAAAAGACAGTTGAAGTGTGTTGAAGACAGTTAAAGAAGTAAGAGATCTATCTAGTGACTAGGCCAGTCTGATCCTAAAATCAGATTAAGTAGCTTAAAATATCAAAAAGTAAGTATATGGATTTGTATTAACTGGAAAAATAAAGGTAGAGAAAAAAATAGGACACAAAAAAGTAAAATGAAGAATGGAGTATCATAAAAAGGACATAACTCTGTAATACACTCTTGTTGGGATTCCTTAGAGAGTGAAGACATGATTTATATTTGGATTGATTGAGGATGAGCAATTCCAGACTGGGCCCACAGGGCCTGCAGGCCACAGTGACGCAGTTGGAAATTCATAATTGTGGCACAGTAGAAAATTCACAGTTTATATTAAAGTGTTTTGGGAAGTAATGGGTTTCTAAACATAGAATTGTAGTTCTGACACTTTAGCCACCTTAAGACTTAGATAAATAAGGGTTGTTTGCATTCTTTGCAAAAATATGTTTGCAAGTATAGCCTGTAACTGTAAACTATGTGGTGAACCTATATAACTTACCATGGGCTGATAATAAAGGGGGAATTCGACATGGAAGCTGCATCAGTTTAGATGTGTCGTTTGTCCTGTCTGACCCCCTAATAGTCAGAGTCCCATTGCTACACACTCTTTTCTATTAGTTTGTTTCATAGCACAACCCTCAGCAGGCAGGATTGTTGCCTCAAATTTGTCTGCTTTTCACTGTTTGCATTTTGTTCTCACGCACCTTCAAGAAAACTATGTATATTTTTAGAATTTATCTACTTTGTTTACATATTTCTTCTCTGGGAGGAGAAAGATGGTGATGTTAATCAACAAGGTCGAAGAGGTGGCTACCTGTGTAGCCAATCTTTGGCCTACTTGTCAAAGTGTATATAAGATACAGTCAGAAAAATAAAGTTCTGAGCTTTCCTGCTGACTTTTCTGCTGCCTGCTTCATACTTTCATGTCCCTAACAGCAACACAGGATAGGCAGCCTGCCATTCTGCATGTGGTACACAATTCTAAGGGTCCCCTCCCCAGCCCAGGTGTGTCCTGTAGCCTGTGACATTAGATGTCAGGTCTGGTACTTCATGGTAATCTACAGATAGTGGCTGGGTAGCCTGACAAATGGGCTACTGCTGCATGTGCTTTGGTTCTGGTGTTTAGAATACCACTACTTTAAAATCTTTCTAGGTAGAAAGGCACTTATCCTCTTGGTTCTCCATGGGGTAATTCTGCTACATTTTTCTATTCCTTCCTCTCCTGCAGAAGCTCCTTGAGCAGGTCATGCAATCCACCTTTAACCTTCCTCTCTAGATCTTTCAAGTTACAATATTCCTTCCTCATTTATGTTTTTAGGTTTTTCTGGGAACATGAAAGGCCACTGCCCAATACAGCATGTTCTCCATATTGAGCTGTAAGACTCTTGTTATTTTTTAGTACAGTACCTTACCTTTATTTCTATTTAACTTTCCAATTTCTTTCTTCTGAAAACTCATTTTTCTCTGGTTCTGTAACATAGGTATCTTAAACAAAACAATTATGCACCTTACTGCTATAAAGAGTTTAGAGTTTACACAGCACACTCTAGTGCACTGAAAACATTTGTCTAGCACTGATCAGCTGGGGGAGCTATTAATGCCACATTTTATAGTTTAGTTTTAAATAAAAGGACAAAAAAGCAGACAGTGAGTTATTATGAAAACTCAGCAGGAATTTAGTTGGTTTTAACATTTTTATTAAATTCTCTTTTTCTATAATACTTTTCTATCTTACCTGCTCTCCTCCTCAGTCTTTCAGTCTTACAGGTATGATGAAAAAAGACCACATTTTTAAAGGAACCTTATTAAGTGCAAAGAGAATGAGCATGGGAGAGAAAATACGCCCAAAATACCAAATAAGTTTCCATGAGGCTTTTGCACTCCTGCAAACCATGATCCAATTCTGCAAATATTCAGTTTGAGAACTACTCATTTAGAATTTATAAGGTCCTGTACTTTCTCCACACCCCAGCATAATCATAAGTAAACTGAGAGTGACACTGTTTTCTGCAACCTTTGGTGAGGCTTACCTTGTTTCACTTTTAACCTTTAGGCACATGAGAACACTAAAATTTGCTTATAAGACAAGGAATTTCTACACAGCAATGTCTTTATACTTGACAAAAAGGGAATCTCAGTTGAGTTGCTAACATTTTAATATTGCTGTATTTTAAATTAAGGTATAGAATTTTGTTCTGCTTGAAGTCAAGAATTAAATCTCTCACAGATCTTGTTAAGGACCATTTCTTAAGGCTACATGGCACTGTTACTTATCTTTATTAATTTGAAAGCATTAATATATTCCTTCATGCTAGGTAATTCCAGTCCAAACAGTCCCCTACATCCTCTGTAAAACCCAAGGCATATCAGCTGGATTCAGCAGAAAAAGAAGGGAAAAGGAAGGGGCTGGAATACATGGCATAGGATGAGGGTCAAGGATCTGTGACTGTTGTGCTTCTTCTCAGAAGTGAAGGCCAAGAAGGGACATCAATTGCTACCTTCAGTTGTCTGTTTGGAGGTTAAAGTGAACTGGACCCTCCTCAGAAGTATAAAAAATCAGGGCAAAGGACAAGATGAAACAGCCACATGTGACATCAAAGGACATCTCAATTTCAAATGTAGGAAAAACATCTCTGTGGTTGCAGTTAAGCACAGCAAAGGGCTGTCCAAGGAGGCTGCAGAATTTCCATCCATGAATATTTTCAGACCCTAAGGCATCCAAATCCTGAGCATCAGGATCTACCTTTAGCATTAGGCATATTTTGAGCAGAACACTGGACTACATAATCTCTAAAGATCACTTTTAACTCTATTTTTGAATTCTATTAAAAAAGAAACCCTGTATCACAAAACAAACAAAAATCAATCAAAACAAAAAAACCAAATTACAATTACAGGAAAACCCTTTTGACCAGCGTTATAGACTAAATATTATTCTCCCTCTTCACCTCTGCTTTAGTAAGACAGTTACTGGAAAGAAGAAAATGTATTTTCAGCAATTAAATTTAAATTCTTTCCAAGATGCCTTCCCCCAATATACTGACAGCTCCAAAGCACAATGCAATGTTTACATTTAAATGTTTTTAGGTGAAGATAAGACATGCACAAAAGAAGATTGATTAGTATTTTCTCGCACACTCAGGAGCAATACAGTTTTGAAGACGGCATAAAGAGTCCCAGTATTGGTTATAATGCTGAGTCAGACGCAGAGGAGTTGCTCGGAAGGGTCAGCCCAGTCGAGGAAGTTTCCAGGACATCATAGCCAACAAATTATATTTAGTTGGCAAGAACATTGCGCACACCATAAATTCCAGGGTACAGTTACAGCAAAGCGCTGCTGCCCTTGCCGTAGTCACACACGCCTTTTCGGTATCCGCAGATTGTCATAACCTTTCTTCTACATCACATCAATGCCAACAATCTGTTTCTGACTTTTGCTCACCGTGTCTGAAATCGACAGTACCACGCGCTGATGTTGGGGGTGGGGGGATATTCTAGCAGTTGTAGGCAATTGGAGCCGGCTACGTGCGTGGCCTCCTTCTCTCTGCCATCTTTGACACAGAGGACTCGCTGTTTGATTATTTGAATAAGGCGGACCATCCTTGCAGGGATCTATGTCCCTGGCCCCCCTCTAGAATTAAAAATCTACCCCTGTCGGCGGGACAAGGAGGGCGGGAGGCCGCGGGGGGACATCGGCTGCATCCCGCCTGCTGCCTGGGGACCCCCAAACCCATCAGGGACCAGGTCTGCCTCGGCGAGGCGCACCCCCAGACCTCCATTTCGCGCAGGGGCGGGCTCGGTCCGGACCTGCAGCCGGCGAAAGATGGTTCCCCGCCGCTCGCCACCGCCCCCGGGCGCGGTGCCACGGGGATGGGCGCTGGGTGCCGGGGCGGCGCCTGCGCTCGACCGCGGGAGCGCAGGGCTGCGGAGCAGAGCGGAGCAGAGCGGAGCGGGCGGCACCGGCGCCATGACCGCGGCGATGCGGCAGCGGTTCGACCGCTTTCTACACGAGAAGAACTGCATGAGCGCCGTGCTCGAGCGGATCGAGAGCAAGACCGGCGTCAGCCGGACCTACATTGCCATCGGTGAGCCCCGGCCGCCACCGCGCCGGCACCCCGCGGGCGGCCGCGCCCTGCCCGCTCCTCCTCGCCCGCTCCCTCGGGCGCTGACTGCTCTCTCCTCTCTTCTCAGGCATCCTGGGGGTCGTGGCCGTGTACCTGGTGGTGGGATACGGCGCGTCTCTGCTCTGCAACATCATCGGCTTCGCCTACCCCGCCTACGTCTCGTGAGTGTCGCGACTCCTGCCCCCTCGCCACACGATGGTTCCGGGTGCCGCCCGCCGATGTGGCTGCAAAATCGCATCCCTTGCGGCGGTGCCGAGCCTGTCTGGGGTGGCATTCCGGGGCCGTGCTCCTAAAGTGTTTTTGCCGCCCACCCGTTTCCTTGAGCAGGTACAGATGCCAGGTACCAGGTGAAGAACGAGGCTTCTCCCATCTGGCGAGTGCTACGTCAGGCGTTACAGATGGGAGACGCTGGGTGGTTTCCACACTGGATAACCGGTTCCTGTAGCGGTTGTGCTATGAGGTTGGGTTCTCAGCTTTGTCATCTCCAGCAGGAAGCTGAATCGTGCCTGGCTGCTGGTTAACGGGAGGGAGGATCCCCGTTTTGAGGATCCCCGTTTTGAGGATCCCGGTCAAACCAAACTGATGGTTTGACCGGAAGGCAGGAAAGTGCTGGCGCATCGTCAGCGTATGCCTGGTACAGAGTACTAGGTACTGTGATGGGCTGGAGACAGAGGTGCATAAAGGAGTGCTGTTTACTCCAAACCTGCCTCGCTGATGAGGGGTGGAGGAAAGGAAAATGCTGTAGCTCTTCTGGAGCGTGAAAGAGTTTTAAAGACTTCCTTTTTCAGAGGAAGGACTCCTTAGATATTCTTTAAAACAAAGTAACTGTTACCTTTCACGTGTTATATAGTCCTTTAGACCACAATGCATTTCCTGTTAGGCAGCACCACAGATGAGTGTGGTCCTAAAGACTGCAGAAACATACTAAATAAAATCTTCTGTGTAACCTAATACATCCATCAAATGAAAGTCCTTCCCAGCAGGACTGCTATATTGTTGAAACACAGTGCTTGCCTTTTATGTAACTCTAAATACAGTCAGCAGCTTTTAAAAATATGTTTTCTGTAATTGGATCCTACAAAGTCGGTTCTTTTATATTTTTCAGGGATGTGAGAGGTTGACTTCTTTTTAGACTCTTGAAACATCCTGTGGTTATGATGCTTAAGATCAGACAACATTTTCTAAATGCTGTTCCTGGTGTTTGCTAATTTTGGAGATTATAGGCCAAGAACTCTGCAGAAACTAGATGATAATTTTTAGTGAAAAGATTAATTTTAAAGTATTCTTTCATTAAAATCTGAATGGGAAAATATCAGCCAGCAGCCCTTCAAAATATTTAAATGGTTGTGTAGGAATTACATTTATGTAACGTTTTGTGTCTGACTTGGGTCACTTCTAAATTTTTGTAATTACTTTCTAAAATCCTATTTAAATTTCTAAATTTGTTTTGAAACCAGTTTGGGATTATATTTGAAACTTTTCATTATGCAATGATAGGGAATAAATTGATAATACAAACTCTTGGAACCACAGAAGCAAGGCAGCAGCAAATCAAATATAAATAATGAGGTTTCATTACCAATGTTTTTCTTTCAAATCTGGGGGCTTTTAAATTTTTTTTTTCTAGGGTGTCTCACTTTTTCATGTTGAAATGTGGTTTTAAGTGTATTTTAATGTGAAAAGTTACCTCCCAGATGTTAGTACTGTGGTGTTTCAGTTTTTTTAGGTTTTTGTTGTTAGTCTTTTGTTTTGTTTTGTTTTTTTTTTTTTTTTTTTTTTTTTGTTGTTGTTGTTGTTGTTGTTGTTGTTGTTTTGTTTTGTTTTTTTTTTTTTTTAATGTGAACCATGTCCTTGGCTACAAGTTTTATTTAAACAAAAAAGAACTCAAATATAATGCCAGTTCTGGTTTTGGGGTATTTTTTGTTTGATGTGGGTTTTTATTTGTGTTGTTTGTTGGTTGGTTTTTTGTTTGTTGGGGTTTTTTTATTTGTTTGTTTCTTTTTTGGTGTGTTTGTGGGGGGGGGAGTTGGGGTTGGTTTTTTTTTGTTTTGGTTGGTTGGTTGGGTTTTTTTGTTTGGGGTTTGTTTTGTTTTGGGGGCGGTTCTTTGGTTTTGTTTTTTCCCAGTTCATCCTCAGGTAATGCTTGTCCTTTAGCTGCCTTTTTAATGCTGGAAAACATTTATAGTAGGAAACTATAAACCTAGGTGAAAAATCTAATTTAAAATGTGTGTGGTGTGCTGCATGCCAGTGTCTTTCAGTGGCAGCCTGTTTATAGCACAGGTGGGGTCAGTCCTCTGCCCAGCCCTTCCCTTCAATTCCAGAGCTGGTATGTAGAGTTTATCCACATTTCACTCTGCCTGGTTTTGTTTTTGCTGCTGTGGGTCACGTACTGTAGTCACAGTGCTGCCTAGTGCCATCCCCAATGCTTATAAAGCATAGACACCCAAAGCATAAAGAACACTACCCAGAGTGGTTTGTTTATTCCTCTCTGCTATTTGGTCTGTCTCCCATGGAAAGGCAGTTGAAGAGCCTGCTGTATCAACTGACAGTAGTGGATTTGCTTCCTAGCATTGATCAGAAAACAGTTTTCAGCTGTTTTCATCAGCTGCAAGCACCCCCAAGTACCTTTGGCTCTAAAAGCTGTGGCTTCTGGAAGAGGTCAGGAGCTTAAACGGAATGTATTGTGCAGGGTGTTAGTTTGATGTTTACACAGGTGTTTCAACAATGAAACCAAGCCTGAAATGTCTCAGAAAGGCATTGAAAGAGGAAAAGCAGGTTACTTTTCCTTGGTTAATTTACTTTCTTCTTTTGTGAAGTAGGTCAGTGTATCATTTCTCCATTGTCAGTGACTGAACTGTTTAAGTGAAAAAAAAGGATGGTTTGGGGTGAAAGGAACCCTGAAGGTCATATAGTTCCAGCCACCCTGCCAGGGACAAAGTAGTGGGTCAAGCTCTTCATCAGCAGAAAAGGCATTCATGAAGAAATGGGATAGATGTCTGTGCTCTGCAAAGGACATTAAGTCTTTACTTGATGTTACAAACAGCAGATGTTTTGAACAAGTAAAGTTGTTTAAAGTGGCAAACAGGCTGCCTGCTGGGTGACCCACAGGCATGTTCCAAATCTGTTCTCCTGGGATTTCAGTTCTACATTACTTTAGTTGTGGTAATTACTGTCCACCTCTATGCTTTCCTGAAAGAAAATTTATTGGAGTCATAGCACACCCAGAGACCCTCAGCTCAGAGTTAAGTCTGTTCACACATGAAACCAAGGTAGTTTTGTGCAGGTATCTGCCTGTCAGGCTTGGTATAAATCTGCAGTTTACTTTCTTTGGTCTCTGTCATTCTCTGTATTCACTATGACTGTGTGCAGTGCAGCTGGTGTGAATTTCAGTGGAGAGATGCTGGAGGCTGTAACAGCTAGACCAAGCAGATGGTGTGAACTGGTGCAGCTACAGCTGCACTGCTGCCTACTTCCTCATCAATATGGTGCAGATCAGTGGGAGGGGAGGGGGCAGCTCCCTGCTTAATGCCTGATACAGCTTCAGGCAAGCACAGCTGATTCCATTCTTATTCCTCCTTGTTCACCTTCAGCTTTGTAAATCTGTAGTGGTTTTACACGTGGAGGAATTTCTTCTTCAGCAGTATAAGATCTCCTTGTAAATCCGAGTCTGTGACATGTCAGAGCAATGGCCCACCTGAGTCTCTTAACATAGGCAAAATGAAACAGTAGTTCTCTGGCTGTTTCCCAATAAATCAGACAATCTCTATTCTCATTCCTTAGAAGTCTCTAAGTGCTATGAGATGAAAGAGAGTAAATAATTTTCAGTTGAAATCTAATACTTAATTTGCAGGCTTTTGTGGTTGCAGTAGACCAGCACTGAAAAGTTTGCCCCAGGTAATAGATGCAACTTTTTAAAGAAGTTAAAAAAGCAAGCTTTAACTACATAAGGCAGTAATCAGGCTAGAGGCAAAAATAAATGAGTTTTGGCAAGTGCGTAAATACCCTCGCCAGCATTTTCACTGCTTCTGTAAACTTTCCAGAGCTAGCATGTTCAAATGTAGCTCCACCCATAGTTAGTGGCGGTTAACTGCCTCAGAAAAATTAGAGTGCAAGCAGGAAGGGAGCCTTTGATGACTAAGAAATGTATGCAAAGGGTTGGAAATTTCTTAAGTGCTCTCATGCTTGGTTTAAAAATTGCAGCTTTGGGCAGTAAAATGTGTGAACTTATTACTAGTGTCTTCAAGAGAGAAAAGCAGTATAGTACAATAATGTCTCTCTCTCTGGGCAATTTTATGCTGTTACTTCACCTTAGCTGTTTTTACTATGTAAATATTGTTCATGGCATTTTACTAGCAGTAATCAGTCTGGACTGATTGTAGAGAAGTATAAACAATTCAAGTTTGAATATTGTCATGTTGTCTTGAGTCTGTCTTCTAGCTCCTTTTCTTCTTTTTTTACCTTTAAAACAGAAACACTACTTTTCTTTAGTCACAGTTATTTAGAAAAGATAAAATTGTTTGTGTATTTCTTCAGAACTAGGGCAGCAAATTTCCTTTCTCTTAACAAGTTTTAAGAGGAATGCTTACTTTCTTCCTTCATGAAAAATTATGCATGATGTGCTAAAGTTCAGAACTAATGCTCTGAACTTTATAAATATGATATGAGAGAGCTGGCATATCTAATCAGATTCACAAGGCCCAGTACAAATACAAATAGAAAACTTTCAAATCTGTCTGCACTTATGCTGTTTTCTCTTGTGCCTAATAATCTGGGACTTCAGACACTAAGAAGAGTATTTTGATTTTTTTTGCTGTATGTCCTGCCAAATCAGTTCTTCCAAGCATATTAACTTTTTGGGTTTTAGAGTGCCATGATTAAAAGCTGTTTTAGCAGTCATTTCGACAAATTATGTACTTTCCTTTCTAAAGAAAGGAAGTGTTTAGGTGCAGGGAGTCTAAATCTGTGAGAATAGTATGAAAATTTTAATTTTACTTTCACATCTTACATATAGTTTAAAAATATAAAGGTGTTTGTTTTACAGATGGATCTAGTCTGAACTGAGGCACTAAGATTAAGATTAAGGCATCTTAATCCCAGCAGAAGAGCCAACGTGTGTGGGATTCTGTTCCGGGGAAACTGGTTTTGATCTGAGTCAGAACTGGGGAACGGACTCATTGGTTGGCCCTACAAATACTTGTTACAGGAGAGAGAGGGCCAAGAATGAGCAGAGAGTAGTGACATAAGAGTATGCCCGCTTTTTTTTCCTCTTTGTTTCAGGAATCTAGCTTTGTGCTGAGTTAACATGTAGGCTATAGGACTCCACCAGGTGGGCAAAATGGCATGTGCTCCTCTTGCTGCCTCACTCCCCATTTCCTTTCAAGTACTTTCATTTATAGTACTCTCATGTAGCTTTTTGGTGTCTTCTAATAATATCTATCTGTGCATGGTCAGTGAAACCCTCCCTTGCTATCCTTTGTGAGTTTTTTGTTCCCATCTGCTAGATACACAAAATTGTGAGAGAAAGGAACTGGTAGACTTTAATCACAGCAGTTGTGTAAATGCAGTTGGCAGGAAGATTTTTTCTATATCTGCAAATGCATGACTCTGCTGTTGCAGTCAGTGAGGAGGAAGAAAGATGGAAAGCAGAAGGCTTTTAGGTGATGGATAGAAATGTAGAAGCCAAAATGATAAAGCAAATCCCAGGGCAAAGGTACTTGTTTCACTGAAATGATGTGAGATGTCAACGAGGCAGCCTGCCCAGATGAATATGACATAAGAATGACAGGGAGGCACCAAAATAATGAAATCTGGTGCAGTGGAGTGTTAATTCTGCGTGGGCGTCTCAATAAATAGCTAGAAGTAGATAATTTTACAATGTGCTGTAAAGAGTTTGGGCAGATCAGTAGGCATAAACTCTGAAAGTATAGGTGATTTCATGGGTTTTTAAGTTAAATGAAAAAAAACACAAACTTATGCATGGCTACGGGTATGACAAATATGCCTGGCCACTCACTTGTATATCACTGACAATAAAACTGAAGAAAGGATGCACAAAACGGTCCAGGGTTTCCCAGCTACAACATGAGCACTGGGTTTAAGGGAGACTGATCTCCTGTCTTGAACTTGTAACTTTATTTATACAAGAATTTTCAGGTACACCTTATAAATTGCAGAGACAAGGATGATCACTTCACAGGAGACCACAGCAATAAAATTTGGTATTTATTTATTTCTTCCTCTCACATCTGGACTCAGCTCAGTAAAACCCCCACTCCAAATTCATAACTTAGCTTGTGAGTACTGTATGTGTGAATTTACTGTAACAAATGATTTATTATGCCCAAGCTAATTGAGGAGCAACAGCCTCTTCTTGGAAAAAAGCTGATTTTTTTGTTGTCGTAATGAGTCAGATGCTGTAAGTGAAAGAACTCCACTTGGCAACTTACTAAAATTAGACTAGTGTCTGTTACTATCAGTAACAGCGTCAGTAACCACACTTGATCTAGGGTTCAGTTTGACTGATTTTAGGATGCACAGGGTGAAAGCTGAGCCAGTGCTCTCACACTGTAAGTACAGAGCAGATGAGAACCCTGGGCTATTACAGAATGTGACAGCCTTCACTCTTCCCTCTTGGCCCCACCAGCTAGCAGAGCTACTGGGGAACAGACCTGGCTGAAAATTATGTTTCTCTTGGCTTCCCATCCCAGTGCTGGCCCACAGCACATAATTTGCACTCTTGGTCAGGCAGCTGTTTTTAAAATAACTGAGCTGTGATATTTACTATCTAGGCTACTGAAGCTGTTCCTAGTGATTGCTTTTACCTCCAAGGTGCAGAACTACTGTAAGAAGTTGCTTGAGGATCTATTTAAAGTCCTCTACAGTTAGTGTTTAATCAGTATAAAAATCCTTTGGAATATGTAATTATTATGCATAACTAAGGTGGAATTTAGTCTAATCAGTACTAGACAAAACAGTATCTTTTCTTAAAATCTGAAGCTATTGGATGGTCCTTCATATGATAGAAAATCTTATGTGTTAATGAGATTGACTTATTTGCTCTTGCAACACAGAAATAATTTACAAGAAGGCAATCCTAAAGTAGGGTGTAGTGTCAGTGCCTCTTGGTCGGTAACTTTTCACTTATTGATGGAGATTGCATTTTGAATATCAGCCTGCTTGATTGGTGACCTAACATGGAGACGAATGAAATGTTCTTGGCTTAAAGTAATGTCTGTGATGTCTCTCCTAAGCTTAATTGTACAGGGCATTACACCTGGGTAATGCCTCTAGAATAACTTGGAAGACTAAGTTTAATTATAGTGTGATTCTCATGTTGAAAAGAGTGTAGTTATAAATGGATAAAAAAATCCATCTCTGTTCAGATATTGTACATAACTTACTGTGCTTGTTCTTGGACAAACACTATTTTCTGTGAGTTACTATTGAAATAGTGTGTAAGTAGCAAGGCATGGAGGTAACTTTTGCCCTTTTGTTTAACAGGGACATGTTTTGCTGGATTTCTCAGGATTTCTCTGAGGACATATTCTCCATTTCAAAGCAGGATATTTATAAAATACTTGCCTTTCCTTGACTTCAGTTAAAACTTTCATTCACTGATGGCCCTGTTGTAACCTGCTTTCCCCCCTCCTCTCTCCCTGACTGGGACTGGAGTCATGGCCAGCAGGAGCAGTTTGAGCTGACGTGGCTGTTGCCTGCTGGCTAAGGTAGAGGGCTTGCCCACCAAGATCAGGCCACTGCAGAAGGAGGAGAGATATTCCCTACAGTGTGTAAGAAAACAGCTATGTGTGGATTTAATGCTGTGTACATCAGTTGGCTAAATCAGATGGGGCTTTGACTACTTGTAGTGCTGCTGCTTGTGGCTGTCTGACAATAACAGCATGTTGTTCGTTTATCCCCAAAGGAACTACAGCAGCAGATGGTGAACGTTCAAAGGGAGCACACCCATGGTACTGCATTTAGGAGCTCTCAAAGGCTGTTTGGTTCCAGAGGAAAGATAATACTGTGGCTCATTAACACAGTAATATGCCATCTGCCTTTTGCCACAGAATTGGAGATTGTAAGGGTCATTTTTTGTTTTGTTGTTTGGTGTTTTTTTTTAATGAAAGCTACTTTTTGTGGTTACCAAGATCACTTTAATAACGTTAAAAAAGAAAATTAAACAATGCTCCCTTAAATCCGTGTATGACTTCTTCACATGCTGACTGGAAAACAGGAAGACTGCTGGCAGTTTCACTGCAAAGTACTTTCTCACAAATACCAAGTTAGGATGTTTATTGGTAATATAAGCCTTCCCCTCTATGCCTCTAGTGGAGAAATTGTCAACGGGACTAAAGGAATTCACATGGTAAGCCTCTACAGCAAGTTCTCCTTAACAGAAACTTCGCAATTGGTTCCTTTCTCTGCTCCATTTATCCACCACTCTAACATCTCCATTTTCCCCTCCAGAAGTGCAGTTTCACATACTGAAAATAGATCTATAGCCATCTTCCTTAACTCCTGTGGTGTCCAGGGGCTGTGTTTGTACAGCCCTCTCACCTGGTCTTACTAGAATACTCCAGAGGTATGGGTGTGGAAAATATGTGCTTTAAAGGAGGAGTAGGATCAGGTGGAGTTTGAGCAGCAGACTGCTTGGACCAGGGCTGTCTGTGATGATAGGAATTAGCAGGAATTAGATCCGCTGTTGCAAAACCTGTGGAAAACCTGTTCTTCCAGTTGTGCTGTGCCTCTAAGATTCCTTTATGATGGGGTATGGCAAGGGCTGCTGCTTTTTCCATTGCAGAATACTGCTGGCCAGCCTCACACTCCAGCAGAAATAATGCATGGGTTAAGTATTAGATCCTTGTACTGCATTTCAAAGTAATTCGATCCAGCAGCTGCGCTAGCTCCCTCTGCATGTAGTGGGTTTGCCAGTGCTGTTGCTAAAACATACAGCATGTCACAGGAATTTTATCCTTCAACTTCCTCTGCTTCCTTTCTGACTTACACAGCTAGGAAGTGACAGAATCCACAGTGTTTCTCAATTCACAGACCAGGAAATGGACTTGCAGCCAACTCTGATTTCTGCCTTGTAAACCTCCGTAACCGCTTTTTAAAGGGAACTAACAGAAAACTTGGCACTTTTGGTACGTCTCACACATGCTCCTTCAGAAACAACATAGCTGATATTAAAGGAAAAAGTGATAGAAGAATTCAAACTAAATTCATTGAAGTGAGTCTACAGATTTTAATGCTCCAGCATGAGTGGAGAGGACAACTGCTTTCTAGGGCTCTCTAAGCTTGAAATGATCAGGCTTAGATTTGCAAGTATTTTCTTTTAAAACCTTTTACAGTGCTAATCTGGAATTTAGTGGCTTCAGAAACTCAACTTCACTACTTTTACTGAAAGAGCACATGTGCATCTTAGAACTGTATAAACTTGAACTGCGTTCTCATTGCAGATGGAGAACAAAAGCCCATTATGCAGAAAGCCCAATACTTTAGTAGAGGTTATTTTATTCTGTTTGTAATAATTTAATCTACATCAGGCTTTGCAAGTCCTGTAGGAATTAATTTATAGAGCAGTACATTGCGTGATGCAGATACATATTCCTCAGCATATGAATCTGTATTCTCTCTGCTTATGTTGACCGGGTACTTTTTAGGACTTAGAGAAAATCTTATGGATAAGTTTACCTTTTCAAAGAGGAATCTAGTGCATGTATGTACAAATGCATTTAAAATGCTATTTAATAGGGCTAACTATGTAAAAAAGAGAATAGCATAGACAGTCCCATACTACTGGTGGTGCTGGGAACCACAAGCTGTGGAACACTGAATTTCTGATCCACATGTAGCCCAGGTGTACGGTCCTTGTCTGGAGGCAAGGTTACCCCATTTTTATAACTTAAGATATTGTAGGATTTTTCATCCAAGACAATAACTCTGTTCATCGTTCCTTTCAGACCACCAGAGAGGGAGGATGGTCACTGATGGGTGTAGGCAAGGCCAGGCAGGTGTTGTGATCACTGGCATCCTGTGCCTCCCAGGACTGGGCTCTCTCAGGTTATCTGTTATGTGGATCAGTAATGCTCTGATGTACAGCAGCCTTCTGGTGAGGATTACTACAATGCCTCCAGAACTGGAACTGTGGCAGAGAATATCTCCCCGCTTCTTGTCCCTCAAAATGTTTCATGAACAAGGTCAGAATGCTCACTGATTTTGTTTGGGTTTTTTTCCTTCTTGTAATCCCAGAGCTAGAAATAGTTTGAGTATCTTTTAGTTTTAAGTGTAATATGCAGGGAAAAGCTTTGCTGTTCAAAGATCTTGACATTCTTTCTGTATGATAAATACTAATTCGTTTTCTTGGCATAATTCAGTTATGAGTTATGAGTAATAACTCATAATTCAGTATGAGTTCAGTTATTTCTTGGCATAAGTCAGTTATGGAGAGTCACATATAAAAACGAATCTGAGTCATAAAATCTTCATCATTATAAATGGGACTGATACTACTGTTCTGCTCACTTGATTTGTTTTCCTTGCAGAATCAAGGCCATTGAAAGTCCCAACAAAGATGATGACACGCAGTGGCTGACTTACTGGGTTGTGTATGGCATTTTCAGCATAGCTGAATTCTTCTCTGACATCTTTCTGTCCTGGTTCCCTTTCTACTACATGCTAAAGGTACGTTAGTTCATGTGGCCCCTCTCCTAAAATTGGACCTTTCAATATAACTGATCTAATGTCTCCAGGAATGGGTAGGTGACAACAGATTAATTTGGAATCATTCCCTGGTCACACCCTTTAAGATGCAGGTTATGTGTAATTTAGTACTGTGCAAGTGTTCTGTTTGCAGCTGATGGTTTTGTGAGACAAGAGGGGAAGTTGGAACAGGGGGAAGGGAAAGGTCTGCAGTGTTTTAGGAAAGAAAGAGACAGTGTAACTGTCCCATTAAAAAAACCCCAACCAAACAAAAAACCAACCAGCCAAAGAAAAAGTTCTCTTGGTGCTCAGCTAAATGTGGACAAAGGACGGACATAGTAAGCCCCACAGAGTGGCTCTATTTTTGCTTTAAGTGCATTAGTGAAAGTGGAGAGTAAAATCACTAAGGCTGTTGAAGGTGGTAATAACATCTGTGCTATTGAAGCAAAGAAAGAAATTGGAACACAAGAATAATTTGTTCTATGGCTTTAATTTTTAATTAAGCTCAGTTTCCTGAAAGAAACTGGTAGGTATCAGAGGAGGTGGTTGCTAATGTGCATTTGTTAGTGTGATTTGACTACCAGCAATGGTTTGGTTAATGTGTTCTGAGCTTTGTTTGTGATCTAAGGTGTCAGTCAACTTTACCATGGTAAATTCTTCTAGGAGATAGCTGATCACTGTATATGCTGTTGGTTAGAAGACATTCTAGCTTGCTGCAGAGCCTGCTGTTTATCTCAGAGAACTGTTACCTGTTTTCTGGTTCAGTGGGTGTTCTCTTCCTTCTCTTCTTTTTGTTAGACTGGTTTAGTCCCACCAAAGTTGTTAAAACAATTTGCTTGCCAGCTATTGTGGTGGGGTCATTTAAAATTTTAGGGGTAAAGCTGTTTCCAGGAAATGCCATATTTTATAGACAAAAATTGACTTTGACAGCTGGTTTACACATCTGCCGTGTTCCTTTACAGTCTTTTACATGCCTCAACTATGGCAATTATTTGGACACTTTCTGCTTTTGTAGAATTATGACTTTAATCCATCATCTGCAGTGGTATATACTCACACTTCTGAATTCAGACAGTGTATTTTCAGAACTTCTTTTCTAAATTCTTTGTGGAAAAAGATGTGGCAATGATTTCTTCATGCCACCACAGCACCCTTTCTTAAGAGCACACGACTTAAGATTCAGGCTGACTTTGCAAATAAAGACCACAAATGCCTCTGATAAAATGGTATCAGGAGTGCCACTGTTACATGTAGTATTTTAATCAAGGGAAAGGCACTTTTCTCAGTTCTTCAAAAGCAAGCACAATGAATTATGTCAATACACAGGGTTCTACAATAGCTGCAGAAGGCACATGTAAGCCAAGTGTTTGCTCTCAGAAGTGACTGGTAGGAGTGGTTTGCTTTTGTTGTACAAAGGCAGGCAGGTTTTTGCTGAGAATCAGAAAGCATTGCTGAATGGGTGGAAGGATAGCGGTTATTCCACAGGGGTAGAAGGAGGACTCAGGCAGCTTCCATACTTCATTCCATCCATGAACTAAAACCACTTGGAGGGTAGTTACGATGTCTTTCATGAAGTAGAAGCCCAGATAATGTCATTTATTAAAATTTTGAATGTGCTTTCATTCTCAAAATGTGCTAAATTTGCATATTCACACCTATTTGATACAGCTTGTAGCTTCCACTTCAAACTGAGATTTAGTTGCTCAGTATTTCAAAACACCTTCATGTGCATGGCTGAGACACTGAACGCTGCTGCTCCCAGAGTCCCCAAAGTCCAGAGTTTGGACTCTGTGACAATTAAGTTTTCAGCAGACTAGATTTTATAGGTGAGAGAAAGGTACATTGAAGAACTCCTTTAAATATGTTATGATGTTTGTATATACTTTTGTTCTCCAGATGACACTTCTTGGATTTTATGGGTTGTGGTTTTTTGGTTTTTTGTAATGCCCAGTTCTTATTTATCTGTTTGGTTTTTTTAATCTCTGAAGCACAAGACATACATGCAACTCATAATTTCTTGTGTATATAATTTAAGTGCTTCTGTTCAAGATTTAGAGATTTCCATGGCATTCAGGTATTAAGAGTATAGTAGCCAGTAAAAGTAGCAGAGTTTATCATTCTATGAGTATTCTTGCTAGTGGGAGTGAGAGAGACCCCTTACTTCACTAATGGTTGTGCCTTGGAATACTGTAATGCTGTTTCTGAACAAAATTGTTGCTGCCAGGGCAAAAACAGCTGCTGGGAGCAGGTCCAAGTGCGCAGGTTAGTGAGCTCAGGTGAATTCCATTCCCTCCTCTGTCTGGTCTGGAGGGTTACAAAGAATATGTTTTGGGCTTAGGGTTTTATTTTCTGGTTAACAATTTTATCACTCTGAGCTTGCTGGAACTTCTTAAACCCCCTTTTATTTTCAATAGCCTATGTTAGTTCAGTTTCATGAGGGACAAGGGTAAAGTAAACTAAGTTAGCAGTCTTAACATTCCCAAGCGTCAAAAGAAAGAATCTCAATTTTGATACATGTTTAATAGAAAATGCATATAAATATCTGTTTCAGTACAATTCAAAAGTAATGGGTATTTGAGAACAAATCTATAATTACTATTTTATCAACTAGACTGGGAAAGCTGTCAAATCAAAATTACTAATGTTGTTCTTAGGCAGAGAAAGAGAAATTTCAATTTCTTTTTGTCGGACTCACACCTGAGGGATTTTTCCAAAACAAAGGAGACCAAACTTTTTTGTGTAGAAGAACACACAGCTGAGATTAAGGTTGACTTTGCAAGTACAATTGTACAAAAACTTGTACAGTTTTGTGGGAGAAATATCTTTCAGTAATTGATCAGATATTCTTGAACATGAAATAAAGTCAGTGTACTTCTCAGCTTTTAATGAAAGATAACAACATAAGATAGCACCACAAATTATTTCTGTTATATTAAGTTCCAAAGAATTGAAGCTTTTGAAAATCAGTATTCATATTGATAGAAGTACTTTTTGCCCTAATTTTCTCTGACCATACTTAATAATTCATCAGTTGCTACTTACTGGTGCCAGATTTTATTGCATGTTGAGTTATTTGTTTTAATTCACTGGAATTTTCCTGATGGGTCAATCTCTCTGGTGAACACTTTATCTTAAAAAACCCTTTCTTTCTCTTTTGGGAAAAAAATCCTTTCAGTCATTCTGTTTTGACACCATGATCAAATGGTTTAAAGAAGAAAGCTTAATGCTTACCCAAAAGGATGGTAAATTGGTTTGGCACGGCAAAGAAGACAAAGCAAAAAACTTTACAGATATGAAGAGCGGAACCTACAGAACATTCAGTCTCAGTATACCTTGTTGGGAAAGGACAGAGGAGACATGCTCCAAAATATTTGGAGGGCTTGCTTGAAGAAGACTGTGTGTTTTGTTTCCTTTCTGCCCAGAAATGTATGAAAATCCTCAAATATGGAATCCTGTCTAACATGAAAACAAAGCATGTTTTTAGGCTGAGGTTGTTTTGGTTTGGATCTCAGGAAAGGGCAATCTGAGAAAAGCTGTTAGGCCTTCATTTTATGGAGAGGCTTTTGCTATGGAATAATATTGTACTATTTGTGTACAGAAAGAACTGTACAAATGCTGAGAAAATGTACTCCATTGCAGTTGCAGTTTTGTTGCAGTCTTATCCTGTAAAATAATTATATATATATACATCTTCATAGATTGAGCAAATTTATTGTATGACACTCTCTGTCCCTTAAATGTTCCATCTTGCACTGCATAGCTGTCTTTGTGTGGTGTATGGCAGTGAAACTGATGCCAAATAAAAGTGCTTCAATAGTAAAGACAGGAATTTGTTGTACGTGCAATCTTTTGTAAGATGCAGAAACATGATCCCGTACTATGGTCTTTGATTTTTCTAGAGAGAAGATGGTGCTCTAAAACTCTACCTAAACTATAATCCAGAAGCATTACTCTTATTTGTGCATTGTCTGTAGCTTGGGTTTCTCTCTCTTCCTTGTCAATTTGCATCTGGGCTACACACAACGCTCTTCTTTCCCCCACTGTGTTTTCAAGGTAGGGAGGCAGAGAGAACAGGGTTCTATTTTGGCAGAATTGAGGTAATTTAGGGGCCGAGGTGTTCAGTTAGGCCTGTGCCATGTGTTTTAGAAATATTGAAAGAGACTGATGTTTTTGTAACCAGGTTTTATAGTTCAATCTTAAAGAGAAAAAAAAAGTGTGTGTAATCTTGATAGATCTGACACAAGATTAAATTTACTGCTGCCGCCCTCCTCCTTTGTCCTTACACTGTCCATGAAGTCATTCCAGTAGAAAGATTCAATGTGTGTAGCTGGCCTAGTGTGCACCCTCCTAGAGCCCTAACCACACAGTGAGTGACTCACTGTTCTCAGTGTGCTCAATTCTGTGGCACTTAGGAAAGGCACCTTGTCTCCTACTCATTATTACTTCCACTCAGGCTAATGTTCTTGTCCTCACAGTGTGGCTTCCTGCTGTGGTGCATGGCTCCAAGCCCTTCCAACGGGGCAGAGTTTCTCTACCACCGGATAATCCGTCCTTTCTTCCTGAAGCATGAGGCCCAGCTGGACAGTGTTGTGCAGGACCTGAAAGACAAGGCTGCAGAGACTGCAGACACCATCACTAAAGAGGGTGAGCAAAAGGACCTTCACTGGTCACAGCAAGTAGGGGGAATCTCACTTGGGAGCTCTAATTATTGCACTTAATATTCATCACTTGGACGAAACAAAAATAAATTGCAAGAAGATGATGTAAATTACCATGGAGAACTTAAATTTGGGAAATGGGGGTTGCAGTGGATCTTGCTTTCTAGAATTGCAGTTAGGCTAGAATGAGTGGCAGAAATTGAATGGTTTATGTGTCTTCCCACCATTCACATCATTAAAAAGATTCTCTCTAGAGGCAGGTGCAGAAATACCTTCCATAAATACAATTTTGTTTTAGATTATCCTCATATCACCTAAAATACTCCCTCAAATACCCGGTAGTATAGAGGGCCTCCCAATTGTGCAGCAAACAATTAACAGCAATACACAGCAGCATGGAAAGTGCAGTTTTCCCATCTGTATGTTTTTGCATTTTTCTTTCCTCTGGAGGTCAAACGATTCCTCACTCTTAAAGGAATTCCTTATGTTTTAGCTTTATGTGTTATCACAGCCTAAGTAGATAGCTTAAGTTTTTTATTTCCTTTCATTCTATAGTGAACCTTTGCATTCTAAAATATCTGATTATAATTTTATGAATAAGAGAAGGAAATGTATTAAGTAGCTAAAATAAAGGGTTTTTTAAGTTTCACTTGAAAGGAATTTTATCTGTATGCTATTTCAAAGCATCTAAATTCTCCTTTCCATCAAACAATTAATGCAATCTCATTTCATCTTAACAACTTAAGCAGTTTTCCTGTCTTAAAACGTCTGCCTTGCTCAACTGTTCTTGCAAATTTTGCTGCATGACTCTTCCTGAGTCTTTATTGTTAGGCATGTATCTTAATTAATGTCCTTCCATATTGCTGTGGGATTTTCCTGTCATCATTTCATCACTTAGTCTTTCTTTTCCCTATTTTTTTATACAAACATTTTCACCAAGAAAAAAAATCCAATAAACCAAACAGCAACAAAACAAACAAACAAAACCCCCCCACCAAAACAAAACAACAGGCTTTTTTTAAAAGAAACCATGCACACACATGTACACATTTTTTTTAAAGAAACCATGTACACAAATATTAGCATTATTCCAAGCCAGTTTTTATCATTATGGTATATTTCTTGCTGCAAACCTGTATGTCCTTAACAATGTGAGCAGCCCTGTTTTAACAATACCATAGCTACATATATATATGTCTTTAATGTTTATTGTACTGCTCCTCGCTTATTTTTTTTAATGTTTTTATTATCAGTTTTATCATTATATCTACATGTATAGAAAGCTATGATTTTCTTCTGTGTTCTTTCTCTCAAGAGTAAAAGAAATTTTTTTTCATGCAGCTTGAGAACATCTGATAAACCACTTTGCATGTAGACCTATGACTAAACTTGATTTTATTTTCCTGTAGCCAAGAAAGCAACAGTGAACTTGCTGGGTGAAGAAAAGAAGAGCACTTAAACTGGATAAGTTTCCCAACTGCCTCCTTTGTGCAGCTTGATGTTACTGGGGACTGTGGTATAAGTTCAACTATATTGCCTTGGAAACATTTTGATATATTAAAGGAATGTGCTGTAAGTTTACTTACTACTTTGCTGTGACTGATAGAGAGTATGCATTTTTATTTAAAAGCCATGCAGTGGGCAGCATCTGAAGCTTAATGAAAGTATTTTATTCATCTTCATGCAGAAGTCTTTCAGTAATCTCTTTCTGCAGTAACATAAATAAAAAGTATATATCCCTCAGGCTCTGCACTTTAGTTGTTTCTCTGTCTATGAAATTACTCTTAACACTTTGTGGTGCATCTGGTAGCAAAAAGCTATTTCATAGGGAAAATTCTAAATGGATCTTCTTTAATATACAGGGAATTATTCTGAGAGATGGCATAATGGATGTATTCCCCAACACCAAATTCGTAAATTGTGAAATTATGTGTTCTAGGCACCTGATTATAGAGATTATTCATTGTTGCATGTTTTGTTGTAACACAGTATTTGGTACAGTGTGTGTATTCTTAAATGGATAGATACTAAATATAGGAAAGAATAACTTCCTTGGGGTGATCAAGTTTATACTGGCTTGAAGTGATTTGCTAGAAATTAATTTGCTACGAATTAATGCATCGTATAAGATAACACAATGTGACTGAAGTACAACTTCATCCCTATTCTTGCTAAAACACATTGTTAGCCAAAATCGTTAATAGAGTGCTTTTTAAGATCACAGTCAAAAGCACAAGCCACTCTTAGCTAAGGAATGGTACCATTACAAACACTTTTTCCTGAATTCCTTTCAAAATCTCAACTACCTTGGATGTCAGTCCTCAGAACTACATCATTATGGGGACAGACTACAACTCCCATGAGCTTTTTGTGCTCATAAAGATCTACAATCTCTTCTGACTATAATAAGAACTTTTTATGAGCACTTAAACTTCCTGAGTGGAGATGCTGTTGTTATTTGACATATTCCTGACCAATCAGTGAGAGTGCAACCAAAGTTGCTAAGAGAATAAAGGGATTTTTACAATCAATGTTAAAATATTTTTTCTTAGATTTGCACCTGTACTATTTCACACTGCAGTATTTTTGACAAAAAGTTAATTAATTAGGCACGAATTACTGAAATTTCCCTGGTTTTGTCTCTATGCTGACACTTCTTTAAAGCCTAGAGTAATGGTATGGTACTTCTGAGTTCACAGAACGTGCAGAAAGAAGTTTAAGGTTTTGGTAGGATAAAAAATTATTTCCAGTCCACAGTCTTGAATTTCAAAGACTTAATCTTAAAACGAAGTTTTGAAGACTTCCAGCTTTTTGTATAAACATTCATTGTAAATTTTCAGATGCAAGAACTGCAAAAGAGTAAAGCATACAGTGCAATTCAGCAGGTCAGTTTTAACCTGGAGAGGTTATGTTTTATATGAGGGGATGTAAAAGTGTTGTAGGAGAAAGCATTTTAAATGCTTTGTGCTGGAAAACATAGCCCTTGGGGCTGGCAGCTTGGATAGGGAAATATGAGACCTGCTGTACCTCATGTTTTGTAGGACAGCATGCAAGTTGTCATTTGAAGAAAAAAATGCAAAAAGCTAATTGTTCCTTGACAACTTTTTGTTAGGAAGGGGATATGCTGAAGAGGATAAAGTTTACAGCAAAGCTCTAGGTTTTAAGCAAGTAAAAAGTTTGAAGGGTATCACCATTTAACTGGTTCAATTTCTTGTCTTAACTTCTTCTGTCGTAAACTCACTGAACTTTCTTGTAAGCCTTACTAAACCTTTGTTCTGTGTTTTAAACTCTATCAGCTGTATGTAAAGGACTCATGTGGCTACTGTAATTTCGTTTCACTTCTTGAGATCAGAAGTAACTAGATAAAAATAAATGAGGATTCTTAATAGACTGTTTAGTTTCAGTGCAAAGCACTACATAACTTACTTATCTAAAAGCTTACAGTAAATTTTAGACTTTACAAGCCTAATGACGTCTGTAGTAGAGACAGGATTTACTTCACTTCTTATACTACTCAACAGTTCTTCCACTGTTATTAATGGGGATAAAACATTCTAGGTGGATGTTAGGTAAGTGTTAAAACAGTCCCTTGCATCTATCTCAGAATCTGAAAGGCTTTAAATCAACCTCTTTCTTTACCAACTTGATATTACCAGCACATACAATCAGTGCTCTTTTGTCAGATTTCTACTTGAATTAGAACTACAGTCTGTTTTAACAGAAGTTGCCCTTGGTTTTTTGCCTTGATGCAAGTAGAAATCACTGAATTTCTGCAACAAGTTATCCTTTCCTGCAAGTAACTCCACTGGGCTGGCCCCACAGATCAGTGATTTTCTTTGTGTCTTCACAACATTTATGTGCAAATCTTGGTACACACATCTGCTCCATGGCTTTGCTGAAGTTGTAATGTGTTATATAAAAATGGACACAAATAAAGAGATTCTTATGGGACTGGTATGATGCCTCAGTATTTCTTAAAAACCTTGTACCTCAACAGTGAAAACCTGGCTACTTTAGGTAGGCAGAAGGTCTTTACAGGCTAGTCAGGTTTTTTTCCCTCTCCCTGCAGTTCATTATTGTGGAACCAGTAGAAAACTCTTAAACTCCAAAGGAAGTACTGCTGCTTCCTGCCAATCTGAGGGTGCAGCGCCAAGCAGATTTAGAGCCTCAGGCCCTTACAGAAGGCTTTGGAATGCAGAACTCTTCCTAACAGTGAGCACCATGAGCATATTTCTAGACTTTGTAGCCTGGCTTACCTGAGGAATCAACGTTTAGGATTCTCTAGAAATACAGAGAGGAAAGACTAAATTACAGGGATTTTGAAGCTTTTCCTCTCCTATGGGTTTGCTGGTGTTCCATAAATTGCCTCAACAAACAATGCTGAATAGTTATTGGCCATGGTGTTACACTTAAGACTTCTGTTGCCACTGTTTATAGGACATTTCATTCTACTTTATCTGACTCCTTTCCAAACTCAGCAGAAAAGGAAAATAAGCTCAGAACATAAACTCCCCCACAATGATAACACCCCCATTAGTGATAAAATAATGAAAACTCTTCAAACCAGAGCAAGCCAATTAACAAAGCATAGAAATTCTTGTAAGTAGTGGTAGGTGTGACTAGTATTTGTCAGGTCAAATGCTCACTACTTTTAATTTGACAAATAGAGGAGATTTCTTGAGTTTGCATTCCAGTCTTCCCAACTCCTTCTAAATAATCTGAGAATCAACTAAAAATTTTATGCCAATTCCTTAGTCACTTTCTACTCCCATTTCATATTCCACAATAGTTTCATTATGCAAAAGATAAAATGGAGTTTCCTTCATTCTTACAAATCCTTGTAGGTCATGAGAGACTCTCAGTTTCTGTAAAGGGCACCTGACAAATAATGATGAACATCTTGTCTTCTAGAGAACTTCTACATCCAGTGTGATGGAATGAAACAGTACTTGAGGAATTATAACTCAGGGCTACTAAGGAAGTCCTCAGCTGTGCAACCACGTTGTTACAGCTTTTTGAAAATATTGTTTCCTACTGGTACAGAAATCATTAAGAGATTCTGTAGCCAAAATCTTCAGATAACCACATGAACTCATGAACTAGTCAAGTGAAAATAATTGAAGATAAACTTTGAATTTAGCGTGCTTTGGAATGCTTTGTAGTTGACACCTTTGCTGAGGCTATGGAATTCCATAAAACTTTATATTTTGTATTAATTCATCTTTGCAGGAGAAGAATTCTTAACTTCTTAGAAATGTCGAAGTTCTGCTACTTGAGAAGCAAACAGACAAAACAAAAAAAAACTACACCTCAAAGAACCTCCAAACCACGACAGAAGAAAAGAAGCACAAATGCTGTTTCATAGGAAATAGCATTACATTTCAGGCTACTCAGTTCCTACCTGGAGTGTCCCCTGCTCTTTCCCAGATCTCAAACTACCAAAGACTTTTCCCTTTTTTACCATCTCCCTTATACAGCCACTATGGCAAGGGGTACTTAATTAGTTATTAATTATTATTAATAATAAAGGTAATTATTTGTCATTGGAGTCAGAAACAAAGATACAACATTAACACACTGAGTTCATGCAGCAACAGCTTCGTTTATTAAAGAGCTGTCCAGCAGCTCCTTTTATACAGCTTTCAAATTTCCTGCACTTACAGACATGATGGGTCAAGGATCTCAACTCTGCCTAGCTCACTGGCCAATGATATTGGATGCATCTGCATATTGGCTGAGGTCCTCTGTCTGGCTTTGAATCCAGCCTATCATGATTGTGTCCAGGGACTTGTTTACTTTGAACTAGGCTGGTCAAGCTGGTGTCTGTTAAGCCAAATTATCTGTGCAGATACAGTCCAGCTGTATCTGTTACAGTTCCCCCTTCTCAGTTCAATAAAGATGCAAAGTGTTCCCTGTTATCTTACCTGCAAGGGCCTTTTGCAGATAAGATGACAGGACAGCATGATGACAGATATGATTCTACCTAACCCAAGGTAGACAAGCCTAGCCTCTCCCAGCCAGTGATGCATCCCACATATCACTGAAAATCTTATATCCATTCCCAGGAGCCTACAGCAAGGATTACCAGCAATACAAACTTTCAAATTGGCACCTGGCAGGCTTTTTACTTGGAAGTTACAAACTTACAACTTTATGAACAAGAAACATTTCAACTTTAGAACTGTAGGGAAATCAAGTAACAGGGAAAGCAACTTGTCCAGTTCAGGTTTTTGTCTTAAATAAACTTGTCACCTCAAAAAGGTCACAGATCACCATGTATCAATTGCACAAGTCATTTAATTCACTGCTCCACCATGTCTGCTGCAGCTTCATCAGGAGGATGTTGTTTCTGGTCCCGAACAGGACGTAGAGCAGGACAAACACACCTGGCAGGTATCCATCATGGAAACACAGACATATACCCACATCCCCATGTAATGAGGTCCCATGGACCTTCCCACTTGTTTGTGATAACATCTTTTGCCATTACTTTAGGTTTAGATGTCTGGGCATCTCCAGATGACTGCAGTCATGAGAAAAGATTTAAGATTACTGGGGTTTGGGGTTGTTCTGCTACTGTTAAGTGATTCAAGGTGTAAACACCTTTTGCTAGTCTGCTCTGTGGGGTTCAGTACACATTCTGCTTTTTTGTTGATCTAAGATGCATTTTAAAGTGTCATGTGCACTTACATTTTATTTCTTGTATTTTATATGCACATTCTACAATAGCCTGTCCAGTTGCTAAATAGGGTATTCCAGTTTGGTGTGACACGTGCCAGAGCTGTAGAAATTGTCTAGTTTTTTGTGATGTGTATGCAGGTCCATTATCTGTTGTGAGGGATACCTAAAGCAGAAAAGGCTAATCGCCAATGTGCAATGGCATCCCAGTCTTTTTCTCCTGAATGGGCTGATGCCCACATGACAGAGGAAGAAGTATCAGTTGATACATGCACATATTTTAATTGTCCAAACTCAGGAATATGGATGACATCAGTCCACCAGATTTTGTAAAGCTTTTAAGCCGTGGGGATTAACTCCCATCTGTGGTGGTGCAGGCTGGCCTTGGCAGTCAGTGCAAGTATTGCCTATATTATGAGCCTCTGTGTTCAATAGCAGAAATTGCCTCTGCAGGGCTCAAACACCTTGATGAAAGAAGTCATGTAAGGCTTTTGCATGTCTGGCTGTGGTGCTGTCCAGGCACAGCTAGCCAGGTGATCTGCTCGTGCGTTGCCTTCTGTAATAAAACCTGAGAGATTTGTATGGCTTCTAATGTGTAGAATGTAGTACAGGTAATTTCTTATCTGGATGGTATGCCACTTAGTAGGCCAAATAATTGTGCATTGTCAATTTCTTTCAGCAGAGCTCAGCTTAATCTCTGTGTTATGACATCAACATAGGCAGAGTCAGTGACAATATTTAAAGGGCCATGGGGAAGATGCTGAAAAGCCATAGCTACAGCATGTAGCTCCACCAACTGAGGTGACCCATTCTCATAATCTTCCAATGTTTGCCATTCGCTATCTTCCTTCCATGTCACAATTGCCTTTCCCATTTTCTCAGAACCATCAGTAAACACAGTAATGCCTTTTAAGGGTGTGCAGCTGTTCAGAGGCTTTAGGGACAATGCAGTGGTTTGACTCGTTTGCAGTAAATGTATGACTCAGTAACTGATAGCAAATCTGCCCTGAGAAATTGTGTAAAGCACATTGCAAAGCAGTGCTGTTGGCATAACACCACTCAAATTCATCTTGTCTCACAGGTATAATGATTTTTGAAGGATCTTTTGCAGTCAATTGTAAACACCTTTCACAACATTTCCTGATTAACAGGACAATTAACTCAAAAATGATAGGGGCTGTTTCTCTGGGTTGGTGAGGTAGGAACATCCATTCTAAAACATGCAAAGGGTCAGACACTGAGTAACTCACTGTCCAATAGCAGCAGTAGGATAGAAATTAACAGTGAAAACAAACACAGTAATACACACTTCTAGGCATATTCAGTGGACCTGTTTGTGATGGCTTGCTCTACTATCTCAAGAGCAGTCTTGGCCTCCTGGGTTAACTTCCTGGGAGAAGTCAGATCAGGATGACCCTTTAACGGGTGAAATAATGGTGCTAATTGTGGTCAACCCTAGACAGGGTCTGAGCCAGTTGATGGTACCCAAATGTTTTTGAGCATCATTTAAATTTTTAACTTTTGTTGAGAATTTAATTGTCTTGAGCTGTATGGTCACAATTTTGAGACCAAGGTACGTCCAAGGTGGTTGCTGCTATACCTTTTCTGGTGCTACTTCCAGCCCAAATGTTTTTAATGCTTGCCACAGGCTTGGCTGAATCACAGAGAGTTCTTTTTTGTTTGGGTTGCTATCAAAATGTCATCCATGTAGTGGTAACCATACGCCCCTGGATATTGTTCTCTCACTGATGAGAGTGCCTGAGCAACATACCATTGACAAATTGTAGTGCTGTTTTTTATAGCTTTAGGAAGTATCTTCCATTGATAACACTCTACTGGTGCAGCATTATTAATGGAAGGCATAGTAAAAGCAAACTTTGGGGTTATCATCTGGATGCAGTGGAATAGTAAAGAATCTTTAAAGATCTTGTGGATCTTTCAGGTCCACAATTAGAATATCCCAGCTAGCAAGAATCATTGTAGGAGATGGCAGGCTGGAGGGCACTCATGCTCTCCATGGCTGAATTTATCTTTCTCAGGTCACAGAGCAACCTCTATTTACCAGACTTCTTTTTTATAATAAACACTGGAGTGTTCCAAAGGCTCATGGATGGCTCTATGTGCTCTTGAACCAGTTGTTCATTCACGAAAGACCTAAGGGTGTGTAACTTCTCTTTCTCAAGGGATCACTGTGGTACCCACACTGTCTGAGTGACAGGCCATTTTAAGGGTAGTGTGGGATATTTCACACCCTTTGAAACAGTGGCCCCCACTAAAAATCCATCCCCACCTGGGATCCCCGAGCATAAAACATCCCTCCCCACAGGTTAAGTGGTGCTGCAGTGATGTAAGGTCTAATAGTGGCAGCTATTTGTCCCTCAGGATTTTTTACCAAATAGGTTTGCTGCTCAGACAGCTCTGTGTCATCCCTCTGAAGCCAGCCCACTGAGGCCAGCAGGGTGAATCCTGCAGGCTGGGTGAAGCCATCATGGAAGCCAAGTAAGGGCAGAGATGATGTTGACGTATGCCCTTGTGTCAGTCATGCCACTGACATTTATTTAGGAGAGCTGTGCCCGAGACATCATGACAATACACACTATGTTGGGCCTCTGCTTACCCACAATCTGAGTCCAAAATACCTGAGTCCAAAATACCTGAGTCACCTGTCAACCCAAAGCCTTGGTCTCCTGACACTCTGGGATTTGTATTTGGGACATAAGACTTAAAAAGGATAAGCTGGGCAATACTGTTTTTTTCATGAATAGTAACGAGTGGAGTAGGGGTTGAAACCATCACATATATTTGTCCTGTAAAGTCTGCATCTATAAAACCAGGGCACATATAAATGCCTTGCAAGGTGGCACTAGATCTTCCAATTAACAGTGCACTCAGTCCTCTCCAATAGACCCCTGTGCCTTGAGAGGGACTTCATGTATCTTTAAGGTGATAATAGTAACTAAGATGGAGGTGGACACATCCATTCCACCTGCTCCTTGAGTCCTTCCTGTGAGTCGGTCACATAAGCTTGCACAGGAAGGTAGGGAGAAACTTGTGTCTTCATGCATCTCTCCCTTATATTGGGTCATCCATTTCCCTGGTTCTTAAAGAATTCTTTAAAAGACTGTTTATTAGGATAGACTTTCTATTTGCACAGCCTGGCCATGTGACCAGGTTTCCCACATTGATCGCAACTAGTGATCATATTCCTTTGTCATCGACATGTCCCCATTAGAGTAGGTTTGCAGGGGCCTCATTGTTTACACTCATCGCTTTCAGGTGGCTTCATTGTTTATACACTTGTAGCCTTGAGTTGCTATCTTTACAGCAGATTCTATGGAATCTGCTGTCATGGTCATGTTAGGATAATTAGATCCAACCTCAGGACAGGCATTTAACAATTCATTTAGTGATGGATTTTCATGAGGTAGCAATTCTATGACCTTTTGGCAGTCCTCATTGGCATTGTCCTTTGCCAGTTGCAAAATTAGATGATTTCTGACTTCAACATTAACAATCTGTTTTTCCATTGCAACTTGTAATCTCTTGCGTAAATTTTAGATATGGTTCTCTAACTCCTTATCTGATTGTGAAATATGTTTGGGTTGGGTTTGCCATATTACCTTAAGCAGTGCCTGCAATCCCTATCTTTCACCTGTGCCAGTGTTAAGGGATGCAATCTAGCCTGGAGTTGTGGATCCCCCATTGATGGGAATCCCAGAAGTTGATGGACCCCTTCCTCATAACGTGAGTCTTCTCATGGAACCTTTATAATTTTTAACTCCTGTTTTTCAGCATTGCTCTTTCACATATTTTGAACACCATATATTGGAGTGTTCTAAACATTAATTTGGAAAGCCGCTTTATATAAAAAGCAGTTACCTCCTCAGTGATTAGGAATCACAGCATATTAGCATCAGGAGTAGAACCCAAATCGTGCTTGACCACAAGGTGACGCAGTTCAGAAAGAACTGGCCACTGGAAGGGGGTGTACTTGTCAGGAGTTTTGTTCCCTCTTATTACCGGATAAACGGCAGCTGTCCCGCCCTCAGGCTCCCAGGCCCCTGGCATGGGTACATCACTGAGTTCTGCCCCCTCACAGTCCCCAGTAGCGATAGCTGCCTGTTTTACCTGTTGCCAGATGCTCACAGGTTTCGGCAGGGCTGTCGGTAGTGCAGCAATAGCAGAGATATCTCAGTGTTCTACAGGGGGACCGATGGCTCTGGCTTTCTCTCCTGGTCTCCCCTGCATCCCTTGCTGGTATACATTGCAGGGACAGCTCCAGCTCTGGTAGCGGGGGGTGTGCTCACGGCAGAAGCAGCAGTGATCCCCAGCTCTGCTGTTACTGCTGGGTATTTTGTCCGCAGGCTCTCCTGGTGACGCATTTCCTGGACCCGGCCATGCAGGCTGTGTCGCCCAGGCCCGCGGGGGCAGGATGGGAGCCTCGATCCCCGCAGGCCGCGGCGCCGGCCCGCTCGCCGCCGGGGGGAGGCGGCCTACGGGACGAGGGGCGCGCGTGGCCCTAGCGCCCGCTGAGGCGGTGGCTGCGCAGGCGCTGTTGGCGCTGTAAGGCGCTCCGTGGCCGCGGGAAGTGGGCGGCCCGCACGGCTAGGTGTGGTTACAGAATTCCCGCTTGTTACAGGGGAACAAACAGCACAGCTCCACCGCAAAAGCAGCTAGACTGTGATAGTAGCTGAGCGCCTAGCGGGAGCTAGGCAGTGCCTCAGAGCGGGCGGGTGTAGTCTCAGGGTCCCAGCAGACACAGCAGGGGGCAGCGCAGCAAAGCACGAAGCAGTGGGCACGGTTTTGCGGCAGCAGGCGGGGCATCAGCGGGATCCCGGGCAGTTTCATGGCATGCTGTGACTTCTTTGTCCGTCCTCCTCTCCTGCTTGTCCTGCGTGGCGTCTGCATCCCCTGCTTCCCCTGGCACCGCGTTTTGCTGCTTGCCTCTGTGGGTGGTGCCAGTGGCAATCCTTCTGCTGTCTTTGCCACCGGAATTCTCTTCAACTGTTCTAATAAGGCCATGATGAATCTTCATGGTTTTATAACGTTAATGGCGGTCTCGTCGCCTGTCGAAGCTGCTGAAAGGATATGTTGGCCAGCATGCTCTCACGTTTTTACATTTAGGGTGTCTCCTTCGGACATATCCAGCCTGTGGCTCTCATACCACGCTATTAGGGACAGTAAAGTCCATTCGTCGTACGTTTCCCATCTGTTTTTTAAAACTAGTGCCCATACCTGCACCGGGGGTCCTCCGGTGTCAAAGCCGACACCCTCATGTTCCTGGCAGCGTCTCTAATTCACAAAAGGGGGTCTAGACCCATGCAGCTTTCCCCGCCTTTCCTCACCGCACTCTTTGCCACCCACGGTACTCTTCGCCGCCCGCCGCTCTCTTCACTGCCTGCAGTGCTCTGCAACCCGCAGTTTTCCTTTACTGCCTGCAGCTCTCTGCTGCCCGCAGTCTCTTCTGCCACCCACAACTCTCTGCCTGCAGCCCTCCCCACTGTTTGCAATTTTTTTGCCCGCAGCTTTCCACAGCCTCACTGGCTGCCCACAGCAACCCTTCTGCTCTGCGGCACTGTCCTGCAGGCCCCTGTCTCCCCGCAGTACCGCGACTGCATGTTGCTATCACATTGGGGTCACCAGGCGTCGCTGTGGACTCAGAGACAGGGACGAAACATTATCCCTCCGGGTTCATGCAGCCGCAGCTCCATTTATTGTCCAGCAGCTCCTTTTATAGGGCTTTCAAATTTCCCGCGCTTACAGACATGATTTGGTCAAGGGTCTCAACTCTGCCTAGCTCACTGACCAATGATATGGATGCATCTGTACTTCAAAGCGGCTGGCTGAGGTCCTCTGGGTTTGAATACGACCTATCATAGTGTCAAGGGACTTGTTTATTTCGAGCTAGGCTGGCCGAGCTGGTGTCTTTTAAGCCAAATCATCTGTGAAGATATAGTCCAGCTATATCTGTTACAATTATTTAATCATTAATTATATTTTTATTTAGGGGGAAATAACCCCTTTGAAAAGGGTATCCCTTATCCTAAGAGAGAAAATAACCCCACAAAGGCCAGTCCGTAAAATGAAGAAGCTAAATAACTGGTGTCCAGTGACAGAACATGTGGGAATTGTTCAAATCGTTCCCCCTGTGCCAGGGGAAGTTCAGACTTGACAGTGGGAAGCATTTCTTTATCAGGAGGGCACTCAGACCTTGGAAAAGGCTTCCTAGAGAGAGTGGTCAATGCTCCAAGCCTGTCAGTGTTGAGGTATTGGGACGATACCCTTAATAATGTGCTTTAGCTGTTGGTCAGACCTGAAGTGGTCAGGCAGTTGGTTTGGAGAGTCATTTTAGGTCCCTTCCAACTGAAATAGTTGGAATAGAATCCATTTAATTCCATTCCATTTGTGTAGCTCCAGAGAAGGAGCCACCATCTCTCATGTTCCCAAGCAGAGCATATACAAATATCCCACATGTATATGTGCCCTAAAAGGGAGTTCTGGCTAAAAGTTTCTCTTAAACACGTGCAAGGAACAGGATGTACACACATTCAGGTTTTTTTTAAGACCAGCTATTTTTTGCAGAGCTGGTCTTTGAGTTACTTCATGGCTGAAGGCTGACAAATACATATGGTCACGCATTATTTTCACTTCCCGAGTTAAAACACATTTTAAAATAATCATTTAAAGCTCCCTTTCTTTACATTAAGAATTAAGTAATTATGGTTCTGCTTCTGCTGTGGCAGCTACATGCTATACATCTGAAAGAATAAACCACGTATCTCAACAGTGCTGAATTCTCATTTTTAGTCACTCTGTTAATGATTGCCTGTATCATCACACCTTCCTGATGCTCACTGTCAATGTTATCATCCATTCCTGACACAGAAATTGTTGTAAGGATTGTTATAAGGATTTTGAGTTCATATGTCCATTTCAAATGGACAAATTTTTAAAATTTTTGCTTAGATACCTAGAAAACTGTGTAGGTAAACAACAGACACATGTACTTCTAGAGAGCTAGACCAGGACACTAGCTCCATATTCCATATTCCATAGCTCCATTATCCATATTCCTCCTATCCCGAATGCTGAGTAAATTCCCACTCATGGATGCATGCCTTCCTTTGTTACTGTTGCCACCTACAGGAAACCTTGGGCCAGACTGTCTTTTTAGCAATGATGCTGCGTAACTAAAACCTCACAGAAAACTGTAAAAGCAAGGCAGATGGACTAAAAGGACATTCATTATCAGCCAGTCCCCCCAGCCCCCCCCCAAAAAAAATTAAAATTCACAGCATTCAGACTAAAAGTTGCAATATTTCTGTATTTTTATAGAAGACTTGTCCCCACTCCCAGTCCCACAACAATCCATGAGATTTTTCCTGTTCCCAGAAATGAGGCATAATCTGTTAACTGAGGAAGAACAGAGCTGGTCTTGACCTGCTTGTTTCTAATCCTCCAAGGAACCCAGTTTATTAAAATACAGAGATGAAAGTCTAGTTAAAGTCTAGGAGTCTAGTAAACTTAACTCTGTCAGGAAAAGGGGAGTTGTGTTTAACTTTGCACTACCTCATTTAGGAACAAATATTGCTCATATAATATACTTAATTTAAAGCCAGACACCACAAAAAGCAAAACAGTCCCATTTAAAGATGGGAGGATAAGCAGATACGAGGGAACTCAGTCTTCAACTTCCTAATGGTAGTGGTCATCTGATTTCCTAGTAGGACTTTAAAAATAATCTGCTTTATCCAAAATACCCACAGAGCTTTCTTTGTTAGTTTGACTAACTAATTTACATTTCATGTATTTGAGCTCAATATTACCCTTTTCAGAAGTCTTTCTTGTCTTTCCTTGCAAGATCCCAGAACTTTAAAAAAGCTTTACATTTTGGATTCTTAGATCAGGAAGGTTTGGTAAGCAATGCCAAGATTCTTTCTCACACACACAGATAGGTCAGACCACTTCTAAAGGTATTTTATTTCAGACCACAGTGAGTTGTATCCCACAAGACTTAATCTCTACATTTTTCAGGTGTCTGTAGTCTAAATCTCTGACTTACAAAAGTTAAGCATAACATGATCATAACTTGGCTGGAGTCATCCTCCTTTAGTTTATATCATGAAGATGAGCTACCTTGGTACCAATCAACTTTCACACAGCTTTCATTTTATTTAAAGTTTCAGAAAAATTATTCATCACTCAACAAAATACAGGAATAATTTGAGCCTAACAATCTGTGGGCAACTATGATCTGTTATGTCACAAGCCTATCTTCCACTCCTGGTACTTTTCTCCATGTTACAACTTTAGTACTTCTCTAGAGTGAATGTGCCTTAATAGCCTCTAACCATATCCAGTAGTTTTCCGCCACAAAAAACCCTTTTCATATAGCATCTGTTTCCATATTTCATACCCCATTGCACTTTGTCAGCTCACAAGGATGCCATTTAACTAACTTCTTAAAATTTAGGCCAGACACTCCAAAGATAACTTGTAAAAACTCTTATATCAGGAAAAATATCTTCTGAAGACATTTGTATATAACCACGGTCAATTACAGTCTTAGAACACAGGATTTCCTCTCCTAAACATTTCTGTTTCAGAGAATCTGCATACTGCTCACACTGGAAGAATTCTCCCTAATAGTGAAAAGAGAGCATGAGGGATGTATGTGTGCACACAGAGCTTTTTCCAGCAGAATCCAACATCACTCTGGAATGAATCATGGGGTGACATGAGCAGGGTCCTGTCCTGGCCAAACTGATGCTGTGTTTGAGGTGTGGACTTGAGCATGGACACTACCACAGAGTTTATGCATGGATGTGAAACAGGCAGTGTGATAAAGCCAAACAGTTAAAGCCTTTCTGGTATAAAGGATGATGGCTGAAATGTCAATGTATGGGTGCCAGGCATCTTGAGTGTATCAGTGCCCCAAATCTACCAAGGCAAGAGCCATGTGCTCACAGTGGGGGGATCAACAATTGGATGGCTGGAAGCACCCTTTGTACCACACCACTGTCCTGGGCCTTGAAAAGAAGGTCTTATTGGGGCATAGTACACCAGAAATTACCAAGTCAGACAATGGGATTAGTTTCCAAAGCAACCTCATAGACACTTGGGCCAAAGAGCATGGCACTGAGTGGGAATATCACATTCCCTGTCATACACCAGCCTCTGGAAAGATCAGATGATGCAACAGATGGTAAAAGACTACACTCAAGAGCAGTGGGCAGTGGGACCTTCACACCCTGGGGTGCATATTTAACAAAGGCCACCTGGTCAGTCAAGACCCAGGGGTCACTCATTGACCTGGTATGGCCCAGTCTAAACTTTTGCTTATTGTACAAGGGGATAGAGTTCCTGCTGGGGAAGATTCTGAGTTATCCCTACCTCAGCAAAGGTAAGCCCATCCCTGAGATTGTATTTGCCCAGGAACCTGTGTGGTAGGTCCTGTGAAAGGATGGACAAGTCTAGTATGTTTCAAGGGGATTTGATTTTGGGAAAGAACAGCCAATGAATTAATTACTGTGAAACACTGTGAATTATCATTTCTACGACAGCCCTGCACCCATTACCACATTGGTGACCCTGTGGTACCTGTCTGTGCCATGCTGGATTTGGGGCTCTGACCTCAACTCCCTTTCAATCACACATTAATGAAGAACGAAATTTGATGGAACCATGAGCCCAGCAGTGATGGATTCAGAACTGCTTTCCACATGCAACAGTCCAACACTACACACCTTTCTTCCGGCCTGAAAACTGGTTCTGACAGATGAAGCCCAGGGTCATGCACTTAGTGAACTCAACGGGCTTTTATAGGGATGGTACATAATTTATGTATAGGGATATTACATAATATTATGTAACAGGGAATGTTACCTGTGTGTGTACATGTACCAAAAGGAAGTGATTGGAGTTTTGGGAACTGGCACCTGGCATTATAGAAATTATATGGAATAAGGGATGCCTGCTGTCTTGATTTCAGCTGCAGTCCAGTGAATTCTCTTCCCAGCATCTGTTAGTGCTGTCTTTTGGATTCAGTGTGAGAATAATGCTGGTAACACATTGGTGTTCTGCTTGTTCTTGAGCAGTGTTTATGTGAAACCCAGGACTTTTCAGTGCCAGTGAGGTGTAGCAAGAAGGACAGGTGACCCAAGCTGGCCAAAGGGATATCCCATATCATAGATTAGCATGTCCAGTATATAAACAGGGGGAAATCTGACAGGAGGGGCTGATCACTGATGGGGGTGGGCTGGGCATCAGTCAGCAGGTGGTAAATAGTTCTATTGTGCATAATTTGATTTTTTTTCTCTCCTTAAAAAAAAAAGTGAAGATAATTATATTTTATTATAATCATGGCCAGTTTTGATATTTATTATAATCATTGCAGTATTGAATTTTATTTAGTTTAAATTATTAAACTGTTCTTACCTATGCCAACAATCTTTTTCCTTCCGGATTATCCTTCCCAACATCCCATTGAGGGTGGGGACTGAGGGAGGGGCTGGATGATGTTTAGTTGCCAGGTGGGGTGAAACCACAACAACTAGATTGCTCAAAGTCCCATCCAGCCTGGGCTTGAACACTTCCAGGAATGGGGCATCCACAGCTTGTCTGTACAACCTGTGCCTTCATTACCCTCACAGCAAAGAATTTCTTCCTAATACAGAATAGCACAGAATTAAGACAATTGCTTTACTATCATAAATAAATGGTTTACTAAGGCAACCAGATTTCAAACGGTGCATAATTCTTTTGGAAAAAAAATAATTCTCCCACCCACCCTATTTGCTTATGTTCTTTCACTTTTAACATGGGTGCTGATGTCAGACTTGCAAGTTACGTGTGAAGAGATTTATTGTTACACAGATGCAAGGCAGTTACATGCATTCCAGTTCCAAGAAAAGCAGACAGGCAGTTCTACTCAGCTTCACCTCTTCATTTCTTTCTTGTATCTTCACTTCAAAGTTGCTGCACGGTGTCCATCTGCACTTTTGAGTACAACAGTGACTCCAGATGTCAATTTATTTCTTTTTCTTCCCTTTACCTTTCTTGCCTCCCTCTCCTTGCTGAAGGCTTTGATCACTACCACCCATCTTCTGAGTTCTTGTTTTCAGTTTGGGAATGGTTTCTGCAGCATACAGCATCACTGATTTACCTAAAATACGGTGAAAGATCAGTGCATGCCTAGGAAAGGATAGAAAACCTAGGATTTGCTTCCTGCCCCTGGTATAGTAAGCAGCTTGTGAAAAGTTCTTGAGGGAAAGAAAAAAAAGTGCAGGACGGATAAATGTCACAGCAGACTGGAAAAGCCATATAACCAGACAATCTCTGAAGTGTCTACATGCTTCCTGATACTCTTTCCCTCCACCTCCTACTGGCCCAGAACACTGGGGACAGAATGATCAGACGAAAGCTACATGCATTTTTACAAAGGCACTGATTGCCTTCCAGCAGGACCCTGGTTTTAAATCATCTCCCTCTGTCAGTACACTTATGCTACTGTACACCCAACACTCTTCTTGCTCTTTCCTTAAGATATATACTGCTTCCCTTTTACAGAGGGATTCATCTCAGAAAAAATGTAAAAGATGAAATTGTCATTCAAGATGAATTAATTCCTATTAATTAGGTTAGGGCAACTGCTTCATTGTTAATTTATGAAAATGGCCAGTGGAAAACTCAGTTGAACTCAGTATTGTGTTTTATCAATTTAGCATCCATGTGATACCTAGATGATGTATGTATCCTAAGAAAACAGTGGAATTTTGCCATTTAAGCACTAAACTGTTTTAAATGTCAACCAAGCAGTGAGCCAAAACTGAACAGATGGTTTATTCAGTGCAGCAGTCACACAATGTTGCCCACAAACCCCTCCAATGACACTGCTGCAAAAGCAGCAGAATCAAAGGCAACAGCATTTTACAAACTTTATTCAGTGCTCACAACTTAATTTGTTGACTTATACAGGCAACAAGATTTAATGTTAAACTGTAGGATTTATAATAGTTAAAACTAATTAAACAGGCTGTTAACATAAAATAAACCAAGTCTTTCTGGTTTATTAACAGGTGAGGTACCTAAACCCAGGCACTCTACTCACGTGTTGGAAACTGGGGCAAGCATGGGTTGCCATCATCTTGTTTGAGCTGTATTCGTACTCTTCCTCTGTATTGCACATCTCTGTTCCACTCTCTGGGATACATCTTGTTTTTCTGTCATACAAAAGGAGAAATGTATCACAATGTGCATTGGAAGACACAACTGTTTCAGAGGCACTGCTGAAAACAACTCCTGGTACTGAGCAATTTTTTGAGTAAATTTACAGGGACCATTTTACATCCCCAGTGGTCTGGACCACAGAGGCACAGGTTTTTGTTTTATCTTCACTGCTACAAATCCTTCTGGACGCCCAGGGATAGCAAGTGATACGTCGCAGTCACTGTTTTTGCTTAATTATAGCCTTTATTCTTCACAAAGCATCACAGGTTTCTCAATACAGATGGTGTGCACTGTCCAGATGCTTCTGCAGAACCAAGTAATTTTGTACCAGGCTTTTGGGTACTTCTGGATTAGGACCTATATTCTTCTTAGTAAAAATAACACTGTTCTAAATTAATCATTACTTCAGGAAGTGACCTGTGAAGTTACCTCTCTAGAAATCCACTCATTCCCTAAGGAAAAAGTAACCAATAAACTATTTAAAGAGCAAGCACGTACTGCAATAAAAAGTTAACATTCTCTTGCTGAAACATAACTCCAAAGGACTATGAAGATTCCAAATATCATAATCCTATTCCTACAGAAGACTCATTGCAAAGATTATCAACTTCCATTAAAAACATTCATTTCAAAAAGCTTAATTTGCAGAGTTTCAGCTTGCAAAAACAGCTTTTATTCTGACACACTTTTAAGCATCCAAGAAAGTTTTCTAAGAAAGACAGTAAAACAGAAGTAATAATTTTATAGGCTTTAAAAGTCACATTGTCTGAGAGATCTGAGGTATTCCTGACTTGCATCAGTTTTCCAACATTTACTTCATGATTATGGTCAGTTAGCATATAAAGCAAGCAAAGCTAGTAACAAAACTTCTGAATCACAAGTTATAAAAAAAGATATAATGAAAGAACAGAGACACATAACAAATCTGGGGATTTTTGTATGTGGGGACTTTTTTTTAATTACCTCTAACAACACATTGAATCCTACTGCTGCACATACATCTTGGATTTCTGTAGATGTGGGATTTTCAACAGCCTGTTGAAAAAATGTTAACATTAATTAGTTTCAATTATGACCTGCCTATACAAAAATAGTTACCAGTTTCCCACTCTGTAACTAGGAAAAGCTGATGGGGAAAGAGAAGGTAGAAATCTAGTGTAGAAGTCATCTGCCAGAGCTGCTGTGGTTTAGAAAGTATTAAAATAAAAAAAGAAGAACTAAGACATCAGGAAAGAGATGAGATAGAATTCAGTAGAACAGGAGAACAAGTTTAAAGAATACCTTAGAAAAGGTAACTGAAGTTAATTAACAGTTATTGTATGTACAGGGATACCAAAAGCTGTGAATCAGCAACAGCAAACTTACAGCAAGGACTGAAGGAGGAAAAAAATGCAAAATCTCTATCCACAGGGCAGCAGATTCCTCCCATAGGTTTGATTGGCAACTTGCATACTCAAGAAAGATCTTATTTTTAAAAAATGCCAAATTCTAGGCGGTAAGGAAAGCCCTTTATATTCCCAGAACTGCTTGCTAAAACTATTAGAGGACAGTGAGGTGACAAAAAACTACTTCTGGACAGATTCAAAGTAGCAGTAACTACCATGCCTGTGTGTCACATGCATAGGACACAGAGTATAGGCTCATATTGTCAGTCACCAGAACCCAATCATTAGCAAGCTACTCTTTTCTGCATTGCTTTCAAATTCTGCAAACTACCTGTGTAAGCAGTTGAGTGCGTTTAGTTCCTCATTACTTCATCTGCTTGCTCAAGGTGCTGCTCACATGAAAGCAAACACTTCAGCCCAAGGCTCTCCTCCTAAATTCACATGCTGACACTAGGTTACCTTCAAATACTCTGTAATTTCCACACCACGGGGGAATGGAAAGATCAGAAAGATGTATTTTCCAGCATTCTACACAGTGCTATATAGCGAAACAAAATGTCCTACTTCCCTGCGACCCATGAAATTACCTTGTCTATAGGTATCCTTCTTCCTTCTGCTATAGTCTTCTTATTATTCAAATAAGCTGGATAAATGCAGATAAATCTAAGAAGAGAAAACAGTTAGTTTAAGCAGGCTATATCAACTCCGTAATGCTTGTGCAGTATTTTCTTAGTAAAACAGAAAACACATATCATGGCTACAACACAGAAGTTCCCACAGCAGTTTATAACAACGCTTATTTTCCCTAGACTGCTTAGTAAGATACTGCAAAATCCCATTTTGAGTGATCATGGATACCGCATGACACAATTTTTTGAGGCACTGTGTACAAGGGATGGTATAACGAATTCTGAGGGGAAAAATGCTGAAATAGAACTTTAGAACTTTTTGACCTATTTCTTATAACCTTGAAACCTGGAACATATGTATTTCCCTGAAAAGAATTAACATTTCCCGAAAAGGTTTTACTACAATATTAGCTAACTAAGTTTTGTGATTGTTTTGTTTCATTTTGTTTTAATTCACACATAGATCAACTCAGATTTGGGTACATTTATAAAAGCTATTAGAAAAATGCACTTAGAAACTTGCTTAAGATTTTTCAGTAGATTTACACCCGTCAAGCACATACACAGGATCAGTGTAACAGAACCTCTATTACACTAATTAGACAATTTAAAAAAAAAAAACCTAGATGAGACTAAGGAGATGTGAAAGAAGGCCTGCACTGATTCGAACAAGAATCTATGCGAGCATAAGAAAATAGGGAAAATTAGTAAAACATGTGGTGCAGACAATTAGCTGAATGACAAGAGTGACAAGGATCACGTTCCTTGCTGCCTCTAAAAACCAAATCACCTCAACTCGTACTGTTTTTTCCACTCTTTGCTTCTGCCGTCTCTGTGAGCCGACTAGGTCTGGGTTCTGCCTGGGAATTCCAGTCTCCTTACTGACTTCCCAACCACACAAGTGTCACAACCACTCCTTGTCCTACAGGGATTTAATTTCAACGATCATCATCCCTCGCTCCACAGGGATTTAAACCACCTCCCCTTGCTCCGCTCGCGTTTTCTTCTTAGCGAGCCTTGACTGACATGTAAACAAACGAATTCACGAAAGACCCGACCCCAAACAAGCCGTGCCCACAGTACCTCTCCTTGTCCGCCGGGGAGGCGACGCCGGCGGCAGCGGCGGCGGCCATGACAGCAGCACCTCCCCGCGCCACGGCGGCAGCGAGCCCGCCCCCGACTCCCCGATGCGAAGGTTCATTTCATTGGTTAGCAGAGCTGTCTGTCAAACGCCGCAACCTGTGAAAAGGCGCAACGTCAGCGTCGGCGCCGCTCGCACGGCTTCCGCCAGGCTGAGGGGGTGGCGGCGGGAATGGCGGCGGAGATCCGGGGGTGTCCGGAAACGTCGTGAACGCGCCCGTGAGCAATGGGCTGCAGGCTCCAATGAAACACGAGCCAAGAGGGTGGCGGAGGGCTCACAGAGCTCTAGCGGTGTTTGAATCAAAGAACGATCTATCTAAGATATGCCGTGAAATGTTTATTTGGTATTACCACATCTTCCTGTACAATTACGTGAAAAAAAAAAAATAGGCTAAAGCTTAAGGAAAAAGGTACGGGGTCAGTACTGAGTCCAGTCCTTTGTCACGCCTTCATTAACTCTGTGGATGAGGGTCAGGTGCACCCTTAGCGATGATAACACAGCGATGGTGCACCCTGGCTGGCGGCACCGAGCTCTGAGGGGGGCTGATAGACCCGAGGGTCGTGGTGCCGTCCAGAGGGACCCGGACAAGCTGGAGAGAGGGGCTGACAGGAACCTCAAGCAGTTCAGCACAGGAAGAACCAAGTCCAGGGAGGAGGAACCCCAGGCACCAGAATGGGCTGGGAATGCCCAGCTGGGAAGCAGTTTGTCAGGAAAGCCCCTGGGGCTCCTGCTGGACCACGATCTGAACACAAGCCAGGGATGTGTCCCTGTGACAAGACCAGTGGTGTCTAGCTGCACCATGAGAAGTGTTGCCAGCAGGGCGGGAGAGGTGATCCTGCCCCTCAGCACTGGAGAGGCCCCCACCAGGAGTGCCAGGCACAGCACTGGGCTCCCCAGGCATGGACACAAGGGAGAGAGTCCAGTGAATGGTCACCAATGCCATAGAGGGAATGGAACAGTTCATCCAGGAGAAGAGAAGGCTCAGGGGATCTCACCGATCTAACATAAACACCTGCAGGGAGGGTGCAAGGAGGATGGATCCAGGCTCTTTCCAGGGGTGCCTAGTGACAGCACCAGAGGCTATGGGCACACTGAAACACAGGAGGTTCCCTATGAACACCAGGCAACTCATTTTCCCTTTGAGAGTGACCAAGCACTGCCACAGGTTGCGCAAGAGGTGACAGTGTCTCCATCCTTGGAGATACTGAAAAGCTGTATGGGAATGATCCTGGACTACCAGCTCTTGGTAGCCCTGTTGAGGCAATGGTTGGACCAGATGACACCCAGAGGTCCCTGCCAGCCACAACCATTTAGTCACCCTGTGAATTTCACTGGTCATATTTTGTGCACTGTTACACTCTTCATACACCAACAATGTGCCAGGACAAAGAGCTGAAGGTATCTGTTCAATATTTAGCTGTGCTGGTGTTTTATTTTTCTGCTCCACCAACACATCCAGATAGCAATGAAATAACGAAGAGGGGATGCTAAGACTCAGTGCGCATAGTGGTTTCCCCAGGGGAGAATTGCAAGTACTGTTCATGAAACTTGGAAAAGTTAAGAGTTATGGAGAAGCTTCAAAAAGAATCAAGGTGGCATAGATTAAAAAGTTATTGTCTATTCAGGCTTTTGAATGACAAGCAGTTTTGCTGTCTTCTGTTTTTGCTCTCAGAATGAATGCACTGCACAAAGTACTGCAGAAAACATGAACAGCATAAATGTGTGACATCAGCAGGAGAAAGCAGCTTTTGGAAGTGTGACTGCTGTCTGGGACCAGCTCAGCGACTTGGCAGCTCCTCACAAGCATGACTCAACAAGCTCTTCAGCTGAAAAACAAGGTTATGTAACTGAGGTGTGCCAGTTATGAAGGACATTTTTGATGCAATACTTATCCAGTGAGGAAGACAGGTTTTTTGAAGGTTTTCTCAGATTACCATCAAATGGCTGATAGAGGCAAATGTAGCTTTCTAAGAGGTGATCTGTTGCAATGCATGTTTTCCCCAACAGTTAACACCTGAGTTCCCATGTTCCTCATGTGATTGGTTCAGCCCAAAGGTTGTTCCCTCCCCTTCTCCATCTCTCAAGTTAACCCTGCGTTTTCTTCTAGATCCCCCTATGTAAATGCTTGGTTGCCCCAGCTCCTCGCCTGTCACCCCACCTATTTGATTGTCAGTCAATGCTTATTCCTTCCCTCTGTTCTAGGAAATTCCATGTTCTTCAACACTCAGTCCACTCAAGTTGTATCCTCCCCTTGTGCTGCTCCATTGGTCAAGGTTTTGTAAACCCCTCCCTACGCTCCTCCCCTGTTGAGTCCTGATTTGCTCTAGTGTTAGATAGTCCGCCCCTTGTTCCACCCCTACTTAAAAGTCATGTTCTCCCTTTGTTCAGGATCTCTCTGGCTGCTGAACCTTTCAGCAATAAACCTACCCTGCTGGAACCTCAGAGTGAGAGCATCCCTCTCCTCCTTTGCCTGGTCCGCAACAGCATCTAGCACTGTGCCCTAGAGCTGGTGCCTCTTAGAGCTAACTCCGAGGCAGTTCCCCACTCCTGGCGCAGCTCTGGTGTGCCACCTGGAGCTAGCCCAGACACTGGTGAATTAAGGCGTGTGTTGGTAATCCACTACAAATAATTTCTTAGATATTTTGTTGCTTAGCCACAAAATGTTCTTATCTTGTTAGCAGTAGTCTTGATAATGGATTTCTTGTGTTTTTTTTCTTTACTTGCATAGTGTTTTTATTTTAAATCTCCATTACTGCATATATTTAATGACTTTTTATTGTGATACCTATCACCTAAATGTCAAAGAGCTGCCATTACCCTGGGCGTTGTCCTGTTGTTCAGGTTTTCACTACTTAAATCTGTGCATTGGCCAACATGGGCAGAAGCTTCTTGTCAACTGCTGTCACCCACTTTCAGCAAGACAGATGTGAGCTGTTGAGGAGGAGAGGGGTGTTAGTGCACAGTGTATGTACAAGGTGGACTGTGGACAGACCAGGATGCAATATATTCATTGTTTCTGTGCAGGCATGGAGTGTGCAGGGCACGTTCATGATCTGACGATTGCATGGAATGTGGTCATCCTAGACCTTGATACAAAATATGCCTACTGCTATTTGGGTTTGAATAATATTGCCCTTTTCTTCTGGGGCACAGAGGCCTGAACCCACCAAAAGGGTACAAACATAAATCTCCCTCTGCAGACAATGCTGTAGAAGGGTTTGAATCAAGTAACTATCAAATTTAATCTTTTAGGAAGTAATGCTAAGAAATATTTATTTGGCATTGCTTCATTTTTTTAAAATTGAAAAATAGGCTAAAACTCAATGAAAAAATACTAAAATTTACTCCATACTATTGCCTTAGATTTCTATAGTGATTTTAGCTTCTCAGTTAGATTGTAAAGGAATTCCTGGTGTATTTCTGGTGCATCACCTTGCAAAACAGTGCTCTGAGAGTATGTTCAAGGCAGTGAACACAGCTGCAATTTGTGGGTACCATCATTGCATATTGAGATTGCCCTCAGTCAATCCACCTAATTAAGGGTACTGAGAATGGTTTTGTGTATCTTAATGTTGTTTTGACAGTTGCATGTTATTTTTTTTCTTCAAATTCAATTGGCTTTTAAATACCAGCATATTAATGGCTTATCTTCTAAAACTATTTAAATTTACGGTTGCAAAAGATACATAGTCTGTATCAGCATTTGTGAAATACAACAGGTACAAAGACAAAAATTATTTTCCCCATCATTTTCAGATGGAAAAATAATTTAAAAATTGACAGAAATGGTTTGTGGAATTACAGATTGGATTACCTGGTGAACATAACTGACCACGCAGGGAAGCATGGGGTTTTTTTTTCTGCAGATATTTTTATTACTTACCTATCTCCATTATAGGTGCTAGAACTCACAATATTTTGAAACCAGGATGCCTAAAATGAAGCAGTGAGTAGAGACATGTCAGTTTAATCCCCATCATTACTGTAAAATGACTTAATTGAGTATATGCCATCCAATCACTGCATTTGTTCTAGTGCCATAAGAAATACATTTCAAAGTTGAATTCTGCAGATTTCCAGCCTGAGGAATTCAGAGACAGAATTAGGTCACAAAGCATTCCAGCTCAGGCATGCTGTAGCTGCATGCATTTCCTGAGTATATGCTGACCCTGGACTTGGAATGAAACACTGTGGTGGTTTCAGGTTCGCCAATTTCTGTTTCCCAAAATTAGTGTAGTGGTTTGAGTACCCATTAGAATTATTAACTATTTTTCTGCTGTGAGATAAGACTAGGAGAAAAGCAAAGCAAAACAAGCTCAAAACTTAAAAGGGTATAAAGACAGGTTTATTAACAAAACTACAAAAGAAAAAAAATTAAGAATCAGAATTAAATAATCAAAACACTTCCCCTCTCCCACAAATTCCTTTTTTTCTGACAACACGTAGAGACTATACTTGGAACTCTAGGTCAGTTTACCACTTATAAAACAGTCTTTCATCTTTCTTTTAGAGAGAGAAGTCTGTTATGTTATGGTAACTTCCCCACAAGAAAGAACATTCTTCTTGTGGCTTCTAATTCTCAAAAAAACAGCTGCCCAGGAACCTGCATTTGTGAAGTCCCTCTGTAGTGGTTTGAAAGCAAAACGAGTGAGAGGCTCCAAGTCAGAAATACAATTTAATGAGAAGAAAAGGGAAAAAAAGTAAAATAAATTCAATAATACAAAAGACCACTGACAGTCAGAATGCAACCTGAGCAGGGTGAGGGTAGCAGTCCAGGTGAGGTGGTCTTCCTGAAGCAGTGATCCCATGGAAAAGGTCTGGTAGCTCCAGTCCTCTGGGAATCCAGTGGGTAAGGGCTGCTTGTACTGCTCCAAATCCCAGCTTATATCCAGGTGAGAATGCTTGGCTCCTCCCCCTGGGCACAGCATCTCACAATGGGATGATGAGTCCTACAGGGGGTCCTTGATGGCCCATTAAAGAGAGATAGCTCCCAGAGGGAGTTATCTATGAGTCATGGGCAAGGCATTGATGGGCCACTAACAGAAGGCACCCCAGAGGGAGGTGGGCCTGGGAAGAGCACTGCTCCAACAACTGGATTCATCAGTTCATGAAGATGGTGATTGAATACTTTGTGCACACCCTGTACTACAACCCAGGACACTCTCCCATATTACACAGCCTCCCACAGCTGCGTTATGGGCCATGAAACTCATGGGGGTATAATTTTAATGATGGATGGTCCCACAAGCAGTAGTTTTTCTTCATCTCTAGGAACAGAGATCTTCTCTCTTTCTAGGGGCAGATTTTCATCTCATCTCATCTCATCTCATCTCATCTCATCTCATCTCATCTCATCTCATCTCATCTCATCTCATCTATCTCATCTCATCTCATCATCTCATCTCATACCTCATCTCATCTCATCTCACTCTCTGTTCATGCTTCTCATAAGATCACACCTACTTCAATATTTCCTTAGTCCACCACAAATATATCTGCAATATGAATACTCTCAGCTCCCCAATGCACATTTTTCCATGATTTAAAGGGATATTCTATGATATGACAGTCCATTACCATGGCTTACAAAAGAATTTCAGCCTAAAACTAAGGCATCTCCTTGTTCTCTTTCCTTTAAGATTCAACTCTTCCTTTGCTGACTTTAATGGTTTCATATTTTCTCTTTACTTGTCTTCACTCTCTCTTTTCTCTCTCTTTCAGAGAGGATTTAATGTTTTGCAAATTTCATCTGTACAAGAGTTGACAGCCTGCAGAGGGCATTGTTATGAATGGGCAGAGAGAGACCAGCTCCTCTTTAGAAAGGCCTTTATTAAACAGCTTGGGATGGGAGCTCGAGGGACGCACACACACCACCGCTGCTCCCAGGATGGCATGCTGTAGGAGGAGTCTTCAGCTCTGTCTACTGTAGCACAGGCAGATCTGGTCCTTCCATCCTCGCGAGAGTCCTCAAGAAGGCGCCTAGGGCTTTTAAGGCTCCTTATCGGCTCGCAGCTTAAGAGGTGTCAGTGCAGTTAACCTTGGGTCAACTTACAGCAAGAGGTCTAGTTTTAGGTAGTTTTGGTTTCAATTTGGTTTCCCGGCCAATGCACCATTTATGTCATCGTTTCACATTTGCTAGATTTCGTTTATCAACTGCGAGATAGGACTTTGGGAGGAAAAGGCAAAACAGGTACAACTTAAAAGTAAGAACAGATAGATTTTATTAATAGATACTAAAGAAAAAAAGGAAAAAAAAAAAGACATTCGAACACCTTCCACCCCCACAAACTGTTCACTTTCTCACTCACCACAGAGAGAAAACTATGATTTTCAGTCAGTTGCCACCATTTAAACACGATCCTACGTCAGTTTAGGAGAGGAGCCTCTCTAGAGTTATGGAGAACACACCACAAGAAAAGGTCTGGTGGCTTTCAACGCCAAAGATTTGCAACCGCCTGGAATTTCTGCAGATTCTGTGCAGTCTAACCCATATAACAGTTTTCCAAGCTGTTTATGGGTCTCTGCATGTTTGGGGTATCATTTTAAGAATGCTTTTCTAGTACAAAACAGGGATTCTCTTCCATCTCTAAAATCACCTCTATCTCAAAAGAAATAGAGACCTCCTTATTCTTTCCCAGGAGCTAGGGACATTCTATTCAAAATTCTCAATTAAAACCCATGTATATCAATACACACAACCCTTTGGCTAGAACTTGCATTCCCCCAAGCAGCATTAGGGTATTTCAAAAACAGTCCATTTCCCCATAATTCACATCCAGAGAAGTCCGGTTAAAAATGTCCACTTCCTCTATCCCATCTTCCAATGGTCTTTCTCAGTTCTTCCACTGACTTTGTCTCTCTACATCTCAAATCACTCTGTCTTCCATGGAGGAGGGAAAAGGGTTAAAGTCTTTGCCCAGAGTCTTTTCCTCCTCTCCAGCTGACTCCCAGAACTTTCAAGGTCACAGGTGATGGGGGGGGGAGGAAGGGGGAGAGGGAGCTGCTCAGGAACACTGATGGATGAAACCTCCTCCACTCCTGGTCAGATCTAAAGCAACTCAAAATTGGATCAGCTCCCTGGAGCTCTGGAGAAAAGTTCTAAAAAAGTCTCTCCTCCTTCGGACCTGAGGCTTCTGGCACAGGGCCAACACCACCGATCTGAAATCTGCAGTCCTCCTCCTCCTCTCCCCATCGGAGGAGAGAGGGGACACTCTCAGCCTCAGCCTCAGAGCCAGCCTCAACCACTCTCCCACAGGCAGGGCCATGCCCCGCGGATCGGCCAAGCCTGGCCCTGGGGGGCCCAGCCTGAACCCTGACTGACCAGATGATGTTACCTCCTTGCCAGCTGGAAAAGGGAAGGGATGAGCCACTTGGGATTTCTGATTCAAGACTGTGTTTCCAGAGATGTAGAAACACTCCCATTTGCCAGCCAAGCTGTCAATCACAATCCATGCTAGAACTTCCTTAGGAAAAAAAAAACTTTTCACATTCATGCTGAACCACCACAGTAGTCTAGGGTTTGTTGATGTTTCGCCAGGCCAAGGTGGTAATTCCTGTGTCTCCATTTGGTTTTGGCTTGTTCCTAGGGGTCGCTGTCTGGTATTGGGGTCTCCTCATTTGAATATGGAGATGTGCACATGTCCTTATGGGAGCAGCGGAAGTATCTTACCCGACACAGGGGTAGTAGGAGCTGGGAAAGGTACAAACAGGGATTAAACTTTATTAACAATTAACAACTAACAAGAGGTGTTATAAATTATTAGAAGCCATTTCAAAGTAAAAGAATTTATTTAGCAGTTTTCCAAAATCAAATTGAAAGGCCACAGTAAAATCGGACAACATCAATCGAATGTTGGGTGGGCAGAGTGACAGCAGCAAAGGTGCCACCAAACCTCTGATCACAAATACTGGGTCTCAGCGTACAGTTTTTACACAGTTTATTTATCCCAAGGCTAAGTCCATTGAAAGTCCAAATATTCATGTATTACTTTATTCCCAAGTAAGGTTTTCAAAGGGGTTCCCGTAAGTATGAAAAGACAATTCAGGAGTCTTCCCGATTCTTTCTTTGGGGTGTTGATTTGAGCATCCTCCGGATCTTCGGCCAAGATTGATATCAGATGTTGAGCAGCCGTGAAGTGGAAGCCCATCTTTGATGAATGGGCCATCTCCAGTCCAGCCCTATTGTTTCTGTTGCAAATTTTGTGGTTTCACAGCTGCACAGTAGGCCTTGGAATCTCGGAGACACCCTCGAGTAGCCTTTTAATAGTCCAAACTTTTGATACAATATTTTGTACAAGAAGTTATACATTACATTTATCACAAGAGGGAACTTTACAATTAACAAATAGAGCTTGATAGGGAAACTGCTCAGTAGTAAAACAGATACTCTAAATTCTATTCCTCACAGGAATGATGGTTCTTCCCTGGGCAGGGACCAAAGGTGGTACATTTCAGGCCACGCTGGGGCTGCGCCAGTATCCCAAGTGCCTCAGCTGCACCAAAACCCCAGTTGCAGGTCCACTCTGCAGACTGGGCCTCTAGTCCTAGTGGGATGACTTGATAGCAGTGGCCAGAGCTGTCTGCAGTGAAGGATTCTTCAGAAAGTCGCTTGTCCTGGGTTATGAACTGATGAATCCAATTGTTGGAGCAGTGCTCTTCCCAGGCCCACCTCCCTCTGGGGTGCCTTCTGTTAGTGGCCCATCAATGCCTTGCCCATGACTCATAGATAACTCCCTCTGGGAGCTATCTCTCTTTAATGGGCCATCAAGGACCCCCTGTAGGACTCATCATCCCATTGTGAGATGCTGTGCCCAGGGGGAGGAGCCAAGCATTCTCACCTGGATATAAGCTGGGATTTGGAGCAGTACAAGCAGCCCTTACCCACTGGATTCCCAGAGGACCGGAGCTACCAGACCTTTTCCATGGGATCACTGCTTCAGGAAGACCACCTCACCTGGACTGCTACCCTCACCCTGCTCAGGTTGCATTCTGACTGTCAGTGGTCTTTTGTATTATTGAATTTATTTTACTTTTTTTCCCTTTTCTTCTCATTAAATTGTATTTCTGACTTGGAGCCTCTCACTCGTTTTGCTTTCAAACCACAGCACTGCTCTGGGGTGAGGGGGAGGGCCTGGCACCTGGCAGGGGCTGCTTGGCCCGGCTCAGCCTCCCGGGTGCTGTGATGGAGGGGCGGCTTAGTGGGGGAATGTTAGCAGCTGCCTGGGTGCAATCTGGCCAGGAGGGCCATACTCTCCTCCCCTCCCCCGCCCGGCCGTCACCAGGCTTCACCCTGATCCAGGAACTGGCAGGCTCCCCGGGAAGCGGCCTAGCCCTGGGCAGGGCCCAGCCAGCCCAGCCCCACAGCAAGGAGGGAGCTGGGCTCCCTTGTTACCTGTTCCCAGGCCAGAAAGAAAAGAGAGTTTCTTGGGATTTTCTCTGATTTTTAACCAGTGTTCTCACAGAGGCATGTCATCTTTCTAGTGGCTTTACCAAATGTCAAAATTCAAACCTAGTCACTGATTGGTTTTGCTATAACTTTCTTGGAAAAAGTCACTTCCGTGCAAAACAAGCACTCGACACCTGACAGCTTAAAAATTTAAAGCAATATGAAGGTACAATTGATGGTGAGTACAGGACTTGTAAACATCTGCAGCGAAAGATCAAGACTGCAGATAATGCCTTTGGAGAGTAGTAGCAGGGATACTGGTTGTGGAAAGCTGTGTATAACTTGCTGCAGTTATTGAATATGTGGCCACTGCAGTGGAAGTGAAGGGGGGAGAATGAGAATTATGCTACAGAACCCTAAAGCAGAGAATTCCGTCTGTGTATACAGTGTCACTAGCAAGTCAGGTGTCCTGACTGAGACTCACTCTATTTTTACTGTTAATGGTGTTTGGAGAAGAAAAAAAAAAAAAACCAAAACCAAACCAACCTGAAAAACCCAAACAACAACAAAAACAACAACAACAACAACAACAAAAAAATCCCACCCAAACAAAAACCATCTGTGACCTCAAAGAAAACCCATTTCCAAACTATACAACCCAGCAACAACAGCCCTGTAAAAATATGAAATAGCAATTCAAAGTGGTTGTGATAGATTCCTGCAATTCACCTGGAGTAAATGCAAATCCCCTAATTGGAAGTGTGAGCCCAAGAAAGTCAAGATGATTTAAGGCGACACTGTGTTTTACTGAAGTGTCACATACACCTGCTTATTCAGACCATGCATCCATGTTCAGTTTCTTCTCAACTGAGGCTATACTTCATAGTCTAAACACGCTAAAAGTATCTTTATAATAATAGGACTGTTGAAGTTATTCAGGAGAGGGCAGATTTTCAGCTGGATTGGTGGAGCAGATCTGTAGTGGACTGCAGATAAAACGCAGGAATGTAGAGGGAAATCTTGATTTGTTCAATCATCACAGAAGGGAACGGGGCAACATGGGAAGGATTTTCTTCACAATTTTTGTAAATGAGAATTCCAGAAGGATATTTTTAGGTAAAATGTAAAGGCTGGGAAAAAACCCTACAAACTTTCTTTGTGAAAAATGCTTAATGAATTATGACTCAAGTTGGAAGTAACAGGCAGGCCTGTCCAACAGCATAGAGAGAAAATGTTGCTTTTATTTAGTTTCATTTTGCTGGTATTTACTTAGAATGAAACTTCAACACACAGAATTAACCACACTAATTGCCACTTTTACAAGACTGTATGTGCCATTTTCCCAAAGCAAGTGGTGTCCCTACCCATGGCAAGAGTTCCAACCCAGAACTGGATGATTTCTAAGGTGCCTTTCCTACTCAAGCCATTCTGTGATTCTGTGATTTTAAATCCATAGACTACCTTTTGGTTTTAATGATCCAGAATCCTGTCTGCTACATGAGTGTTTTCGGAAGAGACACTACCTCATGCCCATACAGAGAACACCCAACAGAACATGCTTTATCAATCAGCAGAAGCATCACTTCTGTTCATCTTAACAGCAGAGAATGTCAACATATAAATGTCAATAGCTTATTTAGGGAGCACCCGATGTTCTAAAGCTACTTGAGGCTTAAATGTTTCAATCTGTGTAAGTGCTGCACCACCAAGAGCAGCTGACAATTGGCCTTGTAACAACCAGCCTGATATATACAGTGCTTGGAGCCAAAAGTCTTTTGGATCAAGTCGCCTAGACCCAAGCCTTGACTTGCATGAGTTACTAGGAAGTACAGCAAACAACTGAGGAGAATGCTGGGCACCACTCTGCCAAGATTCTATCTAAATCCCTATGAGCTGGCCACAATGGGACTGGCAAAGTGAAAACCATGTATTTCTACCCACCTCTCATTCCTTCTGATCACAAAAACTGTATCTCTTAAGTACAGAGCTCAGTTTTACACCCATTCTTTCTCATTCAGTTTTAGCCTTGTACAGCAGCTGACATATGCATAAACTCACAGCTGTGTACAGCCAGCTTCCAAGATAAAAAGAAACCATCAGTCATCTGTGTGTGACAGTAATAAAGTATTTGCACTGAATTCATAGGTTAACTTCAGCTAGATTTTCACTTCTGCAAGTCCAAATAGCTTATGTTCTGGTTTTGGCTGGGATAGTTAATTTTCTTTTTAGCAAATAGTGTAATACTGTGTTTTGAATTTAGTATAAGAATATTGAAATGTTTTTATTGCTAAAATAGGTTTCCATGCCCTGCCAGGAGGAGAGCTGAGGGGCACGAGTAGTTGAGGGGGGACAAATAAACCAGCCAAAGTGATATTCCAGACTTTACGGCATCATGCTGAGGATACACCTGTGGAGAAAGTTGGCTGGAAGCTCATGCTCAGGGATTGCCAAAGAATCAGTCAGCAAGTGGTGAGCAACTGTATTGTGAGTCATTTGTTTTGTATATTCTCGTACTATTATTATCATAATTTCCTTCCTTTTCTGTTTATTCAACTGTCTTCACCTGAATATACAAATGTTCTCATTTTTATTTTTCTGATTGTCTCCTCCGTCCCACTGGAGGGGAGCAAGTAGCTGGGTAGTGCTTGGTTGCCAACTGTGGTTAAACAAAACCACTTAAAAGCATCAATCCATCATGGCTGTTCAGGTGCTAAGTGTAGTAGGAAAAAAAATTACGCCAATTCCTTTTCATCACCCAATGAAATAACAAAATACTACTACTACTACAACAACAACAACAACAACAAAAAAAAGCTTTCTCGTAACTCATATTATGGCTTAGTTTTTACATCTATTTTTGTATTCTTCCAATGTGAATGTGTTCAATCCCAGACCTCAGCAATGGTCAGATAAGATGCACAAGCCTTCCCCTGTACTGATGTGGTTTTTTGTATAGAGGATTGTCAGAGAAAAAAGGGCAGAATTAGGCTTAGCCTACCTTCATTTGTATTTAGTATAATCATCACTCTTTGTTTTCACGTTCCCTACTGACTTTAAATTGCAGATTGGTTATAATGCTTTTAAAAATTATTATTCTTGATAAAACATTTACATTTCTAGCAAGGCAATTTCCTTTTCTACATACAGACCAAGACTTAAATGAATTTTTTTTTAGAACAACTTGAAAATCAGATATCAGCTATTCAGTCCTCAAATTAGAACTCAGTATGAAAAAGTGGCACAACTATTAGAAAACAAGGGATCTTAGTAAACAGCAACAATGCCCTTTTTAAAGTAAATACTTTTGTCAAAGTCTAAAGTGAATAAAGGAGTGTAAAATATGTATGTAAATATAAATATATATGTGTATGTGTTTTGGGAATTAATCAACCTAATCAAATAAGGTCCCTTAATAGTCTAATTGGGGACTAAAGAATTCATTCATTACAGGAAAGAACGACTTTGTAATTAATAATCTCTGCTGTGCTTATAAGTCTTAATGAAATAAGCCTTGTGAAACTTTTTTAGGTAATAGAGGGATTATGGAATTACATTGTGTCATAATTAGATTCTGTTTTGTGCAGTTCCTTCTAACATGAAACATGGAAGAGAACAGAGAACTCTACTGGTGAACCAGGTTTACAACCTCTTTTTCTTCCACTTATTGATCTGAAATGGATGTATCACTAAAATGAAAATGCATGGGCTTTTTAGAATATTTTTTTGATATACTGAATTACTGAAGTGTCTTAACAACAAGCTCCTTTTAAAATAAAATCGTATTTCTAATACAGTGGACAGACACCTAACTTTCAGTAGTAGCCAAGAAAACAATTCCACTCTGACAAGGTGCAATCAGGAGGAAATTTTATGTAACACTGCAAGTAATAAATAAATTATGCATAGCAAGACTAAATTCAGAATAAGTATACTGTGAAACAAAATACATCAGAATAATTGACGAAAGAATTAATTACAGAGTTAGAATATAAACAGTAATGCATCTCAGGCAGAAGCAAACAACAAAATTGAAGGAAAGATATTTGTGGGCTGAGTTTGTTCAAGAGAAACAACATTTACAGGTGGGCAAATTAATCTGATCTCACAGGATGACAGTTGCAGAGAACCAGCACAAGCTTTATTAATGTTAGATCCTACCAGAAAGGATGGCATTAGATATACTGTTTGTATGTATGGCTTGAGCTCTGGACAGAAATGCACTTTACTGAGTGAACCAGCTCCCCTTACATCTTCCTGATATCCTAATATCCTGTATATCCTAGTGCAATTCTACAGCCACTCAAGCAAACAATGTTTTCACAAACAGAAAAATTCAAATAATTTCTTTAAATCTTGAAGTGGCAGAAATTCACTAATACATAAGCCTGTAGCTGTGTAAGAATTTTAAGAAAGGTAATTTGCAAAACTCTGCTAGGGAAGTGTTCTGCAATCCTAGAGTAAGTAAACAGCATTATCTGGTAAACTGAAACTTGACAGCAGAAAATTCATCTTGGCATCACAATTTGACACCTGCATTAATTATGTTGTGAACTCTTAAAGCTCTTCTGCACCACATCAAATTCCCTTGCTCTTCCAATATGTAACCAAACACAACACCTAAGCAGTTAACTTACCATTCTGACTAAAATCTCAACCTTAGCTACGTAACATTCTCTATAAACACATTTACAGATACAAACTGATATTCTGCATATAGGAAATTATGATGCAGGAATCTTATTTCTACATGTGATCTGAAATGAAATTAAAAGTGGGCATCTCTTCTGGTTAAATGTCAAAGTGCAAAGGGAGATGGCTGTGGAACCAGAGAGTGAATACACTTGGGTAATTTGGTATCAAGAAGATCCTTGGAGTTTTAAATACGTGGAGAAAGTCATGCTTTACATTAACAGACACTTCGCTTCCGATTCACAGCTTCATCCAAATCACACATCTCATCAAGAACAAAGCTGACGCACAGGCGGATCCAACTTTGCAAGGCATTACAGTAGATGTAGGAAGTTATGTTTAGGTGAAGTCTACGCACCATTTTTAGTGATGCTCATATGGCTGTTCATACTATTTCATGAAAGCTAGATGGGAACGACATTTGAGAGGCATCTAGTAACTTTAGAAGTGCTTGTAAGAAGAGTCCTCCTAAACATTTTCCAGGTCATCCCTACAATATTAACTTCATTAAGAAAAGGAGATGTTACCTCCCTCTTCAAGCCTCTTCTAGGAAAGAAATAGTTGCAATAAGTCTTTTTACTGGAAGGATTTACTGTATTGAATTTAGTATTGGAAATCTAAAAGCTGTCACCCGGAAATTTACATATGCTAGACTTTTTTTAAGGAGGTATACTTGATGAAGAAATGTATCTTTTCCACATCCATATACTGACATACTACTTTTAGAGTTAGTTGTCAGAATTTCCAGGATTAAGGACTTACCGAACATAAAATATTTAAATGCAAAGCACTAGACACCATTAGGCAAAAGTTCAGTTAAAAAAAAAAAAACCATAACAACAACCCAAACCCTAATTTGCTTTTGCTGTGTCAAAGCAGGTGAGGGTCTGAAACTTGGCATATAGGCATAAAAATGCCTGTAGTGGCTCGATCCAATGGCCTCCTGTAAAGGAAACTATCCCAACCAGCCCTAGGCTGGTGTTTTTTGTTTTTTTTTTTTTTCCCCCTCTGGCTCAGGTGGCACTTGTCCAAATATTTCCTCACTTGTACTGAGGAAATGCATCATATCCACGCAGCACTAATTCTACTCCCCCATCAGGGGAGCAGGTAAGAGGTGAACAAGTCTACTGAAAAGTCATGTAAGAGCCAGGATTAATAGCCAGAAGCATGGAATGGAGAAGAAACCTTCTTTGAACAGAACAAGCCATTTCTTTATTTCTAGAAATAATATGGATCATTATCCTTAAGAAGAGGAGCCTAACATGATTAGCTTTCTTGGTAGTATCAACTTCTATTAAGGGGATCAAGGGGATGGACTGCTATGAAGTACTCCAAAGTAGACATCAAAAATTTAAGTTTTCAGATATCAGGCAAAGGTTCTGCAGTTTTGTAGTCCACTGGTATACTTCAAAATAATGCCTCATTAATTTGTGCACAAGCTGTTCTCTCTGTGGTGCAGCATATGTAATTTACTGAGGAAAAAGTAAAGTACATCCCTAGGACAACATGACTCTCTCTGAAACCGTCTCTTTTCTATCCCTCCTCCTCCTTTACCAAAGACAGTGCAGTTCACTTCCCAAAGCCATCAAAGGTAGTATGCTGAAGATTACTACAAGTTACTGACATTTATAACATAAACTATACTTGTATTCTGCAGCCAAATCCTGCTTGAAACAATATTCCAGTCTCATCTGGAAACTGTGGCAAGGCTTTCAATTTTCAAGCTGTCATACCTGACAAAACTGTGAGCATTATCAGGGCAAAATACTCTTGATAGAGAACTGCACGTGAAAAATAGAAATAGATTAGTTCCCCTTTAAAGACTGCAATATTTAGTCAGAAGAGGTTATACAGAAATTGAGCAGTAACCTTAAGTGTGGAACACTGCAAGAAACTAAAATGGAAGGACATTTTAAAAAGTGAATGAACTACAAATTTTGGGGAGATCAGATCTCTGCTTTTCACATCGAGAGGACAAAGCTAGAAGACAGTCTGAAATGAGCTTTATGAGTTATTTTTCAGTATAAACTGATTTTTAAGTGTAAGTTTGGTATGCACTAGATATGATAAGCTAATTCAAGGACAAATAAAGATCTGAGCACAAGTCACAAAAAATTCTACCAAAATTGGTAGAAAGAAAGGCAGTGCATCCCAGAAGAACAGTAATTTGAGTCTTGGTTTCCTTAGTTCCTTGCTATTCTATGTTTTGCCTTGACATAAATAATGTCCTCTTACCTGCTTTGGCAACTTCATACAAATGAAACCAAGGAACAAGAGGTTACCTTTAGCAGCATAAATCAAATCTGACTACTGTGACTCTGACATCATTAACAAAATCCAAGACCAAATATACTTATTGCAACCATTTTTCATGTAATTGATTTTTTATTTCTGGGACCTGTTTTTTAGTTAAGCTTATAGAATATAACTTTATATCCCCATCATAAATCAAACATCATGGATGTCTTTAAATATTCTGAAAGGCTCTTAGTGGATACTAAGTATTTTAGATAAAGAATCAGAGAAATGTAGATCTGGAAGAGATTTCAAAAGATCACCCATCTCTGCACAGGCGATATGAAATATACTACAGTCCATCCCTATGAGATGTTTCATAAACCTCTTCTTAAAACTTCTAAAATGGAAATTTAACAACTCCCATGGGAAGCATATTTTAGTGTCTCACTACCCTTATAGCTGGAAAGTTTCTCTAGCCTGCGTTTGCTACAAATATAGGTTTACTTAAGTGGATACTAAGAGAAACTTTCCAATTATAATGATCATGAAGTATCCCCAAGTCTATGTCAAGAAGCCACTGTAATTTTCAAAGACATTCTGGTGTTTGATATGCATACAATTATTTATAGTTTCATGTTATCTTCTGATTAAAAAACTGATTTCAGTCATTTTTCAGTAACTGAAACCAGAATTTCTTTTCTGAGACTGAGTTTACCTTTAGTTCTTAAATTGACAGAACAAATATGTAATGCTGTTGTTAAAAACCTTCTGGATTATGTCGTATATTTTTGTATTAGTTGTTAAAAGCCCAGCACAAAATAATGATTAAAAAAAATTCAAAACATTTACAACAAAAGTGGTCTTTCATTTAAAACTCAAGCATGGGGTTCTGTATTCTATTCCAGCAGGAAGTCCTGACTTTAAACACATGACATAATCTGTTTCCATCTCATCTTTAAAAGGACACTCATATTCATTCATATTAGAAGTGTAATGATGATATTGTATGCAAAATATTTCAAATGCTAACACGAGGAGTGCTGCTTCTTAACAGGTTCATGAGGTGATGCAGGAACATGGCATGTCTTTAAGTAAATCTGACAGGAAGCAAAGAACAAAAGAGCAAGTAAGATACCACTTCTGCCAAACCAGTATTTTTGGTACTGGCTTTTATATAAATTTACTTCTGTCTGCTGATAGTGTCTTGATTGTGTTCCTAAATCAATGCATGACTTAAAATGAATTCAATTGATTCATTTTAGTATCAGAAGTACAAAAGCCGCAGAAGTGATATATTCTGCAACTGTATTAAAGCTACCATAAAGGTATATTGCTCTATTTCAGGGCTTCCTGAAATCAGGGCATTCTAACATACCATTTCAGTTACTTACAAATCTACCTTTAGAAGAGTCCAGCTGAGATACAACGAAACTGTTACACCACTTTGTTTCATGGTTTGTTCAAACATGCACAGAATAGTTAATGTTCTGTTCTCTCATGTTTCTACTTTGAAGTAATCCTTATCTAAATTCAGACTACATTTATATTTTTAAAGCACAAATCTGCTTTTCTTCAGCATTGTTCTAGCACAATCTATATTTGCATCAAAAAGGCTCGAGGCAGAAAATGTCACATTTTGCATAAAATCATTTTTCTACTATGGTAATAAATTTCTTGGTGCCATGGGATTCTTGCAATATTTCTCCCTTCATAATTTTTTAAAAAATAAATTAAAAAAAAACTACAGAGAGCACAAATAGAAGCAAAATTTCATCTTATAGTCACTATCTCACATTTTACATTATATCCCCAATCAGAAAATTATTTGTTCTACAAATATTACTAGTATAGATACAATACTGTTTTAGGCTTGCAGTCATGAGAACAATTATACTGCGTGGCTACTGGAAATACCCTGCCTTTAGCCTTGTTATGCACCTGAGATGTGTGAAACTGTCTCAATTACAAATATATTACAGAAGACCTAGGGCCTGATTCTGCAAATGTTAAAAGCATCCTACAACACCCATTTGTCAGTGATAAGGAAGAACAGATATTGGAGGTGTAGGATTATCCCAAATCAGGCCTTAAGTGTTAAGTGCATACAACCACATTATATGGTGACATCTCAAAGTAAAATCCTGTATTTTTATGTAATGCAGAAGTAACACACACAACTTACATACAGTAATAATTTATTCTGAAATGATCATTTTAGTCTCTGTTGAGACATCACCCACGTCTCATTAATAAAAGAGCAGCCATCTCACCTCAAATACCAGAATATACAACAAGTTACAGCATAGCAAAAAAAAGTCTACTTACTTTAAGGTAAAATCTAGTTCGGGTATAATAATTTTGTTCAAGGTTTTACAGTTACACAGGTTTTTTTGGTTTTTTTTTTTTTTTTTCTTTTTCAGAGCACAAAGAAAGTGTAAATTGTTACACCATAACTATCTATGCACGTTATGTGACCACAGAAATGTTAATCATTACTTCATAAAATGAACCATCAATTCCATTCATGCAGAAAAGCAGCCTAGGAAAGCTTGTTCAGCGGAAACCATATTACTGTGAATTTCACAGTCACATGATTAATTACTGGGTTATGAACTCACAAATACTAAACATGAGTATATTTTTTGCATAAATAATACCAATTCTTCCCTGATGTAGTTTAGTTGGTCTGTAGTCTAGAAATTATTGGTAAAGCAATATGTCTGCATCATTTCTATCTGTGCTATTCCATGATTTCAATGACAAGCAATATTCAAAGGATAATGGGATGCATGTCAAACATGGGAATACATGTTAAACATACTGTACAAATGCACTTGCATTAGCAATTTTATTCCAAACTGTCAATCAGGTATTCCTGCAAAGTATCACCAGTGGAGACGAAGTACACTATCAAATATGGCTTCCAGAACAAGGACCATCTAACAAGAATCAAAGCTATTTACAACAAATAAAAATGACCAAAAAAACCCAAAAAAACCAAAACCAAAATGAACAAAAAAACACCAAAACAACAAAAAAAATCCCCATTTTTTTTTGTTTCATTTGAAACAAAGTTTCTTAGTAGCTGCTGTATATAATACATCAGTTTTGTGTTTTTTTTGTTTTTCTTTTTTTGTTGTTGTTGCACTTAAACAGAAGTTACCAGGTAAGAGCCAGAGTGACGTTTAGGGCTTTGTGTTCCAGTGGAGTCAGTGTTTTCAGACTTGGTGTCACGTTTCTTGGTGCTGTTATTCACCGGGGTTGGTATCTGTGAGGGCCGAGCAGAACTATTGTCCACGCTGCTCTTCCTGCGGCTTGGGTTGTAGTTGAAAGGAGTCACCCTTGCTGCCACAGCACCGATGGGAGAGCTGTGCTTGCTTGAGCTACTGGAACTGAATGGAGTACGCTCGCTTACAGTACTTTCGTTAATTTCTGGTGCAGGAATGGGATTATTCTGCAGAGGCTTTGTTTCAGTGCCTTTCTTGTCTGGACTGTCTATCTGAAAGAAAGAGTTCAGACGGTTTTCTAAACCAACGGTATGAACAGGAACACTTCCATTCCCTGGCGTTTGCTTTTCTTGAATCTCTTTAGGATCTTTACCATTCACACCCCCCTTCTCTGAAACACTGTCAATAACAGGGGGAGTATTTCCAGTTGGGGACCTTCCAGATCGAGGGTTGTTAATTGGGCAGTCCTCTATCCTCACCCACACGTCCTCTGTCTTAGAGACAGCTGGAGCCATCTGATAGATGAGGGTTTTGGAATCAGAGCCATTTGTGGCACCTGAAGAAGAATGCTGAGGATCATTCATTATCTGAGGAATTTCATTTTCTTTTATTTTTCTCCAAGTACCTTTTGCTGGTGCTTGGCTTTCTTTACTTTGCTTGTGTCCAGGAAGAGAACCTCCATGCTGCTTTTCATCTTCACTTTTTGCCTTTTCACTGGATTCTGAAGAAGCTGATAGGATTGAGGAGGAACTTCCAGTTCTTCGCCAAGTGCTTACACGAGGAAGTGATGAGGAATGCTTACTGTGCTCACGCTTCCATGTTCCTGATCTGTTGATCAGCAGCCTAGATGGACTTTCAGAATGGGAACGAGTTATGTCATGACGCTTTGCTGGTCTCCCATCATATTCTATAGTAGGGCTCTGATTAGGGGCCAATTTTCGCCAACCACTACTCTGGGCAGGTGAATGAGTGGATAAAGACATATCAGGAAGAGAAGGACTTAAAACTGGGGTCTGCAGTTGGGATCTCGTTGGAGAATCTGGCCTAGAAGGCGACAGAGATTCAAATGAAGCTGACTCTTCTAATTTCCGTCTCAGAGTTGGGCTCGGAGCCTCTTTAATAAAAGTTGACTGACGAACAAGAACAGGTCTCTCAGATCTGTCAGATTCACTTCCACTAGATTTTGCAGATGACATTCTGGACAGGTCAGTCTTTTTGTTTGATCCACCAGTGCTGAGAGTTTGGTTTAACCCTTTTGAAGCAGATTCACTTCGTGGAATGCTACTGGTACTCTTCGGTAAGGCAGATTGCTTTGTAAGGTTTTGCTGGCTCATCTGCCTGCCTGGTGGTGTGTATGACATTCTACCTGAACTTGAGGATTTAGTTGAAGCTGTGCTAGGAGATGATGTTCTTGGCAACTGTGACAGTTTGTTGGGAGGACTGATACCATTTCTTCCTGGGGAAATGGAGTTTCGTCCAGGAGATTGCAGAGGCCTACTTAATGGCTGTTGTTGAGGTCTAGAAGGAGTGGAGTCTCTAGATCCTGATCTAGAAGGTCCTTTACTTGATCCACTGTGGTTCAAGGCTGATGGCTGCCTAGTCAAAGGAGCTGGCTCAGGTTTCACCGATGATTTGGCTCCTCTTGGAGAACTAGTCAAACTTTGGCCTTCACTGGGACTCTTGGAGTTCATGTTTTTGATTGGAGGTCCTTTTTTGGAAACAGGACTAGTACTTGAAGAACTGTTTCGAACTCCTGGAATATGGATCATTGTTCTACCACGTGAAATTGAAGGCACACTTGTCTGTTGTGGCTGCTTCAAACTTGTAACTTCTGAATTGGAGCGTGCTTTTCCTGTGATCATACTTTTATACACTTTCTTCCCTCCTTTGATTCCCCTACTTTCCGATTCTACTTTTTTAGACTCCAGTGTACTCTTCTCTCCTGGCTTAATAATTCTAGGACCTTTATTACTAGTGAAAGGTTTTTCTTCTTGGTCTGGAGTAAGATGAAATGGCGACCCTAAAGAAATACCAGATTTTAATGAAAGGATAGAGTCGGAGTCTGATGAAGCTTGTCTAGACAATGATGCAGCAGCTGCAGCTTGATGCAAGCTACTAACTATAGAATTTGCACCTTCTTGTATAGCTTTCCAGTCAAAGTTCTCTGAATCAGGTGAAAAACCATGTTCTGAATCTGGCCTCTGTATCTCTCTCAAATCCAGTGTTAGGTCTTCTGCAAGTATACCACCTGCATTTCTGGAACTGTTTTTTTCACTGTCACTCTTCATTCTTGAGGGCTTTTTCTTTTTAGGCATAGCAGAACTAATGCATTCCTGCAGAAGATCATCTTCTGAGTCAATGCTAAGAGAACTCAGAGAGCTGTTTCTAGAGAAGCACACAGGAGTGTCTTCAACATGAAATGATTTAGGTGCATAACCAGAAGTCTGTGGTCTGTTGGATTCCACCTGTGGCTCCGGAGCCTCGGGACATTTTGCAGGTTCCCCTTCTTTGTTGTTATTGTTCTCTTGATCAATATCACTGAGGGAGCTAAGAGATGAATTGCGAGAAAAACAGACAGGTGTGTTTTCAATAGCATAATTCTGCATTTTCTCATCTGTAGCTGCTCCTCTGTCTGGAATATTTTTAGCTGATTGAGAGATAGTTTTTGTCTGGCTTCTGCCCACTGGATGTTTTTGACAAACTTGTGTCCTGTTACTTGGCTGTGGATTTGAAGACTGTTCTGCATTAGAGCAATCTTTATTTTCAGTTTCCTCTCCTTCTTTTCCTTTTCTTAATTCTGCCTTCTCCCTTGAAAGATCAACATCATCATCATCAAAATCTAAAGAACTCAGGGAATCATTTCGTGAAAAACAATAAGGAGTTCCCTCAATAGGTGTATAATGATGAGGGGAATCAAATGCAAAGCTTCCTCTTACACGTTCTTCATTATTTGGCAATTTGTCATGAAAATCTCTTGGATTATTTTTAAGGTTCTGTTTCTTTGCATCTCTGTTCTCTGGATAGCCTCTTTCATTACTAGCATTGCTTTTAGGCTCTGTGCTTTTTCGGACACGTGCTCTGTATTCATTGTTTTGGGAAACAGGCTTTACTGGTGATGTTGGTTTCTTTTTCTCACCTTCTGGCTGGTTTTTATTACTTGGGGATGAAGATGCTTGTTGAATTTGATCCATTATCTTCTTCACTCTGAAAGGTTTGTGACTTTTTCCTTTTGGCATAGCTGAGTTGATGCACTCAGCCAAAATATCACCCTCTTCTGTTTTGTCATCATCCAGGCCAAGCGGAGTCACAGCTGAGCTTTTTGCTCTCTGAGAATCGTCAGTACTTCTGCCTTCTGTAGGAATGGTGTCCCGCTTTTCAAAGTCACCTGACTCTGCTCCCACACCCACATTGTCTGCATTAGCCAACTCACTTGGGGGGGATTCTATTGTCAGGTCACTCAAAGATGTGGCTGTTGAAAAATTTATTGGTGTACCCTCAACACAATACACCCGTGGCATATCATCTCCTGGTGTAAAAGTTACATGCCTTTGTGATTGCAATCTGCTTTGTGAAGGCAGAAGTTTGTAAACTGGCAACTGGCTGGGCTTTCTGGCTACAGGAGGAGGCATTTTTGGAGCAGATGCTTGAGAAGGCTTTTTGGCTTTACGTGAAGACTTCGTTGGCATTGCAGAAATAATACAAGCTTCCAGTATTTCAATATCATCATCAGAATCATCCAGAATGTCTTTTTCTGCTTCAGCGGGCTTCTCTGCTTTCTTCTCCTGGTTATCCTTTGTATCATCCGACTGTTCAGGTTCTGCTTCGTTTCCATGCTCGTTTTCATGAACTGGAGGCATAATTCTTAACTCTGCATCTTTCTGTATAAATGGCTCATCAAGACTCAGAGCACTCAGGCTGGAGGAGCAAGAAAACCCATCCGGTGTGCTTTCTGTGGCAAAATGTAATAGTGTATCAGCATCTGGCAGTACCTGAACTCTTTGAACAGCTGCATTTACAGCTGCCTGTCTAGGACCAGGCTCTCTCTTCTCTGTAGTGGTTGCTTTTCCTTTAGGTATCTCTCTTTTTACTTGAACTCCCTGAGCAGGTGGTGGTGTTTTACTTCTGCTTGGAGGCATTGTTTGTCCAGGGCTGTCTGGAAGGTCACTGGGACTTATAATACCACTTACTATTCCACTGCAAGGCTCACTTTGAACTGAACTAGCAATTGAACGGCTTTCAAAACTATCCAGGGAACTTACAGAAGTACATCTGCTGAACATGAGTGGTGTTTCCTGTACATAATGTTCTGGTGGACTTTTAGGAGTTTGGGCACCACTCTTTGAGGGAGATTTGGCCCCTGAAGAAAATTCAACAGCTTTATGTCTGGAGGAATCAGAAGGCGACAAGCTAGAAGTCTGAAGTCTGGTGGATTTTGTTCTGATGTGTTGTGCTGTTGATGTGATTTCACTGGTTGCACCTTCCGTAGGTAGAGCTCCACTGTTCTCCTTCAGTTCTGCAATCTGTAGTGTGGTATTGGCATCTGTGCCACGTGTGGATTGATCACGTCCTATTTCATCTTCAGCTGATGACAAGGAAGACAAAGAACTACACCTTGAAAAACATATTGGCGTATCTTCCACACAGTAGGTTTGTATAGTTTCCTGATTAATAGAGGGAGTCTTACAGGAGGCGTTCTTCTGTGCATGACCACTTCTGCTCTGTGCAGAGCCTGGGTGAAGCTGGTTTTGCCTCTTTGAACCAGCTGAGGGGGCTGACGTACTCCCACTGCTTGGGGGAATATGGTCTGTTTTATTGAGTTGCACTGAAGAAGTCTTTGAAAAAGTAAAAGACTGCTTCTGAGAAGATGCTGGAACTTCTGTTGAATATTTTAAACTATAATCAATAGGCTGATCAACATTATGTTCCTCTTCATTGTACTTTATGCTGTAATTAGTTGGTCTGTCTTCCTCTTCATGTTGTTCCTCCTCAGAATAACGTTCACTATAGTTGGTTGGCTTATCGTCATCATAATCATCAACCTGGCACAAGGACTGGTTTACTTTCTGATTCATTCCAAGAGTTGAGCCTACTCTGTTCTGATCTGAGCCACTGGATCCTCTTGATCTAAAGGAAGAAACACACTCTTGCTGTCCAAAAGGTGTCTGATACTTCACGTGTTTATCATCTCCACTTTCAGTGTACACAGAGTAGGCTGCATTTTGGTTCCTTGACTGTCTTTGCTCATTTTGTTTCATTTCATCATCTATTATATGCTTAGGCCTTGTCCATCTTTCATTCTGGGAGGGACTTTGCCTTCCAGAATTTAACTGCTCATCAGAGTATTTAAGACTATAATTAATAGGAGTGTCTAGTTCTCCATCATTGTCATCCATGTGATTTGCACTATGAATCTTGTGTGCCAAGTCAGCTGGATATTGGCCATAACTGCAGAATTTACTTTCATCATCTTCGGAGTAAGACTCAATGGAAGGTTTCATTTGGCCTCTTTTACCATAGCCATCACTGCTGCTGACACTATTTAAACTATCGTTTGAAGCTCTTTTGTATTCCATTTTTGTATAAGGCACAGGACACGTCCTGTTTGAGTTCTCAGATTTCGGAAAGTATGTACTTGAGTGAGTATGGGCAGAGGCTGATCTCCTATGGGCATTTCTGTCTTCTGTCAAACAGTGTATTTCAGAAGAGGAACCAGAACTTCTGTCTTCCTGTGGAATGTGCATGCTTGTTACTTCTTCCATAACTCTGGCAATCTGAGCTGCAGCAGTAGAAATCTGCACTCCTATTCTTTTAGAGGAATTCCCAGTATTCTCCGCAGCTTGATGATAAGTATTTATACCTACTGTTCGATCCCTTTCAACACTCCTGTCTTTCTCAGATCGAGAATTTTCTGTGTTTCCTCTACTGGAAGAGGAGGAGCCAGGCAACACCGTAGTGTTTACATATGGTGAGAGCACAGTCATATTGCCAGCATTAAAGTTCTCTGACCTGCACACCCCATCATCATGGCGGCTGGCGTCCAGGACATACTCACTGTATATATTTTGCTTATGTCTCTGCTTATTGCGGTGAGATGCTTTTGGGCTTAAGTTATCAATGTTGTCAAAAGTCTCTGATAAATGCTGAGCGTCTAATTCTGCTTCCAGTGCCTTTTGCTTTCTGACATGGAGGGATGGGAGGCTTGATCCTGGAGACATAATGTTGGCATCCTTGTACTTTGCTGGTCTGTTTGCCATGAGGTTCCGTAGAGCTGCGGCACTACCCATGGCTATCATTTTGTGTTTTGAGTGAATCAGGTTTTTCAGCATGCTCACGGCTCCCATGTCCCACAGTGCCTCCTGATCCTTTGCATTTCGAGCAGAGAGATTCCACAGGGTCCCACATGCGTTACTAACTATTGTCAAACTGTGTGACTTCAAGTGTTGTAACAAGGTTTGTAGGCAGCTGTTCTCTCGCAAGATTTGCCTAGTGTTGAGTAATTGAAAACAAACATCTGTAAGTGGCATTTCAAAAGGGTAGGAGACAAAGCAAAACAGAAACCTATTATTCTAGAAACAAGTTTTTTGCCCTTACAAAGGATAATTAAGAATTCTCCAGTGCAAATAATTTGTATTTCCACTGGCTTTCACCTGAATGCTAGCCAAATCCTATTACAAATATGCATAGTTAGCTTTTAGTACAGTTCATCATTAACAAGCAGCAGCTCTTAATCTATTTGCATATTCCTGTGATGTAAGTGAAATCACCACTTTATCAAAATGTACTACAAATTAACTGGTTTTAGTTACTATACTTAATACATGAATTCATATTAAGGCTGCTTCATAGAAATTGCCTATAAAATATACGTGTGGAACTGCGAAAAATTGTCAGAATGTACCTACCTATGATCCTCATTAGTAGCAATTAGGCTAGAAACATTTCTTAGTATTCCTCCTCCACTTTCTATGATGGCTAAAGTGTTTGTTTGGCTCCGGTATGTCAGTGTGCCAACCAGAAATGCAAGAGCACCATCAACAGCACATATGTCAGCTTTGTTCCCAGTGCAGTGTGCTGACAAATTCCATAAGGCACTCAGAACGCTTTTCAGGGTGGATTCCTAGGAAAACAGCAATATGACAGGAGAAGTTTTCAGCTATTTACCTGAAGCTCTCAGAAACATTTAAGTTAGCTTCAAGGAACTATGTACATTCCAAATCTGCTCTGTGGGGTGGTAAGCTGGGTGCAGGCAGCAGTGCACATGTATTTTGTTCACTATGCTCCTTCCTTCAAGACATGGATTTGGTACTGCTCCAGAGATAGCAGAAATATGAGCCTCAATACTTGTTTGCTGCCACAGTGATAGAAAGAGCTTGAAGACCAGCTGGCAGGAGTCTGGGATGGAATATACTCCTATCTACACACCAAAGAGGTAGTATATACCTAGTAACTATCTGAAAGGTGCTTCCAGTAAATGACAAAAATTACAAAAAAGACTATTTTAACAGCACAGTTCATGCAATTGAAAAGCAGAAGAGGTTAACCCTCAAAAATAAAATCATATCAACACTAGTTTTGAGGTGCCATTGTTCTGTTGCAGTCTGCTGCTATGTTAAATCAAACTTTTCTTCCAAGCAAATTACCTGAACCATATCAACTGTTAAACAAACTGCTGTTAACAAAAATAGTCAAACAGTATTAGTGTTTTGTGTAAAATAAATGCAATCTCTCAAAAATCCAATTTAATAACTTATAGAAGATACCTTCTTAACTTCTAAAGCACATTCCATCAATGCTTTCACACTTCCAACTTCTCTTAGAATCTTTTTACTGTTTACATCTGCTCGCCAGGACAAGTTCCTCAGCACACTTGCAATGACCTGCAAAATGTGAAAGAAAAATAACGTATTTCAAAATGGATACTTTTTTAGCAAAGACTTTCCTCCTGGACTTATCAAATGCTATGATTAATTAACAGTGATCATGTTCAGTTACTGAACTAAAATTTGCTGACATATGCTTTTTGTTGTGTTGTCTGCTAGACTGGTCTAACGTTTCATCATCAACTTTGATCAAAGGTACTGGCTTTTGTGTGCTGGTACTTAAAACAGAGACTTGAAATCAGGTTCCCTGCTTCCCACACCATTTGTAGATAGATTTTTTTTCTCTTATGTCTGTTCTAGAGTTATGTCATCTCAGAGGAGACATTCATATAATAATTTTTCTCAGCTTTTCCACTTGGAAAATAGAACAGTATCACTTGCCTGTCTCTCAAATGATTATTTTTATATTTATAAAGCTCTTTAAAATCTTTATAGAATACACTGCCTTTTACAAGCAGAATAGTTCTCCAGAAGACGTCCTTGTACTTGGCAGCAGTCAGACTGAGACAGGTTGTCACTGTAGTGGGCCGTCATTACATATTAAACTCCACCCATTCATAAACAGCAGTAAGCATGCATATCCCTCATGAAATGAACTTAGAAAACTTTTGCTTATGGATCTTCCCATTGTCACAGAAGTGCATATACTTTACAGCTTACAGTATGCTCCCTTGCTCACCCCCCCAGTGGAGTGTAGGGAGCCAGTGGCTCATGGAAAGGCCTGGCAACACTCTGCCCTGGCTGTTCCCAAGGAGCCACCAGCCCATTAGAGCCCACCTCAACACAGCCAGAGGAACACAGGAGCCCAAAGCCAGGTGGGAACTGTGCCCTGTTCAGGGTCTTCCCAGGACTCTCCCAGGGGATCCACTATCCCACAGCCCAGCTGTGATGCTCAGAGGAGTATAAGGGAGCAGTCCTCTGCCCCTTTTGGACTGGGGATATGGTACACTTTGTGGGATCCAGGGGAAGAGCATTTTGGAACTGTAGAACACTTACCGAAAGATGGCAGGAAACCCAAAGGTTTCAAAGGCAGTAAAACAAGTGGATTGAAGTGATCTTTCAGCACAGGGGACAGAAAGGCACAGTAACACCTGAACAGCTGACTGGCTGATACAGTTGTGTGGACATGCCTTTTGAGTACACTCAATCCCATATTCTTACTAAATCCCACTTGTAACTTCTCATGAGTGGCTTTCTGCTCTGTGTGTGTGTGTGTGGTATCTAGGTGCCAGTGACTGGAGACATCCTGGAGGTCAGAGGGCCCATGGGGCTGTGACTCTTGTTTCAAGAATTTCAATACCTGGCCTAATACCACATCAGAGAGTTTATCCAATAACCTCTATTGTAATTCTAATATTGTTCTCAATTGTAAGTAGTGAACTCCTCCTATTAGGAAAAGAGTATTTAATTAACAGCATGTCCTGGTTTAGGGGAAATTTGGGAGGAAACTTCTGTTAGGTGTAATTGTAGCAAAATATCTAGGGGTGGAATAGTTTATTGTTTAAGAAGATAAGAGTTGTATGTTGAACGTAATTTTGATAATGATTTTGAGCCTGTGTTCTCCACAGACGAGGGGATGAAAGAAGTGGTGGTTTAGCATAATTTTTTTTTTTTCCCCCTAAAGAAGTTATAGCATGGATTGACAGCCTGGCTGACAAATAAGAGTGTTGTCCACGGCTCTGGAGAGCACAGACTTAAATCAAAAATCCCAAGTGGCTCAGCCCATATTCATTTTCAGCTGGAGAACGTAACAGAGCTCTAAGGAGTGGCCCAAGCTGGCCAGGCCCTGCTGCACCCTCCCGTAAGGAGGAGCCAGCCCTGGGTCTGGCCATGTCTCTGGGCCCCCACTGGCTGCTGGGGGTGGGGATGGAAGCTGCAGCTGAGATCCCTGACTGCCCGAGCTGCTCCAGATCAGTGTAAAATTCTTTCCTCCTGCCTTACCCCATCAGCCTGGCTGGCATGGCCTTGAAGTCAGCCACCGCCCAGAGAAAAGAAGACCTAGGCAAATTTAACTCTTTCTTAGCACAGATGAAATTTCCAAAGCCCCAACCTTTTTCTCAGTGAGAGAAACAGCCAAGTTAAAAATATGTAAAAGGACAATATAAAGATATCTAAGTCAGTAAACAAACAGTGACTTCATAAGTGAGAGAAGATGACAAATTGCCTGAGCCCTAAGCGGAAATCTCCTGGGAGTTTTGGTGACAGACTATAATATGAACATGCTGGAATAATCCTTTAAGTTGTAGACAATGTGAATTAGAAAGATGATTTGTAGATTCTTTGAGCAAAAATATCAGTGATTTACAGAATGAATACTGAATTAGAAGCTGGGATTTAGGAGTCGCATGAGAAGTTAAAACAGAGAGAGATAAGAAGCCCCCTGTGCCAGCAGAAGAAGTAAGAAGACATTTCTGTTCCCTGAGTTGAAGAATCCTTGGCCTTAGAAGTTGTTTATCTCTAAAAGTACCACCCCAATGTACATATAGGAGTCTATGGCCCATATGTAGTCACAGGGAATGAGAAGTTCCACAATTGCAGAAGTTTCCTGGGTGGGCTGCATTTGTGTGAATTGGAAGCCATAAGCAGACTGTTTCTCTAGTAGAAAGTTACCAAACCATAGGAGTGACTTCTCTCTCAAAGAAAGAATAAAAGACTGTTCTATAAGTGGTACTGACCTGGGGTTCTGAGTTTTGCCCCTTTAAATTGTTTGTAAAAAACGAACAGTTTACAGTAGAAGAAAGAGTTGCTTTGGAAATTAATTTGTAGGTTTTTTCCTTTTCCTTTGCTTTTCTTGGTGTGTATTAATAAAATCTATCTGTTTATCTTAAGTTGGGGCCTGTTTTGCCTTTTCCTCCCAAAATCCTATCTCCCAGATGGCAAACAAAATTCAGCAAATGTAAACCCAGCACATAAATGGTGCCTAACTCAGACAGTGAACCAAAACCACAACACAGCATTTTAAGAGATAAGGTCAATTTTATTTAAAATTGTTCTTTTATCTGGTAATTCACTCAGGTTGCAAGCAAAATGGGTATTCTTTTAAAGAACTGTTCCACTTTGTATGCAATAAGCATTAATTAAAGTTGATTAAAATTTAATATTTATTAATTTTACACAAGTTCCAACAGTTCTGCTCTCTCAACTCTGAGGATTACCCTAAGCACTTCCTAAAGGCTTTATTTTCAGGCTGTTTTCCTTACACAGCAGGACCCATTAGAACAGGCTAGCAGATCAGGGTCATAAAAATAAGCCCATGCATTATTATTAAAAAACGCCCCCCCATACACCCCAGCCCCTCCATAAGAACAACAACAAAACCCCATCAAAAAATCCATGAACCCCCCCCCCCAAACCAAATAAAAATACAAACAAAAAATTCCAACAAACCAAACCAAACCAAACCCAAAGAAACACTACCAAAAAATCCCAGAACATGAGCACAGATAAGAATGTTTTACAAGAAGAATATACCTCCTAATTAATGAAATGAGTATGAGAAAAGTTTCACATCAAAGTTAAGGCAGACAAAACAACAAAAGAAATATTTTATCTCAAAAGAGCATTACCTGCTGTAAGTCTTCACTTTCAGATTTTAGCTGGGCCACAAGAGCTCTCATGCAGCCCTTCATGGAACATAAGGTAGCCTGGTAGGAATCAGGAGAAAAAAGAAAGCGAACAGTATTAAACAGCAGTTAGATGGCTGCTTCTGCACAATGTTTTGATATTGTAAGCAAATCATAAATAAGTTCAACAGAAACTTAGTAAATATGTTGTCAACAATAAATACTTGGTTTACAACTACTAAAAATTTCAGCTTAGCTGTCAGTTTCAATACATAAGTGGTAAAATTGTGCTAAAATCTTCTCTTTTTTATTGCAGTTCTACGAGACACAATCTGGACCTTTACCACCTTAGAAGCCTTCATCCCTCTGCACCAGATAAAAACACATGAGCCAGTCATATGTTGTTACCTACTGCTTAGATAGAGAACAAATCCTGAGTTCTCTGAAGTCTGTTATTTCCATTTACTGCTGAAATATATTCCCTCTAGAGCAGAAAGGTACATCTTCAGTATGGAATTATTTTAAGATCCACTGGCAAACTTTGGGGCAAAAAATCTATTGGAAGTTTCTAGTCTTTGAAAGAAATGTCCTTGTCAGAAATCAGGAGAACCAATTTTCTCTTAGAATGATTGAACTAATGCCCAGTTTGATCCAGATATGCTCCAGATATTTAAAAGCAAGCTCTAGCCTGAAGAGGTCTGAAAAATTTCATTCGACAGTAAGATTATCGTTTAATAACTGAAAACCTCAGAAAACTTGACTTAGTTATGAATTTTAATTCAACATTCTCAGAAAGAATTAGTTACTATAAAATCACTGTGTGCCATACTAACCTAGTTCTCATTAAAAAAATCAAACCAATAGATAAAATCCTTGCTTTCAGTGACAAAACTGATTTGAGGGTCAACACCATACATGTATCATGCAACATCCTGTCTGTAGTGCTCTCTGCCAGCAACAGGATGGAATGAGAGAGGTAATCGGAACTCCTGCCTTGAGTTTAAACTCAGTATCCTATCCTGAAGATTTTAATCACCTGTGTTGAGAGCTGTAATTCAAACAGCTATGAACTGAAATTACTGCAAGTTTACAGTTCTGCTCTCACCTTGTTTGCCACATCTCCAAAAGTCAGGTTTGTCAGAGCCATACCAGCATACCTCCTTAGTGTAACACTATAGTGATCATTTGTGAGTCCATACATTTCACAATCCACTTGCAGCAGTTCAGCAATGGCCTGCAAACCTCCTTTAAAAAGATTCAGGTAAGAAAAAAACATCTGTACTCTAACATTGTAAGTACAGGACATATATTGCAAGGAACAAATTGCATTTCTATGTACAGAACAAACCTCAAACATCTGAAAACCACAATGCTCAGAAAGACATACAAATTGCATGCATGGAATTTACTGAGAACAGACTAAAAAAATTCAGGCTGTCAAATAAGAACAAATGCAGAATGAAAATCTCCACTAAAACAGCAACTAAAAAACAATCCATCCCAGGAAGTAGTCTCCATTTAAGTCCAATACTTGTAAAATTGCAAGTATTTCCACAATATTACTACTCTTCCAAAATTCACAATTCATGCCAGAGAAGACAGTAACTGACATCATAATTTATCCACTAGGAAATGGTGGGTTAATTTCAACTGCTTTCAGTACTTCGGGGGCAACAACTGACACAAATGAATTGTTGTTAATAGCTTAAACTGTTAGTAAAAAAAAGCCATATATGCAGTGGCATGCACAAGGTCATGTTTCCAGCAAGCTTCTCAAGTCTAATCTTACCAAGTTCATTCATTGCATGTCTGTGTTCTTCATCAAATGAAAGTTTCATCAAAACACACACTGCAGGACAAATCTGATGATCCACTGGAGCAGGCACTGATCCAGAAACAGGTAATAATTAGTAGGTCTCAGGTGATTTTATCTAGATCATAAGTTTTCCAGAGCAAATGTAATCTTAAAAATAAATCAGCTGCAGTTTGGTCAGGTATGTATCTTCCCAGTAATCCATGAACATACAATTACTTAAGACTATTACTAAGAAAGTGTGTACTATAAATATATTTGATGCTTGAAAACAAATTAGGGAGCATCCTGAACATATGTGCTGAGTCAGAAAAATGACTTACAGTGCAAAAATATTACCTTATTACTCTCAGAAATTAACAATCTTTGTGAAACAAATCAATATGGTCAAATATACTGGTGCCATTAAATAATATTCTGGGGTTTTGGGTGCTGTATCTTTATGAATGATTAATTAAGCCCTTTGCTTCATCAACTATAAGTTTCTAAGTTTATACTTCCGTGAGCTAGGTTCTGGATAATGCAGGAATGGTACTGATACAGCTTGTGCAGAGCCCACTCCTGCTGGACTGCACCAGGCACAAGGCAGTCCTGATTTCAGTCACACACCTGCCATGGAAATGTATAGGCTGCACTCATGAGATGCCCTCAATTCAGAGAAGCAACTAAGCTAACTCTAGAGTTAAATCTATTTTTCTAACTGTTCCCTGAGAAAAATCCTATTAATATACATTTTTCAAATACAACATTATAAATAGCGATTCATTTTGATAGATAGAGATTATGTAAATTGTACTCTCTGCCCCTCTCCCAAATGGAATGTGCTATCTCCTAAACATCTGCATGAAAAGCAATTTGGGACTGTTCATCTATAAAAAATGTAAAAAAGAATGAGTATATATTCCATATTATTTTACAAATTACAAATATAAACCACTAGAATTACTATCTTGACAGCACACCAAAGTCTAAGATTTAAATAAAAATCTTGTAAGTAGGATATCACATCTGTGAAACATACTATTTCCCAACAGTAGCTGAACTTAAATAAACAAACCATGTACACATATATGTATATAAGAAAACTTGCACACATTCAACAAGAAGTCAGATGAAAGTTGTATTTTCTGTAAATTCATTATTTTCAATATATCCTCAAAATGTTTTTTATGTTTTTAATGTTTTAGGCTTGCAGAACCTACTTGGGTTTTTGTCTTGGTCCATGCCTTGTTCATGTGCCTCCTGCCATTCCCAACACGTTTCACAGTAAGCACGAATCTGCTCCAAGAGATGGAGCACACGGATTTCCCGTCTGCCTCGCTTATCATCGGGCTGGGAGTGAATGATGTTGTGCAGTGCTGCGCTGGCTCTGGCACGGGCCTCTTTACTACCACGGGAGTTTCCTAACAACACAGAGTCCTTATCGTTGCCATGTAAAAGCTGGATGAGGAGAGGAAGACATCCAGACTGACGCATGGCTATGCAGCTGTCCTGGGAGCTGGACATTGCTAGCAATGTTCTTGACATGTCATCTTTATCATGAGTACCAAGCATTGATAATAATGAATACACCATTTCCACCTGCAGGTCAAACGATTTTAAAAATACAGTTACGTTTTAAAAACACACATAAAATTGAAACAAAATTTGAATGGTACATATGAGCAAAAACCCCCTTATATTTCATGGTGAAAAAAACCTGTGCTATTTAGAAGTAATTAAATATTATTACTACTTCAGCATTCATACTCTTAATAAATTCCACTTAGTGGTTAAATGGCTGGAAGTGGGGGATAGCTATGTGTAACTGTATTAATCTGCAAAAATGATAGCAAAGAGTTGCAGATTTCAATTGTACAAAAAGATTTAATAAATGTACAAAGTGTTTCATTTTGGGAAACCAAAATACCTTCAAAATGAAATCTGTCTTTAAAAAGCTATGACCTGTGTGAGTTAATGACACTTTTTTAAATATAGTCTACATCATGCTGAAAAAACACTGACAATCCATGTATTTTAAAGTTTCCCTTTAAAATACCTCAAATTAGCCAATATTTTTTCTGTTATGATGACTGACTTTTATATGGACAAGATTATTTAGAGCAAATGCAAAACTAAAGACTTAAATTAACACTTTTTCGAGTTCACAGGGATAAAAACAGTAAAGCAAGCAAATGTTTATTTAGTACATATAAAATACTGAGCATTTGTCAAATTAACTCATGGTATGAAAACCCAGCACTACACATTTAACTTGGAGTAAACCTTTTTTTTATTATTAAAAATAGTGCTTTTTGAGTGATTCCCTTGGCTTTTGTTTAATATTGTGGTCAAGGCACTATTTGGTTTGTACTCCCTCTCTTCAGTAACAGCTTTCAATTAAGAAATGCATTTGATTCTTCTAGTCAACTTTTAGCAGAGTAACAGGATGTAGAGAATGATTTCAGATACTATCTAAAAACTCCAAACTCCTAAAGCCAAGATAAACAGGAACATTCAAAATCAAAGCACAACATAAATAAACTATCAAAGGGAATTAGAAAGTAGGAGCATGTGTGTTTCTCTAGAATATAGTATTTAAGGAAGAAATAAGACTTTGGACCATTAGACAAATCTTCCTACTAATAATTAGATATTTACACTGGTTACCCTATCAACGAATGATTTTATTTGGCATCTTCAATGACAATTCCAATGTGCCTGAAGATTAATACATAATACTGAGTTTTTTAAAAAAATGAACAAGAGCAGGCAGACTAAACAGCGAGTCTGGTAACATAAACTTCTCTAAACACTACAGGACTGCTGAGACAATACGGATTTTAAGAGTCTGTGAAACTGTATGGTCACATAAGCAAAATCCACTGAAATAGGAGCCACTTCTGTGACAGTCAAGCATCCCAGTTCGGAGATCCTGTCTTCCTCATCTGGAAAACCCCAAAAGTAGCATTTAAACAAACCCTTTGATTCTTAAAGGAGAGTGAATTTAATTTGCTTTATGCATATCTTTTTGCAGATGTTTCAGCTGACAGCTATAATCCAGTGCAACTTGGATTTGGAAGGTAAAGTTTTTGCTAGAGAATAAAGCTGAAGAACCCACCAAATCAGGCCTCCCAGCTGCAGCTCATGTATTATTGGAAAAACAAAAAAATCTATTTGTTTCTTTTTAACACACACTGCCCACAGACTCATCTCTTTTTGCACCTGTAAATGCACATCTCCATTTAGAATCTCTACCGTTTTCCCTTTTTGGGCATTGATATTAATAACTTCCTACCCCAGAGCACATTCAGTTCAACCTGTGTCTTTGCCTGTATCCTTCCACACTCACTCCTGGTCCTGCCTTCAAGGCCTTCCCACTGTTTGTAACTTTGTGGAGTTCTACAGTTTGCAGTGAAAACTAGCAGACAGCTGATGTTACCTCCATTGAGGATGTGCATACAGCATGGGGACTGAAATGACAACATTGTAACACTGTCTTAAGGCCCAAAATCATTAACACAATGCAAAATTAATAGGTCAAACTTCCCAGAGGACTGTGTTCAGCACAGCACCCAGTATCCATACTGCTGCTGATTCCAGAGGCAGTATGAGCTCCAGTGGCTCATCAATTTGCCCCTTTTTTCCCCCGCTCTTTTTTCATGCCGCATATGTATTTTTGAGTGCAGTCTTCTATTTGCAGATGCTCTGAAGGGCTTACATAATTTTTTTTCTCTTTTTAATTTCTTGGCAACTGTGTCTGTTTTGTGGATTTAGATTCTGCAAAAGTATTCAAAGAAGTGCTCCTAAAATGGTTAATTTTCATCACTGATTATAAAACAACATCACAAGGTTTTTAGATATTCCAGTAACTTTTAGGAATTGCTTGCTCCTTACTGTAGCAACTCTTAACTCATCATCAAGTTAAAAAAGAAAGATTTCTGTGCATATATTTTCAAAGTTGAAAAAATATACTAAAATTTTAACTTAATGAAAATACTATGCATGGACAAGACTGTTCAGATAATATTAGTATTACTGGCAGAAACAATGAGGTTATTATATTAGTATAAATGTAGCATTAGCGACCTGTGGTTTGTAATCTTCGGTTACCTTGGTACCCAGATGACTTGTCAGTCTGCGAGGAACAGAATAGTTACTACTACAGCTCATAACACTGGCTGTCTCATGGTCCACTCGAGCAGCAGAACCCTACAGATTTAAACAACAACTCATATAAAACAAAGTCTGAGAGAAAGAACAACATTGGCTAATTCAGTTCCAGCACTGGATGATGCAGTTGTGCTGACAGCAATGAATTGCCTACCTGTTTCTGTTAGGTCCTCTCTGCCCTGACACAACTTAAGAGGTCACTGTTAAACCTGGTTTTATTAACCCCTTTTCCTGATATTCAGTCTCAATAGAACTGTATTTTCAACTGAATAGATTTACAGTTACTATTTTCACCAAGAAGTGGATTCTGGAACAAACTGAGTAATAATTTCAACAGAGAGAAAAAAAAAGCCTCCACTTTTATGTCAGGTTTTGTAGCTCACTGGAATAGGTATCCAAGAGCCCACCAGTAACAGGAGACTGATCTCAGCAATGAATAACTCTACTTGAATTTGCCCATTTCAAAATCAAATTTTAAGTGATTGCGTAGATTTTTTAGTGAAAACTGTGAAATAATGTTGACACTACTGGATGTAATTTTTCTAAAATCTAGGTATGGTCCCACTTGTATTAGCAAGACTCAGTTATTAGCATCTTTGTCCTCTTTTAATTAATTTCATTTATTTATATTTTTTCTTCTCCTGCCATGTTTTATCCACTCGTATTCTTCAATTTTTTATTTGCTGTTGCTTTCTTTCTATCTGTGAAGTTTCCCTTACTATCAATGTCGCTTCCTTCCCATTTGCTTTGGGAAATTAAAAAATATATTTGTTTAGAGAACCCTTAGTATCAATAACTGTTTTCCTGAGGTAGTCACTAGTTGGTTTTTTTTATCTTCTAAAAAGCTAAAATCTGTTAATGGAATTATTACCTAATTTGCAAAATATTTTTGAACTATCTACAGATCTCAAACTATCTATGGATTTCAAACAAACAAACTATGGATCAATTAATTTTTTTAAGTAAACGTATGTAACACACCAAAGAAAAACTCCATGGAAGACACTTTGAAATAATGTCTCTTTCTTCTATGTGCACCATAAAGAAAGAGGAATTTCTCAGCTCATACAGTTCAACATCTTAAATGTGAAGTTGAAAGAGACTGTAAGTACAAGGTACGAATAACTTAATGAAGTGTTTGTACAGACAGAAAAAATCTAGTTATACTGGAATATTTAAACACATTAACCTTATACTCATTTCACTCTTGCATTTGAATTCAGAAAGTTTGGTACATGTTCCAGCAGAAGTATTTTATGCTACAAGAGTGTAACTGGAGTTATTTATATTGGCACTATTTATCCCAATCTATATTTCCTATGTAAACAAATCCTTATTTTCTCTATTAACTACAGGGGAAAAAAACCTAAAAGCTTATGAAGAAAATCATACTACATTGTCTCCATTATTTACTTAAATAATGTTCAGTGCTAAGAATATGGGAATGAATTATACCATGCAATTCCTCCGTAGCTCCTCAAACTACATTCAGAGGATTACAGATTCAGCAGATTTTGTGTACCAAAATTATCCATTATTAAGCTCAGTGTGATTGTTTCATCCAAGAAGGTAAAAATGACCTAAGTCTGGGGCACTATCTATTAAAATTCACCACAGTGTAAATGGAAATAGCAAAGTTTTCCTATTGTTTCCCATAAACACTATCAACCTCAGTTCAGGTAACCAATTCCTTCAGAGCCATCCTGTGGTTCTGCTACTTGGGGGACGCCAGGCTGCTCAGCTGAAGTGTAACTGCATTTCTCACATGCTTGTAAAGACGGAACTAATGTCACGTAAGCAGCCATTCATCCAAGGAAATGGGAAATTACAAGGAAGTGTTATGTGAACCCTTCCTGTGTAGGACCTCTTCCTTCAAAATCTTTTCCTGTCTACTTCATCTTGTTTCTGCCTTTTATACTTCACTGTCCTTCACTGTTTTACCCTGCTATTTACCATGCCAGTTGAGTAATTTCCCGCTTTGTGATGTATTTTTGTGATGTATTTTCTTAAGAAGAAATGTTGACATATTGTCCATCTCAACAAATTCCTTTATAGAACTTGCAAAACAAAGTTACAAAGAAAATTTTACTTCAGTGAGAGAATAGTGAGTGCAATGGAAAAGACAGCTGAAAGATGGTGCTGAAAAGAACCCATTTAATTAGTGAAAAATTCTGGATTTGATTAACACTGACTACAAAATCAAGTAGAACCAGATAATTTGGTGAAAACTTTTTTTTTTCACTCCACTGAATGGTGATTACTCTAAGTATACTGAGCTGGTTTATCAGAAATAAACATTATGCCAAATCCATTAAACCTTCTCTGTCTGGACTTGCACTGAAAGCAAATAATCCCCAGATGATTGTTTTAACACATATACAATGCCCTGGCTCTATCCCCCACCAGGAGGAAGGAATATCCATATTTTATACATTTTTACAACACAAAGGTCAAAACTGCACAAATCCTCAACATTAAGGCCTCAACTGAATTATGAGTGGATCATCCATTTGCGTAAGTCTGCCAGGACATGACAATCCCTTCTTCCTTCCTTCCCTGTAAAATACATTGTCCAGGAAAAACTCCTAATTCATTCTCTGAAGCTGGATGATAGAGCAACAATGCATCAATTATTTAAATACATTAAGGTTTAAGCCCCAAAGCAGCAGTGAACTATTTTCTTCCCCAACCACAAAGTTGTCATAAGAATTAAGACTCAGAATCCCAATAAGATATGGATGATAAAATTTAATTCCAAATGGTGATCAAATGTATTTCAAAAGCAAAATTATGGGCTGCACTTAATACGTAATCAAGTGAAATATTCTAGCCAAACCACAATTCTTTCTGATAAATCTTCTACAAGACACTTTTAGAAACATTTAAATAATTCTACTTCCCTGGAGTAACAAAAAATATCCTGTATATGAATTCAGCTATTAAATCTGTAGTGTGAAGTTTTAAAAACCCAACTTACTAGTGGGAATGTCTAAGCTACAGTTGGAAATCATGAAGGCAATAATCATGGTAAATAAATAAAAGTACTTTTAGCCAAAGAGAGAAGTAACAAATATTGATAAATATTGGTTTTATAAGACAAGTAAAGAATTTAATATATACTTCAAAATATCCCACTAATGTATTTCAGTAATAAAAGGAGGAACAGCCATGAAAAATTATTTAGAAGCATTTAAATAACTCTTCAGCCAGCTTTCAAATTACCTCATTAATACTTCAGTTTCAAAGCTTTAGATAATACAGTATTAAAGAAACATTAATGATAAACCTGTAATTTACTTTTTTTTAAAAAAATCACCAATATATTATCAATTGGTAACTTCTAAAATGAAATTTTATGAACAATTTTCCATAATTTACTAACCCTTCTTATATTACAATTCAGCTACAATGAAATACATTTTCTGTAGTCATTCTTGCTATTTCTTTCACACTATTAGGCTCATTAATCATTTAAACAAAAGAAAAATGTTCCCTGCATTACTGAGTATTTATACTTCTCTTTACTGAAATACTTCCTTCCAGTAAATACAAAAAATTTCTCAGATATAGATGGAAAAAAGAAAAACATACATTTTTTAAAACAAATGGGCATGCAAGCACAGTAAATTAAATACACACATGTAAGCATCATATGCCTCAGGTATTTAATTTTATTAAAACAAGCAAAATACTCCATTTACCTGACCAGTACTGCTGGTTGCCATACTGATTTCTGCTGCTCCTTGACCTTCATTCTGCCTCTCTGTATCATGCGAACCTGTCTCATGCTTGCTTTGAGGTGCTCTCTGTTAATACAAGAGTTTATGAAATTACAAACAGAAATGAGGTACAATTTACCATTCAAAGCATTCTCGGCTGTGAGTGCATCAATACTGCATCCTCAGGAAGCCACTGAGCAGCACTTTGTATTTCATAACGCTGAGCCTCAAGAATTAACAGCCACGACTGAGTGCCTTCAAAAAACCGCAAGATGAAAGAGAAGCATTTCCTCTGAGAATTACAGCCCTGCAAGACAAAGGATCTTCTGTGACACACAGCAGCATCGTTTTCCACCAGCTGTGCTCATATCCCTATCAGAAATGTAACAGAATTGGAGCAAACAACTGTCTGCTCTGCTCAGCCACGTGACCCCTGCTTTTACTGGGGACCACAGCCAGCACTGTTCAATTAAGCTTCACATTCAAAGATTAATAATTTCTGCTTGAACAGGGGGATATCTGTACTATAAGAATCCTTCTAAATGTCCAAACAGTACAGGAATTACCAGTTTAACAGAAATGAAATTAATATAGCCTGACACTGATCCATCTAAAATTTTGTCAAAATAAATTTAACTGACGTCGCAAGCTAGTACAGACAGGTTTCAGTTCCTTTAGGAAAACAGATTTTTATACATCTACATAAAAATTAAACTGGTCTCCCTGCTACTGACAGACATTTAAATGAGCAGTTATGAAATATGTGAAGTATCAAATGTCGTCTATTAGTGTGTTTAATACATTTCGGATTTTCAGAAAGACATGAATAACCCATGGAAATGGCTGAAGTCCAGAGTTGAAAGCAAAATTTTTTTAAGTATTGTTTTTGTTGCCAAGCTTCATTTCACAGACTGAGAGGCTACTACCTAACAGACAATCTTAATTAATTTTTTAGCCACATATGGTGTATGTCATGCAGTTTCTATGTGGCTCTGAAATGTTCTTGAGATGCAGACCTAGGATAGCCGAGTCTGCCTCATCTTGATTTAAGGATATTTATCTCTGACTTTTTCAATACCTCTCTTCAATGTACACACCCTGAAACATCTTTGGATACTCTCAGTGTTCACACAGTATCACTGGCATAAATAACTCAGTTTTGTTCATTTAAGACAGAAGAATCTCACTAAACATTGAGTAGAATTTCAGAAACCAGTAATCAGCATGTGAAGTGATAATTTAGGGATAAATTAAGGTGTAAATATAGTTTAACTAAAGGAATGAGGTATGTCAAAAATGCAGGATATTACAGAAACTAGTAATATGAGAAAATTGGAAACAACTATTTGTAACAAATTCCTTGACATTGTATCTTCACTTATGGAAAATGAGTCAGCCACAGGCCACAAGCCACAAAGCAAATCTCCAAGTATTTCAGGACACACAGTGTTACTACTTTTTAAAATCTGATCTCAAATTTTCACCTTCACTGTGTATGAAACGAAACTGCTATTGATACATACAGTAACTGAAGAAACTTTGATTCCCAGTATAAGAGTGGGGCACCCAATCAAGATCAGGCCTTGCTGTATAGGAGGTAAATTCAGTATAACGCTGAATTCCTCCTGCCTCACAACACATTTAATCTTCAATAAAGTGTAATTATGAGTTTGACAAAATCTACATCTAAGCCTCCAGTGTAATTCAAGACAGAATTTTCCAGTCACTAAATGACCTTTTGAATCCTATGAAGAAAGCAGTACTGAACATGCCTACAGATAAAGATCTGAATAGTCCACTAGCAGGGTGCTGACCCACTGGGTCACCTGAGGGGACCCACCTCCTCTTCCAAGAATACTAGTGGGATTGGGGCAAGATGGTGAAAATGGGGTGTACCTATTAAATAGTTCTGCTGCATCCAAAGCACAGAAACAGAGACATTTCATTCCCTAACAAGAAAAGTTTCTGCTCTCCTTTAACACTTTCTGCTCCTATTAACATATATTTGCTTGCTAACTGTTATTTATGAATGAGATGCCTTCCTATGCCCCCCAAGCACTCTCAAGAATATGCCAATACAGGAAGTAGTCAACTCTAAACACAAATTAATTTGCAAGGCAGTTTTTAACAGTTACTAGCAGGGCTTATCTGATTTGAAATGCAGAATGTGCTCTCAATGTGCAAACCCATTACTGTCACATGAGTTATCAGCGGGACTTGAATATCAAATCTGCGAGTTCTCAGTGAAGACTCCCTACCACTTCAATCACTGAAGTAAATTTGAAGTGAGTTGTCCTCTTCATGCAGACTGGCAAAAAAGAGGTAATAACAACACAGGCAGCAAAAACCAGGTTATTACTTGAAAACTGTGTATTTATATAAATATTTATTATATATATACACATGATTAAACATATTTATTATATATGAAAATAGCACATATCCATGCACATGGATAATACAAATTTTTAAAAGATACACAGTACTACTGTAAATAAATATTCATCTGAGACTACAAATTAATGGTTAGAAAGGCAATATAACCACTGAAAGTATGTGCCCTCTTCATGGTGCTTTTCAACACTGAACACAGAACCCGTGGAAGAAAATACAGATGCTACCAATCACAACAGCAAAGAACCAGAACATGTTAACAGCAGCAGGCTCTGTAAGTCCTACATGAGGCACAGCTGCCGGAAAATGCCACTCACATCCCCTGGGTTAAACTGCACCACCTGTTTTGAGGCACTACTTTTGAAGAGGCCTAAGATGGGTTTGTAGCCTCTGTCATTTGCTGAATCTTGGCATTAGACCATGAAAGTCAGTTTGACAGAGTTCACTTGTTTGCTCTTGCAGCAAAATTATGGGAGACTGCATGTGCCAATTACAGGGACATGGGCCTGTTCCTTCCATGACACTTGCCACCATTTTTTAAGCGCTTCTGAAGTCAGCAAGAATTTTCATTATCAATTACTAATTTCCATGTATTTATTAGCAGAAAATAATAAACTCTAGCTAGCATAGTAGACTTTGACTATTTCTGCTAAGAAAGCAAATTACAAATAATTTTACCTTACATATTGTCAATACCTGAGTTCCAAAGCAGACACTTATATATTCATTAGGAATTGTCATTACTCCATATTAAATGAGATATACACACAAGTAAGACATATATAAGTAAATTAAAAATGCAACAAATGAAACTAAGAAACAGTAAAAAATAATTTTGCTACAGTTGGTTTGAAGACGAAAGGAAGTCTCATGAGTTAATCCTTGAGAACGTTCCTGTCCATCACAGTTTAAAACCTGCTGAGCATTAACCTCAGGAAGAAAAAATCCTTCACATTTTATCTACAGCAACACTGCCTCATGGAAATATTCCACATTTCAAGTTACAGATATTACAAAAGAATGGTCTGTACCGCTACTGCCAAAAATTTCCTTTTTCCTATAAATAGTTTCATATTGTACCCCATAGCTGAAAATTGTTTTTGGAGATGTCTAATCCTACAGTGGATGAAGATATCACCATTTGCAGGCAAATGACTTCAATTTTTGATAGAATCATCCACGGGACTTAGCAATCTTAAAAATGCAATAAAACGTGTGTGAGAATTTTCTCTGCTCAATGATTTCCAAAAGCTGGTTCTATGTTATAGCATTTTATTTGGTCTTACTCTTCAAGATATATTGCACTTGGATTCCATAGTGACTGGTATCACCACAGCACCAACTGTATCAGCAGACAAGCTGTGATATTTATTACTGTTGTTACCGATCTTTGTAACGTAAAGAGCACACTCAATTTGGTTACTGGCACCGAAAACCAGGAAATAAACTCTCCAACCAATTTACCAGGTATAGAAAGCCAACGTTTTTTTATTACCAGTGCTGAATGCATGGGCAATTCTCCTCAAAGCATGATCAGGAACAGGCTAACAGACAAGCCTATATTCCTGAAACGAATACATATTTATCACATTTCCTGAATACATGCATATATGCTGATTTTTTCCATGGACTTATTTGGATATGGTTCAGATCTTCTGATCAATCTTTTTTCCTTGAGAGTATCTCAAATATGTGATCAGGCCACAAGGTACTCCTCTTATCATTATCTGTTGTCACACACAATCCTTGTTCTCAAAACTAAGATATCAGCTAGTACATATTAATTACTGACATAAGTAAATAAAGAAGCATTGGTTGGAACACAACTTATCAGTCACAGATGTAGGGATTTAATACAAGGCTGGTCTAATCCCTGACATTTGTACAAAGCACTGTATGGTACAAAACTAAGCATTAACCACAAATATAGGGATCAAACACTATTGTGCTAAGGTTGTAAAAAATTTCCAGCATTTTCCCACCGCTGCTAGACTTCTTCTTAAAGAAATATACTTGTTCAGTAACAGTATCAGGCACAGGATAAAAATATAAAAATGTCTCATGTTTGTATTTTTCAGTTATATGGACTTTGCAGTGTGACTGCACCACCAGACAATTTCAGAATTAGATCTAGCTGTTCCCTGTAGGAGATGATAATCACTTGGAAATTATTAAAACACACTATAAAATATTAGTGAATTACTGAAACACATCAGAAGCAGCTGTGGGAAAAGCACCATAAGCATCAACGTTTAGTAGAGATGGAAAGCTACAACTTTAAGCTATAAATTTGATTTTGTACATTAAATTATTAGAAAACACATAAAAGCTTCACTACAGATGCAAATAGATAATTTATCCTATCCTTTGCATCTGGATTTGCATCTAACATTCAAAAATTCAAGAAATTTTTGAATGTTAGAAAGATAATAAAAAAATATTCTGGGAATATCTATGGTGACATGATGCATGACTGACAAAATATGTCTCTTATTGTCATTATGATTTATTTGAATTTTATAGAATTACAGAATAGTCTGGATTGGAAGGCATCTTGGAAGATCATCTATTCCAAACTCCCTGCCAAGGGCAGGAATATCTTGCTGAAAGCTCTGTCTGACCTTGGATGTTTCCACGGATGGGGCCCCTGCTGCCTCTTGGCAACTTCTTCCAGTGTTTCACCACTCCCAACGTAGAACATTTTTATCTTGTACCTAATCTGAATCAACTCTCCATGAATTTAAAGCCATTACCTCTTCACTTATCACTATTCCCTACCAGAAAGTTCCTTACAGGTCCCCTTTAAGCACTCAAAAGATGCAGGTCTCCCCAGAACTTCCCATAAATTGAGTTTCTTTCTGTGTAACTAGCAATGTATCCAATGAAGGGCATCAAGAGAATCTCAGTATCTTTATATATGCCTAAACACAAGAAAAAAGTTCATGCAGATGAATTAGTGTGTGTGCAGTGACTGCCTCCTTTATCACTATCACCACCCTGGTAACTCTGTCCTAAAACATGTAACTATGCAACCAGATATCCAAACATATTCCAGATAAGACACATCACATGAAAATTTCAATACATCAGTGTATGAGGCAGCTAAATAATTTGGTAAAAGGAGTGAAAAACTACCATAAAAATTTTTTTTCTGTAGTTGCAGCTCAATGCTGTTTGAGTCCCTGAGCACCAGTAAGTTCAAAATACTGTTTTTTGGGTTTTTTCTATCAGATTAAAAGAAAAACACTCTGGGGAGAGAATCTATCTTACTATATAGGGCATAACTATCTGCTGAGAGGCTGGTCAACCAGGCTTTACACCAGGAATTACAGGACAGAGGGCAGGGCTCGCAAGGCAGGAGCCCTAGCTGGTGGGAACACAAGGGTAATGCACACAGCTGAAATAAGAGCAATGTCCTTGGGCACAGGCACACAAGGAAGAACAAGGTGCAGCAAAGTTGCCTTGCTGGGAAAGCTCCCAAGCCTGTGCTGGGCAATGGGCACAGCCAGGTGCCGCTCTCTGGTACATCCCTGCACCACTGCTTGGGGAGCAAGCAGGAGGTGAGGGTACAGGAATGTGGACTGAAAACTGCTGGAGTAGTTGGGAATCAGGGAGGTTGCAAACAGTAGCACAAAGTACACCTGGAGGCAAGCCAGAGTTAATACTGAAATCAATACTGTCCAACAGCTGCATGCTGGGATATATGCAACCCTCCCCAAGCTGGAGAACGTGATACAGCACAGGGTTCAGCTGCCTTCCAGAGGGACCTGGATGGGTAGGAAGAATGGGCTGAGGGGAACCTCAAGCTATTCAAGGAAGGGAGTGCAAAGTCCTGGACCTGTGACAGAACAACTCCAGGCTGTCCAGCAGGCAAGCACCTGGACGTCCTGGTGGGCCATCCTTTCAAAGGCCTTGTGGCAAAAATATCCAACAGTATCCTCTGCTGCAGCAAGGGGCATATTGTCAGCAGGGCCAGGGAGGTGGCCCTTCCTCTCCACTTAGCATCCAAAGGATGCTGTGCATCCTGCCCAGCACACTGAAGTTGGATTTACAATGGATTCACAGAAGTAATTCCTGCGCAGGCTACAGCAGTCCTTAAGGGTCCTGAGCATCTCTCCCACACAGAGAGGCTGAGAGAACTGAGACTGTTCAGGTGCAGAAAGAGAAGGTTCAGGGAGATCTTGTCAATATCCATAAAGACCTGGACTGACTCATGTCAACAGACCAGGCAACTTTAATTTCACTCATTACGGTCTGCATTATGAGAATTGATTTTCCCCCAAATCCTGGAACTATGAAAACAGTATTTTACAAAATGAAAAATATACATCCTTTACTGATCCAAATGATGCTCAGAGCTTTTTCTGTAGTTATTTTGGGTGAAGACAAGTCATAAAATATTAACGTCAAGCACACAATTTAATTTACCAGTACAAGAAATGGAGTTGACATTCTAAGTGAATTTCCATGAGAGCAGTTTTTGCTAATGGCAGTTACTGCTATGGACCTTGTAATTTACAGGAAACATCCTGCATTTCTTAATACAGAACCCTGTACCTAAACAACAGAAATATACCAGGCTTCTATAATGCAGTCTGACAGAAGCTGAATTCATCCTTTTGTTTACATTTTATCTTACCATATCTCTTTCAAAAGACAAGCAAATCATGAAGGTGCTTATCAGAGATTCATAATTAGAAAGGCATGTACGACTGATTGTTTTAATTATTTCTAAAACCAGAACTCAGCTTTTATAAGCACATTGACATTTTTACTGAAATTTCAAGCTAAACTTTCAACTTATATACGATTATTGACTGAAACTTCATAAGTATGAGGACTAATCCAAGTATTCCATCCTCAGTTCATTAGAAACAGGGCAAGTAACAGTGTAAGAATATTGACTATCTGATCAATTGTGACATCAACAGCTGATCGGACTAATCCTGTCTACCACTTTATTCAAATATTTTGGGTTTTTCAAAGAAAATATACATACCATAAAAAAAAAAAAAAAAAAGGCAAGTTATTGCTCACTAACCTCTGCTTCAGCTGCTTGTGATTGCAGGAGCTGACGTATACGAAGAATGTCCTTCTCTATTTGTTGAATTCTGGCCACTCTTGCCTGAAATGAATGGATTTTCACGTTTGATTTTGTTCAACTCTTTTTACTTACTGTACAGAGTAACAGAATGAAGAGTTCTTCGCAAATACTGCTGACTACAAAACAAACCTACTTCAGTAGGTACATGCAGCAGGTACTAAATGCATTAGTAAGTAATTCAAGTGTTCTTCGTAATGAAAGGAATGATTGCAAGCATTCAAAACATAAGTGAATAGCTGGGGTTTTAATAATATTGAATACTCATTTGGATGTAATAGGTTGTCACACAGCATACATTTAGGTATTAAAAAATGCTCCCCTTAACTTGCACAACATTCCTGTTTCTGAAACTGATATTCTATGCAGATCTTAGCAAATTATTTCACTTTTAGCTCAAATTTAAGAATTTTACTTGCATTACATAGATCTGAGAGATATTTTTATTTGTAGAGTGTCTTTGAAGGTACGAGACCCTCACAGATTTCTATTATATTCAGTTGCTATATTGATTTGGGAATTTTTTGCTTATGTCCAACCTCTGAGATTTTCTGCTCCTACAAACCTCAAAGCATTTAACAGGCTAAGTATAAAAAAAAAAAATCTACCTACTACTTCTTCGGTTTACCTGGGATTTTACAGACATCTCTGAATCAATCTTTTACAGGCATTTTGCTATCATTTCCCACTGCAACCATTCTGTGGTTAGAAAAGGGAATGTTAAGAGACTCCAAATGTAACAGGATACATGTACTCCACACAAATTGTACAGTGAAGCACAGGAAGTGAAACAGTAAGTGCATGAGCTGGATAATTTAATAAATTCAGTTTATTGGACTTTTGAATGTGGGAAGAAGACCAAACTAATTAAACAGTATTTTTTTGGGGGGTGCCAGGGAGAGATTAAAAAAATAAACACATGGTTGAAAAAAGTTCTGATGCCTTTATCTGATTAACATTTACAGTGCTATACTAAATAAGCAATCTAGTGGACACTGTAAAGATCAGCATTATAACTAACCTTACTTGACACATTTATAATCTGAAAATGGAAACAGGATGAATTTTCAAAATGTGCTAATGCCAAAAGATGCACATGAAATAGAAATACATTATCTAGAAAATTCAGAAATATAGAAGAAAACATAACCACAAAATATTAATTACTGAAACACATCAGAAGCAGCTGTGGGAAAAGCACCATAAGCATCAACGTTTAGTAGAGATGGAAAGCTACAACTTTAAGCTATAAATTTGATTTTGTACATTAAATTATTAGAAAACACATAAAAGCTTCACTACAGATGCAAATAGATAATTTATCCTATCCTTTGCATCTGGATTTGCATCTAACATTCAAAAATTCAAGAAATTTTTGAATGTTAGAAAGATAATAAAAAAATATTCTGGGAATATCTATGGTGACATGATGCATGACTGACAAAATATGTCTCTTATTGTCATTATGATTTATTTGAATTTTATAGAATTACAGAATAGTCTGGATTGGAAGGCATCTTGGAAGATCATCTATTCCAAACTCCCTGCCAAGGGCAGGAATATCTTGCTGAAAGCTCTGTCTGACCTTGGATGTTTCCACGGATGGGGCCCCTGCTGCCTCTTGGCAACTTCTTCCAGTGTTTCACCACTCCCAACGTAGAACATTTTTATCTTGTACCTAATCTGAATCAACTCTCCATGAATTTAAAGCCATTACCTCTTCACTTATCACTATTCCCTACCAGAAAGTTCCTTACAGGTCCCCTTTAAGCACTCAAAAGATGCAGGTCTCCCCAGAACTTCCCATAAATTGAGTTTCTTTCTGTGTAACTAGCAATGTATCCAATGAAGGGCATCAAGAGAATCTCAGTATCTTTATATATGCCTAAACACAAGAAAAAATTTCGAGCAGATGAAAACAATTAAATACTGCTTGATTTGCCAGTATTACTGACTGAGTCCTCTGAAGGGACAGGAATTCTACCTGCCTTTTCCAATTTTAGTCCAGAGATTTAAACATCAGATCATTCTTCTAATTAATATTTTCTATTACAGGGAAACTGGGGAGTTCCATCAACCAGGAGCAGACTTTATGCCAAACACTGCAGAAGCAGAAAAAAGGAATGCATTTCTTGCCACAAAGCGGGAAGAGTCTAATGGCAAATGGACAAAAGTCTGAGATACACAATGGAACAAGCAACAGCAATATTTTTAACTTTAGAATCTACTTGAGAAATATCACCTTTGATATCTACTTGTATATACTACATTCCCATTTATTGTTCTATTGATTTGTACCTCTTATTAACATAAAATAGTTGTATAAAGTAACTTTACATTTGAAGTTACATATTATTTGGCTTTCACTGCCCCAGTAAGGTGCCTAACAAAACAAATTGTCACTCCACAATCATAGTGACAGAAAAATAACCACTATGTAGAATGCAAAAATAAGGCACAACATTTTGTTTTAAAAATGTTGTGTGCATTTTTTGTTTGGTGGGTTTTTTCCTAAATAAACATATATAATAGATAAATGCATTAATGGCTTGATGAAATACAAGACCACCGTATAAATGTAACAGTGATGAAATGTTTATCTGCATGGAACTACAGATATAAATTTTCTTCTGTCTTTAGTGGTCTGCTGTTTTAGCAAACTTTTAAAGATCTTGGGATAAATTCTTAAAAGAATGGTAATTTCATGTAAGATTTTAAAGAACTCTTAACCTCAAAGAAACCAGATCCTTTTTGTTCTGACTTGAAGGAAAAAAGTCAATGTGTACATGAATTCAGTCTTAGAACAGAAGTATTTCTTAATATATATTACAGGAATTAAGTTTGCTTCTACTTATTACTAAATTTATCCAAATTAAATTAATTTTGTCCAAAGGCTACAACCTTTGGACAGTAAAAAAAAAATACCTAAGAATGTTTTTTTCAGGTAAACACTACTATGTGAAATTATCAGCTTCACAGAATAGTTACAAGTTTACAAGTTAGCATAAATTATTAAACTAGCTGATATAAATTGCCAACAGGCTTCTTATCTATCTGTCTAAATAACTGCTGGGCACCTGCTTGTGAATAATCTTCATAGAAGACATTAACAATGAGTTGCTGTGAGTTAAGTTGCTTCAGAAGGAAACAATGCCTAGTCATGCCACACAAAAAATGGGAGAAAGTCATTGTTTCAAGGCCCACAAGAAAGGGCAGCCACAGAAAAGTGCAACGACTACTTAGCCAGCTGCAGGTTACCAGCTCTCTCACGGAATACTCTTCAGGACTCTTAATTCAGAGATGTCTGCAACGCCAGCCTTTAGTACCTGAAATGTTCCCAGCCTTCAGCCTACATTTTGCCTAGTATTGTGTATCCCGATCAGTTTGGGTGGAAAGAAAATACTGAGCAGAAAGAAAATGGTAAAACTAGTAAGTTCAATATCCTTGCCAAATACAACTGTTAAATTTTGCACATTTAAACATCACAGTGAAATAACGCAGAAATTGCTCTTATGTATTTATATGTCAATGAACTTCTATGCATTTTTGGCACTGTCAGAATGAAACCAAGGGGAATTACCAGCTAAATTCACAAGAAGCTCATGCAGTAGTAATAACTTTGTATTCAATAATCTTTATATCATTACAGTAGGAACTCTAATTTCTGCAAATATGTAAGTGTTACAAAGATACAGAGAGAGAATCAAACGGCTTTGACAAACCCCATGCCAAACATTAATTCAGGAACCTGTAAGATGTTTCAATATCATCTTGCCAGTATTCTCCCCCGCACTCAAATATAAAACCCCCCAAACAATCAGGGAAGAAGCAAATTCAGGGTCAGCTTGATTACTTCCATACAGTGATGTAACTACAGCCAAGTTGTATGTCTGAATATTTTCTTTTGATCCTTGTCTGAGTGAATGTAGAATGCTGCCAGCAGCTTAGCCAACCTATTTAGCTTAATTCACCTCTTTCAAGTTGTAATGCAAGATGTAACCAAAGGTATGTATTCTACTGCCATCTGATAAAACCTTGGGGTGAAGTGCTCTTTATCTCTTCCATGACCCATCCTCCCTCCAGGGGATATCTTCTGTTAATGGGCCATCAAGGCCCACTGCATTTCTGATAAAATTACATCATCCCGTTGTGAGATGTTCCACCCAGGGAGAGGGGCCCAGCATCCCTGCCTGGATAAAATCTGGAACTCAGGACACCGAGATACACAAGGCATCCTGTTTTCCACAGATTCCCAGAGCAAGACTGGACCTATCTCACCACCAGTGGACCTTCAGAGGAAAACTACACCCTTCCACACAATCACTGCTTCAACAGAACCATATCTATCACTCCAGGAGGACTTACATTTGACTGCTGCCAACACCCTGACCAACAGGGTGTCAGGTTGTATTCTGACAGTGTTTTCTTTTTTTTTGTTTACTTTTTTTGTACTTCTACATTTTTTTTTAATCTTCCTCATAAAAACTGTTATTCCTGTTCCAATGTCTTTGCCTGGGAGCCCCTTAATTTCAAAATAATGATAATTTAGAGGGAAGGGGGTTTACATTCTGCATTTCAAGGGTGGCTCCTACCTTCCTTAGCAGACACCCTTTTTTTCCAAACAGGACATCACATTCCTCTAACTTAAACCTGTAACAACAGCAGAACTCCCCCAGGAGTTTTTGGTGTTAAGAACCTTCCCTTGAGGCAGTCTGACAAAAACTGCACAGCTGAATCTGTGGAGGGCATCACCCCTGCTGATAAACCTCAGTAAGCGCCCTACAGCTCCCAGATCAGGACCAGTGACTCCTCGAAGCAGACTGAACTTGGGTCTGTCTGAGAACATCAGCACAGACAACCCCCTGCACAGCCCTGCACACATAACCTGACATCTGCAGGGTATCACTTTACCCAAGTATTTTTAATGGAAAGAGTTCTGAATTTTCTCAAAAGTCCTACTAGATTACTCACTCTGAAGTTTAAAACAGCTATTCTGATTACCTCTTGTAATCAGAACAGTTGCTGTAACTTAAATGTAAAACCAAATTAGAAATGTTTCTCATTTAGCAAAATTTTGTGTTGAGTCAATGTAGCAAGGCAGACAGAGCCTAAGAAGACTTAGTATTGAAAATATTGATTATTGTCACATTCATTATAAACTCCTCCAAATCTTACTAAGTTGGTTATTTAACACAGAAGTAAATGGTAATAAATAATTTGAATTGTTGCTTTCCTACTACAGGGGATTATTTTTTAAAACTAGCAACCAAATGATTATTTAATTTATGATTTGCGCATGATGACATTCTGATTTATACTTCCAAATGGCTGTGCCATGTTAAGTATGCATATATCCTCATCAAGAATGCAAAACAACTCTTGCTGAGAGCAAACAACTTCCAGAGATGTATGTGAATTACATTTTACTTAAATACCTTGTTTGAGAAGGTTATCCCCTGATACATCTCTTCTGGCCAAGGAAACTTAAGAACAGTAGCTGGATTTTATTCTAGATTTACAAGCATGAAGCAACCCAGAAAAAATATGCAAAATAAAGCAGTTGCAAATACATTGGCTCTTCTGAAGCTAAAATGGTAGAAATCTGTACGGAAATGATCATTAAAGAGTATTTTCTCTTGAATCTGCTGAAACAAAAGGATTATTATTTATTTAAAAGGCAGATGAGGACACTTTCTGCTGAGCAATTATTTCCTATGTCCTGATTCCTATTTTTTTATTCAAAAGGCTAACTAAGTGCTGTGTTTACACAGTTTAAAGATACAGTTACCAATAATATAATAAATATGCAGGAAAAGGAAAACCTTTTCCCTTGCTTCTAATGGTGAGAGACAAACTCTACCTGTGCTCGCTTCTCCATGTCCTGACAAGTACCCAGCTGTTCTTCCATTGCAGCTCTGATTTGCCTAGCCTCATACTCCAGCTGTCTTCTGGTCATATCTGTTTGCAAGGAGAACTGAAACCAGAGTCAGGGAAGGCATTTTAGCACATAACATTTATGCAAACAATGCATTTCTCAGAACAAAAAGCAGAACAATTACTTTTCTACAACAAACTTCATAAACAAACAAAACATAGTAATACATTATTAAAACACAACTGCATTATGAAGAACAAGAACACAAAGATGTTCAATGAGCAGACTACACCTGAGTTTTGTAAAACTATTAAATATAATAAACAAGCACTGAGAAAGTATCATTCCTTACAGAAACATCTGGCTGCTACCAACAAAATTGTGATGTGTGCCATCTGAATTGGCATTTTCAAAAATACTCAGAAGTGTCAAGCTACTCCACACAGTGATGGTACTCATACTGATGGTATTTATCTTATTTCTAACTACCCTGTGAAAATAGCATAAGTGTTAAAGCCAGGAGCAGCAATAAAGCCCAAGGGAAAACTTTCGAATAAAATGAAATTTCAAGGCAGGAGCAGAGCTCTTCACTGGTTTTGGACAATTTCTCAGCCTGTAAATAAGTGAGTCTCCAAGAGAAGTCCTTCCAGAAGACTTCACCAAGGTCAATTCAGAAAGTCAAAACAAGACAATCATCTGCAAGCACCAAATGGGACCTGTCATTTTGCTGTGTCTGGAAAAGTAGTAATGGATCCAAATTGCCACAAAAGGCCTTTAGTGTAGATGTTAAGTAATGCATCCTAATCCTAAGAGCAGTTAAGTGAATCCTTATCTACTGAACAGGGGAGACAACCTTAAAACCTACAACAGTGACACAGATACAGCTGATATTGCTTTGAGAAAGGGTTGCACTTCCTCCACATCTTTTTCAGGCTTCCTCCCTTGGTTCTGGTGCTCTGCTAAGCTCAGCTATGACTCAGTATTACTTCTGCCCATTGAAGAAGTGTTTTTGTTGTCTGTTTCCATTTCCAGAAGGCTGACTGATCCTTCATCAGGTGTCACTCTCTCAACCACAGCTTCCCAACTCTATGTGTGCAGGAATGTACTGCAAATACATTCACGTTGTTGACATCCAACAGGAAATCCTGCATTATGTGGGCTATCAGACATCTTCATTATCCCAGATAACAGTGACTTGACTATAAATAGTTTGGAGGTGCCAAGGTAAAAGCTTGGCAAACAGCAACACCTCCATAGGCTATAGAATCACTTTACTGATTATTATGAAATAACAGCTCTTGTGTACATAGTCTTATGCTAACATTACTCTCAAAACTAGAAAATCCACTGAACAAAAGAACAGAACAGAGTTAAGGAAGTGTACTGACATGCAATTAATTTGCCATAACGGCTTCTCAATGCTCCTCTGATTTCACTGATATTTATACTGATATTTATGAATTTTGATGTGTAAAATTCTATGCGAAAAATACATTATTTAGGCTAAGTTATCATTACATACTGAATGAAAAAAAAATTGAATGAAAGTGATAGAGAATACCACCAAATTAATAAAATACACCCAGCATCTAAGGAGAGACTGTAGCAACAGACACCTCACCAAGCACTCTGAAGGTACTTACATTTTCAGTAAGGGGCAGACTATCAATCCTTTTAGTCAGGTTCTGAAGCTGGGCATAATACCAGTCCTTTTCCTTCTCTTCCTTCTCAAGCTCAGCAAGCAACAGAGATCTATTAAAAGCAGAAAGAGGAAGTGTCTCACCATTAACACCTCATTTCCATCTGGAGTTTTGAAGAAGGCACTAAAGAGACATTTGAGTTCAGTCCCCTGGCCCTGGCTAATCAGCCTATCCACTCCTCTGTGCTAAGCATTTCAGGTTGTCATCTATGAGAGAGCAAACTATACGTATTTCTCTAAAAAACCCACTTCAAAATTCAAAGCTAAGAGATCATTTGCGAAAACAAAACCAATTATTAGTTGTGTGTTAACTTGTACCCTCTTCTTTCAAAAATATACTTTGTATAGTGCAAACAGCATTTAAGGAAAGGTCTGTCACAGAAGCAAGCACAACCCTCAATCTTGTTACTGAATTGAGAATCTTCACCTTTGCACTGTTCTTCTACTCATTTTGTCACCCATAGCAAAACTACGGGTAAAGCATACAAAATAAGCCATTTCTGTGAGTGTCTAAGTACTTCAAACTGGTGTTTTCCACCTAATGTTATAGACAAGACACATTTGCAGCTGTTAAAAACATTTTAAATGGTACCATACACATACTGCATATCTCTGTAATAACTGAGAAAGACAAAATGAGTAACATATACAGACTACCAAGGGAAAAATCTATTTTCACATACGTTTTTATCAGTCCTGCATGAACTGAATTTTATATAATTCTAACTCTTATGAATATAGTGAAATAATGCTCATGGGGTACCATATTCCTCAAAAATATATACTAAAATTTTTCAGCAAAATCTGGCTAGTAGGAATAAACAGAAAAGCCACTCTTTTTTTTTTTTAAATACAAGTTTATTATTTTATTTGTAATGCTTCCTGTGAGTACTGCTCTTCCTTTTGATGTTTTAATATTTCTCATTAACAGAAAAAATGACAAAGTCAACACTTAGCCAGAACACAGAAAGCTACATACAAGTTTGCCCAGTAATATTTACCATCCCTTAACTTCTGCATCTCTCTTTGGCTGTGGCCTTTCTGGGCAAGAACATATGAACCTTTATAAAGCACACAAACACATTACGATAATTACTGTAAGTCAATAAGAAACAATTACACAGCATACAACAGAAGTACAAGTTTCCCCAGACTATTTTGATATTGCATAACAGACATGATTTGAGAAGGTAATCCATCTTCCACACAAAGAAGAAAGAATTTTAACATTTGTATTTCAAAGAATCTGTTTGACTTATTTTCTGCTTTAAAAATGTTTCAGGCTAATCTTGATGATTTAACATTTATTCCATATCCAATGTAAGTGGCTTGGCTTGTCTGCAAATGGAAAATTAAAAGAGAGGATCCCTCCCATCAACATGAGACTGGAAAACTATACACATCTAAGAGTGCTAAATGTTTGTAAATGTTAACAAAATGACATAAATTTCCAGATTTGATCCAACAGCCATGCTGAAACAGTCGTGTTTGATCCAACAGTCACGTTGGGATTTGTTTTAATGATGCCAAGGTTTACAATAAAATTACTGAAGAGAAGTAACAAGCAATTACCATAATTTGGCCAGTAACTGGAGCAGTATCACGGGACAGCAGCAATTCTTCAGTCACAAGGATGTGGCTGGCAGAAATGCCTAATGTCCTTTGGACAGACTGAATCCAAAACTAATAGATAGTGCTTGGGGAAACCTTGTTGAGGAAGTAGTTTTTTTGCCTCCCACCTGCCCATTCTCTTGCCATACAGCCCTGGTGCCTAATATCTGGACAGAGTGGAATTCTGCACAGCTTCCCTTTTTTACCACCTTGAGTGTCCAGGCACTAGTTGTGTCCAGGCTGTGAAATACAATTTGCAAAAGTACAATAATGCAATCCTTATAAAAAGCATTTTTACTTTTGAGGACTTGCAGATGTGAAAGGACTGACTAATTCTGCCTCTGGATGTCAAAGAACTAGTAGAAGAAACTGGAGGGACTACTTTCAATTAAGTAAATGCGATTAAGTTCCTCTTATGAAATGTAGGATATTCAGTATGTGAGACAGTGTGTCTTCTGCCTGTCATTCAAACCGTTTTGAAATGCACAATGGATACTAGAAGCAAGTAATAACTTAGGAACCATCAATGCTCATAAACAACATAATGTATGACCTGAGGGCGACTTGTTTAATTTAATATTATCATTCTGTCTTCTGAAGTGATGCTTCATTTGGAATTCCTAGTTTGGTATCACTGCCCCGTGAGAATTCAGGTTTTAACAGTCTTTAAGTTCTTTCAGAACAAAACATGAAGGGTCACTACAACTACAGCAGGCTGCACTTCAGTTTCTTTGAAAATAAGCAGCAGTAGGCAGTAGTTTTCTGCAGATGAGTCTGGTAAGCTGTTCCCCACGCTAAGTGTTACTCTCAGATACTATTCCAACAAGAAGTACAGCTGCTTCTCAGCTTCCTGGAGCTTCTTGGGGTTAGAAGAGGATTTAAAGCGGAAGAGCTGCCACTGGTCATGAAAAACAAGATGGAAAAAAACCAGTGAAGTTACTCCATCTTTTTTATACCCCTAAGATGTTTACATTAGGACTTTGACCGCATCGAGAAAATTCTGTCCTCTGTCATATCCTGTCAAGCTCACTGAGAATTCAGCAAAGCAAGTGGAGAAAGCTTTTGGAACTTTACACAATTTTTATGAGTTAACAAAAAGTTTTAAGTTTGAACTATTCTTCTGAAGGGTGGGTTTTTCAAAGATTTCTCATGTGGTACTTTTGAAGCTTCCAACAATAGAGGAAGCTGAATGAATGCAGAAAACTCTTTACTTCTTTTGGAGTATTTTCTGCATAATTATGTCAGTACTGTTCCTGGCTAAAACAGAGAAAGGAAACAAATCATATGTTTCTATACTTGCATAATGCAAATTACAACTATAATTAATATTTTCACTTCAATGGGTGGGAGATAAAATAAAATCCTGAAAAGCAGTGCTGATGCTGTAAAGTCTGAGGTAAGCTTTACCAGCCAGCCAAAATGATATAAGTATAATGGAAGAAAGAAGCCATGAGAGAGGAAATGCTCCAATTCAACATTAAAGAAATAAAAAAGGAATGGCACAAAACAGGAGGAATAAAGAAGGCCTACAAACATTTTCATATAAAATTTCTCAGAAGACTATCATCTTTAGTGGCAAATTACAGAATTTAAAAAAGTGAGATTATTAAATCTGCTAAATTGCCAAGGGCAAACAAACACAAAAATTAACCTCTGAAAGTGTACTCTGAAAGATTTTGTTGATATCATGCTCTTACCTGTATACCTGGAAATATATATTTCCAGGTATACCTAAGTATACCTGGAAATACCCAGAAATATTTAATGATTAGAGAATTCTAAACTGCCAATTTAAAAGCATAGTACTGCTACTGTCCATTTTTCTCCTTTTTTCTTTCATTTGTTTTTTTAAACTTTGACATTAGAGGAGACCCAAGCACATGAGACATGCACCAATAATTTAATCTTTATTCTGGCGGGTGAACCAACTGATAAATTTTCTTCCCTCACAAGTTCACTTTCAGTCAACTGTGGTAGGCTGACCCTGACTGAATGCCAGGTGCGCAACAAATTGCTCTAAATATTTAAAGACATCATTTAGTCCTCACACAAACACTGTTGCCCATAAGCAGCATACACTGTACCAGCATGTTAAAATACTGAGTGGAAATGGTCTCCTGCTGCATATTTCTGAAAAGCATTATTTTATTCTGAATTATTTTAGACATGTCAAGTTCCACAAGTTCTTGAAAGTCTGTTTGAAGTGCAAAAATCCAAAACTGATTAGCAAATATATACATTTAGATACACAGAAATTTAGTAAATATGCCAAACAAGTTTAGACACAAAACACAGGAAAGTAAGTGGATAATTTTCTTTTAGAAATGGTAGTGATTTAAGATGAACAGTCCTATACCCGCCCCGCCCAAGTTTTGATCCACTTGGCTACCCAGGGTTCTCATCAATGCCCTACATGCTTCCACATGTACCCTGAAACAGCTTAAAGAAGAGAGCAGTTTTGGACTATGTGTCATTTCACTACTAATGAAGCCAGATGTGATCTGGCCATTCCTCCATAGATCCATCTTCTCCACAGCACAAATATTTACCCCATCAGCTATGACAGTAACAGTACCTAAGCTACTCTGAAATTAAAACATCCTCATCCCTTTTCTCCACAGTTATTTAGAACACAGACTGGTTCACTGCCTAAGCTGTCTTCCCTGCCAAGAAAAATGTCCAAAGAACTATCACCTCAGAATCCACCAGGGTGGGGAAGGATCACAGATCATAAATCAGAGCTGCTAACCATATTATAGAACTCTGACTGCTAAAAATGCTGCTTACTCTAAGTGAGCAGGAGTTCACTGGAACCACACTGAAAGTTCCAACTGTGTTTAAAGATTTTGGTATCATCTGTAGTGAAACACAGCACTGGAAGAATACAAACGAACACACAGTTCGTTAAGATAGTAAATAACAGACACATCAGATTCTTAAAGACTGTGCTGAGCAAGTATAGGTTCCCAAATTCCTAAATATTCTTATACAGCTCCTCAGGAGTCTATATTTTATGCAACAGAACAAATATAAAAATATATTAGTGGTCGTCCTGCCTAGGAGAAGTGAAAAAAAGAGTGTGGCTGCTAGAACAGGCTCAGTATGGACCCATGGGAAGTTACCTGCATTCTGCTGACAGGATCAACAAAAGGGGACCTGGACATAATATCTTGGAAGTAAAGAACACTTCTTTCAGGTCTTGGCTGCAAAAATTTTGCTGTACTCAAGAGTAAATCCTTTAGAGGGAGTGTTTCTAGAGGGCTGTCCACAACCCACTCATTACCCACAAAGCTTTTCTATTACGACTTCAAAAAAATTTTTTTTTCGCTTGTTAATGTCTAGTAGGCATAAAAACTGTGCTGCAGTTTATTTAGTTTTGCAGCCCACAACTTGATATCCCATCCATTAAGCAGGACTAAATCTTTAGGAAACTCTGTCTTGCAGATGGGCTTCTGAAAACATCCAGGATTTCAGTCAGGTTCATTTTAAGTAATAAAGATGGCTTCAGTGGAAACAGCTGTGTGTCTCTTACTTCGCGTTTCCTTTGTAAGTGACTGATAAAGTGCTGCAGTTCTGTATTAGGCCCTGAAGATATGGTCTTTCTATAAACCGGTACCAGTGCTTTTCAAGAAAAGAAATTCCAGGATTTTGTCAATTCAAAACATCTGATGGGAACCACATCCTGAAGATAAGAACATGTGTTTTCTTTAGCTGATACATTTGCTGAGAGAGTAGAGTCACTAGGTAAATGTCTGCTAATAGTAAATTATAGATACCAGTTATGGGACTTAAAAACCACCTGCAAAAGAGAGAAAGCGATTTCACCATCATTTGTTACAGCTTCAGCATTTATCAGCAGTAGTGAGGAGATATGAAGGTGGTTAGAATGCTCCACCCTTGCTGTTTAAATGTATTTCAGAAAGTGAACTGCTTACCAAAATAAAAAAACCCTTCAGCCAACAAGGAGTAAAAATGAAATGCATGTATGAAGAAGCAGTAAAAACTGAATGATACTTCGTTGTTTTTTATTATTTTTCTGCATGTTCATCTAAATAAAATGTAGATTCCTGGTTTCTTATCTGTCAAGGTAAATGACAGGTAAATACACCACCTTTCAAAACTATATTCATGATATGAATATTAGGTGTATCATAAACTTCCACATTAAAATTAGAAGTCAATCCATACTGGAGGAATAAACAAATTTACCTCTCTTTTTCTAGCTCTTCTAAGTAACCAGTGCTTTCTCTGCTTCCATTCATAAAGCCTCTTCTTGGAAATGACCCCATGGGGACTGGACTGCACTCCCCTGAGCGGCTTGACACGGACCCTTCCCGGCTCCCATATGAGCGTACGGACACCTTTGGCCTTAACTTCACTCCAGCGAAGCTGGTGCTTTCCAAATTCAGTTCTGGATAATAAACAGCAAACATTTTTCAGAGCTAAAAGTTCTGCAGCACAAAGTTAAAAGATCATTTTTATCTTAATTTCTTACTTCCTGAACAAATCAGTGGGGTTTTTTAAATGAAAATATTTTGCACAGAAATGCAAAAAAAATACTGTGAACAAAAACAATGGATAGGGTGGACTTGGAGAACAGCAGTTATCTGAGCAGATGGCTAAATTGCAATCCTGGCAATCAGAACAGTATCCCCACAAAAGCCTGCCTGCCTCCCTCCCAGAGGACTTAAGAAATGGGCAGAGTTTTACATAAACATCATGTGAATTACCTTGTGGCCCACTTCCTAACAATTTCTTTTCCAGAGATCTTGCAAATGCTTCACTATCACGTAACAGATGACTCTGTTCATCACAGGGCTCTTAAACATAGACATCCCTATGAAATTTCTGGGTCAGTGGTGGGAATAATGGATGTATACAGGGAGTTAGTGGGGCTTGGGCTTGCTGGCACTTCCCATACAATGGGATGATACAGATTCCAGCATGTACTATAGGGAAGGGGCCATCAATTCTCATCATGACAGAAACAATTCCAGTAATATGACATGGAGAGGGCAGGACATGCAAACAAGTTTAGAAAATTGGTGGAACTAGATGAACATTAACTTATACGGATTCTTTTCCTTAAGAAAGAAATATGAGTTATTTCAAAAGCAATTCACATGAAATCATAGAGTAACAGCAGCAAAAGTATAAATGGAAAAGATTTCTTTTTCTTTATTTTTTTGGAGAACACGTCTTAAAATGTTTAGCAAAAATGTTTTGGCACTGAGACTATGCCTAATCAAGGTCAGCACTGGAAAGAAGATACAAACAACGAAAACTTTATCCTAAATTAAAAAGAAATTAATCTATTAAAAACATAATTCTAGATTTACCTTTAAGTCGTTCCAGTAAGTCAATTTGTCCAGAAGATGCTATTGCCTCATCTTCAATACTTCCTTGTAGCTGTTTCAGTACCTCCTGTAAGAAATTAACCCTAATTAAGAAATAATTGTAAATAATAACCCACGATGTAAATACATCCTGTCTTACCCAAAAGTGCACACTCATGTAACAGCTGCTGAGATACTGTTATAAATTATATTTCAAGTCAGCAGTGATCAAGAGTCATAATTTTAATTGCCATCAGATATACTCTACAATGTTTCTCCCAGCAGTGTCATGATGTAAAGTGTATCCTGCATAAACCTATCTGGCCATTCAATCTACTGGATTACTTGGAAGTTCTCAAAGTGAATACAAGTTCTTTTTAATTAAGAGACGGAGAATTGTAAGCACAGAGAAATCAGTCAGTCTTGTAAAAATAAAATTTGGCTATGTAACTAACAGAAAACTATCTTGACTAAAAGTAATCCCTGGGATTTGTTTTCTTTGAGGCCTTAGCACCACTGCAGACCAGCAAGAAGAACCATGTTATTTGTACTACAAATGCTACCATTACCATGCCTGGGAGCAAAAGATTTAGACTTCCTTCATGGCATCTATTATTCGTATTATTACTACTTCTATTCAACCACCACCAGGCCCACCAGAAAGAGATGCAGTCTCCTTTATGCAGCTGAAGCTTCAAACCCAAGAATACCCTGTGCTGTTGAAACTATGAATGATAAAATTACACAGCTGAAGGAAGATAGTTCTGATGCACAAAAAAAATCATAGTAAACAATGATTATTACATTAAAGAGGTCTGTAAGCCCCCAGGTCCCAAATGCTCATTGGCCTAAATGCAGGTAGAAAATTAAACGCAAGTTAGTCAAAGTCTTTTAAAAATCATCATGACAGATGCATCAACAGCAAGAACAAATAAAAAAGACTAGCTACAAGGCAAAACGCATTTACAGGAATTTAAAGTATCATGTTTCATACTGTGCCACAGAAAATATTTTTAGAAGCAGCAACAGTCAGGAGATGCAAGCAATTCTGAATAATGGAAGATATTTTGTGATTTTCCTACATAGACTCTGTACACAGGACTGCACTTCTGTTCAGATCTGAAAGCTAGTGAATTCTAGACAATTTAAAAAGATGTCCATACAAAAGTTTTGCTCCTTTAAGAGTCTAGCATACCTTACTATCAATATTTATGGGTTTTGCACCTTACACAAAAGGTATAATTTAAATGGATTTTTCTCTTTTCAAGAGAAAAAACCCTTGACATCTATGAAAAGTTAAGAGTTTCTTTAACAAGTGCAGTGATGAGCTTTTCTGTATTCAAAGCGGTGTTACTTGTAACAAATAAAATCCCACAAACCAAACCAAACTAAAAAGTACAACGATTATGAGTACAGAACTGCGCAGAGTTCTGGGAAAATAATCTCAAGCCCTAGACTCAGACCAAATGGTAGCAGCCCAGTTGCTGCAGCCTCTGCCATGCTCGTCTGGGAAGAATAATTCTGAGGGACACCCAAATTTCCATTTTACTGATGGAAATAGGGTGTTTTGTCCACATTCATGTCTTTGTTTGGGCCAGTTGGATGCCAGACTTCCATCCTCCCGCATCAACTGTACCTGGATTCCCACTGCAGGTATCGCAGAGCATGAATCAAATTCCTTCTAGATCAAGCCAAGCCAGCAGTTATACCCCAGATTCCTAATGGGCATTCACTCCATATGGGACTGGACTGAAGCTAGTCCAAACACAAAATATCCTGAAATATACACTGTATGTGTGTTGGAGCCTCAACACAATTCACCTACAGACCGGCTCTTATTGTACTGCCTATTAATGTCAGCTTTGCCTTTAGGATCAAGCCCGGGATGATAAAATCTTGCAAAGACATCTTCCCTGTGCTTGTACTTTTAAGCATGTTCAAGGGCACTCTCATCAGCCACACGGCCTAGCCATCTCTATACATAACATCTGCCCTGTCAGCAAAGGCAGACAAACAATTGATGTGGTGTTTTTCAAAGAAGGGCTCTTTGCACTTACGCAAGGGCAGATCTGCAGACAGCAGTTTTAGCTTAAAGTCTAAAAGGGCAGTGTAGATTCACGCAGTGGTCTTGAGAGAGTTTTGCAGTCTTACTGGAGACATGTCAACTCAGATAAATATAGAAGTAACTACTGAATCCTTTTTCTCGGAAAACAGCAGTGTACTACAAGGAAAAAAAACCAAAATCGCACCTCTCCTTCCACTCCCTCTTTAGAAGTCTCTTGCTCACATGTGTGGCACATCTGCTGTTTCAGCATGTTCAGGCTACTTCCCTATGTAATGAGTCTTCTGCCCTTAAGAGCCAATATGAGAAACTCAATGGAACTACCATAAGCTTTTCCTGCCCTACCAAATTCCATGACTGAGGTGTCCAGGCAGCAAAGGACCTGCTCTTTCTACATACTGGCAACATTTAAACATTAGCACCCTGGATCACCTTGCTAAAATGTTCTGTTTTGATTAATTATTTTAAGTTTTAATTTTTAGTTTTTGTATCATCCCTTTTTCCTCTAACAGCACATGCATTTTTCTTAAGGTAGCTTTCCTCTATTTTTCTCCGTTTCTTTTCTACAGTACCATTGCTAAGGCAACAATGCCATTATGAGGCTATGACATCAACTTCAAACTCCATCAGAGTACACTTCAAAATCTAAGCTGACAATTCAATAGGTAGTTAAATAAAGGAGACAAAGGTCAGAGAAGGAGATGCAGCTCCTGAACCAGGCACTAGTGGAAAATGAGGCTGTGTGCTAAAATGACAGGTTAAGGAATTTGCAATTTTACTCGAATAAGGAACAGAGAAACTTTCTGCAATAATCCTTCTGCAGGAAACATGGCAAGTTATCTGTTACTGTGCTAATGAAAATTTTTATTTATTCCCTATTTATAATCAAGGATTTGACACGAATGTTGTTTACATGCATATAACACTTTAAAATAGTACTTTCCCATGATAAATTTATATTAAATTTGATATCATGTTTGCTAAAGCATAAAATAGTCTCCAAGGGTTAGTTAGTTATACAGACTAGTATAGTTTGTTTAGTTATACAAATTTCAGTATTTTAGTTGTGGTTTACAGCATTATTCTAAGTAAATTCTTTACTAACTTAGGAGTGACTTACTGAAAAAATACACAAATGTAAGTCTGTAAGAAAAGGCTGCAAGATTTTTTTCTGTTCTTTTAAGGAATGCAAATCAAATTATTTTAATGGTCACTTAAGTATAACCTAGTTTATCTCATCCTGTGCAAAAGTACAAAAGAATCTTTCTGGAAATGGAGCAGGCCTTATGACTCATCATCATTTAAAAGGGTTTCTGTCTTCACAGTCTCTGGACTGTGAAGTACTGACACATTGTCTATTTTTCGTCTGGTTGGTTGGGTTTTTTTGTTTGGACTCTGTGAATATAATCCTGACATAAAAAACCTACTGTATGAATAGTTAAATAAAAGAGACCAGATCTGTCAGCAGAATTGCAGTAAATAAAAGCACCTTAAGTAAGAGCAGATGCACCCAGCTAAGTGGTAAGGGCTCTTGTAAATAAAATGGTTTAGGGGCTGTGAATTTACTCAAGCTACAAATAAGGAAAGGAATCACAGAGCAATAATGCTTACAATGGAATATTTAAAATACCAAGGAATTCAGACCAAGGTATTCAAGTTTTAGGAACTGTATGTATAAATATTAATACTTAGAAATATTTCAAAAGATGGTGTATGTAAAAAGACATTTTGATGACATTCAATTCAGGTATGTTTGGTCTTTTGTAAACACAATTCTTCCTCCCCCACTTTTAAACATTAAGCTTTATTACTTGTATTCACTTTTGTCATAGCTATGTGTATTCAGTGAACATCAAAATACATGAAAATCATAATGAAAATGAAATACGTTAAATTCCTGGACATAGCGCGCCTGATATATTCACAGAAAAATTATGCTGGTTACCACTATATTTACAACATTTGAGTATAAAACCAGGTTTAATCACACAAATACAGAAAGTGTTCACAATTTCAGAGAGCAATCCAACATCTATTAAGCTAAAACATCTAGAAGCATACAGTTTGGCAATATGCATACTGAATGAATAAAAAATCATGATTAACCAAATCAGCATTATTTTAAAATTACAATATTTCTGTCAGCATTGGTACTCATGTTTTTAACCTGGTATGCTGAAAATGTAACACAGAATTTCTAAATGTAAAGTAATTTTTGACCTCCAGTGGACCTGAACGTTGTCTCAACCACAACTCAGAAGCGCAGAAAAAAGGGAACATATACTAAAAGAACATCACTCAAATTCCACAAAACCACTAGATGTCAGAGCCCTGCAGGGGAGGCAGACATCAGAATATTTTTTTTAGAGATAGTAGAAACTGAAGTTCAAGATCTTACATGACCTGTCGTAACTACATGAACTTGACAGTGCACTATTTCTGTCATACATGGTACAACATTCACAAGGGCTGAGGGAGTGCTTGAAATGCCTTGAGAGTTTACCTTGAGGCTAGACAGTGTTAGAGGAATCAAGCAGGTATTTATTAAAAGGCCTTCTTGTACAAGAGCCTGGCAATGGCTCCACCCAAGATGGATGATGGGTCATGAATTTTTACACTTTTGTAAGTTTTTACACTTTTATAAGGTCCATTTACATATTAGTGTTAAATGTCCAGTTAAAGCTTTAGGTTATGAAGTCTCATCCTTCTGGTTTGCTCTTTTCAATTTGCTGTTGTTTATGCTTTTTGGGCCTGAGGCTGTAACGGTTGTCCTTGGCTCTCGGGCTGGAAAAGGATTGTTTTTCCTAATTAAGCTGTGAAGAGAACTTGCTAACACTTTATATGAAGTTACACACTAATGCAGTAAAGATCTGGAAAATATGAAAGCTAAAACTTAAGGCATTACTTGGAAGGAGCTCTTTGCTCCTACGCATTTTGGTAAATTATGCTGCTGCTTAATCAAGTTTGGTGGGAGCCCTCCTAATTGTCCCAAGTGCCAAGCACTGCTCTGGCTGCTCAACCCTGTAACCAGGTCAAAATGATAACACTACCAATGACAGCACTGCTGACTGAGGTGGAACACTGGGGCAATTCAACTTTCAACCTCATAGAAAGAGAACAGCATTTCTTATGTGAAATGATGTTGTTCAGTTTAATTTCCAACAATGTCATTTTCTAAAAGGAAAATATTCACCCAGTGCCACCATACTCAGGAGCTGTCACTTGCTGTAACCACTTACAGATGACAGTACCAACTTTTTAGTGCAAGCACACTGTCAACTAAAGTTATCAGATTTTATGCTCAGAAAGAGGGTTGTCTAAAGTAATGGCATTAGCTATATATATATCATCAGCTCAATTTCACCTAAATTCTAAAAAGAAAAGTAAGCAAGCATCTTTTTCAATTTTCCTGCCAATTTGGATCCTGGTAGAAACTTTAGAATTGCAAAGATCTAAAAATATTACTTATTGTAAAATTATAAAAATACACAGATGCCCAACAATGTAATCCCATTGCTGCTTCTTTGCAGATTAAATAAATTCACTGATATTTTAAATATCTGTGTAGAATGCTAAATGAATTTTATAACCACATTCTTAAAAAGATGCCTGACTGCATTAGTTGATAGTCACTGAATTCCCAGAAGTTCCCAGAAATCATCACTTGATACAATTTGTAAGAATCAGTTCAGCTTATGACAGTTTCTTCCATTAAGAGATTAAAATTTATTGAATGATCAATACACATAATTATTTTGAAAATTACTTGTATTTTGGAGCATCTAACCACTGTGCTATCTCCTGCATTATCTACCATGCTATCAGTGCTTTAATTCCCTGTGTCACCATCCTGATGTGACAATCTACTTCATGTGCCTTCAGAACAATATTATGTCTGCCCTCCTGAAAGGGTGGAGTGCACGGGGCACAAAAAACCACAAAAACATTCTGCAGGTGCAAAATCCAACTATGAGCAAGTGAAATAATTTCAGAATGAAGATGCAGGTTCACATTGGGGGGGGGGGGGGGGGCGGGAATCAAAAGAACATATCATGTTTTCTGTGATTACTGTTTTCTGTTGCAAGACTTTAAAAGTTTAAGTGTTTACATGCTGGGTAAGGATGTGCTGAAATTAAATGAAAACCAGGCAGATATTCAAAGGAAAATACTGGGTCGATTCACACAGCACAAGTTACAGAAGCTGAAAATTTAGCACCTATTTCACAAACATTAACACAGGCAAGGAATGCTACTGCTCAATCAACCCCTTTTCTCCCTATCTGTTCACTGCAAACAATGCATTTGCTAAAAAAAAAAAAATAATTTCACTCTCACACAAGACTAGCTGCTATGATGTACAGTAAAGCTGTTCATATAGGCAGTCACATACAGCAAATCTGAAAAAATCAGAATGCTAGCATGGCTACCTAAATAACAAAACTAGGTTACACCATATTCTGTCCATTTTTATCACACTTGTTGTGCAGAACGAGATGAATCCAAGGCTAAAAGAAGCTCCCACTGAGAGCAGGGGCTTATGTGCACCTGCTGTGCAAGTGCCTGTGTAGCCAACCCTTTGGAAGGGACTTGACTTTTAGAGTATCAGATACTCTGCTACTATTATGTTTCCAACGTTCTCCCTTAATAAGCCAGTAAAATGTTAAATTTCTACATGATTTGGTTACCCTGAATGCAAAATATTTTGTTAGCTTGTACAGAATGCAGTTGGATTTTGAGCACCGTCTGTTCAGTGATGTCTGAGGTACGTATCTCACAATTCTCACTTAATTCTCCCCTACTAGCTTCGCTGTCCAAAGACAGTGTTTCTGATGGGAACTGCAGTGGTGCAATTTCCAGATGGTATGTGACCCACTCGTAATGAGACCACAGTCATTCAAAGAGAAGTTTAGCTAAGAAATCCAGCAGACAGAAGAAAATAGTTCACTTTCAATCACATGGAAAAAGAAGTATTTTCTAGTAAAAAAATGTTCAATTCTTCCTGTAGACTCAATTTCTATAAAGGAGTAACTTTTTTTACTCTATAAAGGAGTAATTTAATTATTTACAGAGTAATTTAATTACCCTATAAAGGAGTCATTTCTTTAAAAAGAAATACTTCATTCATTACGCAACACTATATCCCTGAAAATATGGATTTAAAAACCTCCTTTGCAGAAGAAAATTAGAAAAAACACTATGTCATACAAGCTAGTATTTTCATCCATCCTGGGAGCACTGAGGACAGTGACTTCAGAAAGTGTTTTTCTAGAATAGGTAAAATTGTATTATAGGATGATGGACCAACTGGCAAATCAGGATGGCATTATCTGCCTAAAAACTGTCATGTCCTTTAATATTTCAATCTGCAATCCTAAATAAAATGCCTTTGTTTTTTGGGGAGTTGTTGTTTGTTCTGGTTTTTCTAAGTCTAAAAACGAGAAAGAGTAAAAATACACTCAGCTGTGCAAATTATTAAACTACAGTTTTTTGTAGCTTACCTCAAACACAAAGTTTGTTATTGCTACAAGCTAAGAACAGATCTGGTGGTCAAATTCACTGCAACTGATACAAACACAAATTGCACATAAATTTTACTAATTTGTACTTTTAATTTATTGATTCCCTCAGATAGCTTCCTTCTCAAAAGCAGGAAACTTATTACACCAACTCCTCACTTGTTACTGCATCTTTAGATGCCCTTCAAAACACTTCCAAATCCTGCTGTGTTTCCCTTTATTGGTGGCTGGAATTTATGTTCCTTCTTAATGCTCTTCAAAAGGGAACAACAAAATCCATTTTGAAGTATCAGAGAAACCAAGACAAAGCACCTCTTGTGTGCCAGACAGTGTATGGATCAAAACATGCTTTAAAAGAACTGTAAGTTCAGAGAAGAAAAACAAGCTAAGACAGCAGAGCCTGCAGTACCACATAAACAACTCCTAAAAGCCAGGACTACAAGAGCATTAAAAAAACTCAAACCCCTTAACTTTGGCCACATCAGCCAGAATGCCAAAAAAATCAGTCAGACAAAATGAAGTTGACTCATTAGAATTAGCTGGAAGCTGCAAGGAAATAATGCCAGGATGAGGGCAGATTCAACACAGGCACCACTTTCTGAGGCACACTCCTTGCATAGCAATGAGAAAATGAAGAGCGTTCTAGAAGGTTCTCATCATTTGGTGAAACAAAGTCTAATTAAGGAGAGAAAATTTATATTAAACTGCTTCAAGTAGGAAGCAAAAAAAGTTTCTTTCACTACAGTCTGTATCCAGGTAAATAGGATTCTTCTCTGAAGAGCTGTAAGCCAGGCATGCACAGACAAACTTAGGACGATGGGAAACAAATAAATGCCACAACTGAAGGATGCAGCAGAAGTGGTAATGCATCTTCAACCTCACAGCAGCATCCTGACATTACAGGATGACCACAGAATCACTGAATCACTTAGGCTGGAAAAAACCTTCAAGACCAGCCATTAATTTCACCACTGGGTTAGTCCTACACCGAACCATGTCCCTCACTGCCAGATCTACCTGTCCTTTAAATACATCCAGTGATGGTGACTCCACCACTGCCTTTGGCAGCCTTGGGCTTGACAGCTACTTTAGTGAAGAAATTTTCCATAAAATCCTATCTAAACATGCCTTGTACAACTTGAGGCCATTTCCTCATAGCCTGTTGCTTGTCACTTGGGAGAAAGGACTAACCCCCGACTCACTACAACCTCCTATCAGGAAGTTGTATAAAGCGAGAAGGTCCCCCATGAGCCTCATTTTCTCCAGAAGCCTCCCCAGCTTCCTAAGCTGCTCCTCATACGACTTGTGCTCTGGACAAGAATCCAGAACAGTATCAAGAGCAAACATAATCCTTGACACTGAGATAGCTGAAACATCTTTCCAAACGAACCTCCTTCTCCTCTCCAACAGCAGGAAACTAGTGAGGACACATGAACAAAACCTACTGTTAATTTCTGTTGTATGTCCTCTCTTCCAGATTCCCTCTGGTCTTGACTTGCAGACTTCCTGAAACTACATGTCCAGTGGTTCTACCTCTCATAGCCAGCAGAAAACAAACAAAACAATGCTTGTTTTGTATTGCTATCTCACAAGGTTATTTGATGCCCTTAGATACAGTATTCAGGAAAACTACTAATTCCCTAACAACCCTCCTCATGACACAATCTTTTATTAGAGCTCAACAATCTTCTTCCCATCCTGTCCCTCTCCTTTTCCTGTGTCTTCACCTTAAAAGTCACATTTTATTCAATCATGTCACTTAAGGAAGGTTTTCAGATCACTTGATTTTTCTGGCACCTAATACAGTGAGTTCTACTAGGTCCTTCTTGAGGAAGTGTATCAGAACAGAATATAATATTCCTCTTCTGGATCAGCATGTATTCATTCTGACACAACTGTAACTGTTCTGTTTCCCTATTTATGTCCAGTATCAGACCAACTTTGTGGATCCAAACTAAGCACCAACATGACACTACATGGAAAAGCCCTTTCATTTTTTATTTATATTTCAGTATTTTTCAGGTACTTAGAGTATCTCTAATACCTCTTTCTAGTCTGTTGCCATATTAATTCAGTCCTCATGGTGTACATAAATTTAAGGCCCTTTTCTAGAAGCCATGATTCTTCTACGCTTTTGACCATGGAATTGTATGCCATATATTCAATTCACTATTCAATACCATATTCTTTTGCTACTGTTCATACTCCTGTGCTCATTGTTACCACCACGAAAATCATCAAATTCTTCTATCTCACTCTTTTTTCTGCCGGACTTACGACTATGTTGAAAAGAAATACAGGTAATGGCAGAAATCTCATTGAGATCCTACTAGTTCTCTAAAGTTGGAAAAAAAAAAAAAAAAAAAAAAAAAAAAAAGAGACAGACTATTTATTCTGCAGTTCATTTTCTACCTTTATGTTGAATAATCATTAAAGAACCAAGGACCTTAACATTCCAGGCAGGGCCACTAAGATTATCTCAGCATAGTAGGGAAATATCCTCAAGTTCTCTATGACCTATTGCTGTGGAGATATCACAATACTGGTTTTGGTCCACAAAGCAACTATAATCCACTATGTTAGGTCTGACTTGACCTCTTATCAGGTACGTTGGTATTTCTGCTAACTCAGATCAGTCAGAAATCAGACTCTGGAATCCAGATCTGGAAATAATGCTAATATTCTAATGTGCAACAGGATACAGTAAGAAATGCATATTGCACTGCATTCAGGATTCAAATAGAACATCTCAGGTTATACTGCAGTTTAGTTAAGTTTAGTTACTACAAGTAGCACACTCACTAACAGCAATTCCAGATCCAATATATATATCTTAACAGATTTCATATTTTAACATTCTCTTCTGAATGATTTGCTTTCATAGTTTAATGTAATTTTTCAGTTGTGTTTTTCTATATATGCCTTAGCAAAACATTTCACTGTATGCAATGCTAACCAAATTCTTTTCTCTGAAGCTTAAACAAAACAAAAGGAAAAGGAAAAGACAGGACGCAGCTAAAAACACTCTCCTTTTGCACATAGATGAAAAAGTGACTTTATTGGATACAGTAAGTATCCCCAGCAAAATGTAATTTCTGGGTACCTCAGAAGAAAAACTGCAGTTAGATTTCTGAAGATGCTATGGTAAATCTGAGTATCTGCCAAGCATATTCACCTACCACCCGAGGAAGAACATACACAGACAGACATGGACACTGCATGTGCATATAGAACATATTAATAAGCAGAGTGAATCAGACGTCTCTGTAAATATGCTCGGATTCAAGTTCTAATTTGCAAGCACATGGCTGACCACAACACACTGAAACAAAACTGCTCTGCCTATTAGAATAATATTTCCAACCTTCTATGCTTTACGAGGAGGATCAATAAACACTGATGATCAGAGACACCTGATCAGAACAGAACAGGTTTTTAAGGCTAAATATCAAGAAGTGATGGCTAAATAGAATGTAAGACCACAAAGCAGGGTTTGTAAATTTAAAAGAAAATGGAATCCCCTGCTTACCTGATAAGGGAGACATCTCATAATCGTAGTTACCCCTAAAAAGAGAATTGCCCAGTAGACATTTAAAAGGAAACCTTAAATTTAGTCAAGGGGCATAACGGGTACAAATACTATCTGAAATCTTACTCCTAGAAAGGGTATGACTAAGCCGTGAGTATACCTGATGTAAAGGATCAGCACTTCTAAATATTTTTTTAACCATTATGACTTACAGATCACAAAGTGCATTTTTTTAACCATTATGACTTACAGATCACTGCAAGACAGTTAAGTTAATTTCTGGAATATTCTCAACATCCATCTTCTCTTTTTTAGAGACGTGCATGGGCTAACAAGGTCCAATCTGCAATGAGCACATTTTCCAGAGTTCCTCTTCTTAAAATGAGACAAACAAGCTACTGTAGCTGCTAAATTGCTAACTTGTTGGTCAATCTGGTATTCCTGATAAGGATTTGTATATTCATTCTTTCCAACAGTCATAAAAAGATATATGTTGAATTTGAAATTGCAGATAAAATAAAATGCAACTATCATATTTAGACATAAATATGACATAAATGCAAAGATCATATTTAGACATAAAAGTACACTGTAGTTCTAATATGATATAAGCGTTCTCACGATTTTTTCAAAACCATTATGACAGAAGATGAAAACTAGGCACCATAGCATCTTCTTTAGCATTGTTTTAACCTTTAATTCTGCTAATTTGAGTATTAATTAATCAATATTCCAAAGTTTGCATAAAACTGAAATAAATCTGGGATATTAATTGTTAGAGACTTAATACTCCTTTTGTTACCACATTAAATTACCATAGCTTAGTATTTTACAAATGCATTCAAAAGAAAAATCCTCAAAATAAAATATCTTTGTTCTTGCTTTTTAATTTAGTGAAATCCTATTTCAATCCAACATAACAGCATCACAAGTTTTGCTGCCTGGCTGTCAGTTAGCAGAAGAAACTAATAAACAACATCAATGTCAAAACTAAATCACTCTCTGAATCTGCAATGGACATGATCGTAATGAGCTCTCCAGGACTTTACTTTGTCTTTAAAACATTAATTCCTTCACGCAAACTAAATAAAAACCAAAAACTCCACATAAAATTATTAAAACTAAAATGTTTACATGAAGAAAATTATCTGCCTAAATACCACATTCCACAACACATGAACAAACAGCTCATGATTTTCTAAAAAGAGTTTAACCACTACCATGTTTCTTTATATTGTACATCTGGTTAGAACACTTCTCAAAAAAATCAACATATTTGATTCTAGCAACAGTCTTCCTATTTTATTTTTGATACATGTGGACACAGTACACAGAAGACACTGAATAAACTGAAAAGCCATATGCAGAATAAAATTTTAATTGCACTATATAAAAATAAAAGAGACAATGTCTTGCTCACAGAATGTGACGTATACTAAAAATGGCTTTCTTACACAAGATATCATGAATTACTGATTTACTGTAAAATTTAAGCATTCAAACAGTGAGTATGGAAATCAAGCATGATGTCATTCTTATGCTACTTCTAGAGTTCTGGAGGTTAAGGTACACATACCTTTTTCCCCCCAGATGTTTTATGGGGAAAAATACTGATAGTAATTAGCTAGGACAATAAAAACAAACAAACAAATGCTGTCTTTGAAGAGAAAAATAGTTATCTTCTACAAGAACCAGGCAGGAAAGTCTCACAAAGTCTTCTACAAATGTGGGAGACATGTAGCTATATGCACGAAGTAGTACAGGTGACACTGGACTGCTTCCTGTCTCTCCACGACTTTTACATGCTTTGAATTCAGATAAAACTGTTTATATTTTTCTAAATTTGTCCATAGTCTGCGTTTTATGCAGTTACTCTTACATCTAGACACTGACAAAATTTTCCTTTATTTATGGGCCAGCATTGTTATTTAATGCACCATCAAACAGTGTATTTATTGATTTAGAGAGAACATTTTATCATACCAAACGGCTGTATTTCATCTGACACTAAGCCAATAAAAACAACTGAATTTCCCAAGTTAGTCATAATACTCTGAGGGATTTATTTTGTTTGAACAGCTAATCCCTAGGACACAAATTAAAAACACAAATTAAAAAACAAAGTGGAGATTGTTTTACTGATCATTTTGGCACCTTCAACATTATCACATTTCTCTTTGTTTACCCATCATGCTGTTTTCTGGTCAGCAAATGGAGTTTGCACTTTTAAATAAGACATTTAAGTTTAAACAGGAAGCATTCAGACATGGTTCTTATATAGGTCAGTAGTAGTTTATGATAAATACATGTGCAAGATGAGGTCATGTTAAGCCTTTAATTCCTATATGATTACCTTACAATTCTGAAATGAAGGGATTATAAAGATGGGGCACACTTACACAACGTTTTAACACTCTTACTTCCAAAATAAGATTCTTTAAAATGTCCTTCCTAACTACTGCCCTTCACAGCTGATTAAAGAATATAAGAAAATGAGAAGACAAACAGATCAGCAGGCCCAAGAACCACTGTGAGATGTCCCTGCACTGGGCTGCAGACCAAAATTCACATTGCAAAGAAGGGATGTTTGCCATGGAACCATAGCTTCTTTTCCTCGCTGCTGCTCCCCTTCTTCCGCTAATACCTGGGATTTCATTTGGCAGGATGGGTTACAAGGGCTCTGTGAAATTTCTGTGCACCCAAAGGGTCATGTTTTCCAAGACGCAATTTCCAATTTGGGAAATTTTTTGACAGCATATTTGGTAGCCAAAGGGTTTTCAAGCCTGACTGCTCTGGTTCTGCTAATGACTTTGCTTGTAACTATCCCTAATTATGGCACTGGAACCATTCAAACCATGCAGGGCTTTTTTTAGTGCAACACATACTTTCTCCAAAAGCCTGCAAAACTGAAATTATCTTCCAATTTAAGATAATCCTTCTATGATCTCCATCAAATTTCACCCACAGGTTCCAGTCTGACCCCAAGATCATTCCTACATCATCCTTCAGGTTGGAGTCCAATTAAAACTATGTTGTGAACCTTTCCAAAGAAAAGGGTCTGAAATAAACATGGGAAAGACAGGATTTCTTGGTTCAGGTGCAGGAGCACATACATCTTAGGAATGAATCCATGATTTCCTAAGAACGTGGTTTAAAACAACAACAAGAACAGCAACAACAACAAAATTCTGAACAATCTCTTTTCTACCCATCTCCCAAAGTGAAAATAAACATACTGAGCTTGATATTTGAATTGCAGGTTTTTTTGCGTTACACTCCTTAGACCTAGAACGGAACTTTGAGACAGAAAAAAAATGAGAACTCTACTCTGGCTATGTGCATAAGCACAGAGAAGTGCAACAGAGCTACTTTCAGTTTGGTGGTCTGCCAGATTTAAAGTAAGATCATAAAGCCATTCCACATTCCAAATTAATGCCCTAGAGACCAGCTTGTACAGCTGGACTGTCCTTAGGTCACTGGAAATTTAATTATCTGCACAAAAGCTAGAAAAAGGTCAAACAATCAAAACCCAAACCACCTGTATGGGGATGAAGAGGAGAGAAAAAACCGTTTTTACTCTTCTTTTGTAAAACTAGCAGGAAAATCATCTGTCCTGTTCTTCCCTTCCTTATTTTAGACTGCAATGACTGGGAGTAGAAGGAAGTTACTGACAAATCTGTTGTAATAATATCTTAAGAAAAATAATATAAATGACAGAACTAGTTTTCAGACATGTAACTCAGCAAACAACCATTTTTTCTTCAGCTGCTAATGACATCCACTTCAAGTAGCTGGTGTAAAAGACCATAATTTCCTTTTAATTTAGGTAGCAAAGACATTTTGATTTTACACTGCAGTACAAGGATTAAGTGTATCTGAAATATCTCTGCTTTTTTCAAGTGATGGAACCAGTGTTTCTGAAAGCAGAAGAACTTTTCTTCTTACAGTGAACACACAGTCTATATGCTGGAGGAGAACAAAATGGAGTTCAAACATTTTTAATTGCTATATTACTCAAATTACTATATTTTAAAAATTAAAGATTGATTATAAAGACAGTAAGTCTGTCATAAGAAAACTAGGAAGCAAAGGGATGGAGATAAAAATGCTGTTTAATATTCAGAATATGCCTACTCCATACAGGAGTATACACAGAAATACCAGCAATTTTTGAGCCCTTCTAACTGAGGCACCAAAAGCAGACTGGTTTTGTTGTCTGCTAGCAAAAAGCAGCAGGATTTGTCAGCTTAGGAAGAGCACTGCATTAATACAGCTCTAAGGCTTGCAAAATTCTGCCTTGTTTAGTATCATGGATCACACAGAAGCAGCTGATGGTGTATCTTCCTACTGATTAAAATACATCTAAATTCCAGTTGAGCCTAGTGTTTGCTCTTGGATGGGTGGCTCTGAAGGCTTACACTTAGCCAACAAACACCAGCAGGAACAGATCTGAGTGAATTTTTTAAGAATTAATTTAGGCTTTGGGAGAGACTGGAGAACTTGCAGTTTTATGTTAAAAGGAACTTCTCCTGTAGAGACCTTAAATATTGTAATTATAGTAAACCCCCAAATTTTTAGCATTACCTGAAAACACTGAAAATCTCCAGTGTTTCCAGGATTTTCAAGAGCTGAACAATACTTGCTTTTGTCAACCATGGTCAGCACTCTGGACTTCCTCCTGGGAAGCACAGCTGTGCTGAAAGCTGTTTCTGAAAAACAGTTTTGAAATTAAAAAATAATAATAATGAAATCTAGCTTTGATAGTTTTTCCTTTACACAGTCTGGAAAATGACTTCCACAGGAAGCTAAAAGCACACAAAACTCTGAGCGATTCCCAGTCCATGACACAAAGGGCAGTGACAGAAACCCCATACAGGCAAAGAGTTTGCGATACCTTCATAGTGGATGCCTCGGTTTCCAGTTTTGTGAGGTGATTTGAGTTATCCTCTAGCTCTTGCCGAAGGTTGGAGTTCTCCATCTTTAAAGCCTCAACTTGCTTTAACAATTGATCATATGAAGCTGCGGCCATCCTGGGCTACCCCCAGCCCTTAAAAATGTAAGAGAAAATATTAAATTTAAGCATTTTAGGAAAAAACTTTTCACTGCCCCAACGTATCTAACCACAAAATCATCTCTCTCTCCCATTTACCACATGACTTTCTAAACATTTAATTTAAATCCATTATGCCAAACTGTTAATGACCAGAACTAATGCCAGATCAAGACTTTTTTTCTGTGGGCTTCGATTTGGTATGCATGATTAAGCAAATGAAAAAAGTTAATTGTCGACTGCATCTGATATTAGGGGAAGCTAGCATACATGAAAGAGAATCACTGCATCACACAAAAGCATCTTTACTACTGGCACTTCAGTTTCGACACGGAGAAATTGCAGATAATAGACCATATATAGTAATTTTTGGATAGATAACAAGCATCTTCACACATATCTAAAAGATGCTGACTGCCTACCTATTTTAGGAAACGAATGATAGTCACAGATGTTCAATGTTCCTAGAAATAGCACGCATTCTGAGAGAGATGCTATATGAAAGGAAAACAGTAAATACTGTGGATTTTAACTGAAAAAAACCCCTGCACATCATCAAATGTAGTATATATGTAGGTATTTTGTAAAAATATCCCTCAAGGCACAAGACTAAAACAGATTTCTTTCACATCATACTGCACCATTTAATTTAAAGATGAAAGGTTACTCTTGATATCAAGGCATACCATACTGTTTTCAGTAAAATTGCAACACAGTCCCAGAACACCAGCACAACTACTCAGCCATTATAAAGGAGAAAGAAACAAATATTTCAATTTCAAATAGAAACTAGAAAATGTTCCCCATTTCCAAACCAAAAGCTGCTAGAGTTGTTAATCTAACAATGTAAGTTAACTAAGATGTTGCTAATGATTGTTTCCAGCTCTTTAGAATTAATGCTATCAGTTTCTTATTCATCAGCCATTCCAGAGGAAAAAAGGAAGCCTAACACTTCACAAAACACAAGTTACCCATCCAATGTCATTGCAGACATTTCCTAAGTATGGTCTGCAACTCAGAGGAAAAAAATACAAAAAAAATTACAGGGCAAAATTCCCTTTCAGCTTTACTGCAGTACTTTGGAAAACATGAAACGATTAAAAGTTGTTATTTAGCATTTTCATTGTAACCTCTGACCAAACTTTGATCTTGTGCACACTGCTTGTGTAACCCCTTACAAAACCAAGTTTCCTCTTCTTGATGAAACTCAACTGAATCATCTAGTCTACTAAAAATTAGGTAAAATTATTCATAAATGCTTTAGTGCCTCAGTACGAATTTTGAAAACTGTGTTAAACTTTTCTAAATTTAAACTGAACAAAATGTAAAGACTACTCCACACCACTGAAAACAGGAATAATAACAAAAGATGTAATGCCTTTGATATGACTGGTTTATTTCCTTTACAAGGATGTGCCACTATCAAAGACAGGAGAAGGAAGACACCTGCCACTTATGAAATCATGATTTCCTTCCATGAATGAAAAGAATCTGTAACATTTACTTTTCAAAATTTAGTCATGCTTTACTGAATACCTCATTTTTTGAGAAATAAAGGCAATCTGAAGTAACTACTCTACAATGCAAATTGTGGGATTTTATCATCAGGCTGTTTCACCTAAAAGGTTGAGTCATGTCAAGGTGAGCCATAGTAAAAGCAAAACAAACACACAGACACCAAAAAATCAGTAAGGGTAGACTGTTTCTGTTACACTTCAAGTATGCTTTTACCTATTAAGTAACAATTTCCATTATTATTAAGAAAATTAATAGCTGTAGTTCACATTTCAGAACACACTGCATGAACAAGCCCAAGGAAAGGCAGACAGAAGAGAAGAATGGAAACTTTATCCCATTATTTGTCATGAATTAGCGCTGTATTGTAATACTAATAGAAATTTTTTACTGAAGTGTAGGAGTAAAATACATCACATTTATTCATCTATATGTGATTTATAGAAGCTGCTCTGTGCCACACAGGACATGTATTTTGTTTCTAGATAGATTATCTTTTTCTTCCATTTCTATAATTCATTACTAATATGGAAGTCAGGTAATAAGGTATCAAGTTTTTCCACTTCCTGTTCATTTTTAGGAATTCTAACTCACAGATTTGAAATTTAGAACATCAGCCCCAATAACAAGATGTACACACACAACAAGTGGAGAAAAATGGATGATGGGAGGAGCATGGTAGAAATACATAAATTGCATAGCTCTGGTATTTTATATACATAACAAACTTAGGTATATTTTTGCAAAATGAGTAAGGATCCTGAATGGGAGATTTGGTTGGCTTTCCACCCTTCTGATCTAAGTTCCTAAGCTTCCTTTATTCTCATAACATGAACGTAGGACATCGCCAACAAGAAACAGTATCCTACCTCATACTAGGAGTAATTTCCTAATTTAATAAAAAAGTCAAGCGTTGTGGGTTTTCAGATAAAAAAACAAACAAACAAACAAATTAGTTAGCTGATTACCACAACCCGGGTAACCCAAGACATTTTTTTCCTGTTAAACATATACCTAAAGGAAGCAACACTGTCACCACAACTGCAAGAGATGAATAGAAAAACTGTACATAGGTAAGGAGCAGTTCAAAGACATCAAGACAACATGGGGCACCGCTGAAAGCTAAATTACTGGGCTGGAGGCAGACTGTCAGCAAAGTTCCCCCAAAACTAGACTGTAACAGGTATTTTAAATGTTTTGTTAATGATTTTGGCAAAAGAAGTAACATCAAAACTTGCTTCCATAAATTCAAGAGGCTGCACAAGGTCAGAGGACTCCACATCATAACAATGAATATGATGAACTGAGAAATAAAGCAGTAGAAACAGGGTGGAATTGCAGAGCATAACAACACAGGGTCACTGACAAAGGAATCTGAACCTGGAGCAGTGAAGCTTCTCAGCAGCCAGCACTGTGTGCTGCCAATGAGACTGGCACAAGGAGAGCAAACATGATCCCCAGAGTTATCAAATCATTTTACAAAGAGGTGAATATGAAAAGTGAATTTAAGTGAGTGCAAAGGAAGATGTGATCAGAGAATGAGAGAGTGTATCAGAAGAGATAACCAAGCAAACCTTGGCTGCCTCAGCACTCCGAAGGCTGAAATGACACAGACATACTTTGTTATGTGGAAAACCCTGAAGAGGGAGAAAAATATTTGTGTTAAAACACAATACCAACACAGAACAAATGGGTGTAAATTGGTCATTTATCAACCTAGACTGGCAGCATCAATTAGAACTTGTAGTTCAGTGGGATCCTTGCCAAGCATACTACATAAGGAGCCAGAATTCATGACTCAAGAAATCCTATCTTGTATTCTAAGCTTTACAATACAGACAAATGCTGTACTTATTTATAATATTTCCAAGACATTTGCTGCTTCTTCTTCTGAAATAATACAATGCCAATGCATTTCACAAAAGACACCATTATTTAATTTTAAAAGGAGGGAAACTGACAAAGATAATAAATGACCACAACGCAGCTTACGCTTTCTGATGCTGAACACTGTATCATCTATCAGGCATGTGATTTGTAGAGTGAAATCACAGGGCTCCATTACACACATAAGCTGACCATTTATGAGATAAATCCCTCAAAATTAAGATCAGCCTCTCTTCTGAAAATATGTTTTTACCAACTGCCTCAAACTTGACACATCAGATCAAAATTCAGGTCCCAAAACAATCCTTGGATTTATGCTCTGAGTAAAAAAAATTACTTATAAATTTAAAATAATTTATAAATTGTAAGTTTTTTGAACATGGAACTGTCAGCATAAATGAAGCCTGTACTGTACCACTTCATCCCCTTCTTGAAGTTTCTCAGTGGTTAAATTACTTGCCCTGAGGAAAGGGTTAAACTCCAGCCCCTCTTGGCCAGGCAGGCTTCCCAGCCACATCTCACCTCATTCAGAGCAGAATTAACCAGCCCAAGGGAAACAAGGAATACCTTAGACTTGGCCCACTAGTCTGAAGCTCTACCACTGCATACGTAAACATGTTCAAAACCACTCATGTCAGAATCAGCTGGGTCAAGAATAAACAGCTCTTCTTTCCCCCTCTAGGAAATCACTACAGTGAGTGAGAATGGGAGGGAAGAACTTGGACCTCCAGAATCCATTTCACATTTCATCCAGCCCAAGGCAAAACGTATCACGAATGCAACACAACTCACCTTTATGAAATTTACTATTGTTTCAAGTCAAGTTCCCTTTTACACCCTTAACTGCATTGTTTCTTCATGAAGTGGTCATCAAAGGCAAGATCCTGAGATCTCTAGATTTACTCCAAAAATAACCATCTTGGAATACAAAAACTTCACAATTCAATACCCTCATGTAAAAGACAACCAAAATCTAGCTGTGCTACTTCCCTGAACCATATTTCTCACCATTAAGAAGCTTCTTCTCCATCTCCTATCAAAGTAAGGTGAAATTGTGACAAAAAAATTCACGCTTTATTGCATCAGCACTTTAAATATATAATATACACATCAAAGAGGAACTTCAAGCGGGACAGAACTCTTTTATGCATTAAAATCAAAATTAATGAGAAACCTAAATTTATGCAAACATAATGCTAAGATTTAGATATGCATTTTCCTATATTAAGAACTTTCTATATTAAGAAAAATGTACCAGTTGCCACTGCCCAGACAGGAATTTACATGCACCCATTTTGATCTCAGTTCCCAAGAGATAGGAAAAAATGTAATGTTGCCAGAAAACTTAGAATTTCTTAATTGATCAGACCCTTCTTCTTTGAAATCAGCAAGTGTATATCCTCAATATGCCCCGAAGAGGTTCTACTTAAGAACAATTTGTCATCTATTAAATCTCCTTATGAAAATATTTCAGACTCCCATTATTGCTTTATTAATAAAATCTATCAACACTACCATCACACTGTAGTACCACCAGTAAACAGATTTATTCCTATGGTCTGCAACTCAGATTTATCACAACGTTTATCTTCATAATGTAACAAATTGAACTATGCATATAAATACAATGTATATACATTCTTAAAATTTTTGATGCCTTTATTCTTTGTATCCAAATTTTGAAATTTTTTTTGTATCTACATTTAAATATGGATTCTATTCAATGTTCATGACTATCTGAAATACAATTTAGTAAGGCTAGGAAGGACCATCTACTCTTGATTTCTTTCTACATCCACAAATTATATACAACTCTTCAGTCTGGAGCCCAGTATCTTGTCCTTGTTATTCTTCACCATTCTGTCATTTTTTGACATTCATTTATGGGAATGTGTCTAATGACGAATTCTTCAAGAGCACACTACGCAGAATTCAGGGAGGAAATGCTGACACTGTCAGGACATTTTTCCAATTAGTTTCTCTACACTACCTTTAAAAACAGATTATTTTTAAGCACTAGGCCTAGGGGTTCTCACTCGCAGTGGTTGTGGCTTGTGGCCGGGTGGCCGGGAGGGCTGTGCTGGTGCCTCCCCAGCTGTCTGCCTCACCCATCTCCGCAAGGCTCTCACTCAGGAAAGAGGGGAAGGGCTCAGCTGCTCAAGTGGCAACTGCTAAACCACTGCAGATTACTGCCTGACTGCCAAGGTAATTAAAATAGGTGTAAATTTAAGCTCACTGTGCTGGGTCATTAACCAGGATGCTTCAGCAGCTGTTGCACAGCTATTTCCAAAAGAGAGGCAAGGCTGACAGGCAGGGCCAAAAAATCCAGCACAGCTGTTCCAGGGTAAGTGAGCTCCTTAAGTGGACCATTTTCATGCAGCTTCCTCATCTATACACTCATAAAAAAGAAGTGTGGGGATTTTGCTGTTCTTATTTTGAACATATCAAACCACATCAATTTGCATTCAGTTTCTCTGTTGACTGAATCTTGTATTGAATTTTTCACTATTTTGTCTGAAGCTTGTCTTCAGGTTTTCAGCTCTGGTAAAAAACCAGCACTCCAAGTGCTGTGTTCAAGAACTTACCAAAAAACAAGTATCACTGTGTCAGGGACTGTCTTACCCATTTCAGTTTGCGAAAGCTTTCAAGGTTTGCCAATCTAAAAATGTTTATCCTTCATTGCCATTGTCTAATTCTCTCCTTCCCTACTCACTGAAGAACACTCCACTGGACTCAAATCACAAAAGCCTGTTATCACGATTCTCTCCAAACAGCAGAAATTATATTCCTGCTTTCTCCAACACTGCATTGAAAAACAACATTATTTCCATCTGGTGGTAAGTCCATCCTTTACTAAAATGACCTTTGTTGCCAGCATATCCTCCTATCCCCCATCAAATTTTAGAACAATCCCCAAAACTTCGAGGCCGGAGCAGCTGAAAGCTGACCCATTCTGTCTGGGTTCTCTTAAACTGGGCAATGAAGGCACAAAAATATAATGAGCTGTCTTGAAGTGGCTTTGAGTGTGGTTAGAGACAACTAAGAAAATACTCAGGCCAGAATGAGCATCGCCCCTGAGTGGAGGAGCAGATCTGTTTATGTTCTCATTTGCTCTGCCTCAGCACACTTAGGTAATCAGAGATGAAGGAAGGAATATGAAAAACAATAATCACAGAAAACTGTTCTTCATCCAGTTTCTTTTAGCAACAAGGGCTTTGATAACAGAAAATTAACTGCAAATTATATAACACTATACTTTTTAATAAATTAGAAAAGGATGACATTGAAAAAAACCTGATAACAAATCATACCAAATTATAGTATCTATATTATGTGCACTGTGGATACCTGTGGGTTTCCAGCATGTAAAAAAAATACAAAGGCCAGATGAAGAGCCATTAATGTTATTAGTTATCCTAACACAATTTGTGAAAGCATTAGTCCCTTTAAAAGAAGGCTATACAATTTTCTCTAAACTTCAGGTGCATGAAGGAGGTTTTATTTTTACTTTTTCTATGCACTTCTGCATACAGGCTATTTTTGTAGACAGCAGACTAAAACACTCAAATACTACTATACTTGACCTTCCTAAGTCCTCTTGAGTGGGGATTGGGTAAAGACTGGGTTTTTTGTTCATTCAAGTTCTGAACTAATTTCAGAAATTAATTCATAACTTGGCAAGAGTTTCCAACCTACCACTGTATTTTGGGATACTCCTGTAAATTCAATACTTGGCCTAAACTCACCAACCATGAACAGAAGCATCATCTGTTCACCTTAACCAAAGTGGTAAGTGATCCACGTACTCAGCATTCTGTAAAAGACTGTGAGGAGAAGGAATGACAACACCATGGTCTGAACACTTGTGTGACACACATACTTGTGTGTCAAGTATGATACAGGTCAAGTGTGAGTTTGTGTAAAAACCAGAAATAATTTAATGTCTGGAATTTCACTAAAGAATGCTAACAATGAAAAAGCCATTCTTACTAATATGAAAAGAATAAAATTAAGAAGTCCTATGTTTTAGGCTATGAACTGTCAAGTTCAGCTTCTTTACACTGTCAAGAAAATTCCCACTTCTTCCTGTATAATTATGGGCTGGGAAGTTCCTTAGCTGGTTAGTCATGCTGTATTTGGAATATGACTGAAAATTCGAAACATGATTTGCATTTAAATAGTGTATTGAACACAAACCACTCCAGACATCATCTGAATCATAACTTCAGTTGGATCAGGAATGATTCACAAGCCTGAACACTCATCCTTCAAGATGATCATCTTTGTTATTCATGACTAATTGTGTATGCCCTCACTGCACATGACCTGCTCCTGTTTACTTTTACATTTCTCATAATCTTTAATGATTCAATTCTACAAAGTTTAAGCTATTTAAAAAGCTGAGACAGGTATTTCTTTTCCTATTTTACCTGAAAACAAAAACTCAAAACAATTAATATGAAATAAATTAGTTGTAATTAAAAATACTATACACACTACAAAGATTTCTACTATATATTTTAAAAATATTTTACAATAAGTAAGTATTTCTTCCTCTTGGGCAACTATCAGGGCTATCTTCAGCACTTTTAAGGACCAGAAGACCATTTGTCTTGCAGGAAATGTATCAGCAGCTGATCACACTGCATGTATTTTGGAAAACCATTAGTGGAAACTAGGTCTTTACTGTAAGATTTACCATCACAGTACATCATCAGTAGTATGGCCTATTTTAAACAGGATTTTGCCACACTGATAATAAAAGAATTTACCACATCTCATTAACATAAATATTTTGCCAACTACATTAAGATGCATATTGAAACCCAACATAAGAATTTAGACCAAGAGAACCAACTGTAGCCACATGCATTTCCAACTTGTGCTGCATTATTCCATGATGATATAACAATGGTATACTGTGACACAATGTATCAGAACATTTATCATAACCAAATATTTTATATTTAAGGGATGATGTTTAGAAAAGTTTCCGCCCATACATAATTTAAAGCATCATATTTAAAAGTGATCTTTTATTCAAGTTACCATTTAAGAGTGTGACTTACAGAACTACTACAATGGTTACACTGAATGATACCACTTACAAGCTAAAAAGGTAGAGGAAGAAGTATCACCACAATAATCATCATAATCACTACTGTGCTTTTGTCATTCTCTTTCCTTTTAGAAAAAAAGGGGTGAAAACACTTCTGCATCTTCTGTTTAACGTTTAAGCAATTATAATGAAGACTCAAAATGCCAAAACAGAAATATCTAATATCACCAATTTACCTTTCGAAACCATTTATTCCAAATAGTAAGTTCTCAAGTGATGTTTTAAAATGAAATATTATCCAAAGCGTCTCTCACTGTTAAGACAGGAGACTCATGATTCCAAAAATAATGATATATATAGAAAATGTTTTGATGGGATCTATAAGGCAGGTATTTAAACTGAGACTTTTCTTCATCAAACCTTTTTTGTGCATCACTCTTATTTAACAGAATGGAGAAGGAGAAGAGCATTTTAACAGTTACTTCAAGTCTCCTTAAAAATACAGAAGAAGAGTCTGGTTCCAGGAAATGGCTTTCCAGTATACATGCTTATGTGTATTTTCAGAGAATTATAATCTTGACAAAATACTCATTATTATCATCGTCACTATTATCTGCATTAGATAACAGAAAAAATTAACCAAATAGTAAAAAGACAGTACCAAAAAAAACCCAAAAAAAACCCCCACAAACAAACAAACAAACAAAAACGCAAAACAAAACAAAAAAACAAAACAAAACAAAAAACACCAAAAAACTCAGGTGCATTTTCAACAGAACAAACAGCAAACGGTGGAAGAAGCACTTAAAAACGGAAATAGATCTATATTGTGCTATTCAGGCATGTACTGAAATTTACTGAAAATACTTCCATGCACACTAAGACGCTGTGTGTTTCTTGCTACGTCTTTAAAAGGCATTTTTCAGGGTATGGCTCTCCAAATCAAGTCAAAACCGGGCGCTACTGGTCCTCTGAAGTAAATCTATCGAACGAAAAATGCCCCTTACAGCCCACAGACAAGGTCCTCCATGTGACTCAACAGGAAGAATTGTATCTTGACACGAAACCCGAACAGGATGAAATGATCTGGCAGTCTATGTGTCCTCCAAAAATCGCAACACATTTCTGCAGAAGCAAGAGCGCTCTGCTAGCAGTGACCTAATTACTAGCATAAAAGCTGCGTATTTGACAAAGGGGAAGAAAGGACCCACTGCTTCATACATAATTTATTAAGATTTCCCAGAGCATTCAGGTTAAGTCGCGGACCCAAGCACCTCTTTGTGATGTTAAATAAATCTGTGAGAAGTCAGCGGATCCCAGGGCGCGCCGAGGGCGCATCGCTGCCCCCCGAGCGCTCCCGCGGGCCGCCCACCCGCGCGTCCCCCGCGCTGCGGCAGCGGAGGCGCCGCCGCCGCCCGTCCCTAACAAAGCCAGGCCGGTGCCACCCGCGGGCAGCGCCGCGCCGCTCCGCGAGGGGCGGCTCTGCCCGCGCCGAGACTCCTATCCGCTGCTCCCCCTCCTCCTCCCGGTCCCGGAACCCACGCAGAGGCTCCGCAGGGCGCTTTGTGCCTCCGGCCGGCGCGGCGGGCTGCACTCGATCCCGCCCGTGGAGGTTCCCCGCCGTGCCCGCCCGCCCGTCCCCGCCGCTGCCGTGCCCCCCCTCCCCGCCGCGTGACAGCCCTTTCCCGCACCCCAGGTTTTCGGGTTTTCTTTCTGGTTCTCCGGGGGCAGATGGGGCGGGGGGGGAGGGGGGGTTAGCTTGTTTGTTTTTTCCTTAACCCGCGAAACCGCTTCCTCCCCCCGCCTCTGCCTGTCCCTGGCGCGGCGAGCCTGGCCCGCGCGGGCAGCCGCCGCCGTCGCCGCACTCACCCCATGGCCGCGGCCACCGCGCCTCCATCCCCGCGCCAGCTCCGGGCCCCGCCCGCGCCACCGGCTGTGCCAGCGCCGCGCGCACGGCGCAACCCCGCGGGTCACGTGCGGCACAGCCAATGGCGCGCGGCCACCCCCGCCCCGCCCCGGGCGGAGCTCCGCGCGCGGCCCCAGCGCCCGGACACCGAGCGCGCGCTGCGCGATCCCGCCGGGGCTGCGCCCGGGCGGCTCCCGGCCGCCGCCGCCGCCGCTCTTCACCCCCTGCGCAAACAGAACATTCTACGCTTTTGATGCAAAAATGAACGAGGTTCTGCGTGTACTAGCATTAAAGCTGCTACAGCTCACCTAGAAATACTTTGATACGTTGCTTATTAAAAACGCAGCAGGAAGCGTGTCCTTCAAGGGCATCTCGTATTTCTCTGCGGTTCAGTGAGACACTGTTTTCATGTGCCTTTCAGATATGAAGTTATTACGGCTACTTGGTAGCTTAATATATGTACATTTAAGCTATGTTAAATCAGAACAATAAGTACCAGTTGGGAAAATTCTAAAAGACAAAGGAGTTTATGAAATAAATCAATTTATGAAACTGTTTTACAATTTCCTTCCAGAAATTATCTCTCTTCAAGGGTAAGGACGTAACAACGTATTCATGAGGATGACTTAAAACCTCACCGAAGCACGCTACTGAAATCCAAGAGACAGCAGAAATTAAGCCATATTTCAGGTGTTTGTGCTTTTCACTTTAAAAAACAATTATCTATATAACAGGTTGTGTAGGAATCTTTAAAAAAACCTCTGAAATAAAAATCAGCTTTGCAGAAACAGCACAATATTAAAACTTTTTAAACCCCTAGAATGATTCAAGAGTAGATCTATGGGCAGTGCAACCCATCTCAACAAAACAGGGCATGATAGAAGACATCTGAAAAGGTGCAATGGTTCCTCACCTAGAGCCTTTACCTGTGGTATGTTACATAAATTATGGAGATATATGCTTATACAAGGGGACATAAGGATAGGTAACTCATTAAAAACATATATCCTGATATGCCTTCATTCTATATAATAATATTTTTGATTTGCATGAGACAAGCAGACATGTAGGAACCTCGTGGTTGGGATGAAATTAAAGGTACTGCAGGCCTGTGCATGCATGCAAGCAATTGCACTATATATTACTTAAATGCTACTAATTTCATTTCAGCTGTTTCCTCACACCTCCTTTTTCCAGTCAGAGTAGGCAACAATCCACACTCAGAAAATATGCTCTTTACCAGATATCCTTTTATCAAACACCTTTACCATTACAAGGATGTGTGATATGTAATCTGCTACCTTCAGGATAGTTTTCCACAAAATTCTCTCACTTCACCACTCAGGCTAACAGCAGAGGTACCATCACTTTAGCTGTCATGGGTAAAACACTTCAAGTCAAAGTTAAGTGGGCCATTAGTCAAGGGTTTTCCAGGTTTTACAATTTTTTGCTATAAAGCTTCTATTAATTACAGTAATTGTTGACATCCTATGGTTTACGGTGGTTTATGATCCACTTGATTCCATTTCACAGCAACCAAGTTCATCCTCCCTCAACTGTAACAAATTGTCATAGTACTGTTAACAGGTTCAAAGTTTAGAACCTAGCATTAGACCTAAAGCCATTTTACTCGATAGCTTAGTGATATACAGTACTGCTCCACCCCTCAGAAAAGCAAACCCAAATGCTCTCCCAGTTACTGTGAAGCTCTCCTCATACTAAAATTCTTTATGTTAGTGTGTACATTACGTAAGTGTACATTCAAATAAATAAACACACCACTCAACACCTGCGTTACCAGTTGGCAAGTTGTTGCAATAAGAGTTGTAGCTTAATACCAAATCAGGTTGCTCCAGTGATAGTTTTAAAACCGAAGAGTGGCAAGTGTTCAGAAGTGGCACATACTACACAGCCTGGAATGACTACGTGTGCAAAGATGACACCAGAGAACCAAAGAAACTTAAATGCTATGTACTTTAAAGCTAAATTCCACACTTAAAAGTGAAAAACTAAGCTTCCAGAAGTACAGTTGATTTTCTAGAACCCAAACCAGGTGTATTAAAGATGGAAGGCGACATAACATGTTCATTTACATACCCCACAGTGCATTTTCTGCAGCTCTGAAAAACTAACTCTAGTTCCCACTAAGTGAAAAGATTTTTGCTACTCCTGGTACTGGTTAATTGTTTTTGAGTCTGGGAGTCTCAATCTGAGCAAATTCACTGCTCTGTAGCCTGAAGTCCCACATTGATTTGCAGAACAAGCAGAAGCACAAATTCTTTAATGCTTTCTGCCAAGATGACAGCTGAGTGGGAGGGAAAAAGCCTTCCCTTCCTGCCTCATAGTAACACCCATTGTGTTATGATTTCATAAACATGGCAGCTTATGGTCTGTGTCAAATGGACTTCCCTCTACAGCAAAATCCAGTATTAAGTGAAATTCAGTTTAATAAACAGTATGCTTTGACCCTTCCCATACTGCATCTTCCAGTGATGCCAAATCACGGCTATATAGGTGAATATATTCACTCAAAACTGCTTCCGATGTGCAGTACTGGTTTTTCCTAATAAAACGATACTAATAAAACACTGGTTGAGAAAAAAAAAAAAAAAAAAAAAAAAAAAAAAAAAAAAAAAAAAAAAAAAGTTAGGGTCTCAGGAAAAAAGAAGAGTTGTACAGTAAAAAGCTTTAGACTAAATTTATTTTTGGCTAGTTATTTTCTATCTGGCAGATGGAACCAGATGACTTTTCTGTTCTTTGAAAGAAACCATTACCAAGACAGACTTAGCAATACCTGCAAGATATTACACAAACCCACCATTTAAAATCTACTAGAAGACTGATCTCTGCATTAATCCATGTAAATCGTCAAATCCAAAGGGCAGAAAATTTTAGTATCGAAAGATATCTGTTCAGTTTCAAATTACTTCCAAGATTTTGGACAAGATCCCTGCAGCCTACTCAGCCCAGCATCCTCAAACAGTCAGATGGCAATTTAGGCCCAGCAATGGAATTGGCAATATTTTTAATGCAATTTTTGATGCAGTCTATATGGTGTTTCCCACTGCATTCTAAAAATACATTTTGAGACCAAATAAAATTATAGTTAACTGTAACAACCTGCTACTAAGTGGTGCTAATTAGAATTTCTGAGTAGATTAAGATCTAAATTTTTTAAAACATAAAGTACATTCCCCAAAGTATTTATCTGCCTCCTAAGATCACAACTACTTCAAGAGAAAATGTGTCGCTGATGCTGGGGACAGGAATACAACAAGAACACATCAAGATCATGCAGCAACACCCAAAGTTTATTGTTGGGAGTTTCCTTTTATATGGGCTTCAAATTTCCTGTGATTACATACATGATTGGTTAAGGGTCTTAACTCCGCCCAGCTCACTGGCCAATGATGCATTTATGGTTCAATGGGATTGGCTGGGGTCCCCTGTTTGAACTTGAATCTGACCTATCATTATTATACTCAGGGACTTGTTTACTTCTACTCTCCAACGAGCTAGGCTGGTCTAGTTGGTGTGTGTTATGGCCAAATTACCTGTGCAGCTTACAGACCAGCTGAAGCTGTCACAAAAATGCAAGAGGTTTTATGGTTTTAGATAGCTGGCTCATAAATGGGACAATTCTCTCAAACCTTTGTAACCTCAGGCCTCTGCAGCAATACTCTTCTCCCTACCAGCTTTTCACTATTTAATATATTTAAAGTGATTGATATTTCATTATTAGTCACTGAACATGCACAGATCTACCTACCTCAGAAACCCTGGGTGGAGAGTGTTGGGTAATAAACTAAATTCTTTCTCTGGTGCCAGGAACTATTTTGGCATTACTTGCAGAAGTGAAACAATAGTGCTGCTGAGGTCTTTGCTTTCAGAACTTTCTAGTGCAAGATGTAGGCATTGACTTGTGTTAGACTGCACTTTTTAGAAAGGTGGTACTTTTCAGATTTCATTAACAAAATGAACTGAAGACATTTCAAACATGTTTCACATAGGTAAGTTTCATCTCAACACAGGACTTGATGAATTTTAGCAGCTGCTGTAATCAGAGGTTGTCTTATGCCTTTCAACTTTACATGGGGGAAAAAAATCCATGAAACTGAACATTCTCTTTGTTTCTTATTTTCTTTAGTACAGTGAAGGTACATTCACATCTCTCACTACCACACAAAGACCAGGTTTCCTCTGAGGCCTGTTCTTACCATGTGGCCAGGACCAGCCGAAGTTTGTATATACCCACATGAGCAAACTCATAACTTGCTCCAATTGGCATTAATATCACTGTTTTGGCCATTAAGAACTGTAGCCCTGCATTCTCCATCAAAATTCTCTCAGATATATTGCATGTTATTTCCGCAACTCTAGGAACTTCCAACTAGAAAGATTATCATAAAAAGTCTTCCTGAGGATCAAGAACCTAAAGGAATGCCTTTCTCATGCAGATGAAAAACGAATGAAGAAAAGAACTGTCATTGTTCCCAATGCATCATCATCCAGAACACATGCAGTAGTCCTACAAAAACAGACAGGAATTTTCTGTAGTGAGAACAGATTTTCTTATATACTAATGTATAAAATTACACACACACACACACACACACACACACACCCGGAAGTTGTGCTACCAGTTCCTTAACTTCGGAAGATTTTTCCACAATCAATGACAAGGTCTATCTTTCACAGGGGTTAATTAACTACCTCACAGGTATGTATCATAAACTAAATGAGAAAAGCAGACAAATGCATGCTTGTTTAGTTATTTCATAACTAAGTCAGAGGTACAGAAATACATCACTTGCTCTTTAAATCCTTTACTATTTAATGCTCTCTACCGTTTGCCAATTCCTTACTTTTGTCTAGAAGTAGTCTGCTCTCTGGGGCATCTCCCACTCATACTTTCTTCCCTCTCACTAAGTTTTTCCATCTGCATGAAGCTTTCTTGCTTGGAAAAAAAAAATCAAGGAGAAATACTGCTTCCTTCCTCACAAGTGTTAAGCTCTAGTGAGGAGCCATGGCCCAGTCTGCAATCTTAGTCACATTTTCCAAAAACAGTAAAGCAATAATGAAGAGAGTTTGTTTAGAAAATGTTAATCCAGTGTTTCACCATCCACTCTTCTACTCAGCTATAAAAAAAAATACCACCTTGACACAACTTTGTGTCACATTACCTATGATCTCCTCATCCACTAATTAAGAATATCACACTATCCTGGCTTGTTCAGTTCATTTCTTCTGCTGTAGTTCTTTCCTCTATCATTTCATTTCCTCTCCTGTAGCTCTTTCAGGCTTGTTTAGTAGTTTATAATATTTATAGGCATTATAATATACGCTGTATCTGCATATTATAATTTTCACTTCTTGCTTCATGGATGGTGCTTATTTAATCCACTAAATGGCTCAACATTTGAAGAAATTTGGAAGCTGATTTTAGACATGTGAGCTGGGAATCTTGTTATTTGTCTACACTGTAATGTCCAGAAAGTGAGTTCGCAGTGATCAGACAAAGTGACTTTCAAGTGTATCTTACCTCACTGGCCAGACTGTGTTGGTATGTGCCAACCCACTCACTCCAACTGCTAATTCAGTGAATTTGAAAATTTGTAATTACACCTTTTAGCCCATCTGTAGTTCTGTTTCAGTAGTCTGTTAATGGTATTGAAGGCTGAACATCTTCAGTGTAAAAGTCCTTGATCAGCATACCTCAGGGTATTTTGGAAGCATTCTTAACTCTTTTCAGCTTATTATTCAACATAAAAATAAGTCATTGGATGATTTGGGTCTCACTCCCTTAGGGACTTGCTATTATACATGCCTCTAGGCAATGGTGGCATATTAATTTTTTCCCTTCCTCATCTGGCACACAGTTTAGTCAGTTTATTGAAAGCTAAGATGAAAAGTCCTAGAGGACTTTTCTTCATTCATTCATTTTCTCTTTTCCCCATTGGGGCCATAGACTAGAAAATATGCTTAAAGAAAGGTAAAAACCAGTATATTTTCCAGTGTTTCTTGGGAGGTGTCAGAATCTGGATCTGTCTGATGGCAGATCTGCACTGAGTGCACAGCTGGGCAACACTGGCAATGGCCTTGGTTAGAAGAGAAAGCCCTATTTTGCTGCTTCTTCATACGCAGCATTAACCATAAGAAGTCACAGTATTCACATGACACATGGATGACTGCAAGTGCAAGTGGATGGTCAGATTCAGTTTCTTGTTACACTGTGCTTGACAGAAGTCCCTGCTCAAAGATGGATGCTACGTGGTTATATAAGCTTTATAGTGCCCAGGAGCATCCCAGAATTCTACACCACTCTGACAAATGGAAGCTCTATCAGTGGAATATTTACCTTTTTCTTTACAATCTTCTTTTCAGTCCTCCCTTTGTTTGGTTTGAACCAGATGTTCTTAATGCAAGAGCTGATGTCTTGTAAGCATTCTGACATTTCATAGTAATAAATCAGTTAGCTGCAGGCAGGTCATCCATTTAGCTAAGGGTCATCAACATGGTTTTTGCCAGTGGTATTGAAAAGGAGGGAAAGTTAATTTTTGTGTAGTCCTGTAAGCAACGACCTTTTCCAAAAAACATGTATTAACGATGACCATTCTCCAAGCGTGCTAAGATTAAAAAAGTTCCAGCTAGAGACAACTTTCTTAAAATTCACTGCATTACTAAAGGCTGTGACAAGATCTAGAAACACAAAGATCTTGCTAAGTCATGGCCGTGAGTTCTCTCACCATAATTATAATCTTTTGAACACTTAAATTTAAGGCTCAAGCCTTAATTTTAGCTCTTAGCTACAACAGGACACTGTATCAAATCAATATAGAAAAACTATAATTTACAAGATAAAGTGTTGGCAAGGAATCTGAGGACATATATCATACTCAAAAATATTAAAATTTTTTTCCACATTTCAGGACATAAAAGTAATTACTGGAGAGTTTGAAGAAAGACCACAAATAAAAATGGCTTGTCAAGGAAGATTTATGCTGTATGGTTTAAGGAGTACAGCTTAGCTGGTTTAAAAAAAGATAGGCTGTTTTTTATCACTGTATACTGAAAATACTTTTAAATGTCATAAGTTTAAAGACATCCATGAGCACAGATCAGACAAACTGGAAATGATCGTTGATAAAATAACGTTGCTGTGGTTAATCAAACCACAAAAGTTCAGTTGGAATTGAGCCCACATGTTGAGACAAGATACTTGAAAAAATACCAACTTTTACTGTTCTACAGACTCTAATGTAAGGGTCACACTGAACAATGCTGGGATCAACTCCACGACTGAAATATATTAAAGTTTACAGTTCAGTTAATGAGGTGAGAATTTAATTCCTTGCAATGTGCATATAGTCATAATGTCTTGGAACAATTATAATCAAGTCTCACACCACAACAATGATTGCTTGGTAAGGTTAAGAAAGAAAATTCCCCAGCTCCTTTCCTAGTCAATGCAGAACTTCCCCATTAACTGATTTTTGTCCATGCAGAGATCAGCTGCAGCAGGAGGCAGCACTCCTGCAGAAGGAAGAAAATTAACTCTATCTCAGCTGAAAACCAGGACAAGAATGGACTTGTGCTCTCAAGTAGCACAACACTACAAGACACCTGGCCAACAGGCAGTTTTTCTGCTCACTGCCATATTAATCATTGCAAAAAATGATTCATGTCATATTTCAGGTTAGCTTTTGCTTTAGAAACATTCTTACTCTCTTCAGCTTATTATTCACCATAAAAATGAGTCATTGGATGATTTGGGTCTCACTCCCTTAGGGAATTGCTATTACACAAGCCTCTAGGCAATGGTGGCATACTAATTTTTTCCCCCTCCTCATTTGGCATACAGTTTAGTCGGTTTATAGAAAGTTAAAAATACACAGCCTCAATTCAAAATATGTGTTTCTGGTGTGGGTGCTGGAAGTTACATTTTTCTGTTGGGGTTTTGAATTAATGACCTCTTTAAATAGTTAAATCTTAAATTAAAATTAAATCTTAATTTCAGGAACACTAATGAGGTGGAAAAAACATTCTCCCTTTCATTGGAAAGGGAAGTGTTTTTATAAAAGTCTGAGAAATCTATAATATCTAATGATATATTCTCCTGATAACGAAGATACAGCTTACTGAATAGCCAACAGGGGATAAAAATTCAACCATGCTCTGCCTGGTATTCAAGCAGCATGAATACTTTTTTAAAATTTATCTACCTGCAGAGTAGAAAACAAATATAAATTCGAAATATTCATTGTATTTCTAGACAATCTGCTTCCAGTATCATGCTCTACACATGTAGCAACACTGTTCTATGATCCACATTTTTAGGAGTCACAAAAAACTGCCCTTCGGCCCATTCATCATCTCTGAAATCATCATGCATCTTCAAAGTAACAAATCCAGCATCTGAGACTGCTACAATCGAAAATTTACAACTACCCAATAGTTGTAAATTCCAGTACTGCAATAGTTGCATATTCCAGTACTGCAATATAGTACTGGAAAAAAGCAGTTGAAGAAAAGGACTGATATCCATGCCTAGAAGAAATAGAGTAAAAGTGCAGAAAAACCACATTTAAATCTGTCATGAACTGAGAAGGGAGGAATTATTTGATAGAATGCATATTTCAGTGTCAGCTTCTCTTCCCAGCTCGAATCCAAGGTCACCAGCTACTTAACCAAATACTTGAATTGCACTGATTAAATCTTAGAACCCATGTCAGAATTGCATTACTAAAATATATAATGTTGCAACCCTATAGAAATAGTCAGGTTAAGAGGTAACAATTAAAAAAAACCTAACATGGCTGGTGTACTTTGCATGTAAGATTCCAATCGCTATAGCCATGGGATGGGAAAATTTTAATTAATCACAACAATATTATAAAAGCTCTTCATAACTAAGTGTACTAGAAGACTACTTTTTCTCCTAATACATAACCCAAATATTCAAATCTTAAATCAAAAGACTGTATTTTCAAAAATCTCCAGTGGAAGTCAGCTAGAATATCAGCCTTAGTCATATTTGACAGAAACAGCCCTTCTCAGCATGGATTTGCATTTCACTGATCCATTAGTCTTTTATAAATGTATGTGTTTCTAATCAAGTATTGAATCCCTTGCTAAAAGCAATTTGTAGTATTTTAATATTAAAACTCAAACTATTCAAGTTTACAGTTTGCCGCGCAAATCCAAGTAAACTGAGCAAACTTAAGAAAATTTTTTTCAAACAATACATTCTTTCTACACAAAAAAAAATTTCCAAATAGAGAAGTCTTGCAGGTAAACTTAATGCCTGAAAATCAAGGTAAGCTGAGAGCTCATGAACTTTAAGTATTTCCCACAATATTTAAGGAGTTAACTTTGCAAGCTCATTACCTCAGGTGGCAAGAGAAAGGCAGAAATCTTCACAGTAGGTAATACTCGTTCTAACAAGGAAGAAACAATAGGAGACATCCCATGCATTGACAAAATCCCATCTGTCACTCAAACAGAAAACCAAAGTCCTTCTCCACAAACACAATAGACAGTAATTGAAATTTTCTTATTCAAGACTATGAATGAGCTGTTCTCCAGCCTCACTTTATTCTTCTGCTTTACTTGATTTTTTTTTCCCATCTTGTGACCAGACACTTGGAAATTTTGTGCAACATTCACATCATGCACTCATTCATCATGTTATCACACACAAGGGTGACTAAAGTCACCTGGATGAGCCTCTCAACCAGAACTACCCCTGTGTGCCTGGATATGCACCCACCATACAGAAGGGTGAGACAGCACCTGTGACAGCATATAGTCACTCCACTATGTCCAAGCACTTCCAGAAAAGGCTGGAGTCACAGCATGACTTCACTGAGTGAGCTACAAGAGCAGGGGCTTTCTAGTCTACACCTGGTTGACACTTTTCCTGAAGTTCTCGTATTTATTAGGTTTTGCCCTACTTTTCTTGAAGAGCAAATGCTGCCAAATGCTGGTAGTGAGGCTCATGACAGCCTTATTGCCCAAGACATTGGACTACCAGTCCAAGTGCCTGGTAGGGTTCCGCAGTATAGGCTATGAGCAGCAGAATTGCTTTAGCACAAAAATTGTGTCTTTTTAAGGATTTGAGGTTTCCACAAAATAAAACAGTTCTGAAGCTTATGGGGCTTCTATAGAACTGAAGCAATATAATTGTATTTAGAACTTAGAAAATTCAGAACAGAGGCAAAAATGATGAAAAACACTATCCATCCATGTTCAGAAATGACACAGTAAACTTAAAGGAACACAGATTGAATAAAATAAACAGTTTTTCTTCAAACAGTGAACCAGGTGGCATACTGCCCACACAATTACTTAGCATTCTAAAGAACTCCATCCCTTCTATGTCACTAGTCAGAAAATTTTCAAACAATAGACATTGTCTAGTTAAGTAACAGATAAATACTTTCCAAAGCCACCCACATTCAGAGCAGCTGACTTTTAGGACAAGAGTTAACATATTGGCAGAGAGCAAAAATAAAACAGCCATGGCAGCACTGGTACCTTGAAGGCAGACACATCTTCCAGTATTTTAATTATATATGAACAAGTTAAAATATTCTAAACCACCTGAGACTTCTAAATTAGGAAAGAGTGAATTACAACCAGGCTTTGTCACTACAGCTAGTTTCAGGTCTTCCTTGGTGCATGCATACCTGCATGCATACCAGGCTGTCACATGGAGTCTTCACTACCTTTACATCATTCTGGGCACTATTTCACTTGTGGGAAAAAAAAAAAAAAAGATCTGGACATCTTGCTCACAAGTAAAATCGAGAGAGTGATTTGGAACAGTGTAAAGACAGTCATGTATGGACAACGACTCTTTCATGGAAACAAAGCAATACACAAATCTACTTGTTTTAGAGGAAGACAAGTTCTCTTTCTCCATTCAATTAATTCTTTTCAGCTTCCAACACTTGAAACATTTTTTTTGGAAAAAGCTTTATGAATCAGGTCTAGTTCTCAAGGTCTTAATGACATTTAGACATTTAATTAGCAAGCCATCACTTGGACTGGCACCTAAAGCTTTTGTCAGAGACCTAATTCCATGCCAATTCAAACATCCCATTAGTGTTATATTAACTAAAAAGAAGCCTTGTAATGTTCTGGCTACTTGATTGGACTGGCATGCATTAACACAACAGTGGAACGAATCTAACTGAATGCAAGGATATAGATTTACAGTGTATACATGTCAAATTAATGAAGATGTTCTAGGACAAAATATAATAACCATATATGTATATTATATATATATATATATATGTGTATATTAGCTGATACTCAGGCATACCAAAGTATGCTTTTTCGTACCCTGTATGAAATGTCAGTGACACTCAAATGAAAAAAAGGAAAAAAAAGGCAAGAAGATTGACTTAATTAAAACTGTTTAATTGATTCCAAGCTATGCCCTGTGCTTAAAACTTTGTAGAGCTCATTCTGAACATATTTAGACACCTATATGTGTGAATTAAGTATCATTATTCTATGTTGTCATTTCTCCTCCAAGACATGTTCAGTACATTGGATTTCTAAAAAGTCATTAACATATATGATAATTTATATAAATAAATAAGCTATATTTCAAATGAAAGAAAAATCACAGTAGCAAGTGCCCTTTCTCATCTTGTATTTCTGACTTAGACCTGTAGTTTTCACTGAAGTAACAAAATAAAATGCAGAAAAATGCTAGAGCAAAAGCTATAAATCATTTGCATGCATTCTGTAAGATTTTTTTCATTGCTTTTGTGGAAACAGAGTCACTGCTCCACTACAATGGGCTAAAATTAAGAGTCCTATACAATAAAACGGTTCTAGTTGAACAATTTGAATACCATGTATGCTGGTTTTGCATTAATTGACATTTGGTGAGGAGGGAATAAACCACCCATGAAAGTGGTTTTTCTAAGAGAAGCTGCTAGCCCTACAAAATCAATCAGTGGCTAGTTTGAATACTGACAACCTGCTAAACAAATTAAAGATATGAATTTGCCTGTGTGAGATTCACATTTTAAGACAAAAAGTCTCTTCTTCTGGCCGGGGAGCAGGTGAGAGCCAGCCCACCTCCCCTGTGGTGGGCCCTGCTGAGGGGCCAGACCCTTCCCAGGGAGCGCCCCGCGCCCCGTCCCGGGCCCAGGGGCTGCGAGCATCTTGTCCCCGCCAGCGCAGTCAGCCTGGGCTGCAGCTGGAACTAAACACAGGACGGGCCTGAGACCGGCCGTGAGCCAGAACTGGCTGTGGCTCTTCTGGCCGGGCCCCTGAGATCCTGGCACAGCCCCTGGCACAGCCTGAATCTGTCACTGCTTCTGCTTTGGCCACAGCCCCGCAGAAACCATCAATGACCCGCTGCCCCCGGTGAGATATTAACTCTTGCACTGCACAGATGAAACTTGCAGAACACTGATCCTCTCCAGAGAAAGAAAAGGACAGAGTGAAGACATGTAGAGAGACAATATGAAGACACCAATGCCAGTAAAGGAGGAGTCAAGTCCCAGATGTTAGGAGAATGAGAAGATGCCTTAGTCTTCGACTGAAATTCTTTTCTAAGGCCATGGTGATGTACTGTGATACACTAGAATATCCCTTTAATTCACAAAACAGTATGGGAAGATAGAGTGTTCAAATTGCAGACATGAGCAAAAGCATTCATGTTGAAGCAAGTAAATGCTGAAGTAGCTGTGATCTCATGAGAAGTTTGAACAGAGAGAGAGAGAAATGAGTCATGAAGACCCTTTGCCCCCAGGGAAAAAAAAGAAGACCTCTCTTCCCAGAGATGAAGATGATCTCAGAGATAGATGAAAAGAACCTTTACTTTTGAACAGCTCATCCTTAAAATAGTACTCCTAAATTTGACATGACCCATGAATACAGCTGTGTGAAGCCTGCATGAGATGGGAGGGACGTCCGAATTGCAGATTTCTGGGCAGCTGCTGTTCATGAATATTGAAGGCATGAGATAACTGTTTCTTGTGGAGAAGTCTCCATAACATAGCAAAGAGACCCCCTTCCCTAAGAGAACTAATGAAAGACAATTTTAGAGGTGATAAACTGACTTAAGTCCCAGGTTTTGTTTCTGTACATTGTCAGTGGGAAAAAAAGAAGGTTGTGGCAGGAGTAAAAGTGTTCTGAAGGTTTTATTCTGATTCTTATTTTCTTTCTTTTCTTTCAGTTCAATAAAGTTTTTTTATACCCTTTAAAGTTTTGAGCCTGCTTTGCTCTTCTTCTATTCCTATCTCACAGCAGAAAAGGAGTACATAATTCTAGTTAGGTGCACTGGGCTTTAGCCAACATTAGACTGACTACATTACTTGGTGCACTGGCTGAAAAATCTTAAATTAGCAAACCAAAACCACTACACCATGGAACGAAGTCCTACTACAGTAATTCTACTGAAATACAGAGGAGAAGGAAGACTGGTACCAAGAATGATCAAAGAAACAGGTATATAAAAAATTGGGAAGTATTCAGTTGTCTTTAATTCTGGTATTGAACAAGTCTGTAAACAACTTTTTAGTATACTGTCTTATTTTTAAAAATCAGTTTAGCTTTATGTTAAAAAGCAACTGTGTGGAAGGATATATGATCATATATTGGATTTACTAACCTTGGAATCTCATGTATTTCAGCACTGCTTGCTGATACTATCTTCTCAGCAATGACAAGTGACAATTGTAGCATCAGGATTACTGGCACTAAAGCTTTTACTCCAAACTGTTGACAAATACACTTTTGATTCCAGAAGTAATTAAACGGTAACGTAATCAGATTTTTTTTTTTTTAATTGGTCTAGCTCCTGGTGTATAGCAGGTGCTATACAGCAATTTTTTTGTTGTACAGCACCTGCTGGTAGCCAACAATTCCACCCAAACTTCATTACACATCTAGGTCTTTCATGACTAATAAAGAGTAATCAAGGAGATTTTACTTGAGCCCTTGGACGGCAAATTCTGTGAAACAGTAGAGATCTTAAATGTACATCTTTCTGAGCAGAAAATACAGATGTTGCAAACAATCTCAGGGAGAAAAGGCAGGCATTCAATTCCAGAAATCTCACTATTCAAGGCACATACAGCATTTTCTTTGAAGAATGTCTACCTCAAATACTTGTATCTATCCCTCCACAACACAGCTGAATTCTAAAAGACACAACAAAAAAACCCAAAACCCCCCAAACAAACAAAAAAAAAGTAAGAAGGAGTTCAAGATTACTTTGGTCTGGTATCCCTTCTACTACTGTAGAAGAAGCACAGCTACTGAGCCCCTTTACAACCTATGCTTTGCACATCATAAATGGGAAATTTTCACTCAAAGAACATTTAAACATGAGGACAAGAGACACTCTTTCGTTCAGGCAAGCATTAGGGGCACTGGAAGGGCACTGGTGCAGGCCTGAAAGTACAAACTTTTCTTTCAGAATGAAAGCTGATTTCCCTTTGTCATGAAAATGAAGCGTTTACTTATGTTCTTGAAGCTTTTACTTAGGAGCAAAATGTTAAGATGGTCAGCACTTTCACTGAAAAAAGCAAGTTACTACACAATACCAAAATTTAATAAATAAATATGAATAAATGAATAAACCAGGAACTACATCAGCTACAGGAAAAATACTTTTTAAATAGCAAGAGCAGTGCAAAGGTCACCCAATTGGACCCTTAAAATATAGTATACTTCAGACAATGTTTCAAAGCATTGGGCATTATAACTCACTATTGAATTGCATGAAAAAGCTAACAAATGAATGCATGCCAAATTTCTGGTCCTAAGAACAAGCTTAAACTTTTTTGAATAGTAAAGACCAACATGACCAACCATCTAGATCAATATGATTACCAAAAGACTTTGTGACACACACAAAAAAACCTTTTAAATGTGTATTTTCAAAACATATTAAATATTAGGACAGTGTTTTGGAAACAAGTAAGCATGGATAAGACATATGAAATCTGAGCAGCACTAACCAAGATGGACAGTAGCAGTATGACACCAATGTGATAAATGTAATGTATAAATTAGTGTATAAAATATTGTATCAAAAGTTTGGACTATTAAAAGGCTACTCGAGGGTGTCTCCGAGATTCCAAGGCCTACTGTGCAGCTGTGAAACCACAAAATTTGCAACAGAAACAATAGGGCTGGACTGGAGATGGCCCATTCATCAAAGATGGGCTTCCACTTCACGGCTGCTCAACATCTGATATCAATCTTGGCCGAAGATCTGGAGGATGTTTAAATCAACACCCCAAAGAAAGAATCAGGAAGACTCCTGAATTGTCTTTTCATACTTATGGGAACCCCTTTCAAAAGCTTACTTGGGAATGAAGAAATAAATGAATATTTGGACTTTCAGTGGACTTAAGCCTCGGGACAAATAAACTGTGTAAAAACTGTACGCTGAGACCCAGTATTTCTGGTCAGAGGTTTGATGGCACCTTTGCTGCTGTCACTCTGCCCACCCAGCATTCAATCGATGTTGTCTGAAATGAATAAAATGTAAGAAATTCCCATTTTTGACACAGTCTGTCATTTGTTGGGAAGGTTATGCTGTTTGGAGTGTTGTGCCAGTTGTACCCTGTCTGTTAAGAAAGCTATGCTGTTTGTACCAAAATTTGTACCCTCAAAGCCTTGTTCCAGGTTGTATACCCCCTCTAAAACCCCGAGTTCCCTTCCCCTTCCGTCGGGCTAGGCTGTCCCCATTCCCCGCCGGCTCCTCGAACTGCCGGCCCCGCCTAATAGGAAAATCCAAGGACTTCCATGGTGCACCGCTCCAAACCGAAGTGCAGTTGCCGGCAAACGGACCCAAAAGCCGCGACCCAGCACAAAATCCAGATAAAAGAGAGACACTACAACACCAAGAGGACCCTCAGCTACCTAAGGACTGAATTCTGCTTCTGCCGCCTCGCCATGACCAGAAGGAGACTGGGAAACAGTGACACCCCTAGACCACACGAGCCCAGTTGAGTTCCTGAAGATTCCCGCGAGGCCGGAACTCCCGACTCTGCAGTGAGAGCAGCGGATTCGTCTAACGACACCTGATTCTCAGCGGCGGCCCGAAGGAGAACGGCGAAAAGGGTGAGAACGGTGATAGGAGCAGCGACGGCACAGGCGACCCCTCGAGTTCCCCCCTTGAAAGAGCTGACTAATAAAAGCCTTTCAAAGGAGCAGGTCTCCTGGCCTATTTTTTAACATTGTCCAATTTTACTGTGGCCTTTTAATTTGATCTTGGAAAACTGCTAAATGAATTAATTTATTTTGGATTGGCTTCTAATCATTTATAACAGTAAGATGTCATCAACTTGAGACAGAGTGGAAGTTCTTTGCAATACTTGCATCTGAATTTAGAACTACAAAGACAGCACTACTACGGCCTGCATCCAAGAAGAACAGCTGAGGAACTCAGAAATTTTATTCAGACACTGTACCCACAAAATACAACTTAATAAAACTAAGAGCTTGTTTGATCAAACTACTTCACTCAATTTCCAGAAGAAATGTCTTGTTTCATAGTTTACCCTGAAGCTTACCCTGTTCCAAAGAATGTTAGACTTAAAAAAACAGCAGAGGTAACTGCTGATGACTGAAATGACAATCAACACTGCTGGAGTAAAAAATGTTGCACTACCCAAGGTCTTCACAGATGGTTCAAGCAGGCAAGGAATGGATTGCAACACTAAACTATATCAAAGAAATTAGGCAACTTTTACTTCACATTTTATTTTAATAAAGAGGCATTTAAAATGTTCCAATTAACAGTGATAACTGAATATTTTAATATTTTCATTAGAATGAAAATGAAAATAAAATCTGTTGCTACGTAACACTAGTAGAAGAAACCTTGACCATCTTTGAGTATAACAAGCAGCATGACTGCTTCTTGTAGAACATGACCATATCTGCTCAAATTCTTATACCACAGCCTCACAAAATATTTTTTCCTATAGCTAGTGAATTATGTGACAGTCCTATTACTGTCTGTTTCCAAACAAAGCTATAATTTTCTCTATAATTTTCAGTGTATGTAGCAGTGGGGGAAAATGTTGGAAAATTCTTATAACCTTCAAACAATACTGTTTGATCCCTATCCGTGACTGATGCTTAGTTTTGTACCATACAGTGCTTAGTTAACGATATAACTTCTAATTAACTTTTCTATTGTTTTAATTAATCGTAAGTAGTGTAAGTTTCTGCTCTGTCATCTGTCACTGGAGCCAGCATTTAGCAAGGTTTGCCATAGGCTGCTGTTGTGGGAACAGAGTTTGAGAAAATTACTGAAGCTTTTCTAAACTAATTCCAGTCAACCTGGATAAGTTTCAGTGATCTCAGACCTAGGATGAGGTTAACGACACCCAGGAGAGAGATCTATTGCAGAAACTGGACACAAGGAATGCAGAATTTACAGACCACAAGGACATTCTGCAAAATCCTGAAATAGGAAAGTAACAAAATTCAGCAATAGTATTGAAACCTTCTCTGTCTCAGATAAAGATATTAAAAGGAATGAAAATGTGGGCTAATTAGGGTGAGAAGCAAGAAATCAGTACCCAATAGGAGACAGAATATTAACTAATGAAGATAATTATGCAATTTATAGACAATAAACATTAATTTCTTCATTTGCTACAATGTGTAGTGAAAGACTCTGATGGTGAGTGTGGATGTTGGGTGGAGCTATCCCCATGCACTCAGCAAACTGAGTAATGTTGACTTCCAAACCTAACAAACTGCTTGGAGAGTTTATCTCAATGACAAGTCGGAAACAAAAAACACTTCTAAAAAAATTACAAACTAAACTAGTGCACTCTCCCAAGCTACTAAATTCCAATGTCCCAAAGTAGGTATCAACATGGTAGATTTCCTTCCCATTCCATCCTACATATGCTCCCAAACAAAGCCAAAGGAAGATTAATATTAACTACATAGCAGAACATTCCCAAAATGTATGTTCAAAATATAAATTGTTTGTACATTAAAAAGTAGCACAATACACACTATCTGTGAAAAAAAATACTATCCTCTTGTGTAACCAAGAGCCTGCACACCTGTGAAAAAAGCAATTTTTATAGGCAGTCCTCTCGTAATAGTATATTCTACTGCTTTTTAACAGACTGTGTAAGCTTGATCTTCAGGTCTGTGCTGCCAGCAATAACTAAACCTTCCCCTTCTCCCTGCAAACAAAAACACTGAAATGGGGGTCTAGCTGTAAACTCACCTCAATTTTACCTTTCTCTGCAGCACTAATTTTTTGTAATTCTATGTTGTAATTAAGAAAAACCAAGGAGTGGCATGAAAAGCAGCATTACTTACATCAAACTCCACTGCTTAGCAAATGAATAATTTCTGAGAACAGAGATCAGTTTCAAGCAAGAGCTTTCTATGCTGAGAAACAACTACCTATAGCAATCAGGAAAACCATCTTTATAATGACTTGTCTAATGAATTGTAGGGAAGGAAAGAGTCTACAACTATATCCCAAGCGAGAAGGACAAAAATTTATTACAAAACTACATATAAAAAACCTATTAATTATAAAATCCAAAAGGAAGAAACACTTGTCACAACAAACATATCTGCATACTACATGCAGTGTTTCTTAGTTTCTAGTAACATGAAATTATTCCAACACAAAGCCACATGATGTAAAACAAGCAAGATTGGGCAAATTCCTTATAATAACTCTGATGTAGTAACACTTTGTTCCTATCACTCTGAAGTTTATTCTGTTTCTCCAAGCACAACACAAGCAGCAACATGGAATGCAGATGCATTACGTATATATCTGAACATGAAGTCTGTGACCAAAGATATTCACATAGCTTCTGCACAGTAGTCTTGCAAGACACTGATGTGTAGTATCCACTGAAGCTATAGGGATACATTTAATGTCACAGTACTTCTAATTTTCATCTCTATGTTTGAGCCTCATTTCTTATTTCTATAATGGGTATGTATTTCTTTTTATTCCCACTCTTACCTTTCCATATTCCCCAAAACAGTTACAAATTCATACAAACTAAAATCACAAACCCCAAAACCAAACAATTCACGCATTAGAAGACAAACCAAAATAAGGAGCAGGAATCCACTTCAGCATATACAATGGCAGCTGAAAGTTCTACCGTGACATGCTTACTCAGGCATTAATTTGCCAGGTTTTTTTAGGATCAAAGAAACATTTAAGTTGGAAAAGACCCTGAATATTATCAACTCCAATAACACTGCCTAGCCGTCACTAAACCATGTCCTTAAGTGCCACAGCTACATGTCTTTAAGTACCTCCAGAGATTTTGAAATTATAACATTTTTTACAACTTTGTGATATTCCATCACTTCCCCTGGCAGCCTGCTCCAATGCTTGACAACCCTTTTGGTGAAAAAAATTTCCTTATATCAAACCTAAGCCTCCCCTGATTTAACTTGTGATTGTTTCCTCTTGTCCTATCATTTGTTACCAGGTAGAAAGAGATCACCACCTCACTACAACTTCCTCTCAGGCAGTTGTAGGGAGCAATATAGTTCCCACTGAGCCTCTCTTTCTCCAGACTCCCAAGCTTACACATCCCAAGCTCCCTCCACTGCTCCTCACTTGACTTGTGCTCCAGCCCCTTCCTCAGCTCCCTTGTCCTTCTATAGACAGGCTTCAGGCCCCTCAAAGTCTTTCTACTTTAAAGGACCCAGAACTGGACACAGCAATTGAGCTGCGGCACAGTGGTGCCCAGCACAGGCAGACAGTCACTGCCCTGTGCCTGCTGCCCCACTATTGCTGATGCCCTTGGTCCTCTCGGCCACCTGGGCACAGCTGGATCATGTTCAGCTGCTGTTGACCAGTCCCCCAGGTCCTTTTCCCACTGGGCAGTTTTCTAGCCACTTTTCCCCCAGCCTGTAAAGCTGAAGGTGGGTTGTTGTGGCTCAAGGCAGGACTGTGCACTTGCTCTTTTTAAACCTCAGGCCGTTGGCCTCATCCACTGATCCAACTTATTCTGATTCCTCTGCAGATCTGTCCAGTTCTCTAGCAGCTCAACACTCCTGCCCAGCTCAGTGGTGTCTGCAGAATGACTGAGGGAACACTCCATTAAACAGGACTGGTCCCAACACTAGACTCTGGGGCATCCCACTGGTGCCCAGCCACCAGCTGGATGTAACTCTATTCACCACCACTACAGTTTTTCACCCACTGGCACTGCACCTGTCCAAGCCATGAGCAGCCAGTTTCTGCAGGAGAATGTCATGGGAGATAGTGCCAAAGGCTTTACTAGAGTCCAGGCCGGCAACAACAACAGCCTCATCCACCAAGCAGGTCACATTGTCATAGAAGACCAGGCTGGTGAAGCAAGACTTGCCTTTCATAAATCCATGCCAGGACCCCAGGCAGACTGGGTCTGATCCCACTAGTCACCCCGTGTCCCAGCACGGCATTCAGCACAATCTGTTCCATGGCCTGCCCTGGCACTGCGGGAAGGTTGGCAGACCTGAAGTCACCTACAACCTACACAGAGTCCTCAGCTCACAAACTCCAGTACAGTCTATAACACAACAAGTCAGTGGGGGACTGAAGGAAATGCTTCTCATTCATCAGCTGAATTTCAGCTTACACTATGCAAATAAATTTAAACCTTACTCAGAGAAATAGCAAAGCACAACCATGTACTATATTGAGCTTTATGACTAATTTCACCTGAAGTGAGCAAACAATGAGACAAAGTAGGCATATTTAAGTAATGCACTAAATTTCTGTAAAAAATGTGTTAAATCAGAATTTTTAACACAATTAACAGTATTTTTAACACTACAATAAAAATTACTGCGTAGTTCTTAAGAGATGCTTGGCTGAGGTTTTTTAAATAGAAGAACAGCAGCAATGTGGAAGCTCCATAGCAGGAGTTTCAGAGAAGAGAAAAAGCTCATGTGATCCTGAGAACCTTTTTTGTTTAATAAAGGGAAAGCCAACTCACACAATTTATGCTTTCGTGATTTCTCTGCACTCTTGTCACACAACAATAAGTCCTAGTTTCTTTCCAGTTCCCTCCACATGCAGTTACTACAAGAAAAGGCCAGTCTACTAACAGCCAAACTCAGCTTTGTGAAATTCAGCACATCTCAGAATCTATTTAAAGCAGCCAACAATCATACCATTAACAGCACAAATAAGAGCTTTTTATTGATATCTTATTTCCAGAAAAATAAGCAACTTTCATTCCAAGAATTTAACATATGTGTGAAAAGCTAAGTCTTACGTAATGTTTGACTATGGCACCAGAATTTTATTACAGGGTAATATGCAACTCATAGCTTCAAAAAAATCACTGCATTAAGAAAGGCATCATTATACTATTTTGCACAGCCTAAATTATTTTTATTTTGAAAATAAAGTCTACATTAATAAGGTCTCTTCTTCATTACAGATTAATATTCTTCCAGCTTACAGTCATAATGCACCCCTGAAGAATAAATACTACACTTATAAATTCTGTATCAAAATGCTACTGACAGTTAAACTTCAATGTTGTAGTTCAACATTTCCATAGAGAAATCAAACTACTTGTCCTCTAACACAACTTATTGTTGTATTTCCTTATTGTCATGGTTTAATGAAATCTGTTTTCAGCTGGGAGAGGAAGTCCCAGAGCTGCAGAGGTGGTTTTCCTGTGGGGACCTGGAGGAACCAATCAATTGACACCTGGTTAAAGGCTGCACCAGGCTCTGCTGCAGTGCTGGCCCCTTGCCAGGAAGCCCACTGGGCCTGCCTAGAAGGAACGGGCCTCCTCCCAGCAGAGCCTGCTGGTCCATGCCAGCCAGGGGGATATACTGGCACCAGGAGCAACCATGCAGCCAGGACCAACGCCAAGAGCAGCCAGGGCCAGGAGTGGCTGCCGCCAGCCCACATTGGGAGCAGCCACATGACCAGCACTGCGCAGCCAGGATCAGCACGACCAGCGCCATGCTGCACGACCGCGGCTGCCTGAGCATGACTCAAAATGAGCTTTATTTGCTAAGCCACTTTTAGGCAGTTATGCTGCAGACAGAAGGACAAAAACGGTAGCAGCAGCTTGTTTTGTTTTCAGCAGTCCGCATGAAGGAAAGAGCTGAGTACAGCCAGCGGCCGGCATGGCTCGTACAGCATCGGTGGAGACCATGTGAGCAGCAGAGAGAGAGACAGGTCGAGCGGTCTCTCCATTGCAAGCATGGATGAGATCAGCTGTTCAGTGTTGCAGACCGTTTCGATTGATAGAGCCTGAGAAGAGATGGACTTGGGAAAGCCAGTTCTCTCCTGAATTGGAAAAGGGAAGGAGTGAGGACACGCAGAGAGAACATGAGTCACTGAGGTTAGTAAAGAAGGAGTCAAATTCTAGATGGGGGGATTGAAGAGATACCTTATTCTTGGACTGAAATTCTTTTATGAGGCTATGGTGAAGATATATTTTTGATAATCTGACTTTTTTTTCCCCCCTGTAAATTCATGGAATGCATTGGAGAGCGATGTTGCATTCTACCTACAGAGTCATAAGCAAAAGCACTAGTGTTGCAGCAAGCAGATTCTGAAGTAGCTGTAATTCAATGGGAAACTTGAACAGAAAAGAGAGATGAGAGAAATGAGAAACCTTGCCCTGGGAATTAAAGGGGAAGACCTCTGTTCCTAGAAATGGATGAAAAGAACTTTTGTTTTTATGCTAAAACAGTTCATCGTTAAAATCACTCCCCAGTAAGCCGACATGGCCCATGACAGCAGTTTTGGGAAAGCTGCAAGGCATAGGAAGGACTTTTCACGCTGCAAAAAGATTTTCCTTTCCGGGGCAGCCAGTTCACTGCAACACTGAAGCCATGAGAGAACTGTTTCTTGCGAAGGAGACTCTGTGGCATGGCAAGAGAGACTCCTCTCCCAAAGTGGACCGAAGAATTATTTTAGAGATGGCAAACTGACTGAAAGTTCCAGGGTTTGTCTCTTTACATTGTCAGTGGGAAAGAAAAGAGGGTGTGGGGGGGAGGAGAAGTGTTCTGAAGGTTTATTTTTATTTTCTTATAATTTTTCTTTAAATTCTGTTTTAATAAAGTTTTCTTTATACCCTTTAAAGTTTTGAGCCTTCTTTGCTTTCCTCCTAACCCTTACCTCACAGCAGAAGATGAGTAAATAATTCTAGTGGGTGCCCTCGCATTTGGCCCTCACTAAACCCACTACATAATTGGTGCGTTGGGCGGGAAACCCAAATTGGCAAACCAAAACCACTACACTTTTTCAGATTATAGTCTTGCCTACTGAATTTTATTACTTATTTTCTGAAAATCTATGTGGAAATAATGCCAAAATGAATTCTTTCTGATCTCAAAAAGCATTAATGTTTCTAAAATTTATTTCCACTAGAGATGATTTAATAAAGAACAACTGCTTTAAGACACAAATGAACATACTCATGAACCCAATTAATCTTTGACAGTCAGTTCAAATTAGCATATACTATCTTTGTGACCGTGACCAGCAAGCAATATCAGAGGTACTGTTACAGCAGCACATGGAGACACCAATCCAAACAAGTGTTTATCTTTTTAATCTTTCTTCCAACCACATACCTCTCCCCTATCCTTCACTATCCCTGTTAAAATGAGGTACAATACTGAACAAATGCTCACTGCCCAGCTACACCCAGCTACAACTGCTGCAACTCAATGGCAGCTTTCAACTAGAACTCAATAGCAATCATGCAACAACTCACATTCTATCACAGCACACCATGATTTGCTGTTGAAATAACCATCACAGTTATTATTAACACTATTTTAACCAAAGTTATGTTTGTAGTCACAATTCAAGTTGATTAGAACCAAAATCCCAACAGTGTAAGGTATTGAAACGTATTAAATTTGGTATGTTAATCTGAAGGGTGTCAAAGTTATGGCTATGAAGCAATAGGAGTTTTGCTTTGCCAATACTGGTAAAAAAAGGATTATGAAAACATGAACTTGAACAGTAAACAATTAAAAGATTCACTTAAAAAACAGTTACAACGATTTCCCAGTAGAGTTCACATACAATCATTCATTATGTTTAGTACCTACATTTTTAAACTTAGAATGAAAACTTCTAAATACACTTCAATGATCATAAAATAATCCTGATACACTTTTTTAACACTCATAATATTGATACTTCAATTAAAACATGAAATGCTAAAAGAGCTGTATTTTATTAACCAAGCTCATTACCTTCATAATTTCTTTGCATTAAATGATTGCGTATTCCATCAATAACCTGTAAGTTCTAAAACCATACCATGAAAATATGGTAACTTGATATAAAAAGAGTACCTATTGCTTTCTAATGTCCAAATTACACTGAGACAACTCTAAGAAGAATATGAGGCACAACAAAAAACGCGAAAGATTCTTACTGAGTTTCAGGTAAGAGTGAGAGAAGACCACAGAATTAACAGATTTCTACTGTGCAATGCTATAGAACAACTTCTGAGACGCTGTAGAAGTAGAGACAAGATGCACACTACTCTAAATCAGTGGTGTGTTTTCACTTCCCACTCATAGGATGTGTAAGGGTAGAAGCAACACAGTAGCTCATCTAGTCCCATCTCTCTACTCAAGCAGGGTCATCCTAGGGCACATTGCTCAGGATTGTGTCCAGGTTTGGAATATCTCCACTGAGGGAGACTCCAGAGCCTCTCTGCAAAAATCTGTCCCAGTGTGTGATCATCTGCACAGTAAAGATGTTCTTCCTCATATTCTGATGCAACTTTCTGTGCATCAGTTTTTGCCCATTCCTCTTTTCCTATTGCTCAGCACCATGGAGAAGAGTCTGGCTCTCTTCTCAACACCCTCCCTTCAGATACTTACAGACATTGATGTGATTATAGTCTTTTCTTCTCCAGACTAAACAGGCCCCTCTCCCTCAGCCTTTCTTCATAGTATCCCAAGCATTTCAGAACAGCTTGCTAATATTTCCAAAAGCATTTATCTAACACCTGTGTGAGTAATTCTGTTTACCGTTACTGAGCTGCTTGAAACACTACAAAAGCTAACTATTAAAAAACAATTCTACCTATTTTGCTTGTGCAGAAAGAAGGAATGTTCAGAGTTTAGCCAAGATAAAGTGAGCCAAATCAAAATGTTCTTTCTAGATCATGACAGGATTAAGGAAGATTTATTGTCAACGAAGCTGTTCAGTTTTAAATACAATGATATATAACTGCCTTACTAGAGGTAATATAGATAGAAAATATTCAAAAAATAAACTGAAAGTATTTGTGTAAATTAAATCCTTACACTGAGTTTTGGACATAAAATATATATGTGTATTAAGCATACTTGAGATACGGCAAATACAAAATGCAGGTGTTTGTTAGGGTCAACAGCTACTAGTTTAGCATTAGTACAAACCAAAACAGTATCAGAAACTCATGCACACAGTGACATATTATAGCATTTGTTTTATGTTCTAAAAAAAACCTGTATTTGTGATGTCAGTCATGTGGGGAATATTCTGCGCAACAGATGTCTGAGTACCAAGAGTTGAGCATGAGTTTCATTGCATGGGGGATGTGCAAAAACAAGACCAGCTGTAATACATGCTTTATGCTTAGCAGAGTTTCTTATTGTATTTCTTAGAAATACAAAACAATTCAGTGACTGCATCACCATATGGTTGTCAACAATTTTCTTCTCCTTTATGCAACCAAGTACATATACACCTTTAACCAAACACACTTTTTTGACATCTAAAGCATCTAAGGAGAGCAAGTACTTGCAAGACTTTTGTCAATGGGCACAACTATGCTAAAAATAGTCTTCACTGTAACTAAAGGAAAAAAACATATCAAGGAAGTTGAAGCTGAAGCATAACAATGATCTCATGATGTTCACTAAAATATTTCTTGAGTGCTTAAGATTGGATGAACCCATCTGGCACACAAGTTTTTTCAAAGCCAGTTTTAAAATGCAGTATTATAGCAGGTGGAGAGGAAAAAGTTCAGTTTCTCTGCATTTCAATTAATAACCTAATTTCACTTAACTCTTGATGTAGCCTTAACTTACCAAAATGTTAGCAGTACTCCTGAAGCAAAGTTTTCAAACCTGTGCTTCTCCACCTGTACATAGAACTATCTCCTACTTGTTCAACTATCAGCTGGTAGAAGCAAGTACACAAGAACAGATTCTGCAGATTTAAGTTTTATTTTTTCAGAAAGTTAGAAGTCTCTGTGACAGCCTTACCAAAAGGGCTGTCTTACAGCTCTACAGGTCAGAACCATTATATTGTTTATAGCTGCAGGAAGAGCACACAAGGCAAGCAGCAAACAAGTAAGTCAGATAGTTTAGTACATCTGCACCTTCATTTCTCTGCAGTTACTCAATGAAGTCTGATGTTTACAGAAATCTGAACTATTTTGTTTTACAGTCAATACTGAAGCTGTGAACAGATGCAAAGGCTAAAATTACTACAGAATCTGAGGCTGTGGTCACAAGACACCTGTACACACCCACCCTTTATCACCGGAGGTCAGAGGACATATAACAAAAGAAACAAAGCCTCCTAACACAAGAGTTTCGAGGTTAATGACTCGTTTAATAGTGGAGTTTTTAACTAAGGTTTTTGCAGATCAAGGCCTCTAAATATCTTTTCAAAGAAGACAGAGGCTCAGCTCTTCCTAAGACACAGCCTTCGTATTCCAGGGGTATTGTAGCTATGGACTACCTGACTGCTTTCAGACTTAATTTGAAGGACCAAACCACTAAATGAAGTCAAATTACATTGCGCTACTGCAAAATAAATAAAAGAAAGAGGAAATCAAGGCGGCTGCACTCAAGAGCTTTGAGTGACACACACACCGGACGGGGCGGGGGCAGTGCCCCGAGAGCTCATCCCCGTCCCAGCACTCACCTGTCCGTCTTCCTCTGCCCCCGCCAGCGCCGCCACGGTTCCTCCGACGTCTCCGCCGGGCCGGGAACCTGTGCTTCGACGCCGGGGCAGTGAGGGGCGCCGGGCAACCGCGCATACGGGGCAGCCCCGTTCCTTGCTCACGGGCTCCCTGCCCCGGCTCCCCGCTTCCTCATCCCCGCCGGGGACCTCCGGAGCATCCCCGGCCGCCTCCTCCCCAGCCCCTACCGCTGTCCCTGCCCGGCAACCGCCTCCCCTCAGCCGCGGCACCGGAGCCCAGTCTCCCTCGTCCCTCACTCGCCGCCCCGGGCCGGTGCCCCCTCGACCGCCATCTTGTCCGAGAGGGGAGAGGGGCGCGCGCAGGCGCGGCCGCGGCGATCTCGGGACCTCAGCGGCGGCCGCGCGCACGCGCGGGGGCGCGCCCCGCCCCGCCCCGGGAGCGCGGAGCTGGCGCGGTGGGTCCGGGGCGTGGGGCGCTCGTCTGATACCCGGGCCCGGGCACTGTGGGTCCGTCACCTGCTGCGGGTCGGTCACGCAGGGTCGGTCACTCCAGGGTCAGTCACCTGCCGAGGGTCGGTCATCCAGAGTCAATAACCGCTGGAGGGTCAGTCACACGGAGTTCATCACCCGGCGTCCGTCACCTACGGATCGTCGGTCACCCTCGAAGGGTCGGTCTCCCGTGCAGAGCCGGTCAGTCACCCGGGGCCGGTCTCTCAGGGTGGGTGCCCAGAGGCTGCGGCTGCGCTGCCCGGGCAGAGGCGGGGGCCGGCCCGGCACGGTCCGAGCGGCGGGCAGCGGACAGCCTGCCGGGGCGGCATCAAACATCCCTGCTGAGGCGTGGGCGCCGACAGCCCTCAGGCGTGGGAGGGACGGGTTGCCGGCGAAAAGCTCAGACTGCCCACAGGCACTGTGCAAGCTGGAGGAAAACAAGGGATGGACCCTCGTGATGTGTTACTTGAGACCCTCACGCAGCAGGCGATCGGCAATTTGCCTTTCAAAGATCACAGAATCACGGGATGGGGAAGGTTGTAAGATATCACAGAAGCTCGTCTTGTCCAACCTCCCTGCTCAAGAACGGTCACCTGATGGCACAGCATTGTGTGCAGACAGTTCTGGAATATCTCCAGGGAGGGTGACTCCATAACCTCTCTGGGCAGTCTGTCACTGGTCACACGTGGATAAAATCTTCCCTGTCAGCCCCTGTTTGTCCATGTGCTCAGTCAGCTTTGCCGCAATTGGTTCAGCTTCGCAATGGATGAGGCAGCCTCTCCAGTTTCTCCTTCTCAAGCTGGGGTCTGTCAAGGCAGTGGTGCTTTGGTGGCCACTTCCCAACCATGAGGATGGGTTCTTTGTCTCAACCAGTAGTTCCACAGTTTGGTAGCTGAGGTCTCTCATTACTTGTGCCTCAGTGTCACCTAGTTTGGATGACTTCCTTCACTTACAGGTGAAATGTTTGCATAGCCTGTAATTTTCTCTTCTATTTAGGCTCGTATTTCCTGTGATGTTACTTCAAGTTAATGCAGATGCCATCCTACTCAGTGGGAGGCAGGTCTGGTGTCATGAATCCCCAGCATCTCCAAATCCAGCCTGGGACACACAAGTTTTTTAGCTTCCCTGCTAGCTCTGCCATCCTCCACCACTCCCTCCTACTCCCTTCCCCAGTAAAGACTTTTGTTTTTAACCCATCTCATGAGTTTTGTAACTACCTTCTTTCTTTTGATGTATGTAAAGACATTTTTACTACCAGTCTGAGCATCATTTGCAAGGTGTTCTTCAAGTTCTTTTCTTTTTCTCATTTCCTGCCTTTATGTGACCTGCAGTGTTTTACAGCCTTTCTCTCTCTTTATTTTGGTCTAGACAAGTTCTGCCCTCTCATTATCAAAGGAATTGCCTTGGACAGAGATCATACTTGAGCCTGTCACAAGCGGCTGTCAAAACACAAATGTTTGTGAGTGTTAAACACACATTTAGGAAGACTGGTACATACTGATGAATATCTGTGTCTGCGCATTTCAAGTTTTGATATTGTTTTCTCTGCTAGATTTAGCAGTAAAATTTTCCCGGGATACGAATATAATTTTTAATTGCAATTTCTGTCATTGCTGTGTCATGATTATCTCTGTTTCAAGTGTCACAAAATTGTATCCTACAAGCCATGATCATGAATTACTAAATACAAGCTGATACAAATTTGACCAATATTATGAAAACTAGCACATTTAAATATCTGGAAGAAATTCTTTACTATGAGGGTGTTGAGGCACTGGCACATGTTGCTTAGAGAAGTTGAGGCTGCCAAATCCCTGAAAGTGTTCAAAGCTGGGTCCAGACTGGATGGGACTTTGAGCCACCAGGTCTAATAGGAGGTCTCGTGATAGGGGCTGGAACTCGATGGTCTTTATAATGTTCCTCCCAAACCATTCAATGATTCTGTGATTCAGCTGTTCCAAATGGTATCTTTTACAGAGTCATATGATATATCACACTATTATGGTTTTTTGAAAGACAATTGCTCTCAGTAATATTTTTGTAAATTCACTCACCTTTAGTTTTGCTAGCATATTGCCCAGAAGTTGAAGGATGAGAACCATAATAATTTTATATTCTAAGGAGTTTGGATTAAATCAGAGAATGTTCAGCTGTGTGACAGTGTAAATAAAGACAATTTTAAATATCTCTGTGGTATACACAATGAACTGCCACTTAATAAAAAGAAAGATACCTTCAACTTTTCTTGAATCCAATTTGTGTCTTGGAACAGATTTCCTCCTGACTAACATAGTCCTCTATAGTAGAGTAATTGTATCAGTGGACAAGGAAGAGCTATGGATGTCATCTAACTGGGCTTCTGTAAAACTCTTGGTACAGTCCTCTTTCACAGCTGCCTGTGTCATCCGGCTCGGCCAGCCCTGGCACCACGACGACACTGGGGGTTCTTGGCTGACCAAGAGCAGGGATGCGGCCAAGGCAGGAGATAAAAGGAGGGACTCTTCAGAGACAGGGCTACAGAGTTTATTGGATCAGGGGGATCCTCACCCCAGGGCTCTGTGTCAGAAGAGACCCTGAGAATGTGAGGGGAGCAACTTATAAAGGGGGCTGGGTCTCAGGCATGGAGTACAGTGACAAACAAATGACAGAAAAGTAAGGAGTGACTCATAACATACTGGTGCAATATCAAATCATAACCAAATGGGAGGGGGCCCCCTTGGTCCTGTCCAATCACTCGACGCCTCTCTTGGAATTTTCTGGATGCAGGGAGAGGCCCCAGAGTGACTGACAGGACCAGAGGGCTTTTTAACTAATGATTGGCACTTAACAAATATCTGACAAACAACTTGGGGATGAACAAAGGGAAAGGAACAGGAGGGGGGTACAAAGAGCAAACCATTTTACACTAAACTTTCTGGAAATAACTCACATAACAAGAACAAGCAAAGTAAAATCCAAAACATACACCACCACAGTCCTCCACAACATCCTTATGTCTATACTGGAGATTTGATCTTGATAGATGGGCTGCAGGACAGAGAAGGAATTGTCTGGGTGTCCACATTCAAAGAGTTACAGTGAATGGTTCAATGTCCAAGTGGAAACTAGTAATGAGGAGTGTCTCTCAAGGGACTAATCTTATTTAATGGCTTTATCAATGACAGAGACAGTGGGAGTGAGTACACTCTCTGCAAGTGGACAGATGACACCAAGCTGAGTGATGAAGCTGATGTGCTTGAAAGCAGGCATGTCACCTGGGGAGACCTTGACAGGCTTGAGGAGTGGTCCCATGTGAACTGCATGAAGTTGGACAAGACCAAGTGCAAGGTCCTGCACCTTGGTTGGGGAAATCACCACTGTTAACACAGGTGAGAGTATGAATGAACTAAGAGTAGAGAGAAAGGACGTGGGGGTACTGGTGGATGGAAAATTGGGTGTGAGCCAGCCATGGGCACTGGCAGCCCAGAAAGCCAAGTGTGCATCCAAGGCTTCATCCAAAGCCCCGTGTGCAGCAGGGGAAAGAGAGGATTCTGCCCCTCTGCCTCGCTCTGGTGGGACCCCACTCTGGGCTCCCAATGCAGGAAGGACATGGAGCTGTTGGAGCAAGTCCAGAGAAGGGCCCCAGAGCCGGTCAGAGGGCTGGAGCACCTCTCCTGTGATGAAAGGCTGAGGGAGCTGAAGTTCAGCCTGCAGATACCTTGTCTAAACAACTGTAGGAAAATTAAACTACAGCAGTATTCATTTACAGTTTGCAGTCTCTTGGTTCCTTGAGGTAATAAAGGGAACGTATGCATTTGAGTATGAGCTGCACCTTTATGCGGAAGTGCAGCACGGGACTGTTGGCACAGATAAAAAATAGAGAATGTATCCGTCCCAGTAGTGTGATCCAGCTCACCGGTATGCTGAGAGCACTTCCAGCAGCTGCTGCAGAGCTTTTGCAGCTACAGATCCTCCCTGGCCCCTGTGGATGAACACCTGCAGCTAGTGGAGAAAGAAACTTTGGCTAATGCACCATCTGTCTTCATGAAAAGGGAGAGTAAGGCACTGTCAAGCTAACCTGCCTCACGGGACAAAGACATATGAGACAGGTAGAAAAAACAATAACTAGTTAGAAATCTCAAGATACTGGCTGTCACTGCTCTAAATTGTGGCATAAGGAAACATGAAATTAGAAATCAGTAGGAATTTGCCCTAGCTATTTCCCCTAGGAAAAAAATATAGCCATGTTAAAACCTCTCTTCTTCTGTGTATAGGAGTAACTTACTGCTACGACCTAGCTATGACCTTTCCTTTCCCTCCCATTGTGCCTTCTGCTGCTGAGTACCTATTCCAGAAGCAAACACAGGATGTGCCTGTGTGCTGGATGGAGAATTCACTACATAAAGGTGAATGGTATACTGCAGTAGCATGAAAGCTGTGGATGAAAATGTGTTTCTCAAAATAGTCTTTGAAACAATCTGGTTTTGGCTTGCTGGTTAGTCACTCAACTAGAGATTATTACCACTTATTTAGTTTTTAAGGCAATGTTCAGATGGTGATCAGATTAATATTCCATTCACTTAAATGTTTGATACATGTACATAATTTCTGCCTTCAATCAGTAAACATAAGAACATGCACAAGAATAAGCCCAGAACCTACTGAACAATATAAAGTGATAGCAGCCCCAATTCAGTAATTCAACAGTTGAACAAGATTATTATACTGAAGATTCACTCTGGAAATTTATAGTGTGTTCTAAGGGGTTTGCCCACCAAGACAAGTTCTCTAGCTATTGGTCCATATGTTCACATGTTTGTTGTAAGATGGATGTCTTCAGAAGTGCTTTCATTGGGGTACTTCTATGTCTCTCTGTGAAAAACTTTTCCATAGCACTACATTTTAAATAAAGGCATGAAAAATGTCAATCTTGTTAACTATAACACTAAAGTAAAATAATATTCTTCTCACTCTGGAGAATATAATTACTGGAGGAAAGCATTTCTCGCAGTTGGCAGTTTGCTGTGTTATGCATTTAAACAACATTTTGTAGGAGCCATTTTGGCAACATATATGTTCCAGAACAAAGGCCAATCTGGAGAACCTTGAAAAAGTAAAAGTGTAGACAGAAAAGTTTAGATAGTAGTTTTACAGATGTGTGCTAAAGAGCAACTAGCCTTCTCTATTTATCGATTGCCAGTCATGAAGAAAAATGACCCTTAAGAAGAATGACTTCTCTTTTTTTGTGTTTGGTTTGAGTAATTAATATTTGAATATTAATAGGTCACTCATTAATATTCTTAGTTTTGTGCTACACATCAATAAGTTGTTTACTGGAGATAATTTCAATCAAGAGAAAGAAATAGGAAAGCATGAACCCACAACACCTTATGTCTTGGGTTCCAACATACATAAGAGGAAAAACTAAGAGATAATTTTCAGGATAGATAGTGTAAACTTGGACATTCTGTAATCCCAGAAACCTAAAGGTGCAATTAGAACTGTAAAGCTTGTTATTTTTTAATAATTTTATTTTTATGTAGTTAAATATCAATGCGAATTAGGTCAGAGAACTTCAAGCAATGAAGCATGTGGTGGGTAGTCTGGTTCATGTTAAGGTTCACATTTCTAAGAGAAAACAAAGGGGAAAAGAAAACTTCTAATGTCAGAAAAGAAATCCCAACTAGGGATCACAGGATCAAAAGCCACATTATTTTTTGTTTATCTTATCCTGTCAATATAAAGGAAAGGGATAGTTGAATATATCCAAGTTTCCTGTGCTGGAACTGAAACAGGAAAGAAAACGAGATATGAGGGTCTTGAATATTCCTGAAAAACGGCTTTGAGTTTAGTCCAGAAAATTAGTCATTTTGATTTATGCTCAAGGGCTGACATCAGAGGAGGTGTGAACTTGTACCCTGAATTTTCAGCTTTCTAAAATAAGGGGATTTTTTTCCATAAAAGACAGATGTTTGCCTCTTTAAATGATATTGTTGCTTCCCTTGGGAGATAGAAGGGATAGAGACATCCTAAAGGTGAAGTTCAGTTGATGTGCTTTGCTTACCCAAAAGATCTAGGCTGTTAAAAGCCTAAAAGATTTTTAAATAGTTCTTGCTTTACAACAAGAGATGTAATTAGAGACAGAGTATAAAGAGACAAAGAAGCAGACACAGAGTAAAAAATTTCTCTTGATTACTCAAAAGTACTGCAAAGGGTAGAGAAGCTAGTATCTAACAGATGGGCAAGGGAAGCTTTTGAGGAAAGGCTGAGATAAAAGTCTGCTATAGCTACCAAAAGTCAGGACACAAGTGACAGAATCTTTGGAGAAATTAGAGTTCTGTCATTGCATTTAAAACATTGTCCATGTCAACAGAAGAATTTCATATGGTAACCCAAGCTACTCTGGTAAGAGCAGACAGGCAGCCAACTGCATGATAATATTCCAGTGCAGAGCAAACAGTAATGTTAAACACTTCACAGTGAAGACACTAAAACTGAAGTTATAAAATAAAATTGGAAGACTTTTGCTCATGTGGTCATTTCCAAAAGTGGAAAAAAATATAGCTGTGTTAAAATCTGTCTCTCTTCTGTGTATAGAAGTAGCTTACTGCTACATACAGCAAGAATAATATGGACACAGCTCTAAACACAGTAGAATTAGCAATGCTACTGAACAATTTTTTTAATGTATTCTTCCAAAAGAAGCAAACCTCTGCTCTCTTCCTGAAATTTTTCTCATGATTAGAAGTGACTTCTTTACCATGGAAGCAACTGCGCCAAGCGTGGGCTTGACAAAATTTTCCTCTCTATTGGTTTTTATGTAGAATAAATGAACTAACACTGCTGATAGCTGTACTTGCAATTTTCTTGGAGGAAAAGTTAAAAATTTTATGTGGGGAATGGAGCAGTACATTTTAGAGTTGTCCAGATTATGGCATTTTATTTTAAAGTCTTCATACTTCGTTTCAGTGTGCTTATGCTCCACTAAAGAAACATTTCCATATTAAGCCTTAATTTCTGTGAAATTTGAGTAAATATGGCAGATAATACAGAGGGCTGTTAGGACATGGTTTTGTACACCCTAAATACAATTATTCTTACTTATTTTAGGCATTTAAGAAAAATTGCCTGCTAGAGTAACCTGATTCTGCTGATTATAAGTAGAGTCTAGAGGGACCAATTTAGACTCACAGTTTAGCATTCATGTTCTTAAATGAAAATACAGTAATCTTGTATTATATATCAGTACATTACAAGATATGATACAATCCAATGAATTAATGCAACTAGTACACTTTTAGAAACTATGTAAGAATCGACACAAATATTCTCTCTAAAAGACATGCATTTTGAAATTCGAAATGTTTGCATTTCTGATTGTAAGTGTAATTTGTCATTTCTTAAGTAATATACCCTTTATCTGAGATATTACTACTGTTTCCCTGGGAAAAAACCAAACCAACACAGAGGCCTGAATTTACTAGATCTAGGTCAGATATAACTCAATTTAAATTAACACATCTGTTGAGGCTGGAGGGTATCAGTGAGATCAAATAGCTACACTCATGACCATCTTTACATTCTTTCTGAAAATCTGCATCATAGTTCACTGATAGCAACAGTATTTGCATTCCTTATGTAAAGTTCAAGATAACCATAATTTCTCTGTCCACACACTATTCTGGGAAAATCTTGGAAGGCTGCTTAAATGAAATGCTCATTATTATAGCTACATTGCTGATACAAGTGGCAAGTTTCGTGAAAAGAAGAGTTAGAATCAAGTTGTTTCCTTGAAAGCTTTTTGAAAGCTTGATTTTGTGTAGTGTCCAAGCTTCCTCCATTTACACAATCATTTAGTGAAGTGCATATAAAAATTTATATTATTTACAGGAACATATACTGTGGAGGAATGTATTAGGAAGCAGAATCTATATGATTAGAATTTATTTGGTTGTTGAGAAATGGTAGGACTTCAGGAACAATTCAGGGAAAAAACGTTTTATTTTAGATTATGCACAAAATATATTGCCATCACCTCTGTAACAAACCATATTTTAATAACAGTTCTTGTGCCGTGGAAGCCAGCTGAGTTAATCAATTTCCTGAGGAAAAAAAAAGAGGGTTAGAGTTAGACTTCTGATATCAGTATTACTGAATTCGTCATTATGGGAAAGACCACACAAAAGATCATATCTGAAACCAGCTAAAAATTCCTGGCATGTTACTAAAACTATACATGATAATCATATTTTAGAAGCAAATAGATATTTTTCTACTCCAGAAGTAGTGTATTTCAGCTTAAGAAAGTGTAGTGGGTTTACGTTCACTTGTTTTTGTTTACTAAATTTTGTGTAGTGGTTTGAGCATTTACTTTTATTTTTTTCCCCTGTGAGATTGGATCAGGAGAAGCAAAGTAGGCCTAAACTTAAACAAAAGATTTTATTAATACACAAAAAGAAGAAAAGTAAGAATTTAAAAATGGAACTTCTAAAGCACTTTTCTTCTTACTACAAAGTGTTAAATTTTTTACAAACAATGTAAAGAGGTAAAACTCAGAACTTTAGGTTAGTACTACTTTTAAAATAGCTTTTTTTTAGTCTTTTGAGAGACAGAAGTATTTTCTGATTTGTTCTGGTAACTTTTTATATGAGAAACAGTTTGTTTGTGGCTTCTAAGTCTCAAAAGCTGCCCACCTGGGAACTTTTGCAGTTGTGGACCTCTCATATCACAGTCTTTCTTGTGACTATATATGGCCTGTGGACTTAAGCATACTGGGGTGTTACTTTTTAGAGATCAACAACTCCAAAGGCAAAGGATTCTTTATTTCAGGGAACAGAGATGTCTTCTCACTTCTTTATTGATGCAGAGAGTTTTTTCTTAACTCTTTTTGTTCAAACCCTTATGAGATCAATAGATCACAGTTTTTAATTTAACAGCTACTTAGTAAATTAGAGATACCTTTGCTTAAAATCTATAAAACTAAATTATCATATCTTTGATTCATATTGTCTATGATTTAAAGGAATATTTTAGTAAATTTATATTACAGTTTGTTACTATAACTTACAGGAGATTTTCAGCTTAGGACTAAGGCAACTTGTCATCTCTTTCTCATTTAGGATACAACTTCTCTTTCACTAACTTTGGTATCTTCATACTGTCTCTTTAAGTATCTCTCACTCTAATTTTTTGTCTTTCTCAAGAAGGTTAGGGCTTTGGAAGTTTTCATTTGTACTAGGAAAGAATTAAATCTGCCCAGGCCTGCAGTGGTTATATGATCTTTGCTGGGCTCTGGCTGTAGCTACACAGCTGCGGAAACTAAAAGCCGTGCTGATGGTGGGGGCTGGTGGATGGTTTTTTCCCACCCTTTGGTCTCATGACATGGGCTTGCTTGGAGGTATTCTCTGGGGCCCAGGGGCTGGGGGAAAACATTCCCCCCCCGGCTCTGGCTAGCAGCAGGGGCAGCTGCTAGTTATGCAGATGTTAGTATGTTACGCTAGTTATGGCTAGTTATGCTAGTTATAGCAGATGTTAGTAGCCAGGGCTTTTCCTCCTCTCTCCCATGGCCTGGCCCAGCCTGCCTGGTTGCTGCACAGCTGGTGTCACCTACTGCCAAGCCAGAAGCAAAAAGGCAGGCTTGGACACAGTCAGGATTTACAATCAGGTATTGCTAATAGTCTCATTCCGCTTTCTCAGTGGGCAAATCATGTGCCAGTAGCTAAGAATTGGCTTTTGATAGCTCCCTGTCCTTTCTAAAATGTTTCTTAAGTTCCAAGGTCCTGACAGGGCAATATTCCATATTCCTCTTTAGCTAAAACCCAAACTGTGTTAACCCATAACAGTAAGATATCTACTGTCCTGCTTTCGTATGTTTTATGTTCCTATGGAAGAAAAACTGCAAGAATTTAGCTGTGATTCAGAAATAAATATTTCTAAGTAGCTACTCAATTAGTTACTTGAAATGGAAATGTCTTCTGACATGCCCGTCAGTCCAGACCATGAAGTGGTGACAGTGTTGCCACATTCACAGGTATAGATTTTTTTGAGGCACTGGTTGGTCACAAATAGTGCTGACCATCTTATGAATTCCAGCACCCGGACAGCTGACAGAAGCTCTCATGCAGAATGAAAGTCACAATTAAAAATCAGTTCTGAAACTGATGAAAACTGCAGGGGGGTGCTGCAGGACAATTGGAGAAAGATGTGTATTTCTTCAGAAATATATCTATCAGAATGCTGTCATTTACCATCATTTCAGGATCAATGTGTACGATTTCATGGAGTTGTAGAGCTCTTAGGCAGAATGTACAGACAGCCTTATAAAAGATTATTTGCAAAGAAAAGCACTTAAATATTAAGAAAACTGAAGATTGCCTGTGCAATATGAATTAATTTGATTTGTAGATTTGTTTTATTCCCTCATGCTGTGAATCAGTGCTTGTTCATAAAATCATAATATCTTCTCTGTAGGAATCAAGAATCGGTCAGCAAACCACATCTACTAAAAATACGAGTGTGCTCTCTTAGCTTTCCTCTCTGTGAAGAATTGTCTTAGGCTGCAATGCGAGATGTAGCCAAAATATGTATTCTATCACCATCTGTTAGAACCATGTAAGGCAGTGTTCTTCTTCTCTTCCATGACCCATCCTCCCTCCAGGGCATATCTTCTGTTAATGGGCCATGAAGGCCCACTGCATTTCTGAAAAAATGACATCATCCTGTTGTGAGATGCTCCACCCAGGGGGAAGAGCCAGGCATTCCTACCTGGATAAAAATCTGAGTCACAACACCAGGGCAGCCTGTTTTCCATTGGATTCACAGAGCAAGACTGGACCTATCATACCACCACTGGACCTTCAGAGGGAAACTGCACCCTTCTGCAGGATCACTGCTTCAACAGAACCATATCTGTCACTCCAAGAGGACTGCAGCCATGATTTAATTGGACTGCTACCAATGCCCTGACCAACAGGTTGTCAGGTTGTATTCTGATTCTGTTAGTGTTTTCTTTTTCTTTGCTTGACTTTTTTGTGCTTCTACATTTTTATTTTAATTTTCCTAGTAAAGAAGTGTTATTCCTATTCCTGTATCTTTACCTGAGAGACCCTTAATTTCAAAACTATAATAACTTGGAGGGAGGGAATTTACATCTTTATGGGAGGCTCCTGACTTTCTTAGCAGACACCTGTCTTTGCAAACCAAGGCAAGAATGCATTTTCCTCTTTGTTCTGAAGGGCTATATTTTTGTTTGAAGGCGCTTAATTCATGTGTTCAGAAAGATAGTAAAGCATTCTCTAATAATCCTTTCTGATATGAAATACCCTGTTGGTCATATTTTTCCCCAGGATGAACCGTCCTAGATGAGCCAGTCAGTCCTAATACAGAAGCTTTACCAAGTCCTTCAAACTCAGCTGAGTTCCTCTTTAAGTTTTGCTCTTTGGCTTTTGAGACAGAGGCACTGCCACTGTGCCTGATCTTACAAAAACAGGGGGACAGTGTTTGAAAATTGAAGTGGACTGTATCAGCAGGACCTCTCTGCTGCACTTGATTTCTAACTCCTTTGAAGAATGCCATTGGATTTGTGTGTAAAGTTATAAAATACCCATACAGATCCTTTCCCAGTCAAGATAATTTATTCACATTAATTTTATTCTTTTGGGGGGTTTCCACCAACTTGCCCTGTGAAGAATTCAGTTTTACTGCTCTGTAGTCCCTCTTCTGCAGCTCTTTTGGAAGCCTTTTAGAACCAGTGTCATATGGACCATCTTGCAGTTGAACAAGAGAGAAAAAAATTTCAAAATGCCTTGAAATCCAAGGAAGTAATGGAGCCAAATCTTGCAGAACTTGATAGTCCAAGTAGAATTGCATGTTAGTGAATCTCTGTTAAGCAATATTGTTAAAGTTACACTTCTGCATACTTATTTGGTAGCGCAATAGGAGACAATTAATAAGTACATACTTCAAGTCTCTTTGAAAAGCTAAAATGCCAAACAGCTGAATTTAAATATTTGTAACTTTTAGAGTGCTCAAACTACTTTGATAAATGTCATTTAATATTTACATCACAGTTTAATTTTACATCACAGTTTAAGTAATCATAATCTTAGATTTCTATTCTTGGTCAGTTTTAGTTATCTGAATAATATTTTATCCAATATATCTTTCTGAAGTTTTTGGTAAAGTTAAATTAAAACTCCTGCCTATGATGAAGCATGTGTATTTGGAGGTGCAGAAGATGTCATATAAATTTTTAAACAAGTACAGAAAGAGGAAGAACCGAATAAACTGAGATCTAACTATAATACTGTGATTGTCATTTACACGTGAAAAAAACCCTGTATTTAGCCTCTATGATTATAGCTTAAAAGCCCAATGAGAAGTAGCTCCACAACACTGACATATATGCCTGTACCTCTGTGTGTTCAGAGTTGCCCACAAACTTCAAACTACAGGGCAAAGAGTGTCCTATAAGTGAAGATTTTGAATATAAAAAAACCAAGAGACTGTTCAAAGAGAGGCAACCTAAGCAAGAGCATTAGCTTTTTGTCCTAAGTGGCTGATTATTATCATACTTGACATTTTCTAGTTCATAACAGCATTATAAAACCAGCACAGGAGCTGAAGTGAAAGTTGTCAGAAGCTTAACCGTATATGGGGACTTTGGCTGAAGCAAAACAAAGTTGGTTGACTTGACTTTTGTTATTGATGTGAATGCATAACAGGAAGATTCCAGTCTAAGTAAAATTTATCAGGATAAATGTACATAATTAGCAATTGAGGAAAAATCAAATATGGGATGCATCACCATGTAGTTTTTAATTTAATTTTAGAACCTGAGATTAATTACCTCTGGCACTGTCACAGCTGCTACATGATTCTTAAATACTTTAACTGAGAATTTGCATCCTAATAGAGAGGCTGTCTCCTGTAGAAACTCTATCCATATTATGATGTAATTTCAAAAAATAATCTAACTGGCTGGGCTATAAATACCCTATAAAAAAAAAAAAGGGCACAGTTCACTTCTTACACAGTTCATTAGATGGAGATAATAAGGAAGGGCAGAGTAGTGAAGGATGCAAATTTTACCCTCCTTCTTACCTGTAACTTATGGCGCTATTATGGATTACTTAAATAAATAACCAGAATGGATTATCCATTACATATTTGAAAAGTGGGTGAGTAACTATGCCCTCAACTCAGACATTAGCAAAACCTCATCTTTCATTTAACAGATATGAAAAAACCATCATCTAGCAATTTGGGAATTCACAAATAATGTTTTATATATTCAGAATCCACCAAATTTATAGTATTTATTATTTAGATATTCAATCAAGCCTAATATGATTATGTTTGACATTCTACCAGTTTCTGAAATGAATCCATTATTATGTATTATTCATAATATCTCATAACCCAAAAATTAATCACAAAACAGCCTAAATTCCTGTGTGTTCTCAAGAAAGTATGTGAAATTAAAGGAATGAAAAAACAGAGAAATTAACAGATAATGATAAATTACTAGAAGTAGACCTGAAAGAAGACCTTATTTTGAGACCTTGAAAACATTTGACTGCAAGCTTACTTTTTACAAATCAAATTGATTCATGCATAACTGGTCAATACCTACAGCTTTATGTTTTCCTTATATTGAAGAATAAATATTTACACCATTTGTTTTGACTAAAAGTTGTGTGGTCTCAAAGTAGTTCTTGCATATAAAGGCCCATATATTGCTGCTAACTCCATTGTCTTCTTTTCTCCTCTAAGTTATTCTCTGATGTCTTTTCGATTTTCTCTGTTCACCTTGTTCACACAAATCTGTTCTGCTCAGCTGCTATGATAGGTCAGGAAGGAGAGACAAGAAGGATAACAGAAATGCTTTAGCTCAACCATCAAATATGTGGGATTGAAAGAAATTCAGGCCTCAGTCATGGAAACATTTGATCTTTTACTTAAATGTATGTCATAGGAGGAATAGTACTGTGAAAGATTATGGGTTTATGCAAGCATTTCCATGACTACAGCCTATGGATTATGGATTAGAAATTTGCATGGTAGAATCAATAGACTTAATTTATTTAATTCTTCTGACGTTTGAACTTGAAACTGTTGCTGAAGATGGAAAATATGTATAAACTTTCCTATGGAAACAAGAATTTTAAAAGGTCAAACACGGAAGATAAACTTTACAAGCATACCTGTCCCTTCATGTCATGTATCAGCCTGTTCTGTACTGGGGGTGGAAGGTAAGAGTTGAAGGGAGGGAGAGATGGTGCAAGATTTTTCTGGATCAGTAAAAAGGCTTTGACAACAAATTGCTTAATAAGATAACTGTGTTAATTAGGCAAGGTAAGAAGAGTGATATAGGTAGGAATGAAACCAAATGTTCCATGAGCGGCTGGTGCACACAGATTTTGTGCACCATGAGATGTAACTGGGATTTTCCTGTGTCACACTGTGCGGAGCAGATCCTGTCTGTGAAGAGAAGCCCTCCCTTTCAGTATTGAGATATTCCATTGTTTCATTACAAGAAAACAGCACTATTCCTAAGGGTTTATGTAATAAGAACCCCTTGTTCCACTTGGTAGGTAAAGGTGAGGTCAGGCAGGTGGTGAAATCAGTGGGAGCTGCCTGTGGGTTCCTCTGTTTCAGTGAAATTGCTGAGTTTATCCTACAGCCAAGAACTATGTGCAATGCAGAACAGCCCTGAAAGCCACCCTGTATATTTAGCAAAGCACTCTGCCTACTCAGGTGAATTGTTGTGTGGATCACTAGCTCCTAAACATGGAATGCTATCCTGGTCTAGATCAATATGCTCGCTACCTATGAGGAGCAGACATAGTTTCTTTGAGAGCTCACTATAAACAAATCCTCATTCATTCATATTTACTTTGATAGGTAAGCTTCAGTTTTAAGGCTGTAAAAGAAATTCTAATGGAGGGCTGTTGTGTCAAACAGTGTTGTCTGAGGAAAAGGAGAAGACTAGATAGATTGCCTAAAATAAATACAAATTCTCAAATTTAATCTTATCATCTAGGGCACTCCAAAGTAATTTTAGATCAACAAACTAATCATCTAGCAAATAAACAAAAATAATTTTCAGAGTATAACAGGCGTTACTGTGTATGCATTCTAACAAGGATGTTTTCTGTTTCAGAAATGAACTGCTGGTTGGAAGAAAGTAATCCTTCTTCTATCTGCTGAGGAGCACAGTGGATATCTTGGTTTGGATAACATGGTATATTTCACTGCATATCCTATTACAAAACTGTGGGCATTATGCTATTATGTGACCTACTATGGAACTTTCTTGTTGGTTAATATTTTCTTTTTGAAAAAAAAAAGAAGCAAAATAGAATCTATCCTCATGTTTTTTCCTTGAAAAATTAATGGGATACCACAGCAATGAAGCATCAGTTGCCCCTGTTGACACTGGCATGGGTATTTGCGAAGATTTCTAACTCTAAGCTTGCATATGTGATTACATATATTTTTAATTTGTCTTGTGATAAATTTTCTATTTAAGATTAATTTTTTCTGTCTTCCTGTGATATCGAATCACTCTACTTTTTACAGATTAGTAATGCATATCTGTGTATTAATGGTATTTTTACATCAGCGGCTTCTGTTTCAAGTGCGGTCTTACTGTCATGCTAGCACAATTTCTGGTGGAGCTAATAAAAAATGACCACTGTAAAACAGGTATCTTTTTCTAGGCATAAATATTACACTTTTGAAAGCAATCCCTTGATTGTATCTCCACTGCTTACACACTAACATTGTACCTTAATTTCTGGAATTTAAGTGAATTTAGTAAGTATTTCAGCAATAAACACATTAGAAATTTTCTGTTCCATTTTTGAAATAGAGGCCACAAATCCTAGAAGCATTTCTGTACAGGAAGAAAATGGTAATGTCAGTTAAAATAGTAAAGGAGAACCAAGCTTAAATATGAAAACATAAGGCTATTTTTCACACGAGTAGTTTCAACTTGGGTCTGTCTGTCTGACATGTAAAAATATTTTGAAATTAATTATTTTGGGTTTGCCTTAAAATAATTGGTAAAATATATGGGATAATGGGTATCACATTTTTCTTTATTTCCTGCCATTTTAAATTATTTTTAATTTTTTTTTAATGCTAAATGGAAAGGACGGGGTACAGCAACTCTGTTTTCATGTATTCTCTATATTTCTTCTCTCTAAATAGCCATTCTTAAGTCCTTCTGTGCAATAAGCAATACTCTTAAATAATGTAAAACAGAATTAAAAAATAGAAGGAGTAGTGCAGGTTGCCCTTAGTGGTGATAGGTGCTCCATCCCTGGTAACACTGGAGGTTAGATGGGATAGGGTTCTGGGCAATCTTTACAGCTGAAGATGTCCCTGCTCATTCCAGAGGTGTTGGACTAAATGGCCTTTAAAAGATCCCTTTCCACCCAAACCATTCTGAGATTCTATGAAAAATTACAGCTGTTGCATTGGAACTGGTTTCTTTTAAGCTTCTAGGTTCAATTAGGTCCTCATCAAGCTACTCTCAAGCTGTTTCATCCACATTCTAATCAGTAAATGCTACACTGAACTTAGCACATTGTGATAGGACTACTCTCATGGAGTTCAAGCTGGAGATCATAAAGAAATTTTGGACAGATAGGGGTGCAGATGGTGCTAAGCTAGACCTAGAGGACCATGTAGGCTGCACAACTTGGAGATTTGTGCTTCCGCTGTATTCCTGTTCTGGCATCAAGTTCTGTTTACTTCCCAGCTACCGGTGGGGTTTAGGCAATACAATATGCAAATAATGAAGGGCAGGTGAGGGGCTGAGTAAGTGACATTTCCTCTGGAAAACAGCTTGTTTTTTTCCTAACAGAGACGGCCAGTGTTTTCATTTCCCATGATGGTCATGTAGGTTTCATCAATCTTGTTTTCCAGCGTGTTGCATTGCCTCAGGCGACTTGATTGGTTTTAACACAGTCAATGTCAGCAGAGTGACACTCTCTGGGGTGTTGTTGGTTGCTGTGCCCGTACACAACGGACACATGCATTTCTCCTGATAGTTTTCCCTCATGTACACACCTCCTGCTTGTTCTAGGTTGCCATCCAGTCCTTTTGTAATGGTTCCTCAGCTCTGTACATTTTTACTAATAAAACATCCCCTTATGCATTGCCCTTTACATTTTCCATTTTCTAAACACCTCCTAGTAAACATGAATACAAAATGCTAGCATTCAAACTAATGTAACTAAGATCACAACAGCATCGAGAGTGATTGTACAGGAACATTTGCTGGTCAGACTTGGTATTAGTAAGCAGAAGATTGAACATGGAATTGTCTATCATAAGATCTTTATCTTGGACACTTTGTAAATAACAATATGCAGCAGTACTGCAATCTAAGGAATTTATTTACCCCCTTGTGGTGCCAAACAAGTACAGTGGAGCAGCTTTTGCTTAATAAGGAAATAGAAATAAAAAAAAAATCACAAAGTAAAAGTGGACTGAAGCCCTCTGGCTTAGTTAGTCCAACCTGGTCTTTTTTTATTACAGTCTCCCTCTTCCAAAGAAAAGGCACTAGAGAAAGAGTTGTAGAGAATATATTCAGACCTGTTTGCTTTAGACACCTGCTTTGCAACATTGAGTGCTCAGGATCACTTTCTTGACTCAAAGAGTGTGGAGAGATACATAGCCAAGGCAGGGAGCCTCAGTGTCTCAGTCCTGATGCTTCCTTCTTGTCCATGTGTCTTTCAGTCTGCTTTTTTCTCTGCAACCAGCCCTCTCTGTGGACTGGTGTGGAGGGGGGTGTGGAAGGAGAAAGGCCACAGCTCTGCCAAATGAATGCTTCCTCCTGCATGTACATGTTCACAGCAGAGCAGCTGGACAGGGGCTGAACCACTCAGAGCAACGTTTCTGATGTAGACAGCCTGAGTGCATTCACTTGGAGCAAGAGGCACTTCCCTCCACTATTTGTTCATGTCAGAGTGTTAGTGAAAATCCATCCCTTGTGGCGAATTGTGTCCCAAAGGAAGTATAGAGATTTTTTTTTTAAATATCCCTCTAGTGGAGTTGATGAGAAAAACCAGAAGCCAGAATGTTCTTTTCAATGGGAAAACAATAGGAGGGAGGTTGGGTAAATGAAAAGGAGGAAGGATGGACTGAGGAAAGGGAAAACACAATACAAGGAAGAGGAGAAAGAAATAAAACTAAGGAAACCTGTATCTTAAACAACTCCAAAACACCAAGGGAGCATTTAATTATCCTGTATTTATCAGTCTCTGCATATTGGCACAATCACAAAACCACGTTTCACTTCTGTCACTGATATTCTACAGCTTCCAAAAATATGAACGTGAACACAGCTATTCCACATGAGAAAAGGAAATCAGAAACAAACAGAGCTGCATTATGAGGGAAATTATTTTATTCAGTCAGCAAATGAAGAGAAAGAGTGAAAAGAGCTTTACTGCTTTAATTTATGCTTTTTGAGCTATATCCATCTGGAGCTAGCCTCAACAGAGAGCTTCAAGGTGGTGAGAAAGGGGAATGTTACTGCCCTCCATAGTCAAGAAATCATAGATCTGTTTCCTCTGATGGGATATTGAGGTCTATTTTAGAAATATTGTTCAATATATTATTTTTTGCATATGCTTCAGAATTCTGAAAGTTAAACTTTATACAGAGACCATTGTCATAATTCCATTCACTTGTTTAATTCAGCTTCAGGTATTCCTCTAGTTTCAAATCCAGCCTGAACTGTTAAGAAAAACTTGAGAAAAAAGCATTAAGTTTTATTTTCTTCTGGAGTCACTAGACGGGAAAAAAAAAGGTCTATATTTTCAAGGTTAAAAAATGTAATGCCTAAGTTGCTTACAGAAGTATTTTACCCACAGTTTTTAGCTGGGTTGAGTTGTCAGAAAGACAACTGTAAAATGGAAGAAATAATAAGGTCAAGAATGAAGCTCTTTTATTTGTAGCATGAGGGCATTTAAAATTTCTGAAATTTGCTAAAACATGATTCTAATCATAAATGGCATTTATCAATAGCCCTAAGGATTTTGGCCAGTATCTTCTTGTGTTTCATAGACATCTGGAGTGGTCACAGCCAAGGAAGAGGTGCAACTGAGGAACCCTGAGGTTGTTTACTTACAACACTGGCAGAGCATTGGTCAGGGAGTCAGTCCTTTTTAAGAATGTCCTATTAGAGACGTTTTTCAGTATGTTGCTGTGGATGTATAAACTCACAGCTGGAGTGGTTAGAGCGGCCATTGTGATAATCTGTTCTGGGCCCCCTGGGGGCTTGTTTCTGTTTTTTGCTGCATATTTATCATAAAACACATAAACAGTCTTGGGAGGACAAGGTAAGGGTACAAATCACTGGACTTTGGAGAATACACCTGCAGCACAAATACAAGCCCTTTCCAGCTGTTTGACCAACATCCTGCCACTATGAGTCCTGAAAAGCTACACTGATATGCAATTAACTTAAAAAACCACCAAAACTCATTCTTTAAAAACAAGTATTAATCTATTTGTCTTTTTTTTCATATCTTTATCTCCAAGGCTCTTTTTTTTTGAATCCTGTCTACTAATCACTCATTCTAACCATTCATTGTGGTTTTTTGCATTGGATAAAATTGTTTTAGCAGGCTAATATTGATTGGCAGCTTTCTCATCTTTAAATACTCCAAGTGCTATAACCCATTTTGCTTTGTACAGTTTCATGCTGTGTTGTAAATATATCATGCACAAAATGGTAATTTATGTAACTGCTTTACCAGATATTCCTTTTCTCTACATAAGTAACTTAAGTAAAATTCATGATATTAAGTATTAAATCTATATTAATATTTTGGCAGTGCACTTTAAAATTTACTGCATTTTTAGAGATTTCTCTCTTTAAAAAGTGAAAATTTTACCCCTGCATTAGAACACTCAGTGTTTCAAGACTGGCTGCAAAGGCATGAATTACGTATCATATATTTCCTGTGCCAGATTAGAAAAGAATGTTTGTCATCTTATTTGAGTGGTATAACTGGAGGACTAAATGAATGTGAAGTTTATCTTTTAATTTTGTTTCAAAAATGGAGCCATTAGTTTTTGAGGCTGAAGGAAGTATACAGGTGTATTTCTCCCCGTTTACTATTCCAAATTCAAATAGTTGGACTACAGGACTTCCTTAGCCTTTTAACTACAGGTCAGATTTTTTCTTCTGTGAATTTTTCTAACTGATCTTTATGCATTTATAGTTTTGATGTTCAGAACATAATGTATTAAGAAAATCTACAGTTTAGCATTTGCAGCATGCAAATTTACTTCCTATTTTTTAAAAATGCTTTGAGTAGTAATACAGCTTGATACTCCTTCAAATTAAAATAATAAACCAAGATTTTGGGAAAAGAAAAACTGTCACAGAAATGTTAAAATGCATGTATTTTATTTAGCTGCTACGAGGGAAGAATTATCACTGAGACAGCTTTTGCCAAAGCAGTGTCCACCTTTTAAATATTGTATAGTTATCTGCCTGGATAATAGATTGAGGACTGCTTTGAGCATATTCTAGTGAGAGTATTTCCTGTATATATGACATGCCTCCTAATCATTCCTCAATCTCTGCTTTTTCTCCTCTTGAGAAGATTGAATAGAAAGCTTCTTTTTAAAAAGTTTCACTGTATTGTGAAAGAAATGTGGTCAGAAGTGGCTGTCAAAAATTAGTGTCTTGATTTGGGAAGACAGGTATGTGCCAGGTAAAGCTGGAGCTTCCCTTGGAATGGAGCATGTAAACCACTCCCACTCCCCCTCCCCCCTCCCCACCTCTACCCTGCTTTCCAATTATAAATTTTCATCTAGAGGCTTTTAGGCAAAGATTTGGGGATAGAAATAGCAGTTCTTTACTAGTAAGTATAAGAAAGAAAACAAAAACAACTGCAGCATTAACAACAAAACAGAACCAAGAACCTCGAGGGCTTTGCTTCACAAAAACCCAGGGCAGTTTGGTGTTGGTGCCTTTGTAGGATCCTCAGAGCACCAAGCTGGAACAGTGGAAAAGTCTCGGGCTGGTAGCTGGGATGGCAGAATGTCCCAGCAGGGCAGGGGCAGGGTGTCCCAGCAGGGCAGGGAGGTGCAGGGTCACATTGTAGCAGATGAGCAGCACTGATGGAACCACGATGGCGGGGCAGGGCTGGCCCAGCTCCCGCAGGGCGGCAGAGAAGCTCAGAATTCCAGGGCAAGCAGATGATGGCAGATTTCCCAGGAATGGACCTTCTGGTGACAGTGAACTCTTCCCTCAGGAAGCAGTCGCCAGGCCATCCTCTCTCTCTCCAAATGCCGAAAGCAAGAAGAGAGAAGCTGCCTCCTGTTCTGTCCTTTACCTGTCCCAAAACTTGCCTATCTCCCCCTCCAAACTTTCGGCCACCTCTTTGTTTTGGTCAAGCACCCTTAAGCATCCCACACTTAATCTTCTAGAAACTAATGGGGAAGAAAAATTCTTTAGAGTAAAAAAGGAACAAACCTAACTCTCAACAATTACATTGAGAACCATTACTTTAGGGTAATCTTTATCCCATCCTCTTGATTTCATCTCCTTTCACATTTAAAACATTTTTAAATACTTACATTTAAATAGCCTTTAGCCTTAATTTCCTATTTTGAAAGATGTGTTCTTGCTACTTATTATCAGACTTCTTATTTATGAAAAAATACATCAGGATACTTTTTATTTTAAATGGAATAGTGAAAATAGTAATTAAATATTTCTATTCTGTACCTACATACTTCAACTATGATTTTGTTCTGCACTGTACTGCAGCAATATGTCATTACTTAATGTGGATCTTCTTTGATTTTAAAAGCATTAAAAGGAGTCTGATGTAATAATTTTACTCTTGCAATATACTTCCCGGTTTTCTTGTGTTTTGGAATAACTGTTACGTTAAAGCATATTTTTTTTAATGTTATCTCTTTTAGCTGCTACTTTGATGCACCATTTCTTCCCTTTTAGATTTCATGCTCACAGGAACAAGTTTCTTGAACTGACATGTACTTTGGGAGGAGGAAAAGGAAATAAGTTTTTGCTATCATTGTTTTAATGTTCATTAAAGCCAGTGGTATGTTTTTGGGGGGCTTTTTGGTTTTGAATTCTCATAGTTGACAGTGTCATGGTATACTGCTATCTAACAATACAAATTTCTTTAATGTAAGACATTATAGTTATTTTTTTCTTTTTGTTCTACTTAATACATTAATTCTGCTATCAGTTTATTGTGGTTTGAAACAGTCCACTAACTATATTGCCATAGACCTCAAAAAAAGGTTGCCGACACAGAAATAAAAATAACTTGGTTTATCCTTCTATAATTGTATCAAATAATTTCCTAAAGTGGTAGCACTTATTTTGTTAGGGCAGAAATCAAGAAAGGACTTTAAGTGCAAAGAATTACAGAGAGAATGTAGATCACATGTCACAACAACTGCTTGTTTTCATGTCCTTGCTTACACCTAAATGTGCAAAGGAGTAAAAAACATACTGTCTGCTCTGAAAACACCAGTTTAAAAACTGAAACGAGAACAGAGAGAAACCAATGTTTTTCACCTTTTCTGTAATTATTGTAACTCATGGACATCACACTAATAATGACAACATTTGATGGTAGGCTCAAAATTTGGAACTGTTGTGCATGGAGCACTGGAAATTATATACCTGCCATGTCTCTGTCTTTGAAAATTGTGGCCCATACATATTCTTTTAACTAAAAACTCTATCCTGACTATATTACTAGTTTTACAGAAAAAAAAAAAAATGGGAGGATGCTTTGAACCTCTAAATTGATATAAACTTTACAACCCACTTTCTGGGGCTCCCTTAATATACTGACAGATCCATCTCCTCCTAAATCTAGTTAGTGCTTATTGACTGGTAGTTCTTATTTTGCAATGTGATCCTATCTGGAAATCCCATATTAAGGATGTACTTTGGATTTTTTGTGTTGTGTGTGAATGACAGCCATATGGTGAAACTCTTAACAAAAATCCATAAAAATAAAACCTCCATAACACCAATGCAGCATTACAAAGCAGTAAGTCCTTATTTGGCTGGATGCATAAGGGGGTATCTCCTCTGAAAGATGTGCATACTGATTACAGAAAAAGCTCCTGTTTATATATTATATTCTACATATGTATCCATTGATTTTCCTGGAATAAACATACGTATGATAAACATTTCCTTCAAATCATTAACATATGTTTTCTCCCCTCTCCTCATGTTCCTCTGTCCTGGAGATCTCTCTGGTGGTCTCTGGTCATCACCAACCCCAAACTGAAACCCGGTGAACTGGCAAAAATTGTCACAATCGAGCTGGCTGCTTTCCTGTTCTCCTTCTTACAGAATGAGAATTCTGTGATTCCACAGGCCAGTGGTTTTTGAAAAATAAACATTGCGTTAACCCACCAGGTGCAAAGAATTTTTCATCTGGCAACAAAAGTCTTCTAAGACAGGCTTGTGATTAGCCCAGATAGGCCTGAAATGAATGAGGCTATATTCAATATAAACCCATCACAATCTTGCAAAATGAATGGCTGTTCAATAGTAATGTAATACAGTTTCAGTAATGTTGCTGACTTTTTAAGCATAGTTCTATATTTTAATATTCTTCAGAGGACAAAAATATTTCTTGTTATTCACCTGACACTGTCATCAGCCTTTGACTTCTAAGCAGTTCTCAAGAAAGCAAGGAGGAACTAGGTGAGTATCTTAACATTTTAAATCTCATTTACCTTATGATAATGATGACATTTATTTCCAAAACAAAATTACTTAGCATACAGGGGCAAAGGGGATTACAGTTCTGCTGGGATGTTAGCACTCAGCATAAATCCCAAAGTGTGATAACTAAATGCATTTATATTTCTAGTTCTTGTCCATACAAATACTGCTGATATCATAACATAGACAGCATTAAAATAGCAAACCCTCTGGGCTAAGGAGCCAGGTTTAAATCTTGGATATTTATCCTTGAAAAAGTAATACTCAATTAAATGTGTTCCTCTCCAGGTAACAACAGTAAATTCTTAAACATCAGTCAGGCAGTCAGTTACTAAGACATCAAACGTATCCAAAAAAAGTTTTAATTCCTATGCAGCAGAGCTTCAGCTTCTAAGCTTCAGCAGAGCTTCACTTAGAACATAGTGATAGTAGGAAGAGCTGGATACAAGATATCATTCCTCTCGCATTAAACTTTGTATGACAGAGCTTATGTTTTTTTAGAGCCTCTCAATTCCCTCAAGGGAAAATATTTTTTCTTCACTGGGAATGCAAAGGAATCGTTATTGCTTTTATAGAACCTATCTGCTCCAAAAATATTACACACATAAAAAGTTAAACTTGAAAGGAAAAAATTTAACTATAAAAAGATTTGGCATCTCTGAAAGAGCCCTCTGTACTTATGATCAGAAAACATACAATGTTCAGATAAAACAGGTTTCATCTCAAAAGATCTGCTCCAAGAGCATATTTTGAGTTTTGATGAGTTCAAAGCCTGCTGGGCTAGCTTTCTGAATTATAGGGAGATTAAAAGTTTCATCACAGGCTGATGATTCTGTTTCTCTGCATCCAGAGTTCAGCAAATCAGCAGAACTGTGTATGAACTCCAGTCCAGCAGAGCCCCTGATCACTCAAAATGCAGTGTTCAGCAGCTCAGCAAGACTCTTCTCTGCAATGTTGCTACACTCCCAGATTTTTCAGGGCTGGAGTGCTACAGAATTAGATCCTTTCAGTGTGATTAGCTATTTCATCAGTCTCAGCAATGACACAGGATGTTTTGCTTAAATGTTTCTAGGTAAAGGAAGCACGGATATCTACGTTTTGCTTGGATTGCGACAGAAGTGGGGTCTATTTTTATTTCTTGCACAATACTCCAATCCTAGCGTTAAAGTACAATATGTAAATCTAAGCAATTATCTGCATAAAAGAGATTGGTGAATATAATCAGTAAATTAAGTTTTTTAATGTGTTTTGTGATTCAGGAATGAGAAATTACATTGCGGCTGCTCAGACCTATGAAAGCTTTATTTATATCTGCTTGGTTTTATTTATTGGAAAGACAAAGTATGTATTGAGAAAAATTTATACACGGAAAACTGCTTCTTTTAATTAAATATAGAATTGAAGATATAGGGAAACTCAATGGCTCTAAATACTTTAAAAATCTTTTCATTGCTAATTATTGTTGTGAATCAAAGACTGGCAGGGTCAGACTGATGAGCAAAGGAAGCCGAACTTGGGATGTCTGATGACATGCTCCATTTCTCCCTGCTCTGCAGACAACTCAGTTTCTCAACAGCCAGATCTTAAAACACCATTGCTCAAAGCACAAAACTGAAAAGGAGCCATAATCACTCCCATAGTTTAGAAGGTGCAGCTGTCAGGTATTTGTGCCACTTCTAAAGGAAGGGCAGGTGACGTTTTGAACAGTCTTAACATGAGGGGGCCCTGGTCACAAGTTAGAATCCAGAGCTGCAGGTTTATACAATGGTTCTTCAGCAGTATAAACAAATAGAGTATATTTTCATGTCAATTGTAACTGTGACACCTGATGTTGCTGATTGGAGCCCTACACCAGTGGAAAGCTGAGAAAGGAAGGCAGGTTTAGAAAGAGAAGAGCCTAAATGCATGCCACTTTTATGACTGGTCTGCCATCTATGGTCTCTTGGGAAAGCTAAAACACAAGCCAGGAGTTAATCAAATGTACGTATAATACTTCTCATACTGTAGTATTTATAAAGATTTTGGCATACCTGAAGCTGTTAGTGAATTATGGGAAGGTCCCTTAAGATGGAAAGATATGGTTCATTTGCTCATTATGGATGTATGCTGGGAATTCTAGGTTTTTCTGGGTTGAGCTAGATGCCAGAAGTTATTAAGTCTTTGATGTCACAATTGTTTTCTTGGAAGGAAATGTAATTGTTCAGCAAAATTATTGCTGTGAATGGAAAGTTATGAAAAATTGTAGCATTCTAATCTGCATCTCCTTAATGCTAGTAAAATAGTTTAAATTTGTAATGGCTTTCAATTTGACATTGAATATAATGGCAAAAATCATAATAAAAACTGATACTCTTTTCAAAGATGATCTGATAGGATTGGCTAGGTAAATGACTACAGATGAGAGTGTGAAGGCCTGCAAGTCTCCAAATAGGCCTTGGCAACACAGCCAGAAACATACAATGTCAGCTGTTCACAGACTCATCAAATCATAGAAAGGCTTGGGTTGGAAAGGACCCCAAAGCTCACCCAATCCTATGGACAAGGACATCTTCCACTACCCCAGGTTGCTCAGAGCCTCGTCCAGCCTGGTCTTGAACACTTCCTAGGGATGGGGCAGCCACAGCTTCTCTGGGCAACCTGTGCCAGTATTTGACCATGCTCACAGTAAAGGACTACTTCCTAATATCCAAGGCAAACTTCCTCTTATAGCAAACAGAATTTAAAGCTCATTGAAGTAATTTTGTTTGTTGAAATATAATGAACAAAAGGCAAAACTTTAAGGAAAATTATTTAGAGGTATGTGTTTTAATGGATGAACACTGTTGCTATTTTTGCTAAAAAATAGCTATTTTTTTAGTTTGCTATTTGAGTTTGCTATTACTCTGCTAAATTATGCCTGGGAAGTTCATGACTAAGTTCATGACTAAAAAATAGCTATTTTTTTAGTTTGCTATTAGAGTTTGCTATTACTCTGCTAAATTATGCCTGGGAAGTTCATGACTAAGGAATTCACCAATAGCATTCTAGTTAAGTTTTCACTTAGCACACCATATTACAATGCTTAAGACCCATAAATTAATGTTTTTAGCTCTATCACAAAACTAGGCTAGCAATCTGAGAAAGAAATATAACTTGTTATATGTATATAAATGTATGACATATATAAATATATGTCATACAAAATTTAAAAATTACTGCAAATGGGCAATCTAATCAAGTCATATCATACTTTCAAAAATCTGTAGACCATATTAAGATCTTTCCAGAAATGGGTGATTTGCGGGATATATCTAATCATATTTATGTGCTAAGGCTTAAAATTTTAGATATTATATATACTAAAGATTCTCAAATTCTTTGATGCTTAAGGAAAATACATCAAAAACCCCTCAAAATTGGGTTATACTTACCTATACTACTGTACTTGGCTGTATTTTTTTAATACATGAACTGGGCAATTAAAGGACAGCAAAAGTTCAAAGTTCATATCCATTTACCTAATCATGTAACAGAGTGACAAAGTTAACACAAGTACTGCCATCTGCAAATGGTACTTAGTATAAATTATCAAACCACTTGGTTTCAGTCCCCTTTTCAATTATTGGTTTTCCTAGATGAATCAATGATTGCTTTTGCAATTTTTGTTTCTCCCATGAAAATAACAGAGCAGGGCGTGGGGTATTTATTTTTTCCACTGTAGAAGTAGCAAATGACTTGTTGGAATATATTTATTGTTTCCATAGCTCAAATCATCAGAGATCACATGCAAATTCCTATTCCTTCTGTCCAAGTCAGTAATTGGTTCCAGTGTTTTGTCAGCTGAAATAGGGACTAATATTTTGACATCAGTTCTTAAATATATGTTCTATTCTGCCAACATATAGGAGATTGGAAAACACCACTACTTTATCTGAGGTGACAGTCAAGGGATACTCATGGAGACTGCTTGGTATTTAATGCCAGTTACTGCAGAAAGCATGATGAAAACAAACATTGCACTTGACTGATATAGTTTATGGGATACCATTTGTCACTGGAATTCACATTGGAATTACCACAATTCACACTGGAATTACATCTTCAGTTTATCCTCATACAAAATTTACTAGGAGTGTATGGGAAATAAAACAGAGTAGAATGGAACTGATAAAGGAGCTTGATACCTTAGGCCAAATCAAGCAGAAACCGTGGGACAGAAAACACAGACAGATGCTCCCTGGGCAAGAAGTGACCAGGAAACATGTTGTAAAACTTTGTGTTAAGATAATGTTACCAGATGATGTGATGAAGAATGTGAAATCAATGAGAAATTGTTACCAAAAATGGAACCCTATGTAAGTGCCATACAAGTAAAACCCTATGTAAATGTCTTGTATACTCAATAAAATTGGCTTCTGATCCAAACTTGGATGTCCCCGTCTCTCAGTCACCGACAGGAGTTTCCCTGTTGCTAATGGGAAGAAGACACACATTGTGTCTACAAAAAGCCACATTGATGAAGGGGACTGCTGCCCATCACCCTCTCCTGTTTGCTTGGGTTCATTGTGTCAGAGTTGCTGAGGAACTACTTGTGTGTTTATTACAGGAGTGTTTGGGAAGAGGTGACACAGGGCTAAGAGCAAGGTAGGATTTGAGTTCTGGGAAAACAGTCCCACTGCAGCCTCCAGTGGTGGGGATACAACCAATGGTGGGGATATCCTCTGCTTAAGTCTTTTCTTAGACACAGAGATGGGAAAGATTGAGTTCAGCTTAAACTGAATTCTTTCTGGAAAGATGTGCCTGAATTACACTGTTATTAAAAAGCTACAACTAAGTGGCACATGAATTCAAAGGATTAACCTGGGCATGTAACTGTAAATTAAAAAACCCAAAACCCTAAGGCACAAAATTAGGCACAGTATGTTGCAGAGGCTGAAAAAAATGTGTAAAGTAAACTCATGTGGGGAGCCCACAAAGAAATTTATAATTCAGCAATTTAACCTAGGGGAAAGGAAATAAAGGAGAAATAGAGAAGGCTGGAGCATTTATCTCTCTCTTCTGCTTCTTTCTTCTCAGAAAGACGATTTGAGCTTATTTATGGTTGTTGCCTGAACAAAACATAGTTTTAGCTAGGAGTCAAAGAACTGGCAAGAAAATGGGAGAAAGAGCCTTGAAAGAATACCAAACAAGTTGTGTGTATTCCAGTCAGCACACTAAACCCCAGCAATTATTTTCAGGATCTCTTCAAAGAAAGAGTGGAAGAAAGCCCACTGTATTATTTATCTCTGAAAATGGCACGTGGAAGCGATAATGTGAAGAGTTGCAGAGCAGTCCCACTTGAAACTGATTCCTGGGAAGATACAAGAAAAAATTATATGTGACTGTTTCAAGGTATTCAGATAATAAAGCAGTAAGACAGAGCTTGCATGGATTTATCTAGAACAAATAACATCAATTCAATTGAATTTCATTCCTGACAGAGGGGCAGTCATAGTAGACAAAGTAAGAAACAGCTATTATATCCACGGCCTTTTACGGAATCTTTACTGCTACTGCCTTTGACAATTTGTAAAGCGAACTAGTGAAACATGTTCTAAATTAAATTACTGGTACATTCATGTACCACTGGCTGAAAGGCTGCTCTCAGAAGTTAGCAATTAATGAACTGCTCTAAGAGAGGCAAAGAATCTCAGGCTGGGTTGACAGGTTACTGTCCTAAATCCTTTGTGTAACAGTATTTCTATTCATAGCTGAATACGTACTACTGCAGTTTCCAGGTAACACCATGATAGGAGAGTTAGCAGTCACTCTAAGGGGCAGTGTTAGAACTAAATTCTAATATGATTTTGCACAGAAAAGTGAATGCCATTCTTTATTATTTAGTTCAAAGATCAGACTGAAAACCACCAAAACTCTCTGCCAGTAAAAAGAAACAGATACCTCTGATTTAAATAAATTAATAACTATTACTGTCATTTGCATGAATGCCTATTTTGTAAGCACAGACAGTAAATTGCTTTCTGACACTGGGATGCATATATGCTCATCCTTTCCTTTCAAAATAGAAAATGATGGTAAAATGGATGTAGATGAGATTTTACTGTGTTTCAGAGGAGGACCAAGTGATATTGGCATTAGAAGGCCGTGAGTTGCATGCAGCTGGTGTTTTCTTAGCATTTCCCACTGCTGTTATCACCAGTAATGCTGTAAGTGAAAGCAAGAGCAGAAAATCAGACGAAAAGGGTAAGTTTAAAAGCACATCTAGAAGGCCTAGTTCATTCTTCTCTTAGTGCTGATGTTGATCCCCCTTTGCTTTTATCTCACCTCTTTGGTTTTTATTTTACCTCAAAACAAAACCAGCAAAATTAATCCAAATCTTCCCGTGTAACATCCAGCATTCATTAAAAGAATAGTATTAAAAAATCCATTATATTTTCCCCTAAGAATCTATTCTATGGGGTATCAAAAGTACCCACAGTGTAAGGCAGGAACATTTTTAAAACGGAAGTTAACACATCAGGCACTTCTGTCTTCAACACTTTACATGTATGATGCATTTACTTTTAAACCAAAACTAAAAGATGAGTAAAATAGATTGGATTTTTTTGACAAGAACAAACCCAGTCAAAATCTCAAACGTTAGTAATACTCTTTCAAAATCACTCAGTTTCGATGTATGAACTCAATGGGATGTGGAGAAAACTGTTGGATAAAGGTTCAAGCAACCTAAGAAACAAGTGATACAATTTAACTACTTTTCTACCAGGGGGGAATAGATGGAAAAGAATGGCAGCACTGTATAAAGGAAAATTACAGTCCTTGGAAGGTGGGTTCATAGGGAGTAGAATCAGGCCCTCATAGTCTTGATTTGCTGCTGTTAAAATATCCAGGGGTTTTGCACTCTTTGATATGCTTTTCCCAATGAAACTTTTATGGTCAGTCAGTTTATTTTTCCCTAGGCTACTACAGCTTTTGCAGAAACATGCGTAGGATTTGTAGGTAATCCGGAAATATGAAAGAAATATAAAAGATCTGATATTAATTTCTGTGGGGTTTTGGTTTGGTTTTTGCTTCTTGTTCTTTCATTTTTAGGTTTCTTTTCAGTTTTCTGTGTTGTACCTTTGCTATATTAGCATGCCTGTAAGCTCACTTCTTGCCTACTCAGTGTACTGCTTTGATGGTGTATTTTGTTTTTCCTGACTTCTCACCTTTTCTTTTCCTTTGACTTATTTTTATTTTATTTAAATATAAGGTATTTTATAACACTTTGTGACTGAGTCAGAACACAGCAGTCAAAAAAATCTAAAAAAGTGACTAAACTATCCTATCTACACTGTACTGAAGGTCATGGGAACATGGGTCCCAAGTATTCTGAGAGAGGACACTTTGAATGTTTATTTGCTGCCTATAGTCCCAAGACTCACATTCCATGTGAACAGAGCTGGACAATTGTAGCAAGCCTGGGAAGGACTCAGTAGGACCACTGTGCAACCAGCAGAAAGGAAAACTAAATCAAGATCTGCACGAAGATCCTTCTTTTCAGTGTGACTACGCTGGCATGTATTCCAAATAAAAGCATTCCTCTCCAGAGCCAGACATCACAGAACTTCCTCATGTAATCAACATCAAAATAATCTCCTTTTATTTGTGTCTCTTAAACGGGTTGGATTGTCTGGGTGGAAGAAGGAGCTTCACAGCTTGAGTCAGACACAAAGGCAAAGAGCTGCCGGGCACGGTCTCCGGTGGGTCTACAACCACACTGAGCAGAACCACGTCCTGCAGGAACACAGAAATCTACATCAGAGCAGGCCTCTCCAGTCAAACTTTTTTTCCAGCTCTTCTCTTCCTCACTCTCTGCCCCAAAAATGCCATTCAAAATAAAATAAAAGGGCTGTTGCCAGGCAACCTCTCACCATATCCTGAAAATAATTTTTTAAAATGTTTTATGTGGATGCTAGATGCTGAAGTCTATATGGATGTACTAGGCACAAGATAATTATTGAATTGCTAACGAGAAAAGAATAATCGTACCTTTCTTAATTACATACGCACTAGATGGAGATCAGGCTTGTTAATTATTAACTACCTTTCCAGTCAGGTTTTTCATTAATCTTCATAAAATGTGAGTTTAAAGTGTAACAAATCCCTCTAAATTTATGGGGTCTGATGGGATTAATCTGAGGCTACTGAAAGAGATGGCTGCTGTCGTTGTGAGGCCTCTCCTGATTTTTTGAATGGTCCTGGGAATCAGGAGAAGTCTTTGTTGCTTGGAAGCTGAAAAACAATGTTGCAATTTTCAACAAGTGCAAAAAGGATGACCCTGGAGACTACAGGCCTGTCAGTCTCACTTCAGTGCCTGGTAAAATTATAGAGAATATTATTCTGAAAGGTAGTGAAAAACACCTAGAGTACAATGTAGCAATTGGTGACAGCCAGCACATCTTCCTGAGGGGAAGGTGTTGGTTGTCAAACCTAATTCCTTTTGCAACAAGGTAAGCCACCTACAGGATCAAGGGACACCAACTGATGTAGTTTTCTGGATTTCAGTGAAGTTTAGGTACCATTCTCTCATAGGGTCCTTCCAGACAAAAAGTCCAGTCCACAGCCAGATAAACAGATCTTGTGGTGGGTGAGCAAGGGCTCACAGGTCAGGGACAAAGGCCTACAGTGACTGGGGTGACATCAGACTGGTGACCTGTGGGAATCCACAGAGCTCCGTCCTCAGCCCTGTGCTCTTCAGCATCTTCATAAACAAATCTGCACATAGGACTGGAAGGGAGACTCAGCAAATATGCAGATGATATCAGACAGGGAGGAGCTGTTGACTCCCTCGGATGCAGGCAGGCCCTGCAGAGAGACCTCAATGAATCAAAGGGCTGGGCAATCACCAACTTCATGCAGCTCAAGAAAGTGCCGGACTCTGCACCTGGGATGTGCAACCCTGGATGTATGGAGAAACCAGGGAATGAGATGTTGGAGAGCAGTGGCCTGGAAAAGGACCTGGGGATCCTGGTTGATGGCAAGTTGAACATGAGCCAGTGGTGCCCTGGCAGCCAGGAGAGACATCCCTGTTTTGAAAGGGCACCAGGCCCAGCAATCACCAACCAGGCAAGGGGGTTGTTGTCCAGCCGTGCTCTGCACTGGAGCAGCCTCACCTCAAGTCCTCAGGGCAGTTTGAGGCACTACAGAATAAGAAAGACATTAAACTATTAGAGGATGTCCAAAGGAGGTTGTAAAGATGAAGGGCCTAGAGGAGAAGCCTTGTGAGGAGTGGCTGAGGGTGCTTGGTCTGTTCAGCCTGGAGAAAAGGAGACTTGAGGGGAGACCTCACTGGGGTCTGAAACTTCCTTGTGAGGGGAAGAGGAGGAGCAGACAGTGATCTCTTCTTTGTCATGACCAGTGACAGGACCTGAAATATTGGGCTGAAGTTGTGTTGGGGAGATCTATGCTGGGTATTAGGAAAATGTTTTTAATCCAGAGGATGTTTGGGCACTGGAACAGAGGCTCCCCAGGGAAGTGGTGACAGAGTTCAAGAGGTGTTCAGACAATGCTCTTAGGCCTATGGTGTGATTCTTGGCACTGTTTTGTGCAGTGCCAGGAGAAAAACTTGACAACCTGGGTCTCTTCAAACTCTGGATATTCTATGGCATCTGGTAACAACAGATAAAAAAAAAAGGCTGAGAAGGCTTTTTTTGCCTCAGTCTTCACTGACAATATCTATTCCCACACCTCTCAAGTGGATGCACAGCAGGATATGGTATGGGAAGCAAAGTGCTTCTCACTGTAAGAAAAGACGACGTTCAGTACCACCTGAGGAACCAGAATGTGTTTAAGTATATGGGAGCTGATAGGATTCATCCCAGAGTCCCAAGGGAATTGGCCAATGTAGCTGCCAGCCACTCTCCATGATATTTGAAAAGTCATGGCAATCAAGTGAAATCCCAGGTGACTGAAAACGGAGACCATTTTATCCATCTTTTAAAAGGGTAGGAAGGAGGACCCTGGGAACTCTGACCTGTCAGCCTCTGTGTGTGGGAAGATCATTAACAAATCCTCCTAGAAACTCTGCTAAGGCTCATGGAGGACAGGGAAGTGATTCCAGACACCCAGCACAACTGCACCAAAGGCAAGTCCTGCCTAACCAACATATTTACCCTCTGTGATGGGGTGACTATACCAGTGGACAAGGGAAACATTACAGTTTTCACTTATCTGGAATTCTGTGAAGCTTTGACACAGTTCCCACAATGTCCTTCTCTCTAAATTAGAGGGACATGGATTGGATGAATGGACTGTTCGAAGGATAACATTCGAAGGATAATGGCCGCATCTGAGCATTGTGGTCAACAGCTCAGAGTGCTGATGGACATCAGTGACAAGTGGTGCTTCTCAGGGGTCTGTACTGGGACCAGTTCTATTTAATGTCTTCATTAATGGTACAGCTGAAGGGATCAAGTGCACCCTCAGCAAGTTCTCAGATGACACCAAGCTGAGTGGTGCAGCTGACACTCCTGAGGGATGGGATGCCAACCAGAGGGCCCTGGACAAGCTCTAGCAGTGACCCATGGGAATCTCCTGAGGTTTAACAAGGCCAAGTGCTGGTGCTGCACCTGGGCTGGGGCAGCCCCCAGTGCCAGCCCAGGCTGGGGATGAGCAGACCCAGAGCAGCCCTGCCCAGAAGGACTTGGGGGTGCTGGGGCTGAGAGCTGGACATGAGCCAGCCATGGGCACTCCAGCCCAGAAAGCCAAGTGTGTCCTGGGCTGCACCCAGAGCCCCGTGGGCAGCAGGGGAGGGAGGGGATTCTGCCCCTCTGCCCCGCTCTGCTGAGAGCCCAGCTGCAGAGCTGCCCCCAGCCCTGGGGTCCCAGCACTGGAAGGACATGGAGCTGTTGGACAGAGTCCAGAGGAGGGACACCAAGGTGAGCACGGGGAGGGAATACTTCTCATAGGAGGAAAGGCTAAGAGAATTGAGATTGTTCAGCCTGGAGAAGAGAAGGTTCTTAGGATTACCTAACTGAGACCTTCAAGCCCCTGAAGGGACTCCACAAGAAGGATGGAGAGGGACTTTTTACAAGAGCTTTGAGAGACAGGACAAGGAGGAACGGCTTTAAATTGAAAGAGTAAGTTTAGATGGCATATTAGGAAGAAATTCTTTTCTGTGAGGGTGGTGAGGCACAGGTTGGATGCTTTGGATGCCACATCCATGGAAATATTCAAAGCCAGGTTTTATGGGGCTTTAAACAGCCTGGTCTCATGAAATATATCTCTTTCCATGGCAGGGGGTTTCCATCAGGAAACCAGATGATCTTTAAGGGCCCTCCCAACCCAACCATTCTATTATTCTATTAGATCAGATAACCATCCTCCTGAATAATTAGAAAAGGAGATCAGCATTATAACTGAGATTCTTCAGTGCAATGTTCAGCCCTCTTGGTGCCTAACCATTAATTCATCAGTACTTAAATAAATATAAAAATATTTTCCTTGAAATGCATGTTTTAAATCAAATAGCTAATACAGTGCTCTGGTTTTATTTCTCAGTTAAAATTTTGCATTTTTGCTCAGTAGTCTGTTGCAACAGAGCTCCCTGCTTTTAAATGGAAATAGCAACTAAACCATGTAATTTCATTTTAATCTTAATAATGAAGGGAGAAATAAGAATAGGAAAGTCTAATTGATCACCTAGGGAGAAGGAGATTTTACTTCATTTCCTTTTTCCTAATTAAATAATCTAATAATGAATGAGTTATATATATATATGGTGGAGATGGCCCTATCATCAGCGCAATGTCAGTATAAAATGGTAGTTTTCCTTCAGTTTTAATTGCAAAATTGTAATGAGAACAGAAAGCCTTTATTAAAAACCGTACTAAATTGATCAGATTTGAATTATCATGTTTGCATGTAGTCTTCCATTTTTCATTTAATTTTCTTTTTGAAAGTGTAAAGGTGATAATGACTATTATGAAAAAGGGATCATTTAAGCAATTCTTCAAAACAAAGGTACAGTATATACAAAGTATTATTCTGAGAATGTCACAGTGATTAGATGGATATTCCATTCCATTAATATTCCTATTTTGGAAGCAGAAATGGGGAAAAAAAACCCCATCAGAAATATGATCATATTTCCATCAACCTCCTGCTATTGTAACAGGTAATCTTGTTGGCTGTGCCAGGAGCAGGGCTCTACTGCTGAGTGCCACACCTCATACTGGCCCCGTCACTAGAGGACACAAAATAAATGACACGCACGCAGTCAGGACTTCAGGGCAAAAAGAGGGAAGTTTATTTTTCAATTTCAATTTATATAGATTTTGGACAATGACCAGGGATTGGAGAGTGAGGTTGACACCTCTTCCACCACACTGGTCAAACTAGAAGTCCATCAATTGTCCCTCCTAATCAAAGAGGAATTATAAACAAAACATATTGTTTCCAAAAGACCACTTTGCTTACCTGAAAATCTGTGAGAAACTCCACTACAAAAATGCAAACATCAGAAGGCTGAAAAAAGACCAGGAGACAAGTGCCACAGGAAATTGCACCTGCAGCTGGCATCAGAACTTTTATAAAATGAACAAGCAAACAGAAAAGAAAAAAAAAACAAAAAAAAAAAAAGCCCCAAACCAACCAACCAAAAAACCCAACCTGAACCAAACCAAACAAATAAAATAAAATAAAATAAAATCCCTCCAAACAACACACAGAGACGTTTTGACTATCCTTGTATTCTGGAGCGTCAGAAAGCTAAACCTCCTGCTTCCTGCACAGCTCCTTTAGCAATTAGTCTGTTACACAAAAGGTGACTTTCTCTGCCTCTCCTCTGGCTCTGCACACAGATGTTGCTGGGATCTAGGCATGCCAAGCAGCTCAGTCCCTGCAGGGGCTAGCTGTGGTGATATGGACCCACAGGGTGAAACCTGGCCCCACTTAGGGAACAAGTGTCCAGATGATTAGGTGAAGCAGAGGTACCCAGAGTTCTATCCAAAAATCTGAAAAAATTAAATGCATATAGGGGTATTTTTTTTAGCCAAGAAAAATAAATTCAGAGAGGATACTGAAGTCACTGAGCCATCTCCCAGTGCTTGCACAGGAGCATTATGAATGCTGTCTTATCAAATGGATCACTGTGCATGCAACAAAAATATTTTTAATATTTCTATATACATTTATATTATAATAGATATTATAATGTTATATATTTATATATTATATTTAATATTTAATAAAATATTATTTAATAAAATTAAGCAGTACTGTTTAAGTTATAACTAAATTCTAAAGTTGAACTTGTGTTTTCGGCTCATTTCTCATCTTAGCAATTCCTGTAGTCAATCAAATGTGAAGCACTGAGCACTGTCTTATTTATGCATTTTTGTGTTTTATACATCATATTTAATTGTTTAGGGAAAATAATAGTAAAACACATATATGACGCATGCTAAATCAGCAATTACATCTATATAGAATTAGAATTATATAGAACAGTCAGAACTTTCAAATCCCTGTTACCACATATTGTCAGCAGTTGGAATGACACTGTGCTCCAGTGTCACCAGTAATATGATCTTAAAGCAAGTAACTTAATCTCCAGCAAATATTAGGAAACCTAAAAACAGCTTAAGCAGCTGCTTGTGTTGCACATCCATGTAGGTTGCAGCAATGGAAATGAACAATAAATGTTTCTAATTGTTCCTTTTGTTGACTGTCTCTCTCCACATCTTCTCCACCTGGTACAGAAGACAAGTTCATATTCTGTATCTAATCCTGTGTATTTGCAAGCATTTTTATTCACCTTTAATCTTTACCCATTTTCTGATTTGACCTTCAGTTCTCCTGATAGCCAATGAACTGTAAGCCCCCCCCCCCCCACAAACACATTCTTCGCACACTTTCTAAATTATTTCCTTCATCTGCTGTACATTCAGCCCCTAAATGTCAGAGAAGTTGCAGTAGGAGCTAGCTTAGCTGACACTAATAGTGAATTTCTTCTTTCTGCAACTGATCCAAGGACAGAGGCCTTTTTTCCTCTTTTTGGGTAACAGTGTTAAAATAGGCATGTAGAAAGAATTGAAAAATACACATTGAACTGCATAGTGAACTGCTTCAGTTCTGAAGCCCTGAAATCCATGTCTAAGACACCACACTGAATATCTTAATCTGCTTTGTTTGGCTCACCCAAACTATTTCTCTCAAGGCTGATTAAAGCTGCAGAAAGGGCTAGGTACATGGGTGACTAACACAGGTCTGATGAGAATCTGTACATTTTTTTGTGAAGTGGACTATATTGATATACCCTCAATGCCACCAAATGCCAGGATTTAGTGGCCAGCTGCCCTTCAAACTAGTCAAAAAGATTCAAAGGAAAACAATGGGTATATGAAATACAAGTAAAATCCTGACCCAAAATATGATGTTAGTAATTCAAACAACATGGTTGGTGTAATATTTTGCTTCAAGTATTAAGAGAGTGAGTATCTGGATCAAACCAGATCTTATAAGCATTTGGTGTGGATATTTCAATCTCTAGAATAAACGCCACACTTTTCCCACACCCCCTCAAGTAAACCTCTGGAGTTTAGCAGGTTCCTGGGTGTTGGTAGACCAGCCAGCTGTGTTGCGGTGCTCTTATTTTATTTGATGTGATTTTCGGAAACTCCTCCACAGAAGTTCCACTTTGAAAAAGCAGATGTGTGAAACAAAGTGAACACATTTGTGTGTGCGTAAGAGTTTTTCTTAATTTTCTATGAACCAGCCTAGAAAGATACAGGGAGGAATTAAAAAATGTTCTATACATCTGCTTGCTTTTTACGTGCGTAGAACTGTCCAAACACCTCATTCAAAGGTTTTATTTTAAGCAATGGGATTTGGAGAAAAAGGGTTAGCAGCCAAAAGGATAGAACAAAGTCTCTTCAAGTGGACTAGCAGTAGAAAACACAATATTGAAAAGCTGTCTCAGTCAGGCGTAGCTTCACAGATGAGATGCACACACACATCTGCTGCTGGATTTATTGGTGGTTCAGTACAGAATATTGCACTGGAGATATAGCATGCTATAAACCAGAAATGTGATAGTGTCACAATAAGTGGAGTCTAGGGATCTAGGCATGCCATCTGGAGTCAGAAGCTCCAGATGTCAGTGACACAAGCAACAAAAAGTCAGCAGAAGCAGAACATTTTCAAGAACTGCCCGGTCTTTTCAGCTGCAACCTTGCTGTGGCAGAGATTAATGCAGTCTCTTTAGGAACTCCCTGCTGTACTCTACTACAGAATTCTTCACGGTGAGAAGGAACCATCCTTCCTCTCCAACTTTAAGGACAGAGATATTCTCTCTTGTGCCTTTCCAGTTCTCTTGGTTTGGGAAGACAGGTATCTGCCAGGGAAAGCTGGAGCTTCTGTTGGAATGGAGAATGTAAACCACCACCACCATTACCCTCCTTTTTTCCAATTATAAATTTGCAGTTAGAGGCTTTTAGGCAAAGATTTGGGAATAGAAATAGCAGTTTTTTACTAGTATGTATAACAAAAAAACCAAAAAAACCCAACTACAGCATAAATAACAAAAACAGAACCAAGAACCTCGAGGGCTTTGCTTCACAGAAACCCAGGGCAGTTTGGTCTCAGTGCCTTTGTAGGATCCTCAGAGCATCCAGCAGGAAACAGTGGAAAAGTCCCGGGCTGGCAGCTGGGATGGCAGGATGTCCCGGCAGGGCAGGGGCAGGGTGTCCCAGCAGGGCAGGGGGGTGCAGGGTCACACTGTAGCAGACGAGCAGCGCTGATGGAACCACGACAGCAGGGCAGGGCTGGCCCAGCTCTTGCAGGGCGGCAGAGAAGCTCAGAATTCCGGGGCGAGCAGATGATGGCAGATTTCCCAGGACTGGACCCCTCCAGAGAGAGTGAACCCTTTTAGCAGCGAGCAGCAACCCAGCCTTTCTCTCTCCCAAAAATATGCTGGAAAAAAAAGAGTGCCAAGCTGCCTCAAGCTCTGTCCTTTACCTGCCCCAAAACTCACCTTATCTCTCCCTCCAGGCTTCGGACCACCCCTTTGTTTTGTTAAATAATCTTAAATACAACACTTAGTCTCCTTGGTAACTTATGGGGAAAACATTCTTTAGAGCATAAAGGAACAAACCTAACCCCCACACTAGTTGGTCCCTTTGCCTCTGCTGATCTGGAGTCCATGGGGTATCTTGGCAGTGCAATATACCTCCACAAAACCAGCGTTTCCCAGGATGGAAGAGTATTTACCAGGGCTGAAAATAGAGTTCTGCAGAGGGAATATGCCCTCCTTATAGCATTGATATGAACAGGATTATCTGAGAAAGAACTGGAGCTTTCAGTGTTTTTCTGGTGAAACTGGTGTTTTGGTCTTTTTCAGTGTTACACATTGTGCTAAAAAAAGATTAGGAATTAAATAAATAGACAACAACAAATAAAGAAATGGAATATTTAGGAGGCCCCTTCCCTAGTTAGCAAGGCATATTGTGTATTTCACTTTAAGGAATGAAAATGCTGTTTCCATTCTTTGCCTGCCTATTCCTTGTTCAAAGTGCTTTAGCTTCTTCTGTCTTATCATTCAATTTAATTCACCAGGACTAGTTCACCCAGGACTAGTATTTTCAGCTGAGATTTCAAAAGGAAGACCACAGTAATCAAACATTAGTTGTGGGATATGGGGTTGTAAATGTTAAAGTTATGAAAGCTTATATGCACCATAAAGCCCTGTAGGAGGGCAGAGGTGCAGGCTCTGGAGGCTGGAAGCCGGCTGGGGGTGAGAGGCAGTTCTGAGGAGGAACGCGTGGACAGCATGTGAGCGGGGAGCTGGCTGGGTGACAGGGCACATGGACAGCAGCACTGCAGCTGAGCAGCCACGGGCGCCCTTCTTCTGGTAAGGCTTGGTCATGTCTGGTGGGAGTTAAAAGTATAAGAAGGGAGTGTTTTCTACAATAAAGAGACTTTGTTTGCATGCATGAGGGGGGTCTGTGTCTCTTTGTTCTCCATTGCTACAATTACTATTTGTGAAGCAAGTAGGATCTAGAAGAAATAGATGCATAAATCATGACACATTAATTACTGATAACATTTTTCTTAAGCTCAGCCTATAGGAATGCATGTTCTTCACAGATTGCTACATTATCCAGAGGTTTAAGAACTCAGGATGCAGAGGCAGGAGAATTAGATTTAGATTTTCTCAGTGACATTAAGAAGATTCAGGTGTAACTCCTGCTTACAGCTAATAAGCTGAAACCAAAATTGTGTGTCAGCATGCTCACAACAAATCAAATAAGGTTAATAAATACAGCCAGGGAATTTAATAATAATATTTTTTTAAAAGTTCAATAAACACATCATTAAAAGTCAAGCTATCAAGAAAAAAATTGGCTATTTTTGAAAGTGTTGAGACAATAGAGACAATCATTGTTGGAAAAGAGCATTTTGAGATAAAATAGGTCAGAATAGGTAAAGAATGAGAGAATGACAAATAGTAAACCAGCTAAAAGGGAGAGATGATTGCTTCATGAGCAATTATTTTCCACTCCAATTAACACAAGCATAGTTCTTCTGACCTCTAACTTTTGCTTGTCACCAACCAGTTCAGAATATTTTTCTATAAATTTTCCAGCTCTGAAATTTTTATCATACAGTTTTTCCTATAGCAGCTTTCTGTAACCAGTTTTCTAAAGTCTTATCTTGTTTTCATTGGAATTTAATATAATTGCTTTTGCCCTCATATTCTATTTAAAGAAGATGTTCTCCTTCTCTTGGGATGCTTCCAACTTTTCCTGCTGAAGGTGTTCTCTCTAATACTGGAGCTAGATGAGTGTTCACAGTACAGAGCAAAAATCACCCCTCTGAAGGACTTCTCCAAGGACCACAAAACCACCAGAAAAAAGGTCCTGGCCAACCACCATAGGTTTATGGTATATTCAAGATCTTTCCTTTAACATTTTAAGAGCCCCATAATATATGAGGATTGTGGTGTCAAAAAAATGCTGTGTTATATGTAAGTATCCTTGCTGTGTAGCAAGAGGATGTACAAAGAAAACACAGGAATGAATATATTTGAAATTTCTTGAAAAAACGCAGTTTCACTTAGCTTTACATAGATTTCAAAGTCTGCCAGACCTGGCCATGTGGGGGGCTGCTTTCGGTGTTCACCATATCCTGAGCACCCCTTATGCCCTGAATCGCATCCTGTTTCTTTTGAATTTCGCTGCTACCTCCATTAAGCTCTGTATGAGTTTATGTGGCATTCTCAGCTCCCACTGGACCAGGTGCAGAGGTCAAGACAGAAAAAGGTTGTTTAGATAGTGGTATTCTTATGTTTACTCACTACATATCTTTAAGCATAAGCTTTGAAAATGGCAAGTTTTCTTTTTCTTTGTCAAAAACTGACATCTGGGATTTCACTCTGATTTCATGTGTACCACAGCTCAGTAAATTTCAGTGGATTTGCCCAAGATTTATGTTCTCCTTCTAGGAGAAGGGTTGGTTTTAATATGTATGTCATCAGGACTGATCTTAGGAATTCCACCCATTGTAAATACAGTTCTAGAAAACTAATTCAGTAAGTCAGACTTGCTGATGGGTTGTTACAATCTCCTGGCATTTAGGTAATAGATGCAGTTTGAGAGTTCATTTCAAATAATAAACCATTTAGTTTCTAGGTCTTAACAGGACTTCATGACTCACTGAAAGTGCTGACTGCCCAAATATTTGCCTTCTATAAACTTCCATTATCAGAAATTCATAACCATTTCTCATATATACCAAGCAACATCTTCAAAATGTGTGTTTTTAGAACAAATTGGAAGCTGTATCATGAACCCAAGATTTTCAAGGATGCCTTGTGGCACCACATTTAAATTTTTGTACTGGTTAATGCAGGAAAAAGTGTAAAAGATATACCGCAGATTTTCCTTGTCTGGAAACTTAGGACTTCTCAGGAAAAGCTGGGCTGTGTAGAAGCCTCAGCCACATAGAGGTCACCTATGGGCTGAGGCTGTTTACACAACATGAGGCAATGTAGTGTGACGTATCCATCTTTACAGGAGTTGTTGGCTATGGAGAGAGATGTGCAGTAATTTTGTGTCTTCAGAGGCCAAGTATAGACTGTGTGCGATGACAAAACAAATGGACTTCATTCTGATGTGATCAGAAATAGCCACAGAACAGCAAGGAAGCTGTGAATCCCACGGACCAGTTAAGCATTTCACAGTCATCAAGAGGTTAATTTATTAAAAAAACCCTACTGTCATTAGTTGCTAGGTAACAGTGTAGTTCCCTCAGGCTTGTGATCAGCAGATGAATTTTTCTGATAATATTGGTAACTATTTATCTTAGTGTTGGAGCCAGAGAAAAGGAAGACTTTTTCTGAAACTTCTCACAATGGAATTAGTTTCATTTGTCTGGTTTACTAATATAATTTTATTTGACCCTAATGTAATTTGTAGAATCTATAGTGTTAATAAAAAGCTCTTTTTCATAACTTGCTCAGCATAAAAATACAGCGTTCCACTATTGCATCTTTGAATAAAGATATGTGGTTTTAAATTGTAAAACTGCAGCAAAAGATGAATCCTTAATTTTTCTGCTGTCTCTATATGTTATATTTATATGTGAAATGGTCAATATACTCCCCACTTAGTTTTCTAGCCAAAGGAAGCAAAGAAAAGGATGAAGTAAAGAAGTAAATTGAAGAAAGGGAAATAAGAAGGTTACCCAGAAAACTGAGTGGCAAAGAGAGAAAGAACAGCTATTGTTTAATGAATTTGAATTTTCTTTACTGTAGACATTGCACTGGGGCACAGGATTGAAGGCATCATTCTAGAGCTGCTTTCCTTAAAATGTTGTGGATGGATTTCCACTCAGGTCAAAGCACTGCTAAGGATGGTGCACTGACCCATTCCCATTGACCTCTTGAGGCATGCAAGCCTTGCAGCAGAAACCAAAATTCTGTGTGATGTCATATTTTCTTACTGTTTGGAATTTAAAATATTTAATCCTGTTTTTATTTATCATGTCCTTCATATCTTCTCATTCTTGTAATAGCTGTAATTGTCCACTAGTTGTGTGAGAGGAAACAATGTCTAAATGTTGGCCCGAGCCATAAATTTTCATATTTTCTCTCTGCTTTTACTAGGGAGACCTTTCTGCCTTAGTTGTGTTGTATTATTCAGTGTAATGCAAATTAGTAAGTTCCTATAGCATCACTGGATTCCACTTTGTGGGAAAAAAATAAAACCAACTAGCATGAAATAATAAAACCAGTTTCATTGCAAGCCGACACTTCGTGAATGCCTTCAATTTTTTTGTATTATTGGCATAAATTGGTGGTTCATAGGAAAAAAAGAGCCTGTCAGTTTGTGTGCAAGTTACTGCCTATCTTGCAAAAGCAATCTCATTCTCTGAGAAAAGCTGCTGTCAAGTCAAACAAAATGTTTTTCTGTGAACAGACACTGTTTGTGGAACAGGAGGTTACCCCATTTCTGTCAGTGACAGTGAAGTGCAGTTGTGGCAGTAGTGTGAGGCTGTGGCACTGTCAGGGGTCTCCCGTCTGATGGAAGGTTGTGCTGCACTGGCAGAGTGTGAGGGCTCCTTGGTCATGCTCCTGTGAGGTTGGTATCCAATTATAGGATGAATCAAGGTGACATACATGCTGTGTGTTAAGGCTGCAAATAGGATTGTGCTGAAATTAGAGGTTCAATAAACGGATTGTCTACAGCTATGTTATCTTGTGATGTACATCAGTCTGGGAGGTGATTGTAATGGAGTAAATAATCTTTAAAATCGTTGTATTCAACAAAGGGGAAAATTTACTCCAAATAGCAAGAGGGTGTATTCAAATATCTTTGTTGATTTGTCACTTGAAGACACCTGAATATATTTATTCCAAAAGTGTGTACATGAAAGAAGGAAAAATAACCCCGAGCCATTGAATAGTAACAGTAGAAAAAAAGCTTTTAAATGAAAGGTTGTATTAGGTGAATCTTGCTGTAACTAGCAACTAGGTCACACTGAAAGAATTTTTCTACCAACAAAAGGTTTTTCCTGATTTGAGGTTAAACTGGCAGGAAAGCTCAGTAGGTCAGTAGAATACCCTGAGGGGAAATGCTGACCAAAAAAAATCTTAATAATCAACCTGAGTTCCTAGAACTATTTCCTAGAATAAATAACAAGGGATACTGCTTGAGAAAATCTGAAGGCTAGAGGTGACAAGAGTATATTCTTAACTAATTAAAAACACTAATTTATTGTCAGGGTTTAGTAGCAGAGGCACTTCATTCCTCCAACCCTTAGATAAGCAAACTAGAAAACTTGCATATGAAAACAAAGGAGCCTTATTCAAAAGCTGATTGTAAATAGTAATTTCTGTTCTGTGAGAATTCCAACCTTTAAAAATTTAGTTTCATTTCAATGGAACAAAGTCCAGGCTTTTAATTTTCTATTAAGACCTCATTTTTATACAAACACTTAAAAAAATCACAAAATATGCAAATATACCCCCCCAACCCAACCCACAGAAAATTCTGTTTTGATAGAAACCAAACAATGGTTTCAGATTTTGAATTTGTCTTTTCAGAGCAACAACTGTATTTGGGGATGTTGATAGATTAGTGTTTTCTGTGGAGAAATATGAATCATTGTAAACATGTTGGGTTTTGAAGCAATTTATTGTCTAACAAACACTATGTTTACACAACCTATAAAACACACTTGGACATCTGCTCTTTTCATTTTTTCAGGCAAAGGAGAAAAGACTGGGTCATGAGACAGAAACCAAGGAACTGGCAGATGTCCAATGTATCACCTCTTCTCCATGAAATTCTTTATCATCGTTTCTTATGATGATAGATTACACAAGGCACACAGTTATTCCCCTTAAAAACTCTGCCATCAGCATAATGAACTGTTATTAAAGAAATTTGCGTGCATAATATTTCTATATTACTTTTCATCTTCCCCTAATCATGACCTCTTAATATCTGTGTTCCTCTACCTACTTACATTGCTTACAATTTGGGGTTTTTTTTAGTAAAGGAAAGAAAAAATTAATTAAAACAAAATATTTAAAACATAGTATGAAACACACAGGTTAAAGTTGTCAGGAGATTAGAGTATGATATCATTCATGATCTGTAGACTTTTAATATTGTTGATCAACATGGGCCAGAGATTACTTGTGTGAGCAGCATGAGAAATAATACATTAGTATGAAGTGTGGTGACCTTCTTTTGCAAAGTTGTATAACATGATATAGCCCACCAGATCAACCTCAAGACATATGTATTTCTTTATAAAAATAAGCCTCCTCTTTCCTTTATTTTCTAATGGGAGCAGTTCTCTTTTTTCTTACCATTTTCCAACGATTTTTTAATTTGAACCTTTGCCTTTGACACTTTTTGCTTTATTTTCTTACCTAACTGGTGGCATACATTTCCTGATGCTAAGAAGGGCACTACTTGCATCCAGAATTACAGTCATGCTTGCTACCATTGCAAAAATATGAAAACAAAAGCACTGACTGAGTCAATCAGGGAATTTGCTGATGGTTTGAGGGCTGATCACAGGAGATCTGCTCAGAGCTCGATCCTGGCTGGGTAATAGCCACGTCTTTAACATCTGGTGTCTGCACATTGCCCGTGCAAAATTAATTGGAAATCTCAGTCACAGTCATGCTGGACTTAATCTTCTGGCTTTTTATGTTAATAAATGGTGATCCTTAAAACTGGCAGTGTTGTGCTATTGGTGGCTTGAGTCCACAAACTCATAGGAATGCAGTGAATGCTCCTTGTTGTTCCCAATGACCTTCCTTGTGCTGGAAATCACTTGTACCTCATTGATACATTGATGAGGGCTGGTTCTGTGTCAGCCCTAGTTCCAGCCCTAGGCCCAGCATATTTTAGTCCATAGTGCACAAAAACACAGGGTCATAGTCACAACTGGGTCAAAACAAAGACCATCCAGTAGCCCATCTCAGACAGTAACTTAGGAAAATATATAATATTATTGAAAGTATGTTGCATTGAAGTAAGGCGTATCTGGCAATCTGTGATTAAGGAATTTTCTGAACTAGAGGTTGAATTGTGTCTGTTGTGTTCGATAGCCACCCCTTAATTTGCAAGCTGTCAGTTTTTCTAATCCCACTCCCACTCTGACTACTTGATATTTGTGGATGATTAATTCACCAGCTTAGCTGTGTTTTATGTCCCTTTTACTTGTTTTAAACTTGCTGCCTGATAACTTCATTATGTGCCTCCATGCTTGAGCTAAGAGGAAAAGTAATCAACTGTCTACTCTTCAGCTTTCTCTTGCCTTCTCTTCCACTCTTCCAGACTACAGAGTCCAAATCTACTCAGATTAAACTGATATAGAAACTTAAAATCACTGTACACTTTTGATCATCACTGTTACTGGGTCCTCCACCTTCTGTTCTTCCACTACATACTTTAGACCTCGGTGTACAAAATGCAGGAGTGATGGAATTAATACAGAAAATGACGGTATTTTTCAGTTATCCTCTACTCATCACTTGGGGTTTACAATTATATTTTAGAATTATATGGTTTTTTCCCCCAGGACACTGGCATTGAATTGCATGTAACATTTTATTATCTAGTCACCCACCTCTAGATGGGAGTCTCCTGAAGTTTACTCTCATTGGGAAAGTTCCTTACCACTGGATTTAGCCTCTTTTTCAAATTGTTTGGGGATTTATTTGACAGTATAATCATCCTTGATCAATGCTGGGGACTCTGCCAATAATTTGCTTGTCTCATGGATCTTTTCCACTTATAATGAGGGTAACAATTAACCAAAATGGAGGAAAACAATGAATCAAATCTTTCTTATATTGTTTGAATTATTTCTGCTTGAGCCACTTCTTTTTTACTTAGTAAAAGAAATGTAGCTCTCTACTGTTGCTGGTTTACTGTTTTTAGAGCATACTTAACCCATACATAGGCAGACAGATATAGCCTTGAATATCTCCTCTCTGCTTATTATCTAGAATAAAAATAAGGAACAAAAGAGCAGGTAAAAAGAGATACCTGCAGCATGTTTACAATGAATGACATTGCAACAATGCCACACTACAGCATGTCGCACTAATCTACAGATTTGCATCTATTTTCTACGTTAGATAGAGGAGAATCAGCTCAGTAGAGGAAATTTGTTCTTCACTTCCTAAGTCAGATGCAAATGAAAGCAATTCAGTCCAAAGAGCTTTTTTTACAAAAACCCTTTTGATTTTCTCTCATTTTGAATGGAGGAGCACTATTATGACCACATATACTTACAACAACACTGGCATTTACTGTACTATCTGATTGTTTACGGATTTTAAAAGGTTTTTAGTAAAAACCTGAGGCAAAATAGATAAAGTTTGACATAGTAAGATCCCTCACAGCACTTCAAAGGCATAAACAGCAATCTCTCAAATTAATTCCTTAATCAAATCAAAAAAGTAGCCTAGACTAGACTGGTTGAGATTAATTGAGCTGTAGTCTATCCAAATAAAGTCAAGAAAACAGAAGTAAATTAGATTTTTCAAAAAAAGTACATATTTCTCAATCTAGTGAGCCTATTGATGAAAACAATAAAGGAAGAGACTTCTATAGTGAAAATTGCTTTGAATTTTCAAAGTCCAGTGAAAGGTTGTGGGAATACAACTGGTTGGGATAGTGAGCTAGCCTTTGTTAGCAAAAATGACATCCACTTAAGGCCTTGGGAAACGGGATGTTAAGGAAAGGAAACATCTAGTTAGGTTATGTAAGGAGAATGGAATCATGGGAAAGGTTATGTAAATATGTTCATACCAAGTAAGGTCATGTTTTGAGTTCTTGTTTATGATTGGGTAACAGTATTTCACATATAAGGGAATGTTCTGAGTTCATGTTATTCATTGGTTTATGATTTAGTATATATTGTTATGTTCACCCCATCATTGGGGTCTTCAAGATTGTCCCATATTGCATACGGATTATGCTTCTGTTTGCTCCTTTATTAAAGTTGTTTTTTAAACAGCCCTTGTCATTCTCATCCCTGTTTCACTTTGCCACTCCCAGCTGGTCCAGTCTCAAAGTCGCCAACCATCTGCAACAAAAGGTAATGCAACTCATCACTATTTTACAAGAGAATGGAGAAATGAAAAGGAATGTCAGATTGAGAAAATCAAGTGTTGCATTTTTATAGAAAGGAATTGTTCTGAAAAAGTTGAGCAGAGATGATGGAAATTGGTTTTACCTGTGGACTTGAAACTCCCATTGCATGGATCTGACCAATGGGAAATATTTTGCTACTGCTTTTACTGCTTTTTCTAAGTTTATCACTATTTTATCAAGACTGAGCTAGCAAAGGAGATGTCATTTAGTGTGCCCCAATCTTTAAAGATGCTGAGAACTTGTGACTCTATGTGAGTCAGCAGTGGGTTACAGAGGCTCTTTCCCACACTAATCTTTATGCCCAGTCAATGCAGCAAAATCACTCATAATACTGGGTCTATAGGAATGTTTTACCTGTGTCTAAATACAGCATTTTCTGAAAAGTTAGGGACATGAGCTGACCAACTGGTCTAGAGAGCATTACAGATTTATTCTTGTTCAAAAAGTGCTGGTAAATAAAGTCAGGTAATAAGATCAACTATTTCTTACATTCATGTGTGTTGAACACCACACATTTCTGTACTGTCAAATTCCAAAAGAGAATTACGTTTGTAAGATCCCTTTTTAAACACCCTATTAAAATTCCACTATTACTTTTACAGTGTAGGATGTATCCTGATGCCATGCTTAATTAAGAAGACCTCAAAAAAATGGACCTAAAGAAACATCATGCCGCCTAATGTTCACATTCCTCCCAGCTGAGGAGTCGTTCTTTAACAGCAAAATTTTAAAAGGTGTCTGCATTATTTTGGGACTTGCTCTCCTTCTATAAATAGATTTTTAGATGAAAAATATCTAATACTGTTTGGATTAGAATTATCAGAAGTTGTTTATAAATTTAATCTATTGCAAAAATTGAGCAGGGGCAAACATTTAAGTTTTGCTGTTGAAAAGCTGTCTTTCTCAGCTGTAGCTTCTAGAGGAAGCAGAACAAGACCTAAGGCAAAAATGAATAAAGCTGAAATATTGTTTTGAAGCATACCAGTTCCAAACTGTGATGCTAAAGGAAGAAAATGAGTCAGTGGCATAGACAGACAGAAGCTTATTTAATCTGTACTGAAATGAAGATGGAAAGGACAGTGAGTACACTGGAGGGTGGGTTTGGAAATCAAAATGATTTTGACAGAAAAACTAATTAGGATGGCATTCAGAATGAGCAAAGGCAAGGTAAGTAATTGCCATCACTAATAAAAAAATGAGGAAAAGTTTTGAGGCAGCAGACCTTCAGAAAGGAAATTGAAGATCACTAAATAAAAGATAAACTTCAAGATAAACTACAAGATAAACTTCAGTTAAAAAAAACAAAAATAAGTGCTGTTGTGAGGGAAACAGTATTCCAAGCTGTGTACAGGTAGGAATATTGAAAGATGACAAATACAGGCCGTTGAGCAGCTGTCCCTGGGGCAGTCGTCACCACACACACTGTTGTTATGGACACAGATGTGAATGTACAGCACAAAGTTGTTGGCCCCACAGCCTGAAGCCCTGGCAACCTGGAGAAGGCTCTGCACACAACTGCCATCTCCTCTAAGCTAGGCAATCTATAAAAGATTCACCTTTTATTTGCTCAGCCACTTTGCAGTTTTCCAGTTTTTCATTTGCATTTGTATTGCCTTCACTTGCCTCAGCGGCTCATTTAACTGGACTCATAAAGTTGTTGCTTTTTGTTTCCTGCATCCACTTTCCAGAATCTTCCCTATCTCTTCCAATTCTGCTTAGATGGCAAATACTCTTCTCACTAATGGGAAGAGGCTCAGCCACTGGTTATCCCTTTTTGCTGTTGCCCATGGCAACAACAGGATGTTTGGGATATAGTAGAGCATTAATCTCTCTGCTCAAAGCAGCTCTGGTAAGGTTCAGATGGAGTCTGTCCCAGGCTTGGGTATTGCCCTTAGGAAAGATGTAAGTTGTTTAAGAGTCTGGAGAACTTAATATGATCAAATATGACTAGTAAGGAAAGACCAGAGGGTCTTATGTTCTATGGCCCAAAGAGGACTCATAGGGCACATGATAATGATCTGAAACTAAACAAATGGTTGCTATACACCAAATGATAATGATAAAAGTTAATGGGCTTAAATCCAAACAAGAGAAATTTTAGCTATGAATGCATTATGTTCTAATAGAAATAGAAGTACTGGGAAGGGCACTGTCAAAAGAGACAGGAGCACTTCTGGACAGGTATTTGTTTCAAAAATTACTAAGTATGAGACAATCTCTCAAGAGTCCTTCCAATTGTGCCTACTATGATTCTGCAACTACTGTTCTCTCCTTATTCTATTTCCTTTTGGAATAGTAACATATATTCTAATACCTTAAACCTTTGGAAGACTATTTTTTAACATCACATTTATGAAGATCTAAAGATAAGTTTATTTCTTGTGGTTACTATGACACATTTTCACAAGGGAGGCACCCAACCTCAATGAGTCTTTCTTGTAGGAAAGGAAGATGGGTCATATTTTGTACACACATGACCATGAAAAAAATAAAAATATGTAGGTGTACTGCAGTTAAACCTTCATTTAAGCAGAGAGAATGATGTTGGCCAGAAGCCGTCTGGATCAGAGACAAGACTGACACCTGGTGCTCAAAATTCCGCACAGAACTTCTTGGCTGGGACAAGGAGCAGCAGTCTGGGTAGCGAAGATGTTAGGATACTGAGAAGGGGTCAGGAGCAGGACAAAGAGCAAATGGCAGTTTAGGAACACAGCTGGGACAGACACAGTGGAAAAAACAGAGAAGGTGTTAAACCTGAGGGATGAAGAGCAGAAAAAAATGTGTATCCAAGTCCATGTCCCTGCCTGGTGCTGCACAATGCCAGTTCAGACACCCAGGAGGAGCTTTGACAGATGCAAATAGAGAGGTCTATATGGACCTCTCAGCAGAACACTAGCTTGGATCCCAGAACAGCACCCCTGGTGTGGTGCTGCTCCTGGGCTGCAAAGTCCTGCATTGATGCAGCTAGACATGGAACTGGTTCATACAGAGTTTGTGTACCAGGCTGGACAGCATGTACCCTGAATTTCACAATTTCTTTACAGGCAAAAAATGTCCGTGAAATTCAAAGGTAAAGTATCTTGTTCATTCCATGATCATATTCTTCCTCACTTTCTCCAGAAAGCAAAACATCCTAATATAGACTCAGTATCTCAGCTTGGTCCAGGGGCAGCAATTGGTGCAGTGGACTGAGTTCAGACTGAGTTCTGAGTATTACAAGCAGGATACAACTTACCTTGCAAGTGCCTCATGGGCTTCTTGGTATTGTGAGGAGTCTGTATACTGTTTCAAGACAACTTTATAGAAGAGCCTATAATAATTTCTTTGAAGGAAGGAAGGGCTTTACAATCTGCAGAAATACCACCCTAAGGCCGGTTACTTAAATTCTGACACTGAGTAGAAAAAATAGCAATTTACTGAATGCCGCCACTTTTATACAGTTGACTCAGGCAGGGACTCCAGACACAAGGGAAATGTAACTAAAGGCTGTCTCAGACTGTGTACAGAAGATAACCTTAATTCTGACATTTTCTTTACACTCAAAAATTTGCAGCCTCAGTAGCACAGAGACAGGGCCAATTCAAGGCATCCATCAAGGCATCCATACCTACCCAGGTCAAAGCACCCACCAGTCCCTTTCTTTGGCAGCAAGGGAACAGCAAGCCTTGCCTGACAAACAGGCAAAAACGCAGTCACATTCAGGATCGGGGCACAGTAATACCTGAAATGTGTTGAGGCTGAGGAGAGCAAACTCTTCGGCCCTCACTACGCCCAAGCTGCAGAGGCACCAGCCTGCAACTACTGCCATGATTTAGGGCTTATCTGTGCAGCTTGTGCAGTCTTTCCCCCACCCCTGCCAATTAACAGGGGATTTAACTGTTGAGGCTTGCTTGATCCCTGGTGAAAAGTCTTCTAGAAGAGTCAAGGAATGGAAGAGAGAGAGAGAGTATTTAAAGGGGCAAGGGGAAAGGGTAGAGTGAGGAAACTCAGAGCAAAGAGGAAAGCTGAACAAAGAGAGGTTAAGTTTGGATGGGGGCACAGGAAGGGAGATAGAAAAACACAGCTATGGAGTTATGAAGTAAAAGTTAATCTCATAAATACACATATTCAGCAGCTTCCTCTGAATTAGTTAACTCATTAACTCAGCCAGAGGAACAATTCTGGGCTTCTTTATGCCATACAGCTTGAATGGTAACACCTCTGCCACTCGGATGCAGTACACACTGCACCTCAGAACCTGCTCTGTAGATTGTGCCTAACACACCTGGTTGTAAATAGAGCAAGACTCAGTTAGGTTTGAGGGGTTTCAAGGTGTTATTTTAGATCACACAAAGAGCATGGAAGTTGTTGCTGTTCAATCAATTTTGGGCAGCTTTATAGGATCACTTAATAATTAAAACAGAAAAAAAACCCCAAAATCTGGACTAACTTAATCTGGCTATAAGCTTCTTTGATTCTTTTCATTTCTCAATGTGTAGTAAGATTCCTCATGAATGGATGAAAATAAGCCAGGCACTACCAGATCTACTCCAGGTAACTAATCTACCCTTGCACTTGGAATCTACTTGTAAGGAAACAATAAATATCTTAAGTTTAGTTTTACAAAAAGACACAGGGTTAGGTTTCTCTGTATGGTGCTTATAGAAAACAACCAAATGGATTTTCCTTTACCAACACTGTGGTTTCCTATATGTGTTTTACTCCTTCTAATGCAGTTGAAGTGAAAACATGTCACAATCTACTGCTTGTATTCTTTTTGTTGAAATAAATGAAACAATCCAATATAACTTCATATGCTGGAGCTAATGAGGAAAGGTAATATAAATCGTGTATTACAAAGACCACTGTGCTACACTGAGCTGTATTGAATGTTTCATCTTTTCTTTTTCAACAATACATGATTTCAAAAAGTGTCTGAAGGTTTCCATGATGAGGAAGTGTCAATACAGTTCAATGGGGAATCCATTTATCTATATGCCTGTAGCATGTGTAAAAATATTAGCATAATGCATTTTCTGTTGTGCTTTGCTCAGAGAATCAGCTGCACATGAAATACCTAAATTATTTACATACTCTTGCCTCTATGTGTTTCAATGTAACAAAATTTTCGCACTCCTTTAAGCAGTGCATAAAATATAAATTGTGGATGCTGATTTTTGTGGAAAGTGTTACATACCACAGTGAATTCAGACTTATATGGGAAACACAGAGAGCTCAGAGTGTCATTGAAAGCAGTGGCTGCCTACCTTTGAAGTACTTCATGTGGTAAAGGAATTTAAACCTTCGAAAAATCAGAGCAGGAATTCTGGCTTCCTTAGTGACCGGTTCCTTACTTACTCTGGTCTTTGTTTGATTTTTCTCTGTACTCCAGAAGGTGATATGTTCCCCCAACCTAGAACTTAATCCTTTTCTCTTCAGCTCCTAACAATCTGGCTTTTGCTCCATGATGAATCAAGACCACTTTGAATAAACTAAAAGCTGGACATAATAATCACTGCCATGTCTTCAACCTCCTTCAGAAATATGTGCTTTCATGCCCTTTTTCATGCCCCATCTTGTTTGTGTTTCTGAGATATTATTTTATTTATGTTCTTGGGTAAAAAACTTGGGTAACAAACAATCTCTATATTGTTACTTGGGTAACAAACACTCCCTGTATTGATTACAGATGCATTTAATACTTTATTGGTCCGTGATTTCACTATTACAACACAAGGGCTGTAACTGATTGCATATGAAGTCTCATAATTCATCTTTACAGGCACTTTAAGAGTTGACATAAACTCCTTTTCCCATGTTCTCTTGGCGTATACTGAATTGAGAATACTCTTGGGAAGATGGAATGGTGTCCTCTCTGGCCTTCCCAGGGGTCCTGCTAAGTCTTTTAAAGAAATGCACCAAGGTAGCATACAACTACATCCTGAACATAGCTACCTGGCTGCTTTTTGCATGTATCTTCTCTTTGAAAATAATTGTGGGTGCATGTATTTATATTTTTGTGAACCTGAAGAAGAGAAACAGAAGAAAGTTGTGAAAAAAGAGAGAAAGCAGAAACTTGAGGGTGTTCTTCTACATTGTACTGTAATTAGGATCTTATTCTTCCTGGTTTTAAACTGTGGCCTGCATTTTTTTAAAAAAAGTATTTTCTTGTGAATCAATAAGGTACTTTCAGATAGATTAAAAAAAAAAATCTGAGTTCACCATGTCTGTCCAAGCATGGTATTGTTTGGAATCCAGGCTTTCTGTTCTTGGCCCTGTCAAGGTCATGCGTGTAGGGATAAAATATGTATACTCGCTATGCATGTGTATGTAGTATGTAGCTTTGTAGGTTGCATCTCCACAGACTCCTACTTTCCCCCCACCCCATTTTCACTATTTATTTTATCTTATTGGAATATATCTGTATTACTTAATTTCATCTACAATTCCAGATTTTCACAGCACCATAGAGAGAGAAATGCCATTTAGCCAGGTAAACTTCTGTTTCAAAGTTCCCTTGACACATCAATATCATTATTTGAGGATTCACTGAAAAAAACATGATCTTCTGGGCACATAATGGCTTCCCTTATTCCTAACGAGGTGAAGGAAATCCTGGCAGGTTCAGTGAAATTTATGGCCCATGATTTCAATGCCATCTAGTGGTGCGTGCCTTGTGCTGAAGGGGAAGAGAAACTTCTTATGCTACTGTCCCTGAATTTAGGAGGAGCTCTTGAGCATGTCCCTCATGGGAGCCTAGCACATGGACTGGGAGCTGAAAATACAGCTGAGGCCAACCCAGTTTTCAGTCAAACGTGGGGGAGTTGTATATTCTGTTTGGGTCAAGCACCAACGCAAATAATTCGTTTAGCTTCAGTTGGGAATGAGCCCCCATTCTTTCCACAGCTTTGCCAACATCTTGAGCTGCCTCTGTAACGTGTCCTGGCAGTGCTTGCAGGCCTTGATCCAAGGCTTCCTTTTAAATCCTCAAGGACAAATGGAGGAAAAAAATCCCTATGTTGTGACCTGACTCATTTGTGCCCTCTATATAAGAGTGTTGAAGAAAAGTGCCTTAGAGGTGAAAAGGGAAGGAAAAGGAATCCACTTCCTTAGAGGCATCGCCAGTCAAAAGTTGGCCAGTTGAGCTTAAGTCAGTTCTAGCTCCAGAATTCTGCTAAAGAGAGTGATGTCCAGTTTTAGAAGTACTCCAAAGGTCAGTGTCATATGTGCCACAGTACATAGCGCAGCCAGCAACAGCCTTTACAGCAATACAGAAGAGACCCTGAATTCTGGCAGGACTTTGAATAAATGGATGTCAGGGAGAGTCAGAAAAATCTTGTAAGTGGCTGGAAAGACCAAAGAAAGAAGTGAACTCCAGAGGTGGGTGCACACAGAGGAAGAGATGTCTCATTACATAGTCATGACCTCAAACTTTGCCTGAGGATTTCTCACTTCAAAAATAAAACTCATTTAAGTGCTGCTCATAGTTGAGGAATGTTTGTTGGGCAAACGTGATTAAATAATGACATCTCCTTCCTCTTCAACCTTTCTGATACTTCTGTTAATAACTTGGACTGTTAATAACTTGGGTCCTTCTTGCTGAGCCAAGAGATAGCAAAGTAGAAATACAGAAAGTACAAAAGCTGTATGTTTCATCTCAGCTTGTTTGTGTATGATTTAAATCTTCATTGCCTTTCTTAAGACCACATTATAGAACAGAAAGGCAAAGCTGGGGTGTGGCCATGTGACAGTGGCCCTGCGTGATGTGATGCAGTGGGCCGTCACAAGCAGAGGACATTGTGATGCAGGAGCCCGCGCTGACAGTGAGGACATTTAAAGAGCCCTGGTGTGCCCAGTCCGAGGAGAGCAGCTCTCTGCTCAGACAGCAGCTCTCCAAGGTGACGGTGACAGGTCTGCGGCAGAGGACGCCACAGGCCAGCATGGAGGAGGAGCAGCCGACAGCAGGGCTGGCCCAAGCAGGCCGCGTGTCTGTATCCGCTTCCCTGAGCAGGGATGCAGATGCAGGGACAGGCCACCAGCAAGAAGCACCACAGCAGGAGCAAGCAGGGCTGTCATTGCAAATCGAGTGCCACCAAAGCTGCTCATGGCTGTGGGGGCACAAGAGGCACAGGACTGTTTTGAAGGAGGTCATGGTGTCCATCAAGAGGAGGCCTTCAGAGGAGCCGGACAAGAGCTTCTGGGCCCACTGCCTGTGGCTGCACCAGAATTTCCTGGAGGACAGACAGCCACAGGACCAAGGACAGGATTCCTCGCTGAGACGCCCTGGGGCTCTGAATGACACACCTGGGCAGGTGAGTGCCAACGACAGAATGGGATGGCCTGAGACTGGACAGGGCAGGACCACAAGCCTGCCATGGACGATGGGCTACGCTGCAGCAGGCAGCCACAGGTGAGACGTAGGAGGTTCACTGAGGCTCCATAAACCCTCAGGTGCTACTGGAGCGGCTGGGAGCCCACGGTGCAAGCAGTGAGCCAGCAGCCTGGGCCAAGGAGCAGAAATGTGAAGATGCCATTGGTCCAGAGCTGTCTGAGGAAGAGGAATGGGAAGATGCCCTTGATGTGCTGCCTGAGGTGAGGAATGGGAAGGTGCAATAGGCACAGAGCTGGGCCAAGGGACAGATGATGCTGGGTCATCTGCTGTCCATCCACTTGTCAATTCCTTGGGCCTGCAGGACAACAAAGACTCCCACCCTGGTCCCAAGGAGGGTCCCTACTGTCCCACAGATGAGGGAGCAATAGAAAGTGGCAGACTGGAAGCATCTCAGGAGACGGAATGTCCTCCAGATGAAAAGCAGGAAGGAGAAGGCAGCACAGCCATTGTCACTCCAGTAACCCAGGAAGAGCCCTCTCTGGCAGGGGAGCAGGCAGCAGTTGGCCCAGATCCAGGCCAGGCCTTCAGCTACACCATCCCTTTCTCTGCCTTCCTGGACACCCTGGCTGAAGGGAGGCAGATGTGGCGCAGGAAGGCCCTGAGTGTTCTACAGAAGGTCTTACTTGCCGCCCAAGGCAAAGGAGGGCAAAACAGGCAGCACACAACAGGCTGCGAAGAGGTTCTGCCAGAGTCAGCCCAGTCCATCCAGGCTGAGGGCCTGGAAAAGGAGCACCCTGTGAAACAGGGTCCTGGCCAGCAGCTGGTAGAAGCAGAGCCAGAGCTGCAACTGAGCGTGAAGGAAGAAACAGAAGCAGCAACACCTGCAGGACCTGCCTTCAGATCTCCTTCACCCACAGTCATTGATGCCCTGGCTCGAGAGAGACGGACGTCTGTCTTCAAGAGTGCCCCAAAGGCTCTGCGTAGGCCCTTCATTGCAACACATAGGAAAGGAAAGCAGCAACAGCAGCAGCCCACAGCCTGTGCATGGGATCTGCCAGACACAGCCCAGTATATCAGCAAGGCAACAATTGTGGTCCAGGGACTCAAGGAGAGAGAAGAGCAGGACCCCAGCAGCGATGCAACTCTGGCAGTAAGAGCCAGAGCAGCAGGGGCAGTGAGCCCATCACATGGCCTGCACAGCCCAAGAGCTGATGGCCTGGCTCTCCTGGACACTGCCCCATCCGTGAGAGATGAGCTTCTGAGCAAAGCTGTAATTGTGAGCCAGGGATCTGAGGAGCACATGGAAGAACAGAGGGACCCAGGGCAAGGCACTGCTGAGGGGAGGAGGGTAATAGCCCCAGCAGAAAGGACAGAGAGCCCTGGACATCCCATGCAGAGTCAAACAGGGGATGCTCCGGTATGCCTGGACTACAACGACCATATCCAGACGGAGGTGATTAAGAATGCCGTGCTTGTGGTCCAGAGACCCTTTGAATACCCAGAGGAGCAGCAGGACCAGATGTACAGCACAGAGGACTCAACAGCAGCAGGAAGACCTGCAGACCATGCCCACAGCCTTCCTGCACCTGCAGTCATCAACACAGTGTCTCAAGTGAGATGGCTGAAGGCTGTCTCACGAGCACTAGGGGTCTGGAAAGCACTGAGGGCTCTGCGCTTAGCTGCTGCTCCCACCTCTGACAGAGGAGAGAAGGAGAAGAACCAGCTGACAGCTGATGCCATAGATGAGCTGGATACAGCCCAGCGTATCAGGAGAAATGTCCAGGACAAGGCTGCACTTGGGATGCATGCATCCAGCCAACAGACTGTGGAACAGGACATGGAACACAGCGGGGATGTGTCATCAGCAGTTACACCCACTGCAGCAGGGGCAGAGAAGCGAGCACATGAGACCCACAGTCCCAGAACTGATGCTCCGGAATTCCTGGACTACAATGACTACATCCAGACTGAGGTGTTCAAGAATGCCGTGCTTGTGGTCCAGAGACCCTTTGAATACCCAGAGGAGCAGCAGGAGCAGGGACTAGGCACAGAGGACTCAACAGCAGCAGGAAGACCTGCAGACCATGCCCACAGCCTTCCTGCACCTGCAGTCATCAACACAGTGTCTCAAGTGAGATGGCTGAAGGCTGTCTCACGAGCACTAGGGGTCTGGAAAGCACTGAGGGCTCTGCGCTTAGCTGCTGCTCCCACCTCTGACAGAGGAGAGAAGGAGAAGAACCAGCTGACAGCTGATGCCACAGATGTGCTGGATGCAGCCCAGTGTATCAGGAGAAATGTCCAGGACAAGGCTGCACTTGGGATACATGCATCCAGCCAACAGACTGTGGAACAGCAGGATGTAGAACACAGTGGGGGTATGTTACCAGCAGTAACACCCACTGCAGCAGGGGCAGAGAAGCGAGCACATGAGACCCTCAGTCGCTCAGCTGACGAGCCAGTCTTCTTGAATGCAGCTGACTACATGCATACTGATGTGGTTAAGAAGGCTGTGCTTGTGGTCCAGAGACCCTTTAGGAGACAGAAGACCCCTGGGTGCAGGAAAGAAGTGCAGACAAGGAGACGGGAGCAAAAGCCAGAGAGCCCTGCCTATGTCCCACACAGCCCCAGAGCTGATGGCCTGGTTCTCCTGGACACAGCCTAGTCCATTCCAGCCTCAGCAGAAGGGACAGAGAGTCCAGGACATACTGTGCACAGTCAAACAGCTGATGCTCCGGTATTCTTGGACTACAATGACTTCTTCCAGACAGAGGTGGTTAAGCAGGCTGTGTTTATGGTCCAGGAACCATTCGAAAAGCCAAAAGAACCACAGAAGCAGGAAGGAAGCAAGGATGAGGCATGAGCAGCCAGAGACAAAGAGCCTGGCACATGCCCCACACAGCCCCACAGTCCATGACCCACCTCTGCTAGAAAGAGCAGAGGGTTTGTTCCACATGAGTGGGTTTCCCCTCTTTTTTGTATCCCCATTTTTTGTAGGATTTTAATGGACAAGAACCTATATATATATATATATGTCCACCTATATATACACCTATGTATACATTTGCATATACACTTCTATTTATATATACACACATATGGACACATGTATTTATTTATATATACATACATATATATACTTAGATCTATACCTATATTTATATCCACATGTATAATGCACTCCCAGGAGTTAGTTACTTACAGCCCATTGATTATTTAAGGATTATTTGTGAATATGGCAGTGGTATGCCAAATTTGTCCACAGCTTGTACAAATGTTTTTTGTAGGGCTATAATGGCCTACATATGTATAAACATAAAATACATACTGATAATGACTATATATATATGTACATCTATAGGGCTGTAATGGCCTATCTCTATCAGTATATATCTATATCTATGTAACATATATACTGATAATTACCTACATATATACACACACATATACATAAACACCTATAAATACCTTCATTCCAATATACCCACATATGTAGAGATACATACATATCTGTACAGACACACAGACATATATATATGTACACACTCATGTGTAAAGCACTCCTAGCAGTTAGTTAGTCACAGTACATAGATTATTTAAGGATCACTTGTGAATATGCTGCTTGTGTGTCAGGTTTGTCTACACTGCCTACATATTTCTCTAGTGCAAAACCAGTATTCTGATGTAGATAAAACTCACTTCCCCACCCCTACTCAGATACAGAAGTGTCCCACATAGCAGAAACAGAGCAATAAATGCATGTTTTCTGAATGTTCTGAAGTCTGCAGGAACTTTCTTCACACCAATGATCAAGAAACTGGTTGTTTTCTTAGATAACACAGACAAGAGTGTTTATACTGTCAAGCACATCTAAGAGCTTCCTGCTGCACTGCACTTATGGATGCCATTTGCTGTAATGGAGGAACTGCAGGGTGAATCCTGGTGGATTCTGTGTGATGGATATGGTTTCAGGCTCAGTATTGTGTATATCTGCACACAAGATGTGCGCAGGAAATCCAGAGGTACCAGATGATATCCTAAAAAGTTCATCACTGTAATTACAATGACCTAGCTGGCTAGTTCTGCTGGCAAGGTTGTTCTGCTGCACACAGCCTGGCTGGCATTCAAAGGTATCCAATGGCTAACACAAAGGAGGAGATGAATGAAGTTCTAATGAAGTATGGCAGGCACAGTGTTGAAAATGTAGTGTAGACAGTCCTGTAAAAGTGAGATAAAAAACTCTTAATACTTTAAAAATTAAGTTGACACTTATACCTCTAAAAAGATTTCTTAATGTCAGCGTGTAGCAGGATGCTCTGCCTAAGCCCAGATAAAGCAGGTTGAACTTAGTCATTTGTTGCATTGCACTAAGTAGTTAGTTCGTTTTGCACTGGGTGTTCTTTGATTATACCTTCCTGTGTATCTTTGCACCTCTCCTTCACTTCATACCCCCTGTATCTCCCCTCTGTCCTGAGTTCACTCCCATTGGCCAACAGATCCCCTTCCCTCCCCTCTTTCCTAGGGCTTAAAACTCCTCAGATGAGTAGTCCTGCCCTCTTTTTCCTCCTGGGCTCTGAGGAGCAGGTGCTGCGTTAAACCTGTGGGATCATTTCCCACGAGGAATCAGAATGCCTTTTGTCTTCTGTCTTCGTCCTAGCCGAGATTCCTCCCCAAGGTCCACAGCTAGCCAGGGCTGGACCTTAGGGGTGCAGGGACTCAGGCAGTCACATTTACATGCTTTTAGTGATGAACTGAGCATGGAGGGCCTGCTGTTTAGTGATGCATTGAGCAAGCAGGCTCTGCTTATCGGTTACTAGAGTAATCAAAGAGGATCTGCTGACGCTGAGGTTTCAACCAACTATCAGACCCAGTGCAAGGCCATGCTATGCCCTGATATGGAAAGTCAGAGTCAGTCAGTGAGCAGAAGAAACCAAAGAGCTGATTACACCTTTTCCTGGAGGGAAAAAGAAAAAAACCAAACCACCAAACGGGATATTTTCCTGAATGAGCCTGGCAACACAGAGTCTAAAAATATCTATGAGTAACAGTCAATTACATCAGGCTGTAAAACCCCAGTTCCACTTTTTCACAGTGAAGGCTTCTAGCATAACCCCTTAGGTTTGGGAAAATCCTTCCCTTGAGTGTGGGTGCACCTCAAGCCTGCTCCAGGAGGTTGAGTGAAAGAGATTTGCCCATGGTAGTTTATATGAGTGAGTAACACCAGTCTCTGCTGAAGAATGGTTTTTGCTAGCTTTAGTGCTGTATCAGTGCTTCAACAGTGCTACAACAATAGTTGGTTATTTACTGTTTTGTACCAATACCTAGTGCCCACATTAAAAGTGTCATTTCTACTTTGACCCAATCCACTCTAACTACTTTGTGCCATCACCACCCCGAAAGATGGAGGACGAGGAAGAAGGAAAAGTACGTGAGGTACCACCCAAATTCCACCATCTTGTCCCCATTTACCTCTGTTCTATGAACCCTAAACCTACTGAATTTTGTATCTTCTACTGTGCTAAACAAATGTTTTCACATCCCGGTGGTTTGCAATTCCTCTCTCTGTGTCGGAAGCCTCTCCCATGGACTGAAATCAAACACGGTGTTTTCCTGGGCTCTGTGCTGAGGTCTCCAAGCCCCCTGAACCAGCTCCACACCCCTCTGTCCAGGGCTCAGATTCCCTTCCTCGGGTCCCAGGTCATCCAAGGGGATGTTCTGGACTCCAACATCTCCCCCTCCTGTTTGCACCAAAAAGACCTCTTTAGCAGTTTGTTCATGAGCTGTCGCATACACTGAAACAAACACGGCACGACCACGAGAAGAATTACAAACCCCAACAGGATGCATAAAGCTGTTTTTAAAATTTCCCTCCACAATGGTGAACGGTCAAAAAAATTGAACATGCCATCCAGCCATGACCCAGTTACTTCTCCAAGTTTGTTCACACTCTCTCACAATTGTTTGAAGTTTTCATGAATTAATTTAAAATGATCTAACAAGTTCATGCAGCACATTCCTTCAAATTCTTCACACTCATGCCCATGTGACAGAAAAGATAATCGATTGCTGCCCTGTTTTGGACAGTTGCTCGTCTTACACTGTCAATGTCTATTAATGTGTAACTCAGTGTGAGAGAAATGGCTCGGGTATGTTTGCTCAGCCAGCAAGCCATGTGATCCAATTGCGTCAAGGCTCCTGATGCTGTCTGTGGAGAAAAAATTGCAACCGCAATTCTCTGCGCCTTGGTCCCATGTGTGAACATTGTCATCACATTTTGAATCATATTGTTGGATAGACCTTCTTTCTTTATGTTTTTGCTCTCTCAGCAATGTTATGTTGGGTGTTAGCAATGAAAGTCTTCCAATGTTGCATGGACCACCTTTGACATTTGTGGGGACTGTGGGCCAAACTCTGTCCCCACAGATAAAAAAGATTCCTTTTGGCAATTGCACCAGAACATGGTTGGATGGTCTGCTCACCATCTTAGTGTAATTACACCAAGATGATTCTTTTCTGTAGATTATGTGATTTGGAGTGACATCTATTGTTTTGTTTCCCACCATTCCAGAGTGATTACCTCTCACACAAAATTTCATTCTGACCGATCCAAGAATTTCCAATTCCTGAGGTTCAAAAGGAACCACAGGAAGGGAGTTCGTCCAAACATCCCATTTGTCCACTGGATTTAAAATTACCGTTGAGATTGCTGGAGGGATGTTTTCTGGAATCGGCCATTTGCTCACTGGCAACCCCACTAAACATGTTGAAAAACGCTTCCCTTGAGTGTGTCGAACAAATGGTGTCCAGCCCTGATGCATTGGCCAGAGTTTCCCAAACATTTTCCTTTGGCTGAGCCATGGGCCAAACTGCTGCACTGCTCAAAGCAACCATTGAGAAAATGAGGCATAGGTGTGTTATCAAAGGCCTCTTTCCCTTGGGAACCACTGAAATGCACCACCACCCAAGTTCCAAAGAAAACCCAAGTCCCAAAGTCTCTTTTTCACATAGAACAAAGGGACATCTGCTATCTTGACACCCGCTCACGTCTGTGTTCCTGTTTCCAGTCTTGGGGAAGTTCCTGTTTCCTTTCCAGTTCCTGTTTCCGTGTCTACTTGCGTTTGGACTCGGTAGGGTTTCACATTCTTTGCTGCTGCCCATCTCGGTCCGGCTCCTGTGGAGACACAAGCATAACCCTTGCCCCAGGTGACTAATTTGAATGGTCCTTCAACCTGTCCTGTGTCTGGGTTCCTGACCAAAACCAAAGGATTCTCCTTTAGTTTCACTGTTGTACTATCTGAGAAATGTCTGATGATTGGTGGAGTGGGCTCCATGAAAGAGCCATTTAGAAAGTTCAACACATACAAAGCTTTGTTCAAGCGCATGTGTGGTGTTGCATCCGCCTCCCCCCTTTTTTGTTTTTCCAGAAAGGCTTTCAGTGTTTGATGTGTCCATTCAATGATTGCTTGACCTGTTGGAGAATGTGGGATACCAAAAGTATGATGAATACCCCACTTCTTTGGAAATTTGTCAAGCACTTTCCCTGTGTAAGTTGGACCATTGTCTGTTTTCCAGATCAGTTTCAAAGTGGTGAGTGCCACAGTGATCTCCACTAAAAATCCACTTCCAGTCTCAGGCCCCATTGTGCCAAGATGTCTCTTCTCCATGATCCTGTAGATTGTCCTGCTGAGGGTGCCAGATTGACGTTCTCTGACAACTGTCCCACTTGCGGAATTTGGCTTTGAGTCATTGACATCACTTGTGTCATCACGCGTTGATGATTTGCGCTCTTCTTGGAGTTTCCCGAGAGAGGCAGAGGTCTTCCATCCACATATGTTTTGGCATGGCAGTGGCTTGCCTGATGCTTTTCTCTTCTGCATCTCAGGTAAACACCTGATGGATCTGCATTCTTTGTATGTTCTGGACAGTTTTTCTTGAAGTGTCCCTGTTTGCCGCACTTGTAACATTGTGCTTTTGTAAGTTTCACCATCATTTCTGCTGTGGAGTCACTTTGTCGAAGAGCTGCAAAAGCCTCTTTGAGGTCTTCAGTCTGGGCTTTGATAATTCTTTCTATACTTTCTCCCCAGATGTCTGCCTGAATGGATGCCACATTCTGTGCTGTTCCTACTTTGCTGCATGCTTCTAACATTTCTGCTATGGAAGGCTGACCTGGCATCACACTGATGATACGTTTGCATTCTGTGTTGGCATTTGCAAATGCAAGACTTTGAAGCAGATGTGGCTTCGCTCCCTCATCATTGACTTGCTTGTCTTTTGTTTGTGTGAGATGATCAATGAATGAGGAGAAAGATTCTGATGTGCTTTGCTTTATTTCTGTATAAATACTTTCTGGAACTCCTCCTGGTGGAATTTGCAGAATTGCTTTTCTTGCTGCTTCTTTTATATCTGCTAACACCTATCGTGGTAAATCTTCATGCTTGAAGGGTGGCTCATCATCTGGTGGATCACCTGCTATTCGTGCTACAGTGATACCTGCGTTTGGTCCTCTTTGATATCTTCTCCTGAGGTCTTCAAGACCTCTTCTCCAATTTGCTTCCCAGATAAGGACTTGCGAATCTGTAAGAATCATTGAAGCGATGGATTTGAGGTCAAAAGGTGTTGTTAGGTCAAAATGTTGCCTTCAAAAGGTGCTTGAAGTACGGGGGTCCCAATCCATTATCACAGACGGCTTTCACCAACTCTTTGATCACATCATGATCCAATCGCTCCCATCTGTCAGGGGGGTTTCCTCACCCCAACTTTAGGTGGTTTAAAGTCCTTGGCCCTCTAAAAAGCCCTGAGTCGCGTCCATGTAAAAAAGCAGAGTCCTCAAGGTTTGTTTTCAGGTTTCTCGTGTTGTTTATTATTTGGTATCTCAAAATTTTCTCTGCTCCCAGCCGAGGTCCGGACAGCAGCTGGGACACGAGGCGACTGCCCCACAGATGGGATGTCCCCTAACATTTATACAGATAATTACGTACTAGTTATTTACTATTTTGTGCCAATGCCCAGTGCCCACACCAGAAGTGACATTCTACTTTGGTCCAATCCACTCTAACTACTTTGTGCCATCACCGCCCCAAAAAATGGAGGACGAGGAAGAAGGAGAAGTACATAAGGTACCACCCAAATTCCACCATCTTGTCCCCATTTACTTCTATTCTAAAAATTCTAAACTATTAAATTCTACATCATCTACTGTGCCAAATTACAATTTTCACATCCTGGAGGTTTGTAATTACTTCTGCAATGTTGAAAGCTTTTCCCATGGATTAAAATCAAACCCGGTGTCTTCCTGGGCTCTGTGCCAAGGTCTCCGAGCCCCCTCGACCATCTCCACAGCCCCCTGTCCAGGGCTCAAATTCCTTTCCTCAGGTCCCAGGCCATCCAAGGGGATGTCCTGGACTCCAACACCATCTTGCATTTTGGCCTTGTGCATCGTATGCCACTGGCAATACTAAGCTTCTTGTGCCTGTTAAATTAAATTCTTTTAATGCTTTTTTCTTTATCTCAGTCCAGTCTGTTGCACTGGATACCTGTGCATGAGACATCTGTGAATTTTCAGGAAATGGAAATAATTGTCATGATTTTGATGCTGATGCTGCTTCTCTTATTCTGGAGTTTGCCTGTATTTGTTGTTTGTTCCCATCTTCTTGAGATGTGATCCCTTCATCCCTGGGGGATATTTCTCTTTTTGACATTTCTCTCCCTTCTAGTTGAGGAGTAGGAAGCTGGGAATTTTGTGCAGCACGTGATCCCTATGCAGCATTACCAAAGGAGAGGGCTGATCCATCAGATAGCTGGAGGGTAAACAAAGAAGGCATCTGTGCAGTTGACTGAAGAGAAGCTCGATTGCCTTTTGGTGAAAGGAGCACCTGAGGGAATTGGGTGTTTGAATCTGGGTTGAATTCCAAAGCTGTTTCTTTAAATTGTAGAAGAAATTGTTGCATAAAATCTTTGGATAATAAAATTGAAGAAGCTTGAGATGAAGGACATGCAGTTGTTGTTGTTGTTGATCTGAAAGGAATGCCTTGCGAAGCAGTAATATGAATCATGCTGTCATCTGCATTTAATGTTTGTTGTTGCAGTTGAGTTGCTGCATGGTCCCCTAAAGTTGACAACGGCTCCATTTGTTCTTGTTGAAATTGCTGCTTTGGAGAATAAATCTGTTTTTTATATGTGACTGGGAGAAAATTATGCAATGTGGGTGTTCCGCCACTCGGTGGCGCTGTTGCTCCCATGGCTGGGTGTGGAGGTCGCTGTGGCCGCTGTAATTGTGCAGTCCCGCCACTGGGTGGCGCTGGCATCGCGACAACTGGACCCTGTCCACCAAGAGGTATTATGCCCGGGATCTCTTCAATTATTTCTGACAAAAGACGCTGTGCTTGTAACAAATTCTCCGTTTCTGGATCGCTGGGAAACACTGCAGTGATGTTTGGATGTGCATCCACGTTCATGAACGAACTAGCTGATTCTGAATCAGAATGATTCAGAGTGGCTGTATGAGCGGCTGCCAGTGTTGGTATTGAGGCGCCGCTCGTGGGCAGGGTCGTGGTTTGTGGCACCCGCTGTGAGGAGGCGGCCCCTTCGAGAAATTCTCCGCCCTGGCCCCACCCCATCAACACTTGCACCGCCCCCGCCTGCTCCGATCCTGCCTGCATCGTCCCGGTACCGCCCTGGGAGGCGTTCCCTCTCGACCCGTCCCCGGGGGCCGCCCCGTCTCGCTCGCCGTCGGGGTTTAGCCCGCCCGGAGCGAGACTGCGGCTTGGGATACATCCCACCCCCACTGCGCCTGCGCCAACGTGAGCCGCGGGCGCCTCTGGGCACTGCGCCTGCATCGCCCTTCCTGGCTCTCTGCCCACGCTTTGCGATGCGGACACAATTTTGTCCATTTCGCTTCCCGTAGCCTCCATCATCACCCTGCGCCGAGCTACCGGCACGGGCTTTTCCTCCCCCTCTGTCCCGGTCTCGCGGTCCGCGAAATCCCGACGGTCGCCCGCGAGTTGTTTTTCCCCGCGATCCGCGCCCCCCTGACACGGTGTGTTTTCCTGCTGCCCCCGTCACGTTCCGCGTCCGCGCCGTGTGATTGTTCCCGGCGCAACTGACTCGCATCGCCTTCGCGTCCTTGCGCCGCGGTGTTATCTCCCGCCGCCGGGCGATTTGGGGTTGTTTTCCCTGCTGCTCTGGGGTTTGGCTCACTCCCTCTCCCCCCTGTTGTGTCTGTCCTTGCTCGGGTGGGGGAAGGGATGGCGAAGCGGTTTGGCGCGGTGTCTGGGGAGGGGTAAACGGACTTCTAGGTGGAATCCGATCTAAATCTTCCCGTTCCCCCCCCTGGGGCAATTGTCCCATGTCCAGGAGACGTGCCTCAAAAGAAAGCATGTCTCTATCCTGATCGCTGGGAAGAAGTACAATTTTTTTCTTTCCCGGGACCGGCATCGGGGAATCAGGTTTCGGAGTTTGAGGCACCGAGATAAGCTGTTGTGATTTATGTGCCTCATCTCGGGGAAGCTGCTGGCTCTCCCCTGCTGCTATAACCTGAGAGAGCTGCTGGCTCTCTCCTCGCACATTCCCACTAGGAGATATGGGACCTGCCTGCTGCTGAGAAGCAGCTGGCTGCTGTGCAGCAGAGGAAACCTTGCTGTGTTCCTCCTGCGCAACCTTCTGCTGCTGTAAGGAAGGAGGAACTGCCCTTTTATTACGTGAAATTGCCTCTAGCATGATTCTCTCTGCGGACAACAGCTTCGCAGCCGTTTTGTCCTTCTTAGTTGCCCTGTGGTACAGTTCCCTATTTGCCTCTTGCCAAAATGCCGGCTCAAATAGGACGTGGGTTTCGCAACGTGGAAAGTTACACCGAACCCACCAAAAAAGAGCTTAAAGCTCCTTTTCAGAAAGGCCTGTGGGATATGCAGACTTAACTACTCGTAAAGCAGATAGGATCCTAAGTTGTTCCTGGGAGACTCCCACCCCCATGTGTTCTAGATTTGACCGGTCTCACCAAAACTGAAGAACAGGGTGCAGATGTTCTCAAATTCCTCCCGGAGGTGTCCTGATCACCAGCAGATCTCAGGTGACGAGTCCAGGGCTCTTGGAGTTCGTCTGTCCGAGGTGAAGTTGAAGTCAGCTGCCTTGGCCAAAAATCTTCCCATCTTCTCTGGGTTTTTTCCTGGCTTTGCGTGTCCACTGGAAAGCACCCAGGTACACCAATTCTCGGGGAGGGTTTCCTCACCTGAGATTCAGATTGTTTAAAGTCCTTGGCCCTCTAAAAGCCCCGAGTCGCGTTGGTATAAAAAAGCAGAGTCCTCAAGGTCTGTTTTCAGGTTTCTTGTGATGTTTATTATTTGATATCTCAAAATTTTCTCTGGTCCCAGCCAAGGACAGCAGCTGGGACACGAGGCGACTGCCCACCAATGGGATGTTCCCTTACATTTATACAGATAACTACAGATTGGTTGTTTACTATTTTGTACCAATACCTAGTGCCCACACTAAAAGTGTCATTTCTACTTTGACCCAATCCACTCTAACTACTTTGTGCCATCACCACCCCGAAAGATGGAGGACGAGGAAGAAGGAAAAGTACATGAGGTACCACCCAAATTCCACCATCTTGTCCCCATTTACCTCTGTTCTATGAACCCTAAACCTATTGAATTTTGTATCTTCTACTGTGCTAAACAAATGTTTTCACATCCCGGTGGTTTGCAATTCCTCTCTCTGTGTTGGAAGCCTCTCCCATGGACTGAAATCAAACACGGTGTTTTCCTGGGCTCTGTGCTGAGGTCTCCAAGCCCCCTGAACCAGCTCCACACCCCTCTGTCCAGGGCTCAAATTCCCTTCCTCGGGTCCCAGGTCATCCAAGGGGATGTTCTGGACTCCAACACAATACTGCATGGCAATAGTAGTTATAGCTACTTATACTGTGTGATAAGTAATTCTCATGGAAGTATTTATTGTGTACTAACTAGCATTATTGTAATAGTTTTAAATAAATTATGGTTTTCCATCCCTAATCGTGTTGGACAAATCAGTATAAGGGTTGTGTTACAGCTGTATGACTGTTTAGGCATGAAGCATTGACTAACTGCATTGAATTGAGATGCACCTTAACCCCTCTCTGAGGAGGAGTTTAGGTAGCAAGGATGTCCTTTTTACACTTTGTGTTTCACTGAAAGGGCTTCTCTTACAAACTTTGATGCTCCCAGTCTGTGTGCATCACAGAGGTGTTCAGGTGTAACTGTTTTTGCCTAACGTGTTACTAAATTTATTTGTCTCAGACCATTGCAGGATCCTAATTCTGAAGCAGTCAAGTCAGTCAGCTGGAGAGTCTTCCATTGCCTCAGTAAAAAGTTCTCACACTTCTTTGCAGATTACTAACACAGGAGTGAGCTGAGACAAGCATCAACAGTTTGACTCTCCCTGATTACAAGAAAAGCCTTTCAGATTCTTTGGCAAAATCCTAAAGGAGTAAAAACCAGCACCTGATACAGGCAGGTCACGTACTTAAGCAAAAACGTCCTTCTCCCCAGTATGAATAATATTTGTATTACATACCTCTTTGCACTGTTGTAGTGCTGATAGACTGCCCCACAAAATGAAGCCATACAAAGGACCTGAGCCTTCTGTAACACAAGGTCATACAGTGCACTTAAATGACATGTTCATGTAGTAAAAAATGTGAGATCTGAAATCTCACTTACTCTTTGTAAGGAGGATTATAAATATATCAGCAAGACACAAGAAATCATGGTTTAAAAATATAGCGGTTAAAAATAATGCTCTGCATAGTAGTTATGCTTACAAACACTATTACATTAACAAACTTTTGAGAGAAAAACTTGCAGGAACAGATAACTCCAGTTAGTCTTACTTTCCTAAAGAGAAAAAGAGGCTAGAACTGTCCTTAAACTAGAGAAGAATTTTTGATTGCATCAATGGCTTCTTTCTACCACTGACCATTGAAGCTTTTTATATGTATAGGGGGTGTCCTGTATTGTTTACAGCAGTATTGGGGAGGTGCTGAGAGGGACCACAAAATCAGAGGAGTGCTTGTCCCATCACTAGCAAGAACATGACTTGCACCTATCTTCAGGATGTATGTCATCATTTGAATAACTGCAAGAAAAGGAAAGACTAGAATCTTAAATGTTAACCACATAAATATTGCTATCTTGAAAGTACAAGCAGATAAGCCTGGCACACAGTATTCTCTGTGTTGGGCAGCCACTCTTGTTAGTCAAAATGCAAAATATAAAAAAAGGTCCCTTTTTTCCCTACTACTTGAAAGTCAAAATTTTACAACTCTTGTGTCTGCAGGTGTTAGAAATAAATCTGTAAGTATACAAGTGTTACAGTTTATGTTTCCTTTGAAAATTATCTAGCTGCTTAATTTATAACAGTGCTAAAACTGTCTTGTCACCTGGGGTGACTATGATGCCTCTGTATCCCCAGTCGTCTGTTCTGTGTGTGCTGCATGTTGTGTTCTGAACATTTAAGAGTGGTTCTGAGGGTGAGCAGGGAAAGAAGCAGCACGCAGTCTGTTTTGAAAAGTGTTCACTCCTCCACATTTTTCTCTGTTTCTTGCTCGGGACTGTGTGTTCATTGGATACACAGACAGCGGCCAGAGGTTTTCTTTCTCCTTTTAGTTAGTTTAGCTAGCTAAGGCAAAAAAAACTTCCTGGATTTTTTTTTTCCTTTTCTTGGGATTGTTTAAATTTGCTCTGGATGGAAAACCCAGAGGACTGGGATCTGGTACGCATGGCCCACCGGGGCCTGGACCTCTGCATTTTCCAGCACCGAAGGGACTAGGATTGATAAAAGACTGTGAGAGAGCTGAGCTAACTCCTGGCAAGTGGAGGCGAGCAAGGACTTCCTCAGTTTTGCCATCTCTCTTTGGAGCAGCGAGAGGTTTTATTGTTTCATTTTTTTCATTCCCCAAGCTTGTGGGCATTTTATTTGTAAAATAAATAGTTTTTTCCACTTTTCTCTGAGGAAATTCTTTTCCCCAGACTGGCTGGGGGGAGGGGCCATTTGGGTTTTGCTCTCCAGAAGAACCCCATTCGGAGGTTTCCTCCCAAATTTGCGCTAAACCAGGACATCACCACATACACAGATACCCTTGCTTTGCCCAGAGAGAAGCTTGCTATGCTGAAACAGGAAAGGGAATATGGGATGACAACTTCATTTATCCATAGCATTAAGACAGATAATTTGGCAGACCAGAAGGTATTCCTGCATCTCAAGCAGCTGCACTAGCAAGAGTATTGAGCTTCCTTTAGCTAGTTCTCAAAGCTAACACCATATTTGCATCATGGATTACTTTTCATGTCTAGTGGGTACCAGGATTTCCCTCATTTGCTGTCCCCTTCTATGCTTCCTATTCAAAAAGAATTCTAGTGCCCCAGGAAACTTGTGCTGCTCTAGCTGCCAGCTGATGGACTTTGCTCTTATACCTCTAGATGCTTCCTCTGTGCCAGTTGCATATACAGTTTCCACTTGCCTGGGGTCAGGTTTCCAAAACAAAAAGTGTGCATTGTTTTAGGGCGTGGTGCTCGCATCAGGGCACTGCCTCTGGTGCTACAAGTGGCCCTTTCTCTTGTGTGCTGCAAGCAGCAGTGGAGGAGCTGTCAGCTTGAGGGGGCTTCTGCTCGTATGCCAGCTCGCATGCCAGCTCCCTCCAGCCTCTTCGGGGACAGCTGGACAGTGTGAGAGGGGCCTGATGGAAAGCAGCATCTTCTCTGCACAGCAAAGGGGGCAATATGGCAATGGCTCCCTTCCTCCTCCAACCTGTCTCTTACTACTTCTTACGTCCAGAATTTCTGCTTTAGGTGCCTCCAGATTTGCCTCCAAGCGAAGAGAGCAGGAGCTCCACTGAAGCCCTGGAAAAGGCCGAAGCCCTGACGAGCCTTCCCGAGTCCAGCAGGTACAAGGCGCTCACATCGGCTCCGACAAGAAGGGACTTAGCTCGTGCTCCTGGCTTTGCCCATCTAATCCAGCCTTGTGTGTCACGGCTTGTAGGCTACCCCCAGGCAGAGGAACCCAGCAGGAAACGATGACGAGAAGAGGCCTGGGACAGAGACAAAGAATACCAGCCCGAGAGGAAGAGGAGGAAGAGGGCCAGCAGGAGACATCAACAATGGAGGAGGCTGGGGGAGGCCAGGAAGCCCGGGTACGGAGGTGCCAGGCTCTGCTGCCTGCCTTTCTCTCCACACTGCCCTAAGTCAGCCCAAGGTGCTGGCAAGGGCTGCCGAGGTTCGCTGCTGGCCAGGGCTTGGCAAAGCTGCTCTGCAGCGCTTGGCCTCCGACACGGCCGTGTGCTGTACGTCTGTAGGAGGAGCGCCCTGCACGGGAGACAGCGGCCGACGGAGAGGCTGTGAGGATGGGGCGGCTGCAATGCCTCCCCTCCACTTCTCGGTGTAGCTGTCTCTTGAGCTGCACTTTTGACATAAGTTTTCAATGTTGAGGCCTCTATTTCAAAAGTTCTAGGCCCATGGCTAAGGAGGTAGGTCTTGCTATTGGGATAGGGAGCTGCTGCTTTTCCCCCTCTTCCCTCACTCTGCTGCGCCTGTGCCTTGTTGCCTTGTGCGCCATGCTAGCCCGTCGCCTCTGGCCGTCTGGGGTGCGGGCGGCAGCCAGGCCGGGCTGAGCAGCACTTGGAGCCCCAGGTCTCGGCTGCCCGGACCTGACGGGAGCGGCGGGAAGTGCCGGCGGCACCAGGCACCGTCTCCCTCAAGGCACCGGGAAGCCGCTGAAGGGCCGGTAGGGCCGAGGCACCACAGGGGACAGCGCCTATGAAGGAACCCTGCTGCTGCCGAAGGGCTGCTGGTGCCCACGGCACTGACAGGACTGTGAGGCGGTGGGGGCTGAGGGCGCTGCGGGAGCTGAGGGCGCTGGGGGAGCTGAGGGTGATGGCAGCGGAGTCTGGCTGGGCATGGAAGAGGCACAGGCTGGGAGGGCTAGGGGGCTCAGGGCACTGGGGACACTCAGGGGGATGGCAGCGCTGGGGGGACTGACGGGCTAGAAGGCTTTGGAAGGACTGGGGAGGTTGTGAGTGTGCTGAGGCTGTAGCGGGGCTGAGGGTGCTCAGTGCTCCCTTTGCTTCCTATAGATCTCCGTCTGCTCGACGCTTCCACAAGGGCTGCTCTGCACAGGACCGAACAACCAAGGGGGAGCAGGAGGAGGTGGACCGGCCTCGTTCTGCCTGATCTTGTCCTACCCCTTTATGTACCGGGTTACCATTGTGTCTGTATGTAGTTATGCCTCTGTCTTTCTCCAGTTTTATCTCAGTATGAATGGAGCAGTAGAGCTATACACAGTTCTATGTCTTTAGTTACAGGGGGATGGAGGTGTAGCTGCATACTTTGGTCATCATATAGCTCTATATGGGTTCACGTTGTGTAGAGACATTTTTACAGAAGTCAATGTATTTACACAATGCAGATCATTATGTTTCTCTCTGTATCATTGTTTATGTAAACCTGCCTTGCACTGGGCATTTCACTCCAGCTCTGTGGGTATTTAGAGAGGGCCAGGAATGTTAGTCACTCTTTGTACAGCCGCCGTTTTGTAACCTGTCAATGACGAGACAGGTGTGAACTGGTAGTGGTCTTTGTCACTTGCCATGGAGTCAGCAGAGATGTAACTATATGCACTTAAGCTTGTAACAGAACTTGTAATTGTATGTAAGAAGCAATGGTAGAACAAGCTGTAATAGATTCCCTTTTTCAACTCAAGTTGCCTTTGGTGCACTTCTCTGGGTAGTGCTGCTGAAGCAAGGTGCAATCAGTGAACCTTTGGAACTGAAACGGGTGTTGGTTTGTGTCATTGGGAGCAATTAGCACATGCCTGCCTTAGGATCCAGGAGAGTTTTGGCAAGGAGTGCTGATGGGGGCTGGAGGAAAACAGGCAGGTGTGCCCAGACAATCCCCCGGTTGTGTAAAGGTGGGCCAAGACACTGTAGAAGGGTTTGTGCAGGCAGCAGAGACACAAGTCTGGGGAGAAGGCACTGCAAGCGCCTGCCAAGGGAAACTCCAATTGCCATTGGGAAAGTGGGCAAAGGAGAGAAAGCCCCAGTTCAAGAGAGCATCTCCCTTCTTTTGGGACAATCCAGCCTAAATCTGTCCATGTTTCTAGGCCTATCTTATGTCCCCTTTTTTGGGACTCAGCGTGGGTAAACCACCTGCCCATCAAGAGCCACCCCTGAGTTTTAGCCTTGGCCTCCAACCTCCTGCTGCCAGTGCAAGCACTGTGAATGGAGCCAGTGTGCTGCCTAAGGACATCAGCTAGGGACCCTCCAGCAACCAAGGCCACAATACAGCTCCATCTGATGGACATGCTCAGCACTCTGAAGAGATGGGGCATCCTAATACACACTGGGACCCTCTGGACAGCCTTGACTCAGGCCTAGGGGCATGCAAAGGAGCAGCGCTGTATAGATCATGGCCAAAAGCGCTGTGGCTTTCCCCCAAGCTGGGGAGGCCTTGGCTACAGGTTGCCTAGTAGCAAGGCACAGGCCTGGGCATCCTGTGCTGTCCTCTGTATGTGCTGTTGCCAGTGAGTGATGCAGGGGATGGGCTGAGTCATTGCCTTCTAGCCCCTAAAATCAAGTGCCAAACAAGACCAAGATGATTAAAAGCATTTGCCATTTCATGACCCTCCTTCAGGTGTACTTATAGCCAAACCCATATGCGGTGCAGGGCATCAGAACTTACAGGAGTTTTGCAAATGACCATCACAGACAAGAATCCCCAATTAGAAGTATAACTAATGAAGTTATTCCCCCTCTTGGTCTGGAACCTTACTGAAGTCTCCACCTTGCTTCTAGCCCCTCGCTGGTTGTGTCAAAATACACGAGAAAGTGAAATGGCCTTGGTTCACTAAAGAACCAAGATTCAAAGAGGTTTTCAGGAATATGTTTGTAGGAAAAGTCATGCAATTAGCTAAGAGACTATAGAATTAAACAAGACTAGTCTACAAAGCAACAAAGGTATGAGAAGTACAGAAAAAGCAAAGATCTTTTGGCATCAGTGTGTCCCCTCAGATGGTAGGCGGAGGGCACACAAGTGGTGTGGGAGGCTCATGGGCGGGAGGGTTGTACTGCTGCCAGGCAGAAGGACCTTGAGGGGGCTGGAGAAAGAAGCTGTCAGGAAGGTGCAGCAGAAGAGGCAACACCCTGCACCCATGGCTCTGCCTGGCCCTGGACCAGCTGTGGGTGCTGAGCACCAGGAAAGATGTAGTGCCACAGGCAGAAGAAGCGCTGCAGTAGGAAGACAGTGATGAGGATGCCATCTCGATCATCCTCATCTGGCCCAGTAACTCGTGCATTGCCTCTTTTGGATGAGTCATGGCGCCATGGGTTAAGAATGGGCCCGGAGATGTGCTCCTTTGAAAGGCCTTTATTAGTCAGCTCTTTCAAGGGGGAACTCGAGGGCTCTCCTGCGCCCTCGCCGCTCCCGCCACTGCTGAGGAGGAGGTGGCAGTCGAATCTGCTGCTCTCGCCAAAAAGTCAGGAGTTCCAACCTCGCGGGAGTCCCCAGGAACTCACTGGGCTCGTGTGGTCTAGGGGTGTCACCTTTGCTCAGTCTTTTTGTGGTCATGGCGAGGCAGCAGAAACAGAATCAGTCCCTAGGTAGCTGAGGGTCCTCTTGGTGTTGTAGTGTCTCTCTTTTATCTGGATTTTGTGCTGGGTCGCGGCTTTTGGGTCCTTTTGCCAGCAACTGCACTTCGGTTTGGAGCGGTGCACCATGGGAGTCCTTGGATTTTCCTATTAGGTGGGGCCGGCAGTTTGAGGAGCCGGCGGGAATGGCGACAGCCTAGCCCGACTGGAGGCGAAGGGAACCTGGGGCTTTAGGGGGGGTGTACAACTTGGAATAAGGTTTTGAGGGTACAAATTTTGGTACAAACAGCATAACTTTCTTAACAGACAGAGTACAACTGGCATAACGTTTTAAACAGCATAACCTTCCTAACAAATGACCGACTGTGTCAAAAAAGGGAGTTTCTTACATTTTATTCATTTCACCATGTGCAATGGTAGGGCAGGAGAGCTTGCCAGCAGGAGGCCTTGGGCAGCCTTGCCTCTGGCCTCCATGCAGAGCAGGATCAGAGTGGTCTGTGTGGTCCAGTCAGCTTTCCCTTGCCAGAAGGCAAGGACAAAAGCCACTGCTTTGGCAGCTGACAGAGAGCCAGAGTCTGGGTAGCACCTCTGTCCTGCTCCACCACAAGAGCTTCAGGTCCCTGGGCAAAGGGCAGAGCCATGCAGGCGTGCCTCTCTGCCCCCCAGGGGCTGGGGGCAGCAGGGCCTGATGCTGGGCCTTCTCTTCTCTCCCTGCAGCTCCCAGGCACTGAAGGAGGAGTGGGTAAGTGTACTGCAGGGGTAAGCTGCTGCTGCTTTTGCAATTGCTGCTGCTGCCACGGGGGGGGGTATTCCTGCAGTGGCCGCATTGGGGAACACAGCTCCTCAGCTGTGAAGAGGTGCAGCTCCAGTCGAGCACAGCTGCCTGTTGAGGCACCGCAGGTGGCTTGAGGCTCACCCAGTTCCCTGTTCGTCCCTTTTGCCACTGCAGAGAACCCAGAGAACCCAAGCCTGCCAAGCATCAAAGCCCTGGCCGCACAGTAAAACGGCTGCCCTGCAGAGTCCCTCTGCTGCAGCCTCTGTGCCTGAGCACTGCTTTCCCCACCCAGCCAGAGAGGCACAGCTGCTCATGTTCTTGCACTGCTTCTCTCTTGCCCAGTGGAAGCCGTTGAGCACCAGGAAGCTGGAGTGGCTGGTGGAAGAGCTGCGAAAGTTGAGAAGTTGCTGCCTTCCCGCCCACTGTTGCCTCTAGCTGTGCTGGGCTGCCAGGGAGGCTTGCATAGTGCATTGACCTTGTGTGCAGGGGAGCAGGGGGCCCTGCTGCCATCGAGCTAGCAGAAGCTTGGGGGAGCCAGTGGCAGCCCTGGCATGTCCTTGCTGCTGCTGCTGGCAGGGCTGCTGATGGACAGGGCAGGGGGGCTGGCAGGCCAGAGGCTGCCAGCTGTGTGTCATGCTCAGGCTGCCGGGGCTGGGTGGCAGCTGGCTGATTGCCCTTTGTGCTGCGGGGCTGTTCTGCGAGCACACCTGGCTTCTTGTGCAGGCGGATCCCACGCAAGGGCCTACCATGATCCCATCTGATGAGGCAGGATGACTTGGCTGCTGCCCAGATGAGCTGGGGAAGCAAAGTGTGCTTCTTCTCTGGCTCAGCTGTGCTGGCTTGTGCCCCAAGTGTGGCTGTGCAGGTGTGGCACCTGTTATAACTGCATTTATCTGTGTGGTTTCAGTTGTACAATCTGCATTGGGGTTTTCTCATTCCAGTTGTACAGTCTAGGGAAAGGGAAAAGCAAAGTATATGGGCATCTGATAGGCAGCCCTTTCTCAACAATAAAAATATTTTCTCATCCATTTACTCCCTTCTATCTTCTTCTTAATTGCCTCTTTCTCTAACTCCCCTGGTTATCCTAGATTAGTTTCTTGTGCTGCTGCCATTAAGATCTTAGCTCTTGCCTTTGTCTTCTTTTCATCCCTCCTGAGACAGACTTTTTGGGCTTCTTTTAATAAGTCATTAATTCCTCGATCTCGCCAGTCTTCTAATTATTCATACTTCTTCCTAATGCCCTGCCAAGATCTTGTGACATATTGAACTTTAAGAACCGCTTGTCCCTGTGAGCTCTCAGTGTCTAAACCCAAATACAATTGAAAATTCTTTTTCAATCTATTTAACCAATCTACTGGAGACTCTTCTTTGCCCTGAGGCAGTCAAAACCTAACTTAATATTATTCATTCTAGGTACTGTCTCTTTGATGCCCATAACTATTAGGTTATGATATCCTTCATACTTTGTCTTCTGGTTTCACCGTTTGGGTCTACTGATGGCAGTTTGTGTTCCCCAGGGGGTCCTAAATGGTTTTCTCACTTCCATATTTTCACTCCTGCTATTCTTATCATTTGTACTTCTTCAGAGGAGAAATAGGATGGTTAGGATAGAGTTTATCTCCTCCCATGTATAAACACTGGGTCCTCGGACCTGGTCTAATTCCTCGGAGACTCCAACTGGGTCCTCCATCAAAGGCCTAATTTCCTTTTTAAACGATCTTACCTCTGAAGCAGTCAAAGGGGCATTTGCAGAACCTATCCCTCCTCTTGCCCCTCCCATTGGAACCTCTCATAATGGGAACAGCTGAGTTTCTTCAGTCTGGTGTTATTGCTTACTCTGGACCAAGTGCCCAAATATGGACCTTCCAGCCTGGGTACCTCTAGCCTTTTTCTGAGTGTAGGGTTTGTCCACTTATGATAACACCAGTGTGGTCTGTCTAATTTGTTAGTACTGTGAGACTAGAAGCATCAGTTTGGGAATCTGAGGGACTGGTAGGAAAAAGAGATAGAGAGTGTAGAGGAATGGTTATAGTTAATGACGTGGGGCTTTTTGAGGGTAGCACAGGTGAAGATGGGGAAACTAGAGAAGTGACTAAAGCCGTGGAAGTCTTCAGTGTCTTGTTTGTCCCTGTGAGTCCTATTATGGTTGGGTGTGCTCTTTCTCTTGTGGGAGACCTTATATTACCACTCAGGGTTTCCAGGTGAGATATTGGCCCTGTGACGGCCCATGTACCTTGCCCTTCTAGGGAAGAAGGAAGAAAAGAGGTCAAGGTGGGTATACGTGCGAGGACTGTGGAGGGGGATATGAAGTTGTGAAAGTGACCTCATGAACACCGAAATGGGAAGGACCATAGTCTTGCTAACCACAGAGATTGCAGTAGGAACAGCTAAGAAAGGCCGGAGTTAAAGGCCCAGTATCACTCCCAGGTGAAGAAGAAAAGAAGGGTTAAAGTTACTAAGTAAAAAGTATTGTGTTAAAATTTTCAAGTTACAAGTTGCTGATTTATTATGTACTAATGTTACCTTGTTAAAAAAACTTCCTTCTGTTCTAATTCCAGGAACCTCCAGAGCTTTATGAAGGTAGAGCTCTCTCCATATAAGTGAAAAAGATTTGACCCCAAAATTTATCTAACAGGGGTTCGATACACTACGGAATTAAGCCAAAGACATTGAATGAAGACCATTAGAAGCTGAAGCAGAACCTGGCTGAATGACCATAAAAGATCATCTGACTGGAAAAAGTGAGAGAACAGAGAGAATGACTCTCCAATGAGTCCACAACTAGGACGAGTCATGATTCTCTCTACTGTGGTGAAGGCCAGCAAAGGATGTGATAAATGTCTACGTGGGAAATACCCATGTAGGATATTACTGAGGGTATGTCCACAGAGTGGATAGCAGCATCAGCTCCATGTGTATCAATCCCAAGGAAGTAACCACAAGTAAAGAAGAAGGAAAAACTTAATGGCTGGCAGAAAACAAAAGATAATTTGAATAAAAAATAAACGAGGTGTGTTCTACCAAAGAGCTCTAGATGTGCACCAAAAGTGATCTAAGGAACTCCATGGGCCAGGCCAAACAAAAAGGTTTGGATATCATCAAGGAGAAAGAAGTAAAAGAGATTTTAACAATGGGTATAACAGCCCTGGAGTGGGACAGGAGAAATCTATTTCTAGATTTGGTTGAAAGAATTAGTCACAAATTAAATGTTTTGTTTGTGGAGATACTAAAAACACTGAAGGGTGGCCTTGGGAGGGAATGGCCCTGTCCGCAAAGGAAATAGTAAAAATAATGACCACCGTGGGAAATCCCGTCTTAAGCCCCAGAGAATACAGAGAAACCTGGATTCTCTAGAATAAAATTATTGGAGAAGAGTGCATATGAAGAAAGGGGAGGTTGTACATGGGGCAGGTAGGTGAAATGCCTTGCAAGTAATATAAAATCATTGAAAATATGAAATCAAATGCCCAGTGGCTCCCCAAAGCACCGGAGTTGTATTGGTCCAACAAATGGGGGGCAAGGGTGTTCATACATTAAAGTAAGAAAGTTATATGAATGTATCACCTGAGAACAGAACCCCTTTAAGGCCATCCCACAGGTGGTTTAATTTTGGAACCAACTAGAAAATACCAAAGAGGGGTTTTGGGTTGCTCCAAATGGACTATATTGGTTATGCAGGAAAAAGGCATAGGCCTTCTTGCCTCTAACCTGAGAGTTGCACCTTAGGGGTAATCTGCCCCTCCTTCTTCCTGCTCCCCTGGGATGCTGGAAAGATTCTAGGAGGCCCCCTATATCATGACGTCACAAGAAAAAGGAGAGATAGAATAGGTAGAACTCGGCAGTGAGAGGAGGAAATCTGGACTCCAGGAAGTATAATATAAACGTATACTGCTGCGACTTGAGCACAGGATGGTTCCTGGAGATATCGAACCCCTATTTATATGTTAAACAGAATAATCTGCTTACAAGCTCTGTTAGACCTGATCACCAATCATACTACCATAGCAATTGACCTAACTACTCAGCAAGATCAAATGCATATCGCCTTATACCAAAATTAATTGGCTCTTGACTACCCATTAGCTGAGGAAGGGGGAGTATGCAGCAAATTTAATACATCTGAGTGTTGTTTGGACATTGATGACAAAGAGGAAATCATTAGAGATATCACTAAAGAGATTTGGAAATGAGCACATGTACCCCCCAAAAAATGGACCCCTCTATTTGAAAGTACCTGGTTGGAAAGGGGTTCCAAGGGGAATGGTGGAAAAAGGCTTTAATAATTGGGGCATTTGCTTTATCTGGACTAATCTTTCTCCCTTGTGTTATTCCATGTGTAATACAATTGGTAACCTCCACAGTAAAACCAGCTTTAGCAAACATCTCAGTGGCGCAGCAAACCCTAGAAAAGATGTTGGTGGAAAAGATGGGAAAAATCCTCCTGATAAGAAAGAAAGACCCACCATTTATGAATCCTAAAAGTCATAAGAAATTGGACAAGCAGTATCAGAAATGGAAAAACTTTATGAAAGCTATAGGAGCCCAGCATGAGCCAACTTGAGATAGACTAAAACCCATCAACAACTAGAACATTTTGATGCAGGCATAGCCCTATCAAATGATTAGAGGGAGAGAATTGTTATAACTGAATTTATCTCTGCGGTTTCAATTGTACGTCTGGGTTTGGGTTTTCTCGTTTTAGTTGTATGGTTTAGGAAAAGGGAAAAGCAAAGTATATGGGCATCTGATAGGACATGCTGCAGAATAGAAAGGGGAGGAAGAAAGGGAAGGGGGGACCATAGGGACTCCTCTGGATAGACAGCTTTGATGGCCAAACATCTCCTGAGTCCAGGCCATGGTAACAACAAATCACAGGACACCCCGTGAGGCAGGAGGCGGACCCTGGACTCGGGCCAACCCAGAGCCTGGAAGCAGGAAACACTGGTCAATGGGCAGTGACCTCGAAGGGGGGGAACCAATGGAAAGGATAGATGGTAGAATATAAGAAGGTGCTCAGAAGAACTCGGCTCCTCTGGACGGCAGATTGCTGTTCAGGGTGTACCTCTGCCTCAGTGAGGAGGAGAAGGGCTACTCCCCTCTCCTAGCTCCCCGGATTTTAGTGATTAGGTTATTTGGTTTATTAAACCAGTTAATCTCGTTCAATAGTGACTGGCAAGCAATTTATTACAGCACCCTGAGGCAGGACGTGCACTGCTACCCACAGCTTGGAGAAAAGCAGGGCCGGGTGTGGGGCAGCTTGTCGCAGCTCTCAGGCGCCTCCGAGCAGCAGCCACACTTGCGGCTGCCAGCTGCCGGCCTGTGTGCCACACGGCTCTGCACGGCGCCTGAGGCAGGCAGAGCAGGCTGCGACAGCACGGGCCTGGTGGTCTCCTGCCGTCTCTTTTGTTCCCTTTTCCTTTACAGCGGGAGGGACCAGCGGCGGCAGCGGCAGGACGAGGAGGAGGTGGCTGCCCTGACCCTTTGCTCTGTGGCAGGGCCCGGCTGGGGCTGCCCGGCGAAGGAGGGTTCCAGCTACAGCAGGGCGCTCCTCGGCAGCCCCCGGCAGCCGTCTGCGCGGACGGCGCCTGCCGCGGCCCGTGCAGGTGAGGCAGCCTGCACAGGGGCTGCCCATCCCTGCGTCTGGCTGCTGCCCGGCCAGTGTCCCCACGCCTGTCCCCCAGCGAGTGACCACTGGGCTTTCCAGCCGTGGCTTGGCCTTCTGCTCACAGTCCCTTGGCAGCAGTAGACAGGGAGTCCAGGGCAGCTCTTCACACGCTTCCCTGCTCTCCTGCAGGAGCTGCCGGCGGTCCTGCACCAGCAAGGGGCCAGGAAGGAAGGCGTCTTGTACAAAGCCGAGAGCGCCACTTGGAGAGATAGATAATACTATATTCTTGTTCAGTTTAGACTTCACACAATAAGGCAGAGTACAGAGCTCCTCTTGGTATACCTGTGGTTACATTTGCGAGAGGAGGAGAAGGAAGAGCTTATAAAAAGTCTCAGGATAGACAAATTGACAGTATTTGGAAAAAAATAATGAAGCATAGAGGCAACAGAAAAGTGCAAGCTTGCACAAGCTATTGGAACTCATTGGTGTTTTTTATCCTCTTCAATTACTTCTTTGTCTTTTCAATTTTTGACCTCTCAGGGCATAAGCTGATACGCTGTATCACACGAGAGTTTAAGAAGCAAAGACGGCCCTGTTACCTTTTGCACTATTTTGTTTGATGCGACTTAGAAAAGTATAACTGTGTGAAATGTTGGTATAAACAATTAGAGACAGCACAGTTCAAGCAACAATTTTCAGTCTTTTTGGATAAATATAGCCTGTGGATAATAAGTTACGACAGTATGGATTTAACACCAATGTCAGTCAACAAACTCATGTTTCCCATATTTTGGCAGGAGAAGCAACAGCAGAGCTGAAGAAATGGGTTTGGAGTTGGTATAAATATAAATATTTTAAAAATAGATCTCTGTGAGACACAACAAGAGAAACAGGAATTAGTAATTAGTACATACAGTTATATATTTATATACTTACAGTACAGAGAGAGTGGAACAGATATGTAAATTTAAAAAGGCTGTGGTTTCTACAGGTTTGAAAAATAGGTATTAAAGCAATAAAAATAACTCAAGCTTACCTGAATGACGAATGGTTTTTTTTATCCTGCATAATTTTTTAAAAAAATGTGTTTATACATACTTTTGTAATAAGAGGTACTCATTTACTTTACTTAAAATATTGTCATGTATTCTTATTATTTCTCGATACATTTATGCACATTTGTGTCCAAATAAATCCTATTAAAATACCATCTTAAATATATTTTTCAGCAAATGTCAAAGAACAAAATTAATATGACGTCTCAGTAAGTATGGAAAACAAGATGCTGAAAGGATAGAATAGAGGATGTATAGCCATTTATTGATTTAGCAAGAGTAGGAAAGAGATTTGAGATCTGTACTTTTTTTGTGTAGTGATGAAATCTTCAAATTCACATGAAAAATATGACTGGTATAAGAGGCACTTTGTGTTGTAGTTCTATCTTTAGGTATTATGTTGTGGGTTTCTTCTTATCTAAAAATAACAAAAAAGTATAAGACTTCACCTATTTCATTTTAAAATTCACAAAAGTATGAAGTAGCAACATTCTGTAGTGTATACTGTATGAAAAAACTACTTTTAATTCCAGACAAAAAACAAATGGGTATCCAATTTATCAGTGTGAAAATGACTTCATACTTTTCATTCAAACAGCTGGTTAAGTTGTTAGTAAATTAATTCAACTGGGCAAATTAAGGAAACAGATGTTTAAAAGACAGTTATGTTTAGGTCACCATCTACTACATTAGCAGTAGATCAAGAAACATTACATACCTACAAGGAAATGCCAATGATGATCATAAAGTAGGTATATTTTGGAATGTGGATTAATTGCACTAAGAAAATATATGGAAAAAGCTTTCTTTTAACATGTCATAGAGTAGAGAAAGAATAGCCTCTGAAGAAGATAAAAAAAGGTGGGTTTAAGAGCAGTAAAATTTATAGTAGTGGAATAAGAATATCCCAAGCAAACCAAGAAATCAACAAACATAAGGGAAACTGAAAAAATAGTAGCATATTGTACAAATCAGAAAAAAAAACCCAAGATAAATTATTTCAGAATTCATCTAGCATACTAAAAAGAAATGCATTAGCATCATCCAGTGTAAGTACTGATAAAACATCTGTAATATGTAGGAAGTAAACCCAAGAAAGAAAATAAAACTGTAAAAAAGGATCAGAGCATCACATCTCAACTCTTCAATCAATGCAGCATTAACTTTCTGATTACTGAAAGCCAGATACTTTTAGTTAAATTAAACTTTGTAATGAGCAGTGCCAAATCAGTAGAAATAGTGGAGTAATTCCAGGGGCCTTTAGAATGTCTTCAGCTACTGAAATAGGCAATATTTAAGAATTTGATTTACAAAACCTTGACACCAAAATATCAGGTCACTTTAGATAAATTTCAAACTGCAGATGTTACTTAGAAAATATAAGATTTTAATTCTGGATTGTTTAATAGTGTATTTTATTCAAATTAGGAACAGTTGTGAATAAACATAGGCATTTCTAAAATTAAGAGAATGATCACCATTTTCAGTTAACATATAGTCACTGTTGCCAATTTAATACATAAATAGTCCAAATGGATAGTGGTCTGAAATAAAAGTTCATTATAAGATGATACAACTACATATCCTAATCCATACTTCTAAAAATAGGATTTCGTTTCTGCAGTATAACTATAAGTCACACTTTGTTATATTTTAGGAACCAGTTATTTCAGAATCAGTGAGGAGCTCTGGCCTTGTTCTCTGTGCAGCTGAAGATATTTCTTGAATTGTCAATGACTTCAGCGATCTCTCTTTCCAGTCAGTGCTATGAGACTTCTTAGGGATGACTCACGAGTCACTGTAGCCCTTGTATTCACTCCAATTATTGTCAAGAGATGAGATTATTCTCCAGATAAAGAATCACCACCTTCTCTGGGCACCAATTTAAGCCCTAAATTCAGTAGGCCTTGAGTTTGAGTGGAAATTGGCTTATTTACAACCAGCCATCACAGGATGGATTCTGGCACTAGGTTGCCTTCAAGGATTTTGTCTTCTGGCTATCTCTCCTCTAGAGAGTAGTGTCAATGTAGTTCCTTTTGATGAAGACCAAAACCAATGTGATTCTTCATTAAAGCAAGCTATTTTGAGCAAATGAAATCAAGAAGGACATCCTGGAAATACCAGGGTTCTTCTTCGTATTAGTTTACATGGGGGAACTTTTCTAAGTGTTGTCCCCCGTAAGCTGAACATCCCAACTAAGCAGCAATCACATTCTTGACAAGGTTAGTACTTTCATTATAATTGAATAGCTTTTCAGTATTCTTTAACCAGGTATGTCTCTGCTTATGAAGAAATATACAGGATGATCCCACAAATGCAGATATTGGCGTGTTCTGTTTGAATAATCTCAAAACCCAGCACCTGTTAAGTTGCTCAGATTTCCTCCATGAACTGAAAGGTCATGCTCTTGTATAAGGCCAAATAATATCAAAGTGTTAATGAGTTTTCTCCATGATTACAGTCTAATTATTAATCTTGTGTGAATCCTGTGTAAAGGGAATCAGTAATACCCTGTATTAAAGCAGCTCATGAAGTTATGTGTTAAAGAATGCTTAATGGTTGGAGATCCCTGGTATGTTCAAAACCTCATTCAGACTAACATGGTATCTGATTTTTTGGCTGTCTTGTGCATATTCATATAGATGCAAACAATATTCTGCCCTGATTACTTTCACTTACCTGTGTGAGAGTCTAAAGCTATGTTGCCTCCAACATCTGAGGTTTTAAAAGCAGGGCTGAATAATGTCCTGAGGAAACTCTGTCTGGCTTCACAGCTGGTTAAGCTGGAGTTTGGCCTAGAAACTTTTTAGACCCTTTCCAAGTTATCTTTTGATACCACCGTCCTAAGATATTTGTTGATATCAGGTGAATTATCATCAGTTGTCTGGTGAGTCAGTCTCGACTGAGTGCCAGGTGTCTACCCATTCTTTTTCACTCACCCTCCTCAACTGGACAAGGGGAGAAAATATGATGAAAGTCTAATAGGTCAAGGTAAGAACAGGGACATCTTTTAGCAATTAGTGTCATGGGCAAAACAAACTTGACTTGGGGAATATTAATTTAATAATTTACCAATTCAAAATAGAGTAGCATGTGAGAAACAAAGACAAAACCTGAAAGCCCTGTCCAACTTCTTCCCAGGCTCAACTGCTCTCCTTCAGTTCAACACTTCTTCTTCCTTCTGTCTCCAGCAGTGCAGAGATATGAGAATAGGGTCTAGGATCAGTCCATAGCAGTCCTTTCACGCTTCTCCTTCCTCCTCACTTTTCTGCTGCTCGAGCATGTCTTTCCTGTGGGATACATACCTTCATGAACTGCTCCAAGGTGGGTCCTTGTTACAGGATGCAGATCTTAACTACTGCTCCAGCTGTTCCCTTTCCACTGTCCTAGGGTGACTTTATGATCCTTGTATCCCCAATTGTCTGTTCTGTTTATGTCTGCTATTATGTTCTGTATTTTAAGACTGGTTCTGAGAGTGAAGCAGGAAGAAAGAGAAGCGCTGAGTTTGTTTTCAGAAACTGCGCTCACTTCTCCACATTCTGCTCCTGGACTGTGTTGTCTGCAGCATGGACAGACTGCAGGACAGATATCTCCTTTGCTTTTAGTTGGTTTTAGCTAGCTGAGGCAGAGAAGTTCCCTGGAGTAGTGTTGTTGTGGGTTTTTTTTTGTTTGTTTGGTTGGGGGTTTTTTTGTGTGTGTGTGTTTTGTTTTGTGTTTGTTTGTTTATGTTTGTGTTTGTTTTTGTTTCTTGGAACTGTTTAAACCTGTCCTGGACTGAAAATCCCAGAAGAACACCAAAATCTCATGCCTGTGGCCCACTGGGGTCTCAGATGGCATTTTCTAGTGCCAGAGGGACTGATAAGAGACTGAGTGAGTCAAGCTACACTCCATGACAGACTTTCTGAGTTTTGCCAACTCTTTGAACAGTGAGAGATTTTATTGTTTCATATTATTCATTTTTTATGCTTGTGGATACTTTGCTTGTTAAATAAATAGTTTTTTCTTCTTTTCTCCAAGGAAATATTTTCCTGAACCAGTTGGGGGAGAGGCCACTTGGATTTGCTATACTGGAGGGGCCTCATTCAGAGGTTTTCTCCCAAATTTGCCCTAAACTAGGACATCCAGCGGGGTCAGTCCTTCAGGAACAGGTTGCTTCAGTGTGGGTCCCCCACAAGGTCACCAAACCTGCTCCACTGGCAACATACCCTTTGGACTAGTCTTTCTGTGGGCTGCAGTTTCCTTCCTGGGACCTTCTGCATCATCTGTGTGGATTCATCCATGAGTACAGGGCTGATCTCTGCTCCCCTGTGCCATGGGCTGCAGAGGCACAGCTGCCACACCATGATATCCTCCAAAGTGAGCAGAGGAATCTCAGCTCTGGCACTGGAGCACCTCCTACTCCTCCTTCTGCACTGACCTTGGGGTCTGCAGGGCTGTTCTTCAGATTTTTCTCAGTCCTCTCTCACATGTATTGTGCAGCATTTTTCCATTCTGTTAAATGTGTTATTAGAGTCACCACCATCTTGGCTGAGGGATTGGTTGACCCATCTTCCCTCTCCAGTGGCCATTCCTGCAGCACATCCTGCCATGGCCTGGACACTTGTACCTGGTACAAGTTCTGGTCAACACAATTCTAAACTTGGTTGCTCCATGTGGAGGCCCAGGAGCCTGCCACCAAGGTGTTTATGCCTTAACCCTGGAGGGGCCAAGGCACAAAGAGAGAAACACCCCTCTAGGTAGGGTGAGAAGACCCTCTCTCCAGTGGGCCTTTGTGGTAACATAGTAATGTCTTGTAGGTTCTGTTATTCTATTGGCTTGTCAAGTTGGTATCACCCCTGTTCAGCCCCTGTTTACCATTTATGTAACCCTTCCCAGAATGTTCTTCCTTCCCTCAACTGACACAGTGCCTTCTAACCCCTTAGCCTAGTCCAGCTCAATTGCTGGCACTGTGCACAGCAGGGGACGCTCTCCAGGAGCAGGATGTCCCAGGCTTAGAGCAGCAGCTCTAACACGGAAGGCTGTTAAGGCACAAGGCGGAGATAGAGGATGAGAGGAGGGTCTTCAGTGTTGTAAATCCAAGAGGCTTTTATTCCTTGGGAGGGGAGGTGAACAAAGGGAGACACAGTGACTGAAGACCCTGAACTGAGGCAAACCCATGCTTTTAAACAGGAGTGGTCTTACAGTAGGGGACAAACACCTAACCAATATGGAAAAGGTAGGGGAGGAGACACCAGTTTGGTAGATATTACAGGACCCTATGGGGAGACTCCAGGGGAGGGCACAACTTGTCACCACCAATCACTTATCAAAGACCATGGAACATTCTAGGGAAAAGGGTAAATGCATCAGGGATTGACAGGGAGAGTAGGAGGTACATTTATAGGATTGACACAGAACAATCAAGAACAAGGGGCAGTGTAAGGTAAGACTGACAATTTGATGGGGAGGAGTTAGCCAGGGAAAAAGTGGTGCAACAGGGTGGGTAACAGAACAAACCACAACACTCAATCCCCATTGGCTCAGTTTTGCTGCATTGCTTCATCCCTGTTGTCCTATTGGTTTTCCTGCTTCTTAACCACTTTCCTGCACCACTTTCTCTTATCCCTATTGGACCTTGACCCTCAAATCCACCCCTTTTGTCCTGTATTTAACCCTGTGCCCTCAGCCCAAATCTGTTCTCATCCCTGGACCCCTCCGAGGCTGTACCCTGTTCCCGAATAAACAGCTGTTGGATTATCATAGAAGGGCCTGTCCCTTTGCCGTTACAATCAGTTATTCCTAGCAGTGTTGCTTCAGGCTTAGAAAGTGCAGGTCGCTCTTAAGGCCATGTTGTTGCACACTGCAACAGCTCCAAGGGCAGAAGGATCACACAAGAAGGAAGAAGTGAGTGAATTTTTTACATTATTTCCCAAAATGGGATCCTTGTCCTGAAACATTATGTTGATTCCAAGCTGAGTATGTGTCTTGGGTTATGTAACAAAAAACCCCGTTTATTCTGTTCCATCTGTTGAAACCGGTTGGGGTGGTGTCTTCTTTATCTCTTGTAACTCCAGACGAGAGGGGGTGGATGCCTTCTGCAAATGTGCCAGCTGTTAAACCCGGGTGGAACACTGTTCCTTATCTCTTCCATGACATGTCCACCCTCTGGGGCTATCTTCTGTTAATGGGACATTAAAGCTCACTAATAACATGACACACTACATCATCCCATTGTGAGATGCTCCATCCAGTGGGGGGAGCCAAACCGTTCCCACCTAGATAAAAACTGAGGTGTAAGAACACCAGGCACTCTGGTTTGCCACGGATTCCGAAAGGAAGACTGGACCCATGCCGCTACTGGATCTCTTTCTAAAGGACCATCTTTACTCCAACAGAACTACATCTGCCACTCCAGAAGGGCTTACTTTGGACTTCTTCCAACACCGTGACCAACAGGGTGTCAGGTTGTATTTCTGACTCTGTTTTCAGAATGTTTTCATCCTTCTGACTCAGGGTTTCTAGGATTTTCTGTTTGTTTTGTTTGCTTGTTTTTTGTACTACTACATTTGTATTCTTAATATTTCTAGAAAGAAACTGTTACTCTTATTCCCAAATCTTTGCCTAAAAAGCCTTTAATTGCAAGATTATAATAATTTGGAAGGCGGGGGTTTACATTCTCCATTCCAAGGGAAACTTCAGCTTTCCCTGGCAGATACCTGTCTTGCGAAACCAAGACAGTATGCTTTCTTTGAAAGCTTCAAAGTAGTAGATGAAACAATCCATTAGGAAGACCCAAATGTTTTTCTGAAAAGGTCGGAATTGTTTCAGTCAGCTATCTGCCTCTTCTGCCAATCCTTACATCTTTTACAAAAAGCCATGGATCACTATGATTAGTGATATAGTTAATATTGTCATCTAGTTTTCTTTATACCTCTGTTGAGAGATTAGTACAAATAAAAGGCTTCTACTTATTTTTTTTTGATGGTACAGAGAGCAGCAAACAGAAACACAGCATTAATTTTTACCTGGTTGTCCTGGCGTGACTTTTTGATGCTTGTATCCCCAGTTGTCTGTTCTGTTTATGCTTTATCTTAAGTTCTGTACCTTTAAGACTAAGTAATTCCTGATAAGTAACAGCTGTGTTAATTAACCAATACAGCCTTTTCCCTGATGAGTAACAGCTATATCCAATAAGGATGAGTGAGATAAAAGAGGGGGTTAGCTGGTAAGGGGAGGATTATCATGGAGGCGCAACCTTGAGGAGCATGAAGTAGAGACTCATGAAGCAGGATCCTGGAGAGGGAGAATCACTGCTGTGCGACAAGTTCTGTGAGCAAAGGGGGAGAAAGAAGATGTGTGGAGTTTGTTTTGAAAGCAGCATTCACTCCTCTGCATTCCTGCGTCTGGACTGTGCTTGTCTGAGGCATGGACAAGCAGTGGCTCAGAGACCTGCTTTGCTTTTAGTTTTAGCTAGCTGAGGCAGAGAAGCTCTCTGGACTTTTTCTTGGGACTGTTTAAACCTGCTCTGGACTGAAAAACCCAGAGGAGCACTGGGGAACCCACGCCTGCAGCCCACCAGGGCCTGGACCTCCAAAAGGATTGATGAGGGACTGAGAGAGCTGAGCTACCCATCCAAGTACTTTCTGAATTTACCATCTCACTTCAGAACCATGAAAAGTTTTACTGTTTCATATTATTAATTCTTTATGCTTGTGGGCACTTTGTTTGTTAAATAAATAGTTTTTTCCACTTTTCTCTGAGGAAGTTCTTTTCCCAGACTGGTTGGGGGGTGGGGCCGTTTGAGTTTGCTCCCCAAAGGGACCCCATTCAGGGGTTCTCTCACAAATTTGCCCTGAACCAAGACACTGGTAAACGTAGTAGCATTATAGTCTGTACAAGCACCCATCTATAAATATGCAAGGAATGGTGCAGAACTCAGCTACAACCATCAGTTGGGTTAATAGACTGCAAGGTACAAATACACAGCCATTCAAAATGGTATTTCAGGTATGCTGTTCTGGTAATGAATTAAGATTCTAGGAATGCAGGCCCTATCAACACATCACAAACTTGATATAAAATACACATACAAGCAAATTAAAAATTCATTGTGGTTATTCAGCGCTAGCAACAATGGAAGTTATCAGTCAACTTGGTATAAGGAATACTGAACACCGTAAGTTGTAAAGAAAAAGCAATTCTGTAGATCTAGTAATAGAGAAGGAATGGCTTAATCTCATTAATCTTCTCTTCACAGATGCTGTGTATAGAGTCCTTGTATCCTTGTAGCACTGTGTATCAGTCCCTGGCAATCTGTGCTATTCTGTAATGTGGTGGATTTCAGAATATGCATATGTTAGAATAATACTGCATTTTAAATGCTGTGTAAGCTGTAACATTCCTACTTTTGCATCCTAGAAAATAAAATAATGTCCATAGTGTAATCAATATGTACGTAATATTTAGTGTGTTAAAAAGGGGTGTACACTTTGATTCACTCAGGATCACCTATGAACATCTAATGTTCATACATTGGACACATTGTTCTCCAAGACTGACAAAACCCCATTTTTATTTTCATGGTATAGAAAATGTACCTTCATTTTTATGTTCAGGTTTGAGGGAAAAGAACCTCCAAACATTGAAAAACCTCAAAACCATATGAGCAACCTAAAGCATGCCTTGCTGTTTAACCCATGTGCTTAGGAGGAGCTACAGTGAGACAGGTTACCAGTTCCCTGCTGGAAATACCAGAAGCTCACCTTTAAAAGTTGTGTTTTACTGTGCAGCAAGGTAGGAAGCCAGGCCATGAGTGCAGCTTGGGTTTTTGAGGAGCGAAGGAGGTCTGTGGAAGGAGATGAAGGGGAGGAACACCCATGGTGCTTAAACCAGGCTCCTGTTGCCTTCAAGGCAAAATATTATATCTGAAGATAAGACCTGTGCAAGCAGCATTTGCACTTCAATTCCTTCAAAGTTGTTTACATTTTCATGACCTCATTTAATACTCTTTTTCTGTCCTTGTTTGGCAGGGTGAGCTCCAACAGAAGCAATTCCTCATTAGAGCATTTTAATAATACTTTCATCCTCTTTCTCTTTTTCAGTTTATATGCTCTTTTCCTCCACTTTTCCTTTTATTTCTCTCTTCTCTGATGTGCCTCTCATAGCTGCTTTTATTTTCCTAGCTTTCACCTCTGTATGGTATACCTACTTTTCAGTTCTTTTCATACCAGCAACAAACAGATGTTCTTTCTTCTCCTCCTCCTCTTCTTTCTCCTGCACTTTTCTTGTATACTCCCCTCTCCTCCCTTATGCTGGAAATTGAGTTTTTCCTTTTTTGTTTCAGCTAGCTGAATGTTAACATGGCCAAGTAATTTGAACTTAGAAGTGGGGTGGCAGTAAATTAGATTGTTATACAGACTGATGAGGAGCACTAGGTATAGTTGTACTGTTAAAGCTTGTGTCAGACATACACTATGAGAATATGAAAGACAGCAGTACCAAGACTTCAAAAATGCTCTGAATCTCTTATTTATCTCATCCATTTATTTGAAAAACACTGAGTGCTAATAATTTTTATTCTGAGTGGAGGATGAGGTCTGTAATTTCCTTGCTTTATTAAGGAACTATATGTCCCATGCAGGTCACATTTACTTTTTTTTTTTAGTATTTCTTAAGAAGAGACTCAAAGGCTAAAAAAAGATACATAGGAACATGTCAGTTAGTTGTAACCACGCTTAGAAACTTCCAGAAAAGGGAAAAACTTTCCAGATTGTCCTGTTGTTCAGCCTGATTTAATAATTCCAGAAAATATGCTTTATCAGAGTAAGTTTCTGGCTTCTGCAGCAAGAAACATGCCCCATATTGAAGAAAATGTGATAAACACAAAATCAATTAGGCAGTTTAGTGGTCCTGCCTGACTTTGAACAGGAGCAATCCCTCTGCAAGCTCAGCATCACTCAATCAGAGACTGATGTTGGAGCTTGAGGGAATCATTCTCATCCATCTGTTACCAAAAGGAAATTTGAAAGGAAGACACAGCAGGCGACATGTGACATGCTTTAGTCTGTATCTTCTCATATTAAATATCTGAGTTTACAAGATATATGACAACCTGGTTATTTCCTTAATCAGTTGCAGGGAGCTGCTTAAATCTCTTTGCTTTTGAAATCAACATAGATAAGTGTAGTCACTGAGAAAATTATTTATTTCTACTAATTTCCTGCAGCATCCCATCACCACCCTCTCATTATAGCTCACAATAAGTGATGTTCTCTAGATGATAACTGTACTTCCTGCTTTCAAGCTTCAGCTTAAGAGCACTGCTTAGCCAGAAAGGGCAATTCTTCACACAAATCATATTAGAAAATATCTAGATTTTCAGATTGTCCAAAACTTGAAGTGTTGCTGCATACTACAGGTGCTACTATTTTAGTATACATCTCACAATAGTAGAAATTGAGATTAGCTACATGAGAATGACAGGTTTAAATTAGAAACTATGTTTAGGATTAGCGTTGAAAATCACAACTGAGAATGTGGCTGTAATATCCAAACATTGGAAGAGAGAATAAATGAAGATCTAATACCTGTAAAAAATGGACCTGAATTTATAAAAATTAAGGTTCACAGTAGTAAGTTTATTAAACATAGAAGCAGTCAGCTGTTTTCTCCATGAGAACTTCCTACTGATGGCTTGTATATGTAAACATTTTCTTCTATGTGTAGGAAATGCTTCCTATATAAAATGTTTGTCTTAATTGACATCTATGTCACTCTAAATGAGGTCTGGACTGGTTGCCTCCCTGATCTGGCTTGGAGCTCTGCCTGGGGGATGTCTTCTCAGTCTCTCCTAGCCTTGCCTAGGTCATTGCTTAAGTTTATTGTGTCCCTGGATTTATTGCATGGCATTTGTAGACATCTGTCTAAGTAATCTCAGTGGAATAGTATTGACTATCTCCAAAACTTACATCCAGAAAGTGACAGAGAGGCAGAGGCGATGATTACAAACGAACGTCCTTTTTGTTGTGTTTGAACAATGTGAGGCACAAAAGGCAGCAAACTGTTAAACTGAGTCCTGTCATTTGCCAGCCAGCATGGCTAGCCTGTCTTTGGGAAAAAAATATCCTTTACTAAGTACTCAGCGCAACTGCTTTCCACAAGAATATCAGAGTATATCTGGTGCCTTGGAACAAGCATAGCACCAGCTTCCTGAGATGTAGGCTTTGGCTTGCCATTGTTCATTGTCTTAGCCCAAAGATGCACATCTGGAGCTATTCAAGTGGGATAGGAGAAAATATAGTAGTTTGGAGACAATAATCTTTTTGTGTTTAAGCATAGATCTACTCAGTTGTGCTTTATTAAGAAAAGTGACAGTTTATCCACTAGGTAGTATTCTTTGAAAAAACTCTTCTCTGCAAGAAGATCACCTCCCAAACATCCACACATCTTTCACAGCCTCTGTTTTTTTCTGCAGATTGGGGCTACAAGATACTGCTTTAAATTGCAAGAGCACGACTTGAAGTACTGAAGAGAATGCTTGGTTTTGCTTCCTATTGGATACGAAGTTAGTTTGTTACATCTTGCCACCCAATTACCTCACTATAAAACTTATTATGTTCTGCCAAGGAAGCTAAGCATAAGCAAAACAAAACAGGATCATCTGGTTCTTCTTTGCATAGGGTTAACTTGTCAAAGTCTTGACAGACACTTTGTAAAACCACATCACACACAAAATTAGATTCAATAAACAGTAGCTAAAATGAGATTTTTTTTTCTTGCTTTGATAAAAATGTACAGATTTTTCAGTTTCTAATTTTAGCTCTATAGTTTACAACAAATATCCTGAAAGCTTTATTTTATATTTTTGGGGGGTGGAGGAGGTATAGTTAATGCCATGTTTTCTTATTAATAAATCAGCAAATGAGAGGTGCTAATTATTTCCTCGATTGTTAAGTGTGTATCTGTAGTGTTGAAATCTTCAGGGGTCTTGTTAAAAGTGTGAAGAAAATCAAGAATTGATTGTCACTCAGTCCCATGTCAGTTCAGAGGACCTCAAGGTATTTATTGCTACAGAATTACTAATATATGTAATTACCTGTTCAAGTTTATTTTGTGGCCTTCTAAGATTGTTTTGGTTTGCTTCATTTTGTTTGTGTGGTTCTTTTGTGTTATCCTTGTGCTGTATATCTGAACTTTGGCCTTTCTGTAACATTTCTTGTAATTAAGTGGTCTTAACTGGCATGTCTTACTTTAAGGACTCTAAATGTATTGTGTAGAGCATGTTTTATATTTCATGCAAAAACGTTGACAAAAACGTCAATGTTTTTGCAGGAAATATAAAACTGATTAATATCTGAATAAATTTATTTTCACAGTGTTTTTGACCATAGATTCTAAAGGTGCAGTGGGTGCATAAATGTCTAACGTGTAGTAGTAACACAGACTCCAGACAAATCAGTAGTTGACAGTTGTGTAAAGCCTTTCATTAGTGAAATGAGAAATGTTAATTCATGCACCATTGTAACAAACTTTTGCCTCTAAATACTGTAAAATGCTATGTGGAAAGTATTCTTTTTCAATCAAATGCATGATTTGCATGCTTTGCTCATCTTTTTGGGTGGAAGAGCCACAAATAAGTAGAGTTTTTAATGATGTTGAAGCTCTGGAGAACCCCTGTGGCAGGGCTGAGGACACGTGGGCAGTGCAAAACCAGAGCAGTGCAGTGCTGCTGAGGGAGTTGTACCTTATTTTTCCTGTAAAAACCAGAGACTCTGCTGGACAATAACTATTGAACAGTTGTCTCAGTAATAATTTTTTCTTTAATGGAAGATACATTTGGGGCTGTACATGTAGCCCAGAGAGTATGTACTGTTTCACTGTGTTTTCATTTTAATCTTCTTGCATTAGACCTCAGTGCTTTTTCTCTTCTCATTCTTTGAGCAGGGAACTGAGTCCAGGAGACTTGTTTTTACATGTAAAGAAAAATGAAGAGCTTGCTTTGTGCCTCCCTTAAACTTTTCTCTCATTCCCTGGAAGCCCACGTGGATAAAATTGCATCCTTACATATCAATGGATAATAGTGATAGGTAAATGACACTGGTAACAGCTCAAGCAAATCATCGTAACTCTTACTACATGATCAACTTCCTGACAGCAAATGTTTGTGAGGAAAACTGCGTAAAAATTAGGGAGAAAGCAGATATGCCACCATGTGTCCTTTGGGCAGTCTAATTGCTGGTATGTTAGAATATGGATATGTCACTTCATGTATAGGAGTCCTTGTGGTGTCATTGTGGTGCCTTGGTTAAACAACCTCACGAAAAATTCTGCATTACAGTTAAAATGGAACATTTTAATGAGGGTGTACTGGATCACAGAGACTGCAGTGAGTTCTGCTGGCTACTTCATCAAACAGGCAATAGACAAAAATGTCTTATGCCCTGATCCTGTACTTACATGCCTGAATTAAACACGTCCATAAGTGTTTGTGTGATGAGAGCTTACGTCAACAAGTTTCCCTCTGCAGTGCTTGACCTGTGTTTTTTCTTGTAGAGAGAAGTAAAAAGGAGCTGTTTCCTAATGGGTTTGGAAAACAGACCTCAGGATCTTCACAAATTGTGAGTTGGCCTTGATACTTGAAATACTGAGGCAGGGCTGATCTTCTGTTACATGGAGCTCCAAGGAAAGAGTGGGCCCTACATTTTTGCCCCCTGTTTTTTTTTTTTATTTCCCAAGCTTTTCAGGGCTCATACTGTTTCATGGTATAGATCCCGTCTATTCCATCCCCCCTCCTCTGCTCCCCCGGTGGATTTTCTCACTTCTTAAGTTCAGAATCCCCTCCCAGGTGTTCACCTCAAGTAGCAGGTTCTGGTAATGCTGCTTTATCAAATGCTTAGCTGTCAGCAGTAGCTGGCTAGGAGACAAAAAAATGAGTTAACTTCTCTGTGCGCTAAACACTGGCATTAGCTCAACATGACTGCGTATTTTGTATTTTCCCCATGGACCAATCAGCTAATGTGCAGCAGCACAAAATGGTTCTTCAAAAAGACAAGACATGAAATAGTTCACTAGGACATCTTATAGGCAACATATAACCCAGAGCAATATTGATAAAACTGCTCAGCTTTGGGATTATGACTGTAGCTATATGAACACTTATAATGAAAGATTTTGAAGCAGTTTTGAGTTCGTTGAGCCCTCCCTCTCACTTGATTAACCAGTGATTTACACATCTATAATGACTTTGACTGACTTAGGGGGTAATTTATGTCACAATGTGCATGATATATGGATCTAAATAGACTAAAGAGAGGGCAAAAGAACCATCTGTTCTCTAGAAAATCGTCTGCTGTCAGAGGGGCTCAAGAACTGTTTGAAAAATGTGTTTAGAAAGCCATTAGTAAATTTCCTAAATTTTCTGTGCTTTCTGGATGGCATTCTCATAGGGTACATATTGCCCACAAAAAAGGGTTAGGAACTCGAATTTTTAAACTTTGGCTAGCCTTGATAAGACTTTCTAGGTCTTTCAAAAGGCTTTGTTTTTATGAATGTATATAGTGGGTTTTGTCCCAATCTTCCCAGTGCTCAATGGAGTATTTTTTTGCAGCTACAGGATGGATATGGAGATCCTAATACCCCAAGGTCGAAGTCCAAACATGCAAATGAGAGTGGCGTTTCTTGAGATCAGCAGAGTTATATCGAATACAGGTGTTAAAAAGCAGACTTACCTACATACCTAGGAGAGTTTGTCAACATAATTTCCTTGTGCCCATCTCTTATGTCACACGAACAAGTTAATGACCATAAGAAAAACAGTTCTGCATGTTCTTAAATTCACACATGTGAACTTCTTCAATAAGACTCATACATAGAGATTCACATAAGTGCACAAGCACTTATGGGATCAGGGCTTAACTTGTGTAATCCCTTTTCTACCTGAGAGGGAAAAATCCTGGAGTGTATGTAAGCACAGCAATGAGAGTGCAGAGGTGGATTGTGGTGTGCTCCAGAAACTACAGACAGCAACTGCAAAGGCAGTTGGAGGTTCTCTTGTGTTCCTCCTTTTCTTTGTTGGTTAGGTTTTGTTTTCAATTTTTAAAATCGGTTTTATATAATTTATTTATTTGTTTTTAATACTACAGAGCCGTTGCTTTGTAAATTGAACGTACCTGTAGCAAGCTCAGTATTTAACAGCATGACGGAGAATAGACTTCCGACCTAGGGTACTTTCGAAAATTCAACCTCGGCTGGACCCTTCACTAGTGGTGTCTCCTGAAGCGCTTCTTCGTCAAGTGCAGAGCCAAAACCCGCTCCCAGACCTCACGCCCGGCGGAGCGGAGCCGGAGCAGCCCGCAGGGGTCAGTGCTGCCGCGGAGACCGGAGCCGCGGCCGCCGGGACAGGCAGCGGTGCCCGGCGGCGACGGGGACAACCGAGGGGCGCGGGCCGGGATCATCGCCCCCGCCCCAGGGCAGAGGGCAGCGAGGGCCCGGGCCCGGAACGCCGGTGACATCCCTTGCGATGAGGCGACGCGGTGCCGGGCAGGTGCCGTCCGCCGCTCTCCGCCCCAAAGGCGCCCCGGGGGGGCCCTGCCCAGCCACCGGCAGGACGCGGCTGGCGCTGCCTGGCCGCCGGGGCTCTCTTCTCTCCATCCCTCCGCCCCCGACGGGGAGGAGACGAGCGCGGCCGGCGCCCCTCCGCACGGCCGCGGGCAGCCGGAGGAGGCAGCCTCGCGTCGGCCGGGCACTGTCACCGCCCTGCTCCGCCCTCAGGGTCCGCGGCCGGAGGTAAGGCGCTGGCCGGGCGGGGACCACCCCCACACCCCGGCTGCGGCGGCGTAGAGCGCTCCCCGGGCCAGCTCCTGCACACAAAGGGGAGGCGCGGAGTAGTGCGCAGCCGGGGCGGAGGACGAGGCGGGTGGGAGGCTTGGTACTTCCCCAGGGGGGCAGCGGCGGGGGAACCGCCGTGACAGCCGGGCGCGGACGAGGGCTGTGCCTTGGGATCCTTCCTAAAAAAGCCGCCGGTCTTTTCCTCTCCCTTCCCCCAGAGCGAGCCCGGCAGCCCCGTCCAGGCTGTTCCACGGGATGGCGGCGGGCCGCCCCGCAGGGCTGGGCGCTGCGCCCTAGCAGCCGCCGGGCTACATCCGCGCAGCCGGGGCGCGGAGCCGGGCGCAGCCCAGACCCGGCTGCGCCTCAGCCCCTCTCCGCCGCCGTCTGGGGCTCGTCTCGCCTCCCCGCCCCGTCCCCGGCCATCGCAGCAGGCATGGGCTGTTTCTGCGCGGTCCAGGAGGAATTCTACTGCGAAGTTTTGCTTCTGGACGAGTCCAAGCTGACCCTGACCACACAGCAGCAGGGCATCAAGGTAAGGATGCCGGCGGGGCTGCGGAGTGCGATGCGGGAGAGCCCGCGGGTCTGCCCGGCGGCGGTCGCTTCCCGACTGCGCTGCAGTAGCCGGGAGGGCGGCGGCGGCCGGAAAAAGGGGTTTCGGAAGGCGAAGCAATAACGTCGTAACTTTGCTTACGGTGGCGCAGAGGACAGATGGATAAGGGTGACGCGCGCCGGTGGGGCAGATGTGGCTCTGGGTGGCTCCACATCGAGATAGTGACTTAAAGCGAGCAGGTGCCGACCACCCCGTGGCACTCGGGACGCTCGGCGCAGAGGTATTGTTCTGTACCTGCCACGCCAAATGGAAAGAGAAGAGGGCGGCTGTGTGCACGGCGCGCTGGGCGGCCGTGGTTAGTCGCTCCTCGCTCTCTGTGCCTTGGGCCGTGCCCGCCCTGGGACGCGCTCTCCCGGGAAAAGGCCGGCTCCCGAGCGCAGGGGTGAAGGTCCAGCCGCGTCCCCAGCCGGTGTCCCGTCGCCCGGCCGGTGGGAATAGCTCCTGCGCCGCTGCAGCACGCTTAGCAAGGATGAACTCTTCAAAGTAGTCGTCTGCCAAGCGCTAATGAGCCCTGAGAGAGCGTGTGAAAACTGGGATTTTTGGAAAGGCCCTTAACTTGGTCCTGTTTGGTTAAGCCTGATGATAGCTGATGGCATGTCACAGACGGTTGAAATTCTTGTTCCAAAAGCCGGGAACATTAATTTATTAGTGATGTAAAAACGTGGTTTCAGTGTGGTATCAGAAGGAAAAAAAAAAAAAAAAAAGAGAAAACACAAAGAAAGAAAGAAAGAAATTAGTCCTTCTAAAATTTATTGTTGGAGAAGGCTGACGAATATTGCCTAAGACTTCCAAAGAATAAAAATCTGTATGCCTTTATGTTTTAGCTTGAATGAGTGAAGCTTGGTGAAGCAACTGGGGAAAGGAGGCTCTGAAAGGTAGTGGGCGAGGGAGTTTGCATTGAACGATATATTTTCAAGTGTAATCAGTGGTATTACCAGGTCTGCAGGTATTCAGAATTTCCAAGCTTTGCTGAATCAACTGCCTGCGGATAGGCTCATAAATCCATGCTTGGCACAGAGGAGTAAGCAAATCACGGTGATGCTGGAGTTCAGTACCTCTGTAGGGTCTTTGAAGTCTAAGTTTAGACAGTTCTGAAAACCCTTAGCATTCTGTGTGCAGATGTGGGTATATTATGCATGCGTATGTGCTTTTGTGCAGTAAATGTGCAGTCATAGAAGTATGTTAAGAGAGTAATCTGCAAAGATAGTCCTATGGTTAGTCTAATGAAACTAAAGCCTGAAAGTGAAGGCTTTGTGCACTGTCTGATAAAAATTAGTGTCCCATGGGAAAGAAAGAGTCTGAAGATGTAACTTCTTTCCAAGAATGCATGACTTGCAGTCTTGGGAACTATTTAGGTTAACATGAGGGCGTGGTTTCCTGCCATTCTTAGTGTGATCTGAATGTGGTACAATGCTGAATATTTCATCCCTTTCACCTGGTCGTTCTTGAACCTAACCACAGAACAGTCATGGAATCAGTTGGAACAGTGTGTGGATCGGACAGGAAAAGTTCGTTAACATTTTGGCATAGGCACTTACACTACAGAGTGGGACACTTTAGGGAAGGGAGAATCTCCCTTATTGTAGCAGTCTGTTCTCTGTGTTTTCTTTTTCTTTATTTTAAGATTAAGTTTGAACACGGTGAAGCCAAATGCCAGTGCTGTAGCTCCATGAGCCTTTGAAAATCCAAAGAAAGGAACTGCAGAGCTCTCTCTTAGCCAGTGGTTTTCCACCATGGTGCCCTCACTTGCCTTTATACCTGTACAAGTGTTTGTGCAGCTGTGCATGAAGAGCAGCTCCTGTCCAGCTGAAGGGTAGCTGCTGGTTTGCTTTTTGCTGGGTGAGCCTTCACCTCTGTGACCTGGTCTACTTCTCAGCTGGAGAACGGCAGAAATGGCTTTTTCAAGTCACTCCTGGCTTCTGTAATTTTAGACTGCTCAGGGTATATTCATGTTGTTGTTATTCTGCAGCTTTCCAGTGGTGTTATATTATTAATTCCTAGTGAAACAAAAAGAAAATTGTCATTTTCTGTCATGCTTTGTCATTTTAACCTTGACATACAAATGTTTTATTTTAAATATTTTAAAATGTACTCATGCAAATGCAGAGACTTGTAATTTTTTATTACTGTTTTTTTAATTTTTAGTTTCTTTTAAATTGGCACGTCAGCTTTGGCACCTTGGTATAGGTTTTAAAAGTTCTTGTGTATTTTATTTTAAAACAACCTTAGATCTACAGATTCTTGATGGGATTCTCCTTTTGTAATTTTCACTTTTAATTTGGTTCAGAGCTACATGGGAAACAAGCTTTTAGTATTCTTTCGCATATCTTGATTTCTTACAGGAGCAAAGTTTTTAAATGGTTATACTAGCAGCTTTGTTCTTCTGTTTTCCCCCAAGCAGATGCATGTCTGCTAGAAATAAAAACCAGCTCAACAGCTTTTTTTTGCTATCTGTATACTTGTTTGATATTAGTGGGTATAATCCTACTTGCTTTGAAGGGTGAAGGCAGTGCCCTCTAGGAATCTGAGCCAAGTTTGTTTCTTCAGGGATTTGGATATGAAGTAGATACTTGTGTCCAGAGAGTTTTGCAGATGCATTGCTTAGTTTTTATAGTGGTTATTTCTGGCTTGTTATGCTTGGCAGCAACTCTACTCATCAGAACATGATGTTTTTTAATTACAGTTTCATTGATGCATTCTTCATACTACAGTGGGCTTCAAATTGCACTTCACATTGAAACAATGAGCAGAGGTGACAAGACAGATTTTGAGTGCAGTTTAGGGATACTTTTCTCTGTGGACTTCAAAGAGCTTGTTAGGGAAAGGAAAGAATTTGTTTTCTTCTGGCTCCCAAGTGGGGAAGCTGAGATGGAAAAAGGTCGAGCGGCCTTTTCAAGGTTGTAGACAAGGAAACAACTTCCATTCCCTATTTAGGCTGATAGTGACTGACCAGCCATGGGCCATGTCTGGAGGGTTTTGTGAGGATCTCTTCCGTATAGTTCCTCAAACTAAATTTTGCTGCTCAGGTTGGGGGTGGTGGTGGTGTTTTTTTTTTTTGTTTTTTTTTTTTTTTTTTTGTGTGTGTGTGTATGTGTTTTTGTTTTGCCATTATCAGCACTGTGTTGCTGTTCTCCCTGCCTGTCTTTGTGGTTCAAGGTTAGAGCACTGCTCTATGGAAATGTGAAAGCTGGTTCTCCAGCACTGAGGCTGATCAGAATTCAGTAATCAGGAAACACCATCAGGTATCTCATAATCTAAATTTTTATATTTCCTTATAGTACATTAACAGAGATATTCTGGAGTGTACATGCATTGAGATAATAAGATGATGCCAGTTGTTAGTCCCAACAATTTTGGGATTGAAGAGGCCATTTACCAGGTTCTCGTACAGTTTGTCTAGTCAAGGTATATGGCCTCAGATGGGGACAGCTTTTCCTCTTAAAAGGATGTTCAAGTTTTCAATTAGGAAATGGATTTTTGCTAAAGATGTGGTAAGAATCAGCTGCCAGCTGAAAAATATTCACTTTTCCAGGACTGCTACTTTGTCTTCTCTTCACACAGACTAAACAATAACTTAGACATTTTTATGTTACAGTACAAGCCGTAGTTCATCTGTTGATGTCTCAAGACATGTCAGTGGTCTTTTGACATGATACCTGACTGAGGGGTTGTGGGCATTATGTATTTTGGTACTGTTAAGAACTGAATTCCAATTGTCCTTGTAAGCAGTTGTCTGTCTTATTGCACAAACTTGTTTTTGGAGGTTAAGGAAAGCCTCTGTGGTCCCTTAAAAAATAATGCCTTGAAAACCTACTTGTGATAAGCTGTCCCAGAAAGAGTGCTCATCTTGTAATGTGTATGTTACAGGAATCTAAGAACCCTTTCCCCCCGTTTTTTCCTGAAGGAGCTAAAAATATTATGAAGCATCTGTATTTCATGTTTGCATCTCTTTGGTTGGAATAAAGATGTCAAAAAATATTAGCTACTTCTACAGTGAAGAAGCTCTCTAGTCTTAAGCCATCTGGTCATTGTACCTTTGAAGTATACTCCTTGAAATTCCTCTCTGAGCACAGTTTTTATGTTCTGTTTAGATTGACAAGGATGATGGGTCAACAGCAGTATTTCATTAGAAGAGAAATGATGAACAAGAAAGAGACACAAAGTCTTCCTGGGAGAAGTATATGTTCTGTAATATTATTTTCTTAGGTAATATCATTTAATAGTGGTAATCTGGCCACCATACCACTTACTTGATGATTTACTGAGAATTTAGCCAAAGGTTGTTAAAAGAAAAAAATAAAAAGCAAACTTGAAATAAAGAGCGACCGATATTAAGAACTGTGCTAAATAACTGGATATGTAAACAGCATGAGTGGGTTCATCAGAGTATGGCACATATTGTTAAGATATTTATGGGATAATTGGCAAAAGGATTCACTATGATCTATAGAAGCAGGTAAACACACCATTTCTTAGAAAGTTTTCTGTGGATTATTCTGGTATTTTTCCTTTGTGTCCCTACCTTTTTTCCCATTTGTTTGGTTTGATTTTTGTTTGTTTGTTTGTTTTGTGTTTGTTTTTGTTTTGTTTGGGTTTTTTTCAGTCCCCAGTTAAGCTAAGCAGTTCCCGACTTCTTGTCTTTAAAATATAGTACATACAGAAAATGTGGGCTGCACTTTTGCGTCAAGCTATTTTAGCTCTAGGTACACCAAGGAGTCAATCTGGGAATGATGGGGATCTATTTTTTTTTCCCGGAAAAAATGCTTAATGAATGCATTTGATAGCAGGGAATAGAATCTTATTAATAGAAAGAACTACATTGTGTTAATTATTTTGAGAGGTAGCATTGAAAGTCAAATTGGTAGTAATTTGCTGTGAATATGGAATGTTCATGTATTGTGGTTTGAAAACAAACCAAGTGAGAGGCTCTAAGTCAGAAATACAATTTAATGAGAAGAAAAGGGAAAAAAATAAAATAAAATAAAATAAAATAAATGCAACAATACAAAAAGAAAAACCACTGACAGAGTCAGAAGACAACCTGAGCAGGGTGATGGAAGCAGTCAGTCCAGACGAGGTGGTCTTCCTGAAGCAGTGATCCCGTAGAAAGGTCTGGTATCTCCAGCCCTCTGGGAATCCAGTGGGTGAGGGCTGTTTGTACTGTTCCAAATCTCTGCTTATATCCAGGTGAGAATGCTTGGCTCCTCCCCCTGGGCAGAGCATCTTGCAATGGGATGATGAGTCCTACAGGGGGTCCTTGATGGCCCATTAAAGAGAGATAGCTCCTGGAGAGAGTTATCTATAAGCCATGGGCAAGGCATTGATGGGCCATTAACAGAAGGTGGTGATAGAATACATCCTAAACTACAACCCAAGACATAATGGAAGTGATTTCTGCTGGTTTATTCTTTTACATTTTTCTAGAAAAGGAAAGCATCTTTTTGTGAGAAATTCTTTAAATTTTCTGGTTACACTACTTCAGAAATCTGAAAAATCTTTTTAAAGGTAGATTGCTGTTGCTTTCCACCTATGGTAGTCCACCACCTACAGTAATTACTAAACTGTAATATCAAAATTCAACTGTATTTAACAATATTTTCCTCTGCCCTCTTTGGTATTGATTAATAAAGACTTCCAAGGCAGATTCCTCTAGTTGATTTGAAAAGAATAGTTAATAAAAGGTGAATTGATTAAAAGGATCAGTCCCATTTCAATCTTGGTCCGATTTCAACCTTGTAGTTTATTTTCTTTATAAAGCAAGTTTTCTGCTATGTGTAAATATTTTCCATAGCAGCAGGAAAATTACATGGACAATATCATCCAATTCCAAGTGTGAATAAATATTCATGTAATCCTTTAATGTTGTAGACACTATACATATACATTGTCTGTAGCAAAAAGAGCAAACAAATGTAAACAAAAAAGGAAGTTATTGAAAATCCCTTCCATATCAGAAAGGTGCTAGTGTTTCTTAAATTTCTGTTATGGGTGTAAAATGGTCATCTGATTGCACATTCATGACCAGATGGTTTATGTGAAATTTTGCACTATTTGATCTTCCAAAAATGGATGGAAATAGTGCACAATTCTAGTTTACGAAGAATGAAAGAACAAAAAGGCTCATGAACATTTTTCTTAATTCCTCTGCAAAAATTGCTGTTACAGATTTGAAAGAGATTACTAATATCACCAGTATCTTTACAGATGAGGCCAGCAATTTTGAATACCCCACGGAATAACCATAAAATGAACAAACACTGAGACACTTTATTTTCCTTAAGTGCACTTAACTAAATTAATGAAACCAGCACAACAAGAAGAAGGAAATCCATTAAATTCTAAATAAAGTTATGTCTTAGTTAGCCTGGGGTTTGGGTAATAGCATTTTCAGAGGTGTCTGTTCTTCTGTTTTCATTGAGCAGTAATTTCATAGTATGATCAGGGCACATGTAAGCTGTATGAGGCTGCTTTTTTATTGTACAGTTTTGGATTTATGTAACATGGATTGAGCATTTCTTATATTAAAGTATTTAGTATAGTTAAATATCATTTCTTTTTATGTTATTCATTTTATTTCATTAAAATTCTGCACTAAAATTCAGCTACAGAAATGCAATCCTTTCCTTCCAAAAAGAAAACTACTAAAAATTGTCACATGATATGAGGAGAACTTTTGAAGAGACTGAACTGGGAAGGTACTTCAGAAAAAGAATGTCTTTAAAAGCTAAAATTTTATGTCACTTCATGCTGTAAAAATATCTGTTTTCAAGATGATATTGAACACATAGGAGAAAAAGAGAAATTATGTATTGCTCATGTTGCATCATTACTAATATCTATATTTTTGTTAGAAAGATGAGAGATGACTTGCCAGGTTTTTTTTTTTTTAGATTTATTTTCCTAAAGGGGATTTAATTTTGCCATGATAGATCAGCTATATGACCTTCACTTTTTTCACAACTGCGATATTTGCAATTGAATAATCACATTTCAGTATGTGGATACAGTTTTGCAAACTGAATTTTTAAGTGCACATTTTAGATGCTCCTTTTTTGATCAGATCTTCTGCTTGCTGCATACCGATTTAATTGCTGAATTTAAAATGAAGGTTGTCATTTTAGTATTGATTGAACTTTTGTTCCCGCTTCTTCCATTGCATCCTGAGTCATGGATGGTTGAACACTGTAGGCATTAAGGTCAAAAGGACATGCTCAAGGTCAACCTGTGCTAATATTCAAAAGTGGAAAACCCACAGAAACATTGCAAATAAGAACTCTGCTCCTTTGGTTTTGCTGCAGTATGAAGAGGAGAACCTGCCTGTTTTGCCAAGTGGGAAAAGTGCTTTATCTGCTCTCCTTGGTTTGTGACCACAAACACTGATTTCTTTAAAGGGAAGAGACCTTTTGTGAATGGTGATTCTAGCCAGACCTTTCCAGAGTCAGGAAAAAGACACCTGAGAACTTCCTCTGAACTGATACACAAGTCATCTTTATTGGAAGTAGCAACCAAAATTTAATACACCCGCATAGGCATTTTTGGTCTTTCTGGATGGAAATCCCTATTGGGCTGAAGGTACCATTAACCTATTGCAGTAGGGGTGTTATGTTAAAGTTTGGTTGTTGAAAGTCTCAGAGTTCTGTTAAGATTCCTTCTTTAGAAGCCCTTTTTTCTTCTTGCCCCTCATGATTTCTTTTTAATTCTGTCTTGGTGTGAGAGAGGTGCTTAGAAATGGGAATTTCTCACTCGTATCAGGTGTTTGCATTGGTCATGCTTAGTAAGAGGAATCCTTTATATTCAGTGAAATCCAACTGCTCCTGCTTACATTTAAAATAAATAATGAAGTCATTACAGTAATAGGTAGTTATTAATGTGAAGGAAAAGTGGGTCTAACTTGTATGGACATTATGCTTATTTATTTGTCAATATTTACGTTTTAAACTCTGCAGGGTTACAACTGGCTGTCCATAAAGCAGAAAAGACAGGCTATCTTCCTGTACTTCTTGAAGTTTTGGGTGTGTGGTTAAAATATTTTTGTGGTTCAGAGAGCCAGTTTGGTAATAAATGGCTCAGCACTTTGATACTTTTCCTGTTCTCAGGAAAGTAAGAACTGAATGCACTGAAGAATAAATTTTCTTGTGCGTGTCAGAGACAGAATGGCTCTTAGTAATGGAAAGGAAGGATCTTCTGTATCTCAATTCCATGAAAAGGGTTCAGAAGACAGAAAATGGCAGTCTCCCTATATAATTAGTGGTAAAATTTGGCATGACTGTTAATGTGGGCAAGCACATGATTTAACACTTTGCAGAACTAAAGGCATTTGATCATCTTGTAAAATTGAGCTAGAACAAAGGTCATCCAGACAAAACTTACCGGATCTCCTTTTTGTTTTCCACATACTATATATTTCACTGAAAGTTCTCATTTATGTCTGAGAAGAGGTTATTTGTAGTGTTTCAGAAATATTTTCAATCTGTAGTAATACCCATTTGTGTATTGAATTTCTAGTTTATTATTAATCTTTTAAATACAAGATAGATATGGGGAAAAATACAGTTCATATTTTGGCTCATCAGTTTTATTCAGATTCTCAGTGTCACAGTGTAAAAGAGTTGTGACAAACTTCTTTCCTATTTGGTGGATGAATGGTAGCTGGAAGGAATGTAATGGCGTTTTGTTCTTTCCCTCCTCCCTTAGAATACCAGAGCAAAAACTGTCTTTATAAGAGAATGCATTGTGAAGCATAAGGGGAAGTAAATTTTCTTTTTATGCTGTTTGTGACTTCCACAGTAAACGGATGGAACTAGCAGTTCAGAATTATAAAAATGAGGAGGAATGCATAGGAGGCTAAGGAGGAGTGAGTTCAGCACTGACTTGGGACTTGAAGCAAATGACTGGATACCCCCTGGGGAAAAGAGGTAATCCTACAATGCTTGTGTGACATGTATCATGGAAGGTGATTCTCCACATCTGTCTCTTGGAGGTGCCTCAAACTGTCTGCAAAACTTGCTGTTTTGAAATGAGTTTTGCTTTGTTTGTCTGGCCAGCAGCAGATACAGATGAATGCTGCACTACATTCTGCCTCTGCTCTGATTCTGTGTCAGTGGAGTTTGCTGTGGTGTAGAAGGTGCCTGTAATTTCTAAAGTAGTGTAATCTCATCATGGGCATCGAAGGGAAAGGAAGTTACTTTTAGAACCAAATGGAACTGGGAGGCCAAGACTGCCAGCAGTTCTTCAGTATTTGTTCCCACTGAGGAGCCATCAGATCCTCATTCCCTGTGGTTCCTGTGGCTGTGGGAAGTGAGAGGGAGTGGAAGGAGCTTGTTGCAGCTTGACACTTCTATGCTGTGTCACACAGAGCCCAGACCTCCCCCACAGGGGCCTTTCAAGTGTGCTTCAGGCTGACAGGCAATCTTTTGTCAGTGTGGTTGGTTTATTTAATATGCCAGAACAAAAGAGAGCTGAGCGTCTGACTCTCATAGTTCTGAGTTTCACACCATGACTGTAAGGGGTGGGTGATATGTATCAGGGTGCCTCGGAGGGGACCAGGCAACAAATAATCCTGAAAGCTGTGCCTGGATCTCCCGTAAAAGCAAATTAGGACACCTCAGGAGGGATCACAGGAGAGAGTTAGCTTAAGTTTAGTAGTGGTGATCGGGAGAAAAAGTACCCAGGCAAATGAAGGAGAGATGCAAATGGACAGAATGGCTATACTTGCAAACAAACTATTTCATATTGCCATTTGTTTTGTGGAAGAAGGGAAGAAAGCCACAAGACCTTGTAGAGGAACTTTTTGATTAGGTGTGTGAATATCCTGACTTGCCCTTGACTTTTTTGATTTAATTTCCATTGGCTGCTTTGGGTAGAGGAGGAGGGACTGGGCTTAAAAATGTTATATTCATAATATTTTCAGGATGGAATAAAGCCCTCAAATTCAATTATTTTTCCACTGTTTTGAAGTGATGTCAGATTCTTCAGCCATAATCTCCCCTCAATTATTTTTTACTCTCTAAAAGTCCCATCTTTTCTTTTTGCATACCACATGTTAGCTGAACACTTCTGTTCTCTTTTTAGTGTGTGCATTCTTCTTCTGGAACATAGCAAACTCTAAAGCTGTGGGAAACAAAAGCTTCTGGGATCCATCATAGGGTATCTACCACATTCATTCTGGATTATTTTGAGAAGTCTTTTGTTCTTCTTAACAAGTGCATTTCTCTTTACGCATTATAATGCCTTTAAAATCACCTCTGATTGAACTGTCTTTCTCCAAAAATGGAAAGTAGTCTGGAGCTCTCTCAATGCTTCGGGTTGGGATGGATGAGATTTACTAAGGAAATGTTCTTGGCCTTGAGGGTTCCTTCCTTTATCTATGTCTTCAGTGTCAAAGGAGTTCCTGCAAAAGCCAATTTTCTTTCTCAGGGAACCATTTAGTGATATGTTTCTTTTTCTTTTTTCCTGTGAAAGCAATAGTGAGTTACCAAGGTTTTTCCTGGATTGGAGAATACTTGAAATTGTCTACCTGGTTTCAATTCCAACGTTGGTGACATGTTTTGGGGTGCTTTGGCACTAACTTCAGCAGGAGTGTCCTGGGGTGACTTTATGATGCTTTTGTCCCCAGTTATCTGTTTATGCTGGATATCAAGTTCTGCACCTTCGGGACTGGTTCCGAGAGCGAGGGAAGAAAGAAGCAGCGCGGGGTTCGTGTCCAGAAGCTGCGCTCCCTGCCCCGCACTGCTGCTCCCGCACTGTGCTGTCTGCAGCACGGACAGCAGGAGACTGCTCTCCCTTGCTTTTAGTTAGTTTGTAGGTGGCTGAGGCAGAGCAGTTCCCCAGACTGTGGCTTTTCTTTCTCTGGGAACGGACCAGCCCTGCTCTGGACTGAAAGCCCAGAAAAACACCAGGAGCTCACACCTGTGGCCCCCGGGGCCCGGGATGTGGCATTTTCCAGGGCTGGAGGGACTGACAAGAGACTGAGTGATCTGAGCTACAACCCACAGCAAGGACTTTCTCAATTTTGCCATCTCTCTTCAGAACGGTGAGAGGTTTTGTTGTTTAATATTGTTTATTATTTTTGTGACTGTGGGCATTTTGCTTGTGGAATAAACAGTTTTTTCTACTTTTCTCTCAGGAAATTTTTTCCCGGACCAATCGGGGAGGGGACGCTTGAATCTGCTTTCCAGAGGGACCCCATTTGGAGGTTTCCTCCCAAATTTGCTCTAAACCAGGACAAGGAGCCAAACTGAACCTGATATTTCTGTGAGCAGGTTCAATTAATAAGTGAAAATTTACTGTAAAGAAAGGGTGTTATTTCTTGGATGAAGGTGACAGATGTTATTAATTTAAACTAAAAAAATAAAAAATTCTACCTTTTAAACAGAAGTCAAATAATTTTCTTAATCGTCTTTGGTCTTTCATGAGTACTCAGATCGTGAGTCTGACTGTTTAGAGCATGAAAGCCGTGTTTGTTGGTTTCATGACTGAGACTTTATTGTTTCTTTTTCTTACTTTCCTACGAAAAAAATCTTCTACAGAAACAGGTTTCATGAACTATCTCCTGAAATCTTTGTTTAAAGGAAAACTACAATGGAAATCATACTTGTTTATGATGTCTGCTGCTTTGTGAACAAGTGAACCAAAGTCAGAACAGATGATCAGAAAAAATAGTAGGTTTAGTTTTGGTACTATGTGTCTGTACAGAAACTGGAGGATCATGGTGAAATGAAGATGTTTGGGGAGGGGAATCTAAAAAATGTCAAAATCAGGGTAGTCTTCAGTATTGTTGTTTTAAATCTTTCTTTGTAGCGTTTGTAGTTTTGTGAAAGCTGAAAATTTTTCCTTGATATGGAGAAGCTCCGTAAGTAGGCAGAAGTCCTGCAGGAAAGCTTGACTCCAGCTTGTTGTACTTTGTTGAGAGGAAAGTTTGATTGAGAGGGAGTTAAACCACTTCCATTTCCACTGAGTTGGCTGAAAATGAATCAAACCCAGTTTCTTGTTACGGGTATATTTTCTTTTTTGTGTTGCTTATTCTGTATCTGAGATCATGACAATTTTCCTTATTATTTATTTATTAATTCAATTTATTTATTTATGCTAATTTTTGGTTTAGTTCATGAGTTTTAGAGAGATAAGGGTTGAAGATTTGCAGTAGGGCAACATACAGAAATACTTCTGCCTCTGTGTGTGACACACACATAATGTGCTTATAGAACCCTCCCTCTAAGAATACTACCCCAGAACCTTTTGTAAACAAATAGCGCCTCCAAAGAAACTTCAAAATTGCAAAAGTAAGTGATTTTTTTCTTCGATATTAGTTAATCCTGCCAAATGTCTTACTTTTAAGAGAATTTAAACTGGACAGATTTTTATGTACCTGCTGTACTAAGGTACAAGCATTCACTTGAAAAGTTACAAAAGTACAAGTCAGTATTCATTATTAGAGAATTCACCTCTCTTTGAAAATTATATAAATATGTGGTCTTCCCATCTCCATGCCCAGTTTGAGGTAATTATACTGTGTATTTAATCCCCCAGTGGATTCATGCAGTTCTGTTGAAAGTGATGGAGTTTCTTTGCCTACAGTGGATTAAAGGTTCTTGATTTTAATATGCATTTTTTCCTACATAATCTTACCACATACAACAGATGGACTTGCTATTAGTATCTATAAGATGAAGATCATCTAACAGGATGCTGCTTATTATCTTGTTTTTCAAGATTGCTGTGATTCATATTCCTTTTCTTGCATAAGGAATATGGGATAAGAAAAATCACTTGAACTGAAGAAATTGCAGTGTAATTAAATTTTGAACATTGATTTCTGTGTGTACAGAAGATGAAGTGAAAGAATGTATTCAAGCAGCAAATGTCAGGAGGTAGGAGAGTATACACAGCCTTTAAGAAGCAGGTATTTGCTGTGGCCTTCACTGTGCATTAAAAATGTGCTTGTATTTTGAAGTTGGTTAGGAAGAGTTACAGGGATACAGGAAATGTGACTGACTTAATACAGGCTTTTTCCACTCTGTACGGACTTGGAAAAAGGAGGAAAATATAATAATACGGGGAAAAGCTGGGTTTTGTTTGCACTTTAAAGTCTGAAGCAGGAGGGGATTTAAAGGAAGTTGCAGTAGTGGTTGTTGAAAGTATACACAAAGGAAACCTTGCACTATTTTCAGTCTGGAAGGAGGACCTGAACATTTAATTAAACAATGCCTTTGACTCAATTAGTTTATGCTCCAGCATTCGTAGTACATATAATTTTAGGTTATTTTTCAAGTGTACAGCTCTTTCCTCCTGCACAGCATCTGGGAGACAGGTACACTATCGTTCCAGGAGCAGAGTGAATGAAAGAAAGTTTCTAGGCCCAAAAATTTTAAGCATCTCTAACTCAAAGCTGCAAAGGTAGATCATCTGACAAAGGCTTAACATGTGATTTCACATGTGAGTGAGTGAGTGAGTATTCACATGTGAATGAGTGAGTATTATATGAAAGTGAGTATTTACCCTATCAAAATCTACCCAAAATCTATTGAAACCCTTTTATCATCCCATCACCCCTGCTAGACTGTTGAGCCCCCAAACCTCAAGATTTTCTCTGCATGCAGAAATGTGTGCATGTATTTCTGACCAACTGGATCTGCCTTCGTGGGGAGAATAAAGTACAGCCTCCCTGCAGTCTGTTCAAGTATGCATTATGATAATGCTCATGTAACATAGGTTACTCACTTATGGGCCAAGGAATATGTTGGAGAATGTTAAAACACCTTGAAACATACTTATATATATAATTATGCTAAAAATTTGCAGAAGCAGTATTTTGGTGAAATAACAGACTTATTGAACCATGTCACAACAGATGATTGTTGTGATTTTTTTTCCCCTTGATCTATCTCATTTAGGTAGAGGGCTGGATCTGCTTAAAAGGACACATTATTTTAAACAATCATTTATTCTGGTTTTCAGCTCATGTTTCAGAGAGGAATTATATAATCTAATGATACTTGTTTAAGCCAAAATAAGTCAAGTCAGTTGTTGGATTTTAGTCATCTCACGCATGTTCTACTACAAGAGGAGGAAAGAATACTCTCCTGTTTGGAATTATATCAAATTTCATTTAAGCAATAGAATATCAACACAACTAAAGTGCAGGTCAAACAAAAGAAAATTATGCATAATAAAATTAAAAAATTGTAAGGGTCAGACCGTGGTGAAGAACAGCCTGTGGGAAATTATCACGTATCACATAATCATAGGCAGGATTGCAATTGTGCACAGAAGATACAGGCATTGGAATTTATTTTTGGAACTATTCAGGTGCTTGCATAAGAGTCTTTCAAAAATCTTTTCTAAAGGTTGTACTGGGCAGTCAGGCAACTCTGAAAACCTCTCAGGACTGAAATACTGGTTATATCTCGTGTTTGAGAATTTAACCCAGGAGCTGAGCCTGGGAAGCAGCATCTCAGCCTTACGAGCTGGCATTTTCTTAGTCAGTGCTAGAAACAGAAGATGGAGAATTTTATGCAGTCGAGACTGTGGAGTTAACAGTTTTAAGAACAGCTGCTGCTGAGACAAAGAAATGTTTGCCCCATAGCAGTTCTTCACACAGGAAGATATTAACTGTATTTCAAAAGGAAGGTTTAGCTGTTATACATTTAGGTGGTGGCATAGAGCTAAAAGTTCTGTGGTTCAGATTGGTGTGTTACCCTAGCTGAAATTCAGTTCTCCAGAAGGACTACAGTATCTAACTGCTTCACTTGTGTGTAGGATTTGCAGGCCCTGCTGTTCTTACAAGTTTCGGTGGAAAAGTTTGGAGAGGTAAGTGTTCAGTCTGGTAGCTATCCATATGCATGAATAACAAATATTTAGTAATTCAGTTTATTTTAGATTGCAGTAATTTGCTGTTGGCTAAGACCCTTCATTCATTGTGGTGGTGGTGGTTCAGCTTTTGTATCTTGAAGGGCTCTGATTTCTCTGGGAGGTTCAAATCTGCAATGCTTCAGTCTGATTCTTAGAGTAGATTTCACTTTGGTTTTTTGTCATTTCATAAGTCTTGAATTTCTTTCTTGCTTTCATTTGACATAAACTTTCTGTCATCATGATTGCAGAGAGGAACTCAAAAGCATGAACCCTGCTGACTCCTAAAACCAGTAAGCCTGCATATTTCTGTGAGGAAACTTGGAACTAAAGCAAGTGCTATGACTTTTTTTCCCCTTGAAGGTAAAGTCATAATTTCTCCACGGCCAGGATTGCTTCTGTAGAAGAGCAGGGACAGGGGGAATTAGATGAGTAGAATATATGGTCACTGTATATTGAATTACATTACACGAGGGCATGGTCACAAATACATGGCTCAATCTTTATAGGTTCTTTTAGTGTAATCTGTTTTTGAAGACCCCAACTAAAGGAGACTCCCAGGAGCTCAGCTTGCAGTCATTTGTTACTCTTGTAGTAGAAAACTTTATTGACATCTCGCCAGGGTCACGTTTGTTTTCTGTTAAGCTACTTTCATGTTTTCCTAACTTCAGTGGGTCTGTGCATGGAGCACATTTGATCCTTAACTTGTTTCCACATGCTTTTTAATGGAATGTTAGGAGACTTGATTGTAGGAAGTGCTGGAAGCTTTGACTTTGAGCAGAGGGAGACACCCAGGCAATCGTGTGACAGCCAGGATAGGGGGAACGTTACCTGAATATGGGGCATTATGTGCAGACCTCTTCCACCACCATCTCTGCTACTCATGGAGAGTCCTAACTTCCTTTATATACCTAAAGAAAATATCAGGATTTGGATTTGTATTACCTTAGCTGTTTCTCTCATGCTCTGTGCTCCTGAGTACTCCTAGGAGCCTTCATCTTTGTTTCTGCAGTATGTTCTCACTGTTTTGCAGTTTCCTCTTGCCTTTCTTGAATAGTTCTTGTTCTCTTATTTCCTTGCTGGTAGCATTGGTCTGCTGGCCAAAGCCTTGAGATGGCATGTAAATGAGCAGAGTGCCATTCTTGTTTCTACTAGTCCTTGAAGAACCTTGACTTCATATCTCTGCACTTAAAAAAAAGTGGGATTGGGGAAATGTTTTTTGGTTGGTTGGTTGGTTGGTTTTTTGTTTGTTTGTTTGCTTTCCTTCATTATTTTGACTTTGTTTTGGGAGTCAGAGATTAGTAATTGTATTTTTTTACAATCCATATCACAAGGAACTACAGTATTTTAGCATTCCTTTTTGTGTCTCATCTCTAAATCATGGTGACAGTAATAAAGCAGGAGGGCCAAGTAAGCACTTGGGGAGGGGAAATAAGCACTGCAGTGTTTAACATATATTTTGATTAAAATTGATCTTACCAGATATAGGTCCTTACACCAGATACAAGTTCTCATACAGTTCTTTGTTAGAAGATCTGAGAGGACCCTGAAGACTGGAAATGTGTTGAAGCAAAAATCTGGGATTTTATTTAAACTAAAAGAAATAGAGTTCTCTGAAAACAAACTCACAAAAGAGGAGTAGAACAAAAAAAAAAATGCAATCAAACCTCAACCACCAGCTCTGCCAACTTCCTTGCCCCTCTCCCCTCAAAAAATGTCTACAGCTGTGGACAGATTTGTCTCTGCAGAATTAATTTTGAAATATAAGTTTGCTGGCTTATGCATCTGATATTTATAATTTCCACTACACTGTTGCATACAGTGTTGCTTTCGATTTTTAAATGTTTATACATTTACTTCCCAGAAATAAACCCCACAATTTTAGAAAGGCTTTAGAAAACTCATGGTTTCTAGAAGAACCCACTGCTTCCACACATCTAGCAACAGCACAAGAGGACATAGCCTCAAGCTGTCCCAGGGCAAGACATCATGAAGAATTTCTTCCTAGAAATGTTGTTCAAGCATTGGAATGGGCTGTCCAGGGATGTGGTGGAGTTACCATCCCTGGAGGTGTTCGAGAAATGACTGGACAGGGCACTAAGTGGTATGATCTAGATTGGTCAGAATTTGGACTTCATAATCTTGGAGATCTTTTCCAACCTAAAAGATCTGTGATTCCACGAAGTTCCTGGAAGTGAATCCATTGCTATTTGTATTCTGGTCTCAGGCTTTGAAGAAGCCATTTATAATGGCTTCTTATTAGATTAGCTCTTACCTTTCATATTTGAAAAGTGCTCTGTATTCTTTGTGGTCATGTTGTTCTGACAATGAAACATTAGACTGTAAATGGTATTAACCACCTTTCTTGGCAACTGCTATGCAGGCAGAAAAATCCTATAAACAGAAAAAGTACATTGAATCAATATTTTCCACTGTGGCTGAGTTCAGATTTATGGAAGGCCTGTAGAACTTTAGGGTAGCAGTTGGTATTTGTCTTCAGTTTGGCACTTGGCTTGCTGAGATTCATGGTGTCAGGAACAGCCTGTTTTGAGTTACACACCTGATGCGCCTTCTGGGCTGGAGGAGTGAGATAGCAGCACTGGTATTGCAGTTGAATTTTTAACTCTGGCACCTTTTTTTAAAATCCACAAATCCTGACTGCAGTAGAAATAGGAATTACACAGCAGAGGTGATGTGCATTCCCATTTCCCATTCTTCCAGCCTAGAATTATTGGCATTTGTAAGTGTGGCTGTGGAGACAGAGATAGGCTAAGCAGACCTTTGTAATGCTTAACGAAATTAGGAGGAAAAATGTCTTTGATTAAGAGAGTGCTTCTTGAAGTCTATCCTGATTAGAGCTGCATGTTTCCCTTCTCCTGATTAGTCCCAGGCCTATGTAAGGTAGTAGCCTGAGGTCTGCTTTAATTTACTCCAGTTGGCAGTGGTCCGTGAGGAGCTGTGTGTCACCTGGCCATGGCTGGAACAGGGCTGGTCCCAGCCGCTCTCTTTCCCCACCCTGCCAAGGTGCCATGAGCAGAAGGATGCGGGAGCTAGATCTCTTGGATGAAAGCCCACCACGTTCCTTCCAAGTAAGGAACCCTCAGCGGTGAATTTGCTGAGATTTTCCTGTTTAAGCTGTGTGGGGTGCAGAGAAGGAGTGAACCTACTGACTTCCTTCAAATACTCCCTCATCCCCACAGTGAGAAGGCTGAATGCTGCAATGCAATGCCCTGTAATTTGAAAGACGGGTACAAGGACCTCTGGCTGAAGTCAGTAGGTTGTATCAAGGACCTTCTCTAAAGGCCCTCTCAGAACAACTTATGCAGTTGGTTAGTCAGAGATACTAATGTCTCTGCATCTTTTGCAAAAATGTTACTTGAGCAAAATAGGAATATTTCAAAGAAAATTTAGTTGCCTTAGTTAAACTACGAAAGATAAGTTTATTTTTCACCTTGCTGGAAAGAATTTTATCATCCTGTTTCACTTAAGAGAGTGTATATGAATAGTAAATGGAATAAATAATTGCAGAATACACTGTAACATGATAAATTGAGGTCATAATTCATTCAACCTGTTAATTTTTCCTTTTCACACTCCTCTGCATCAGAAATCCTTAATAATTGCTTTTAAATTTATCCTTCTTTCCTCACTTCCTTAATATATGCCATGTTTTGGGAGTTGTTATTAAAAATGTTTTTGTTGAAGTGTAGGAATTGATTCCTTGTCTGCTGTAGAGATACTGTTTCTTTAAATAAAAAGGCACATCCATGGATTATATGCTATCACCAGTACATTTCTTGTGTTTCTTGCCTACTTCATGCATTTATTTAACTTTGTGATTTATTGCTGGGGTTAGTATTGCCCTTCATCTTTGTTAATGGCGGATTTAATGCAACCATACTTACCTTAGGACTTGGGATGAGTATTTGTCTTGGTTTAGGGCAAATTTTGGAGGAAATTTCTGAAGAGGTCCCTCTAAAAAGCAGATTCAAGTGTCCCCTACCCCTACTGGCTCGAGAAAATATTTCCTTGGAGAAAAGTGGGAAAAACTGTTTATTTAACCAGCAAAGTATTCACAAGCATTAAAAAAAAGAGTAATATTAAACAATGGAACCTCTTGTTCTGAAGAGAGGGCAATTTCAGGACGTCTGTTCACGGGGTGTAGCTGGGCTCGCTCAGTCTCTTGTCAGTCCCTCCAGCCCTGGAAAATGCCACATCCCGGGCCACAGGTGTGAGCTCCTGGTGTTTTTCTGGGCTTTCAGTCCAGAGCAGGGCTGGTCCGTTCCCAGAAAAAGAAAAGCCACAGTCTGGGGAACTGCTCTGCCTCAGCCACCTACAAACTAACTAAAAGCAAGGGAGAGCAGTCTCCTGCTGTCCGTGCTGCAGACAGCACAGTGCGGGAGCAGCAGTGCGGGGCAGGGAGCGCAGCTTCTGGACACGAACCCCGCGCTGCTTCTTTCTTCCCTCGCTCTCGGAACCAGTCCCGAAGGTGCAGAACTTGATATCCAGCATAAACGGAACAGACAATACAGTTCAGCATCATAAAGTCACCCCAGGACAGGATGTCATTGCAGGAGTTTACAACTAAAAAGTGTTGCTCCACTGCCTTGTACCTGCTCTAAGAGCACTATTTTTTATTACATGAGGAATTATCCTCTGCAGCCTTCCGAATAGGCTTATGATCCATCATAGAAGATGCATTCTAAAATGTGTAATGTTTTGACATAATGTTGTCAGAAGTAAAAAAAAGTGTGGTTTTTTTCTTTTCCCCATATTAACCTTTAATTTTACCTTCATGTTGCAGTAGCCTGTTGTCAGCAAGAACAAGTTTCACTTTAAAGTTCAGCATACTAATTAGTTGCAAAAAATATTCATTATCTCTCTGGTTTATAGAAACCGAGTGGGTTTGAGATTATAGTGAACTAGGGTGTATTAAACTGCATAACTGGAAATCTAAAACTTTGAGTAAATATTAATTGTCAAAATGAACTTTCAGGATTTTTGATCATCTGGGTATGTTCTGTTCAAATCACCTGCATACTTTTGTAACTATTTGGTTTTATTGAGTATTTACTAAAAAGATTGGCCTTAAATAGCATTAAAAGACGTGTATAGTGTAAAGGCATAGTGTAAATATGCCTTTCAAAAAAATTTTATATCCTTTATATAAAAGAGTATACAGTACACAAAAATCTAAATGTAATTTTTGCTGGGATCTCTCTGTCTATCTGTTTACCTAAAAAAAGTACTGGAAAGACCAGAGCCTTAATCCAGGAGGTTGTTGGCTGAAAAGTGCAAGTGTGCCGAAGAACTGCTGAGCTGCCATTCCGAAAAGCCTGCAGGAAGGTTTTCAACCCATTGTAAAAGAGCAAAAGGTACTCAGAATTCTTGTGAGTTGATTGGCAATGGGAAGAAATTTAAAGATGTGTTTTCCGTGTGATGTACAATATAAGCCACCTTTGATGACTGAGATGATGTAAATTTAAAAAATTGGAACTGGATCTTTATACACCCAGCTTAGTTTAACCTCACATTTTCCACTGATTTCAGAAGACTAAAGGTCAACTTTTATCACTTTCTCCTCTGTTGAAAAAGACCTTGACAAGGACCTGGAAAAATGTGTATATGTGTGTAATTTTCACAAGATGTTGAGATAATTAGATAATTTAAAAAACAACATAAATGTTCTGTTCTAGCAGGACTGGAATTGGTGGTAAACATTGTTTCAAAACATTGGTGTTCAGTGGAATCTTCATTTTAGAGGAGATTTTGCACACATACGTACCATGTTTACTTCATGTATCAATAATTTTTGTCAAGAGACTAATTTAATATGTAAATACACTATTAACATAAAACCACACAATTTAATATATTATGTTATCATATGAACTCACATTTTTAGTCTACATTTTTAAATCCTAGAAGTAGTGTATTTTTTCGGATTTCCTGGTATATTCTCCTGAAAACTTAAGACTCGGGTTTTCGGGTATGATTTCCTGGTGGCACATGGCTTTGTAGATTTCCATTGGCTGTGCATTAAACTTAAGGAGTTTGAAAATGTTCCAAGAAGTTCCATCTGAACATGAGGAAGAACTTCTCTGTGCAATGACCAAGCACTAAACAAGTGACCCAGAGACATTGTGGAGTCTCCCTCACTGGGGCTGTTTGAAAAGCTGGACACAATCCTGGAATGCCCCTGCAAGAAGAGCGCAGCTGGACCAGATAACCCCATGGTGGTTCCTTCCAACCCCACCCTTCTGTGATTCTGTGATTCCAGCTGTGCATTGTTAATGTTGACCTGCATTTCCAGTGGTTTCTGCTTGTGATATGGGACAGCAAGGTGTCAGTGGAGACCGAGTTGCTTGTCAGTGACACAACAGAAGAGAGTAGGAAATCTCCCTGGAAGCAAAGAGCTAGTTTCTTTCTAGTTTTCTGAAGGATGTTTGCAGTGCATTGTCTGAGTAGGACCGGTGTGGTTTTGTGCATTATTCGTGTGCAGTGCTGTGTTCTGAGTTGAAGTGAGGCCAGACTAGGAAACGTTTGGATATGATCTGAATGTTCCCAAAGTTTCTACTAGTACACTGTTTAGAAGTGGGTTTTTTGTTGTTGTCTGGACTTTTAAGTAGTATGTGGGCTTGTGAAAGAAATAGCAATATTACAGTTCTGATTCATGACAGGTGTTGTGAAGCATCACTGTGGAAATAATCTGTCTTGACATGACTGTGGGGTGCCAGTCATGGTTTCGTAAAGCCACGTATGCTTCTCACAGTGCCAGAGAATTAGCCAATTTTTAGCAGTGAATAAACAGCAAATCCCAACAGCATGTCTGAGTCTGTTTCAGAGAATTTTGGAGATTATGTGTGGTTACCAGCATGTTAGTAACTTTCTGGCAGAGCAGTTAAATTTTTTCCTTTATCCCTGCTTGGGCTAACTGGGACTGCCAACTGGATCTGTTTCTAGGTCACTTCTCACAAATTACTCTGCCCTGTATTCTGTTTGTGAAATACTAAGACATCCTTTCACCTGTGTAATAGCATAAAGCCTTGGAGTAGGCGAGGATGGCAGAAGGCATGAGATTATTGCCTTATAGGTGATAAATACTACGATGAGAATATAAAGCCAATCCAGGCTGTGTTCTGTATACTTCACCTGCCTGTGAGTGTTCTGTAATTAGCCTTACATGCAGTACCCAAGGGGAGGTAAAAATTATGTTTTAAAACCAGATATGTGTAGACCTGCACAATAAATTAACGCCTGACGTACAATTCTCTGAGCTTTCTAGCAGCGCACTTTGATTGCCTTTTGGTTCCTATTTCATCCTTGGTCTCCTTTTTATTCTGCTTTTATGAGGTGTTGTGAGTCTAGGGGTTTTTTCTGTCCTCTCTCTGTGGTTGCTTGTACAGGCTTGTTAGGCAGGCTCTTTCTCACTACATTGTGATGAGGTGATGGTTCTGCAGAACCAACAGCTCACAACTGGAGTCTGACAAGAGGGTGAGAGTGGGTGGATGGGGCACAGCGGACATGCAAAGTTCATGTGCTACTCTTTGAAGGCAGATATTAGTGCTGCTCTCCCTGTTAGGCAGGAGAAGGCAGAACTGGAGAAGGTGTTCGTTTCTTTCACACAAGGCACAGTATTTCCGGTCCAAGGAAGAAAGGAGCGGCACTCTCTCCTACCTCCTTCTGCTCTTTGCTCTGCCTCCATTTAATGCATTTTTGACTATCTCCTTCCTGACTGGAGCTCCAGGGATATCCTTCCAGTTGCTACCTATCTTCATTCTGTGTTGCATCAGAGATAAAAAAGGCTTACTTTAGGAAAATAGACTGTAGGGCTGAATTTTTGTTTGTTTGTTTGTTTGTTTGGTTTTGTTTTGTTTCTTGGCTGTGTTGAAAGTAGACCTTTGCTGCTGTGCCTTATGTTGCTTATCAGTACAGCTGCTTTCAGTACAGCTAGGGATGTTTTGGTCTCAGCCGCGTGGCTTTGAAGTGAGAGCTCATTTTCTCTCTCACTCAGCCAGAGAGATCCAGATGAAGAGTAATGTTCATCTGAGTAATTTCAATGTTTGGAAGCAAATTTAGAGTTCATGGCTGTTGACAAAGCCACCCCCGCTAATGAATCCAAATAGTATTTGTACAGTTAGTTTCCATCTAGTTTTGAACAGAATCTGTTCTCTTCCTGGGAGTTCTCCCTTCCCTTCACTTCTTCTTGAAAGGAAGAAGTGAAATGCAGTTTTTAAGTACCCATTACCTATTTTTGGTATAGAGTACATCAATTGTGACAAGTTAAGTTGCATATGTGGCTTGCATATGGATGTCGAAGTGTGACAGTGGAGATCTCAGAGTGCTGTGTGTCTGACTTACAAAAATTACCGTGAACAAGGAATTCTTGGTTTCAGGTAGTACACAGAGAAATAAATGTGAATAGAAAACAGACACTAAAATTAGTCAGAGAGGATAAAGTCTGAGGATATCAGCTCAGAACTTGCACCGGTTTATTTCACCTTAGTAATTCAGTAATTCTTTTTATTCTTTAAAAAGCAGCATCCATAAGAAGAAAAAGTTGTGCCTTTTTTGGCAGATTGTGCTGATTGAAGAAAACCCCACCCATCATCTGTGAAGGAAAAGGATTTTGTTTATGCTAATTTCAATGATGCTTCAAATTTGGAGCAATCATTATGTAAAACTACCCATATTTTAGCTCATTTTTACTGGCTTATACAGTTTCATAAACCTGCAGAGACAGATATGACTGAGCAGCCTGTCTGGCAAATGTACAGCAAGAAAGCTAAGTGCTTAGAAATCGGCATTCATCTTCTTTTAGACAAAATACATTGCAACATTTCTTTATACCTGAAATGAAATTACTGCTTTCTTGTGCTGCTGTCATGTTTGTTCTATTTTATCCTTCACTTAATGAATCCCAGAGTTTCAGGATTGCTATTGAAATAGTGATTGCAACTGAATATAGAAGTAATTTTCCCAAGTCTTTCACATTGTATCTGCTTGTTTGAGAGCATTTTTTATCCATCAGTGTTTGAATCCAGTGTTGTTTTCTTGCTGTAAACAAAGGGACTAATGAAGGGATCTATCTTCTCAGAAACAGAGAATGGTACCTGGTATTGAATTGCCAGAGGGGGAAAAAGTGGCCCAGTGTATTTACTGAGTAACCATCCCTACTTTGTCTGATATTAGGCAATCTACCTAAATTATGCAATCTACAGCTAAAGCCCAACAGGTGTGATAAGTTTCATAGCTTAAGTTTTCTCATGAGAGGCCATGGAGGTTTCTTGTAGCAATGGGGAACAAAGCGACACAACCCCCCTTATGCATCCAAAGATCATGTTATTATAGAAACTGCCCCCCTTTTTATACCTTTAATCATGACCAAGCCTTACCAGAAGAAGGGCGCCCGTGGCTGCTCAGCTGCAGTGCTGCTGTCCATGTGCCCTGTCACCCAGCCAGCTCCCCGCTCACATGCTGTCCACGCGTTCCTCCTCAGAACTGCCTCTCACCCCCAGCCGGCTTCCAGCCTCCAGAGCCTGCACCTCTGCCCTCCTACAGGGCTTTATGGTGGATAAAAGCTTTCATAACTTCAGCATTTACAACCCCATATCCCACAGTTTGTGTAGGTTTTGCTGCTGCCTGATGTAGTGAGAAAATCTGAGTGCCACCAGAGACAATAATTTAGGGGGAGTTGAGCTTTACCAGCCAGTAGTGTCTTTTCATCCCTCTGGGCAGAAACCGGCCCCCAAAAAACCACCAAACCAAAAAAACCCTCCTCCATCACAGGAGTCTTTGGCTTCAGAATTGTACTGCCATGAGCCATCCCCCTCCAACATGATAACTGGATCCTTACCATGCCTATTCCTAAAGGAGGATTATGGAGAGCTTCGGTCAGCCTTTCTGCTGGAAGTGCTCGGAACTGCAAAGATGAACATATGAGTCAAGTGCCCAGGCTTTGAAATACACATTCTTCTGATATATTTGGAGACAGCCACACATCCTTCATTGCAGCTGTGATTGGCCACTACAGTGAATGTTTAATTCTGGTGATATCCTGTTAACAGTCCTGGCCAGGAAATCATTCTGTCTTTCTTAGCTGGTGATAATTTAGATACGTGCATTATTGCATCTCCAGAAATTTGTGCTCAGTTTTTAAAAAGGCAGTGATGAGAATGTAAGGTTTAAAATTAAGTGTTACTGTATCACCTTTTAGGTTGTTTGATGTGTTATTTTTGTTATTGTCACTGTTATTTTTTTCTAATGTTCACTGCAAATTTGTATAGATATCTTTTTCCATTTCAGCTTACTCTGTCTTTTGTTCTTAAAAGCCCTCTGTCAGAGGCCTTCCTTGTGTGGACACTGGGAGGCACAGAACAAATCACCTTTAATCTCTTTCTGATATACTGAATATTTCAGCATCCTTTGACCTCTCCCAAATGACAAGATTTCTAGACTTTATCTATTTGTTTTCTAAAAATCCCCAGCTGAAGGAGTTTTAATTTCTTCAAGCACAGAACTAGTTACATTTTTCAATTATGTGAAAGTATTGCCACCTTCTTACAGGGATACCTGGAACAGAAGTTCATGGAGTTGTTTTATTCTCTCCCTGGCCTTGGTTATAACTGCATCACTGTGATCTCAGGTTCACTTGCTTATTCTTGGTGATGCCCAAATCCCATTCGGAGCTACAGCTTGTCAGGACACAAACCTTACTTCATAAAATTGGTTTATTTCCTTGCTGTAGATTATCTTGCCCTTTGCAGTTGTTAGAATGCATTTCAGAGAGCTTGTCCTACCAAGAGGCTCATGTTATTTTCACCAATAACTGGCTTTTCTCATTACTTGTCACTTCAGTGGTTTTTGGAATGTCTGCAAATTTTTCTAGGGGGGTCTTACCCCCTAGAAAAACTGTTGCAAAGCCCTCCTTTGAACTTTGAAAACAGTTCTCTACTAAAAATTGTATTTTAGGATCTATAATTCACAACATTTATTTAATTTAATTAATGGTTCATTGGTATTTTTTATAGAATTACTTTTAAACATTATTTAGGGTAGATTTACTTATAACTGCCAGACATTTCCAGTAAAGTGTTGCAGTTACAGCAGGCTCCAAGATTGGAGTGTGTGCGTGGGAAAAACAGACCCTTGTCATAATACACATTTATTTTACACAAAGGAAATAGTTTATTTTAATTTTTTTTCTCCTCACTGTGGTTAATTATTTTGGGGAAGGAAATTTTATATATGATATTTCTGGTGCTGGAGCTGAAATTTTATGAAACCTATAAACAGAGCTTTTCCCCCTCCAACTTTCCGGAATATCATCAGGTTCTCAAAGGCTTATTCTGTGGTCTCCTTACACAATTGCTTTGTGTTTACATGGCAGGGTTTTTGTAGTGGGGTCTGCAGGGGTGGCCTCTGTGAGGGGAGCAGGGGAGAAGTGGAAAGGATGGAGCAGCAGCCAGGGGCAGCTGTGGATTGAGCACAGCCTGTTACCTATCCCTCTGCACTTCTTGGGGAGTGGATACAGGACTCAGAAATGAAGTGTAATAGAGCCGGGGAAGAAGTAATCGAAAATATTTTAAGTTTTGCTGCCATTTCTCACCATACATCATGTAATAGTCAGCAAATTAAATCACGTTCCCCCCAGCTGTCTCTTTTGCCTGTTACAATAACTGGTGAAGCAATTTCTCTGTCCATGTCTTGACCCATGAGCTGTTAATATTGTTCTCTGCTTTTGTCAAACTGAGGTGGGGAAGTGAGGGAGTCACTGGGTGGGCATCTGGAAGCCAGCCAAGTCTACTCATTGTAACAATAAAGTGTTGGGAAACAAAATGTTAGTAGCCTAGTTTCCTTCAATTAGAACAAGAATATATTATTGTAAAGGGTTATGATAATGCTGCTCATATTTATGATGAAGGCTATTGGATAAATTGAAATATTAAGAAAATACTAAGTTTTGTTTGGCAATAGTCATGGTAGATGATTGCTCTCCCTCCCCAGTTGTAGCTCTGAGTTGATGCATTAAGTTTTATTCTACCACTTAATGAAGTTCAAAAATATTTAGCTGTATTTTAAAAAGGTACTAGTTATAAGAGCTATTTATGCTTGTTTTAGTCATCCTTTGTTTTGTTTTGTGGCTTTTAATGCTTTTTGAAATATAATTCATGTTAGTTTGACTGTAGAAAGAGTAAATTTTTGACACTTCTGATAATTTTATTTTTAGGCATTTAGGCATTAGGTTTTATAAGGCATTTTAGCCTTTGTGTAAAACACCTACTCTTTTATGTTTTTTACTATTAGTGCATATTAATACTATTATTCCTATAATGAAAATGAAAAAAAAAAAAAAAGAAGAAAGGATGAAAAATTGTCAATATTAATGGAAGATGTTTTAAATTGTTTCTTACTGCAAGGTCCAGTCAGCAGATTTTGAAATAACATATGAGAAAGTAATGTTGATCATAAATTTCTGATAGTTTATTTTCGTATGTGACCAACATGAAGGTTCCCCAATTAAATTGCATGTGTTGTACGTTCTGCTGCCAAATTGTACAAATAATTTATAGTGAAAAAGACTGCTCTTACTATTATTGTGTGGATAGACAGTCAGGAAGAAGACATCTCCAGTTTTCTCGAAGGGGTTTGAAGAACATGCAGCTGTGAACATGTTTCCTGCTCCACAGAGCATGTTTTATTTTTGTATTTTCTTTAATACCATGTATGTTTTGTCTCAGGTTGGAGACTTCTGTTCAAGTGCCCTCCTAGTGTGGGCTAGCAGAAGGACGTGTGGTATTGTGGCTTTCTTTCATATGCTGTGGAGACTTTTTTCTGTTGTGCTGGTTGAAGGCCAGAAAATTAGAAATCAAATTGCCTTTTATGTAATGTTTACTTATTTCTCTAAGAAACAGGAAGTTTTTAATTGAAAAAACACATTACTGGGTCTTGGAACCCCCAGTGATGTTTTTTGGTTTTTTTTTTTTTGGTCTTTTTTCCTTTTTAATTTCAAAGAAATGAAATGCCCTAGGATCAATTCACCTGTCCTTCTGGGTGGATGAGGTGAACACTGGCTGAAGTTAAACCAGATGTTGCGTACTAATAATGAGAATTTTTTTTCTCTGCTTGAAAAAAACTTTGCTGGGATGTCTCAGAACTTCCCATACCAGAGGCTAATGGCAGACACAGATGTATGGCCATGGCCTTCTTAAGCTGGCAGTAGGTTTCCTGTAAATCCCTTAGCATCAGGGTAGCTCTGTGTTACTGCAAGATCTGGATGTGAGGACATGGGGGACTGTCCCAAGGTGCCACTGAGATGCAGCCATGTGGATTGGATTCCAAAGAATTTGGGAGGCCTAAATAAGACAGTAGCATTGTGTCACCACGTGGATGAATAATCAAAACAATTTTAATAATCTTTGCTAATGACAGTCTTCTGTATTCTTCAGCTGGGTTTGTTTGTAACACTTGGAAATAAGGTCTTGTGTTTAAAATGCTCTTGTGGAACTTGCCCATGGAAAATGGTGCAACTAACAGATGACCTTCTCATCCACAGCGTAGTTTCTTGATTGAGACCTGATTTGGTTCTCCTGTTTTATAGATGAATTGGACCAATGCCTAATGCAACAGCTTTAAATGAAGATTTTCTGGCCTGTGTGGGGTTCAATTACCACAATATTCCTTTCCAAAACAGAGCCTAGGGCTGCAGTACTACAGATTTGGGCTGAAATTTTGACTCAATTTATTTTCATTCCAACAGCTTTATAAAGATAAGAAGATGAAGGACCATTAGGATGAGTATCTTCCCTTGTGCATTATTAACACAAATATCTTGCATGCTAATTGATTGCACCTATTTAAACCAGTGTACAGGTGCAATCTGAAGGAGCCATCAGTTACCTAGCTGACTATACAGTGGAAGTTATGAAATCGTATTTTGCCCTGGGATACTATTTTGGTGTCTTGACTCATGAAATTACATAAGCTCAGAATGTTTCCTTTCCTTTTTCTGTATAAAACACAAAAGAGGAAGTGTTAGAAATGTTTCCTGAAAGGTATTTATGTGTAAAGTTCTAAGGAGTATGCTGGCAGGAAAGGAACTTTAATTTCAAATGCTAAACTTCCCCAGTTCTGATGGTGCCTAGCCCATGATGAGCTAAGACTCTGCTTGTTACAACTAAGAAACATCTTGCCTTTGAAACAACCAGCTTTTAATGAATTTGTGCTTTAAAATTTTAATAGTAATTAAATTACTTGCAACTGTTGTTTTGGAGATGACTTTTGAACCGTGAACTGCCTGAGCTTTATAGGCACATAGCACTTGTTTCTCCCATGCTGGCAAGAAAGGGAAAAGGAAAAAAAACCCAGATGAAGATCCTTAGAATTTGGTAGTCAATGCCTCATTTTTTCCAGACACTGTCTTTCTCATTTCCTTTAAAAAATGAAGAATGAAGCTTAATCTTTAAGAGAAACAAATAGTAGCTGCAGATTTGTCTGTGAATTGCTTGAGTTACAAAGCTCTAGTAAGACAATTGTCTATGTCTTTTAGTTATAAGTTGTGCCTAAGAAATGTTTTTCTCTATCAATGTAATGTTTCAAAAACATAGCAGATTTGACTCTGTGACACAGATGGCAGAAATTACATCCAGAAGTTCAGTACTAAGTTCTGAGATACCAGCTCTCAGTAGTACTTGCCACAGGCAAGGCTCTGTTTTAATTTTTGCCAGTTTGTAAGCAGTAATTACTGAAGACTGTGAAAGATTGATTTCCCGTTTCTGTTGGGACTGGGCTTCTTTCCTCATCTAGTTAGGTAAATGTAAGCAAATTCAGTTTGGTATTGCCTTTCCCAGAGGAAAGTCAAAGCACTGTCCTGTTACAATAGAGGTGATTATAGCTGGCCCTGTTTAGGCTAAAATTTTCTCTTTTCAACAGTAATAATTCTTAGTAGTACATGCAGCTAAGTTGGTTGAATAAAATCATGAAAGACAGAAGTTAATGTAAAGGTTGCAAAGTCAGTCATCCTATGTTATAATTAATGCTGAGATATCAGATGTGACTGAAATGGCTTTAAGTGGGTCACTGAGATGCTTGTGCCATTGTTTCAAAGTGGCCCTGCTAGCAGCACAGTAATTTATTGAAAATAGTCTGCTTGAACTAAGAGTCTTCTGTTAATAATTACTGAAAAGAACTCACGACAAGTGCTGCTGACCTCGAGTTTCTAACAATTCTCTTTAGAAATCTCTCAGAGGCAGCATTTCTGGAAATTTTGCTATAGGTAAACAGAGCTTAGCTGTGTAATTGACTTTATATATAACCTATCTTCTGGCATGTTTACCTTTAGTGTTAGGCTGACTTGATGGTTAACACTAGAATATTTCCCTGCACTTAAGAGTTGTAGTTAATATCTAAGAGATTTGTGTAACTTCTTCTAACTCCTGCTTTGCTTTTATATAAATATAAGCAGTATAAAAATGAACATACAGTGTTTTGTGGGAATAGTCATTATGAGAGTGTCCACTGTGAATTAATCATATGCTGTCACAATTACATAAGAATTATGTCCAGTTTGTGTATTTACACCTTCAGAATATTTTCAAAGTTAAAGTGAGTAGCATTTGACTAAACAATACTCTACTGTCTTGGAACAGTAAATGTACTGTTTATAATCATTTCAATAAAAAAGTACTGATAATGCTTGTTGACTTGAGGTCTGTTCAACCTCTGTTAGGCGTTGGGAGTTTTACAGACTACCTCCCATTTTCCCCCTTGTTTTTATAGTTGTATTAATTATGTACATTTACTTCAATAATTTCTGTAGGAGAAAGGTTTCTTAAAACATCCTTGGAAGCCAGGAATATGGGCATCCTAACCCCAAAGTACTATTTCCACGTATTCACATTCAAGTCTAATTCCAGACAAATGCAGATAGAGTGATGCAGCATTAATTAGTGCCCTTCTCTGGGCTGTGTTGTGTGATAGGATCGTTAAAGCTGGAAGGAGCCTCTGCATGTCATATAGTTTATCTTCCTTCTAAATTACAGAAGGAACTTTCCCAGGTGAGTTTGGGGTCTCTCTAATGGCTGAAGCTCCATAACCTGTGGTTGTGGACAGCCTGTTTCTGCACTTAGCCACTCTCCAGTGAGGGGATTTCCTTTGCTGCATCCTGTGATCATTTCATTTTCTTACTGTGCAGCTGTCATGAGAGTCTGGCCTTGTTGTTCCTTGCTGTAACTACATCCTCCCTTGACTTCTCTGCTATGTAGAGAAGTTCTCCCAGATACTTGAATGTCCATATGCTGCACCCCACTAGCCACCTTTGTGGCCCTCTGCAGAACTTATTCCTAGTTTATCTTTGTGTAGGACTTGGATAAACTCACATTTTTGCAGAAAGGAGGCTTAATCTATGTGATATAATTCAGGCAACCAGGAGAGAGTGAGGAGTAAATGTGAGTTTTCTCACATCAGTCTGTAAACAATACAAAAAAAGTTGTACTTCATCCCTGTCTAGATATGGTGACTATAAATCAACAAGACTTTTGATGTGTAACTTCTGCTTCTAATTAGCCCAGAACTTTCCCAGGATAGTAGGAGTGTGAATATATCGGATTAACTGCAATTTATCATAGCTTCTTTGGGTCTGGCTTCTGAAAGCAGGCAAAACCAGGTATTATAATGGCTATAAAATTACTTAGAAAGAAATATTTTCCCTCTTCGTAGCCACAGTGGCAATGTATTATGCTTTAAGCATCTATTTCTCAAGTAAACTACTGAAATAATTTGACTCCAAAAATTGCCTTTTCCATAAAACAGAAATCTTAAACTTCTCAGTTTGTTTGTTAGATCTTAGTTTTGTGCTTGTTTTGGTAAATGTTATGTATATAAGCCCTTCTGTGAAATACAGTTTTTCTGAATAATATCTTGCTTGTGCAGTGTGTGCAGGATTACGCCATAGTGAGTTGAGTGCTGTCAAAACAGCCCTATGACCAGCTGATTTGTCAAACAGTGAAGTATTTGGAGCCTGCTTATGACACTTGGTTTTGACAGTGGAGTTGCACCTTTTTGAGAGATTTGAGAGCAAACATTGTATATGGGAACATAGATTCCACATGGATGTGGAGAATATTCTCCTACAATATTCTGCTGTTTGGTGAACCAGCAATGTCTTTGGACTTTGACTTTCAACAGCTGTGCATCTAACATATTCAAATGTTTCTTTAGTTTTGTCATCTGGAACAACACAGCCAACTGCTTTGTGACAGTTGTTTGAACACTGGGTGTTTACAGATCTTGTAAATTGCTCCGTGAACACAATTGAGGCTCTTCTACTTATATCAACTGAAGATCCTGAAAAGTTTGGAGTCTCTAAGACTTGCTGCACTCATAAAATTAACCAGATGGAGATTTTAATTTTTTTTTGTGATTGTCAAATGTGCAATACATTTATCATCTCCAGAGAAAGAACTTTAAATTTACTAGAATTGTAATTTTTTTCCGTCTATTTTGAAAGAAGGAGCTGCACAATTAATGTAAAGTTCACTGGTGTACATTTGAATGAAGTGTAGACATCTTCAGTGGGATTTTGATAATAAACCTGCTTTAGCTACTTGGTTCTTGGTATTGTGTGATCGTAATAGGTTTAGGAATAAAATGCTGAAGCTCCCTTTGGGCATATTTCAGCTGTATTGATTTTAGTGGATTTATGCAAAAAAAGTAAGAAGAGGTACATAAATACACAAATAAGCATTTTGGTAAGTAGCCTTTAGTTTCTTATAACAGAAAGGATGCATAATCATGCTTGCAAATGTGGAGGTGAAAAACTGAAATAATTGATTCTTACAGTGGGAATAAGTACAGAGAAGACTTTCCTATCAGAACAGGAAGAGCTTTAATAGTACCAAAAATACTTGTGGACAAAACTAAGTCAATATAAAATTGTGAACATTTCAGTTATTGAATATTAACATACTTCTGCCTTCTTACATTTAGTGCTAGGTGTAGTCTAGTTCTGTAAAAACATGTAATGATTTTCTTCTTGGTAGTTGCTAGGTTTTTTTTAAAACCAAGATATAGACCCGTAATAATGGACTAAAGCAGAGTGATACAGAGGACATATATGAAGCATTACCTCAGGGTTGCAGTAATGAGAAACTGCCCCTCTCCTCTCCAAAAACTATTGGCCAAATAATTCGGCCTAAGTGATAACTGTCTCCCTACCCAAGATGGAAGCTCCAGCATTGTTAGGGCTTTTGCAGCTCTGAATGGGATAACAGATGCGTCCCCTCATCTAGCAAAACAGTAAGGTTAATTCTGCTCCAACTAACAACTCTGGATTGAGCAAAATATGTTTCTCGGCAGCCTTCATGGACCGTTATCAGTCTAGCTGTGCAAGTGGGGGTGATGGTTTCTGTTATCTAACTTGCTTTTAATTGCTTACACTTGATTTTTGTACTGTGCTGCTTCTGTGTCAAAATGTGACATCCCCAAATCCATCAATTGCCTTTCTCGAAGAAATGTCAGCAGCTTATATCAGACTATGATAATATTCAAATCCTGTGTTTGACTTTGAGTCTCTCACAAGAAGAAAGTCACTGAGATGCTGGAGCATGTCCAGAGAAGGGAGACTTCTCTGAGAGTTGGAAAAGGGTCTGGAACACAAGTCTGATGAGACGGATTGTTTAGTCTGGATAAAAGGAGGTTTTGGGAAGGCATTATTGCTCTACAACCACCTTGAAGGAGAGCGTTGATTGCTTGTCCCGTGAAAAAGTGATGGGACAAGAAGAAATGGCCTCAGGTAGTGCTGGGGAGTTTTATATTGTATAATAGGGAAAATTTCTTTGTGCAGAGGTTGTCAAACAGTAGAACAGACTGCCCAGGGAAGTGGTGAAGTCACCACCCTGGAAGTATCTAAAAGATGTGGACATGTTGTACTTAGGGACATGGTTTAGTGTTACGGATTTGGCAGTGCTGGGTCAGTGGTTGGTCTCAATGTTCTTAAAGGTCTATTCCAGCTTTGAGTTTTCTATGATTATCTAGTAGAATCAGTCTCCCCTTTTGCACTTATTGCTCCCAGGAGAAGTTTTTGCTCTTGGGGGAAGGAGTGACAGCTGGGTAATAGCTGAGTTTATAGAAACTGTCAGACAGCTGTAAAGGAGTGAACAGTTTGACTGGAAAGAAGTGAGAACTACTTCACTCTGGCAGGAAGTGAGGGTGCACAGTGTCCAACTTGAGTATTTTCTGTATTTTATTAGTTAGCCTGAATAATCTTTGACCATCCTTCTGTCAATGAGAGTTTGTCGCCTTTTCTGTGGTTTTACTTTTTAATAAAATTTATATTAGAATACAGGGAAGATACTGGGGTAGTGTTGTCCACTCATCCATGAATGGCCTCAATCACTGACTTTGGTGGAGTGTTGCACGGCAGCAGGTCCAGGCTGGGCCTTGGAAATGTTAAAGCCACTGGCGTTACTCTGCCTTAATTAACTGGAGGCATGCCAACACTGGCATAGTGTTGTAGTCACCCCAGGCCCAATCTAGATATAAGTTGTGTGTTTTAACAGCAAAACTCTGAGGGATGTCCAATTTCCAGTTAAAAGTTCATACATTTTGCATAACTGATATACCAAATGCCTTTAGCTGTGTGCTGTGGCTGGGATAACTGATCATTACTCCAGTGCAAGTCCTGCAACCTGGGGGACGTGTTCATTTTCATACTGATTGGACATCTGCCTAAAATTCCCATCAGGTTTCTGACTGAGGCATCAGCAGGCTATGGCTAGTCAAAATCCATTAGACTGGTGAATTTTAACTAAGACATCTATGCTATTCTGGTTAATTTTTATTGAAACCAAATGAGTTAATCTCCCAGGAGCAGCTGTGTAGGTTGGCATCCGCCCTCTCTTCAGTAGAGGGAGGGGGATGTCAAGCACCTTTGGTGTCTTGGTGAAAGCTGCTGGATTTGTTACAACTGGGAAGTTGTACGAGACTGTCCTTGAGAACATTTGTTGTGTGGGTAATTCAGCTAGAGCTAATAGGCCAAATAAATGAATGCATTGATCCATAGTCCTGGCTGAGACCTAGTGGCTGAGGAGTAGAGCCTGGGAAAAATAGTACTGCGATAAATCTTTAATATGGTGGATACTGGACCAACAGCTGTTAGGAAATGAAATGTTTGGTTTAGGCTTTTATGGTGGAAAAGATTTACTGAAACCTACTTAGACTCATATGGAACTGCACCTTTCAGTGGAAGGAGACATCTTGCAGTTTTAGTGGTTGTCTTCCTTTTATTAGCTACCTCGGATGAAGTTTCAAACATTACCTTGGCTGGGAAGCATCAGTATTTGGAGGATGCCCTCCAAATAAATAAATAATAAAACAGCCTCCTCCACTTCAAAACAAATAGTTATTTAAAAATAATTTTACGTACATGTTGTAACATGCACATAGAAAGAGATACATATTCTAGCATGGTTTTGGGTGTTGTCTCATCTAACAGTCTTGATGTGGTTATTGTCAGCAGAGAAGTTTTGTGAGCAGGAGTTCATATCACCAGAAGAAAAAAGGATGCAAAAAACTAAAACATTACATTTTACAAGGAAGGGTGCTTAGCCACAATTAATTCTGGAAAATGAGAGTCACTGACTTTGCAACAGGAGTTCAAGAAGCACTACTGTGGTATATGTTATACAGCAGCCCGTTGACAAAGGGATGAGTATGGGCGTAGTTGAGGTCCACATGAAGAGATAGACCCTAAAAATTTACAGAAATGGAGCCAGGGGAAGCCTAGGGCTAGTACTTTATAAAGTTCTGCTGAATATGCTGCTGGTTTTACTCTAAGCAAACCACATTATTTTATCCTCAAGCAATCAGATCAAAACCGAAGGGTGTGAACCTCCTGTCTTTAAGCAAAAGGTTTTCTGGGATTTTAGTTAGTTTGTGTTTTTGTTTTGGTTTTTACTTTTGGATTTCAGTGTGAATAGGACTTTATCCAAATCAGCCAGTAAGCTAAATTTACTGTAAACAAAAGTAATGCTGCCAAAAATCTTGTATTCTACACAGATCAGAGATGAGTAATTTTACCTTCAAGATTTGGACATAACCAAACAAAAATCTGGACATATCTGGACATTTTGAGCAAGTTAAAAATGAAAAGTAGTGAGCTTCTATTTGAAATGTAATGGTCTAGTCTGCAGAACATGTCATGACTTGCCTGCAGTGAAAGACTTTTGTTGGGCATATGCAATATTTAAAATAATTCCTTTAAAACATGATAATTTGAGGTTCATCTAGTGCTCTGTGGAGGGAACAGCTGTAACAGAACTGGAGATTCTCTGTTGGAGACTCCTGACAGTACACCAGTGGCTTCCCTGCAAGCTCGGGATTTAAACAGAAGAGTTTTTACAATCAGCCTTCCGTTTCATAGTTTATTGTGCTTTCATTGTAGTCATCAGTTTTTTACTCTGGTTATTGGGAGGTAGCTGTTTGAGCCCAAAGAAGGGTGGTTAAGCTCATGAGCCAGTAGCTCCACTGTGAGGAAATTGTAAACTGATGGCTTAAAATCTTATTTCTAACATTAATCTAAAATTCTCTGCCTTAAAAGTCAGTAATAAAGCTCACATTTATTTAAATGTAAATTAGTTATTTTTACATCACCAGTGAAAAAAATTAAACAGATTTTTTTTTTTGTTCTCTGGCAATAATCAACTCTTTTTTTCCCTAATGTGAGATACGTTTGTGATTTCATGTCTATAGTCAGTAGGCTGTTTTAAAAACTGTTTTTGGTTTTGCTTGAGATGCGTATGTGGACACATAGGAGTCTAGCAGATAAGAAAGGGCAGTGTGCCTGGGGCATTTCATTAACTAACCTCTTGAGTCTGATAATGGAGATGCTGCAAGGATGTCTTTTTTCAGTGGAGCTGCTGTACTGAGACTATGAGCAGTAAGGGGTCAACTGCTTATATCTCTGCAACTTTTGTTAATGCACAGACATTTGTTTTGTACTAAATGTAAAGAAAGAAGGATCTGGTTCTGCAGAATTGTGTGCCATGTTTGTGTAAAGATCTTTATGCTATGCTTATCACTAATCTGCCTATCAGCTGGCAGTAATTAAGTCAGATTTGCACATGTATGTAATTGCTTTATATTCTTCTTCGTGGAGATGCATTGTAAAGATGGGTTTTTTTTCTTTTTTTGTCATTATATGGAATATTCTTGTTAACTTACATAGGTAAGCTGCCACCATGTATAAAAATATAACTCTCACATATATAAATATATATCATACATATCATGTTATACCATGTATAAGATGTTCAGTTTCTTGAGTGATCCATATCAAAGAATAAAAATCTTCTGCAGTAATAGGTTTCAAGTCAAGGTATAGCAGTTGGTTTGTGGCCTCATGTTAAAAACATGTTTCCCCAACAAGTTTGGTATGTTAAACATCTCTTAAAAATAAAGATATTATGGTAATTTTATTGATGAATATGAACATGCAAATTGTGTTCTCTGGTTTGTGCAGTCTTCCCATATCACTTAAGGCAGTTCTAAATATACTACCCATTTTAGGGGTCCAGTGAAGAGTAATCAGTGAGAAAGTAGTGTCCTTGCATGAATCACTGTGATTATCATCACTACTTGAGAGGTTTGATTGCTAAAAGGGAAAAATAATGGAGGTCACAGGGAAATAAAATCTCACATAAAATATGCCATAGTTTCCCTTAAAACCACACAGAATATTTTGTGCATTATCTTTTCACAGGGAGATGGATGTGTTGTCACTACAGTTCCTGCTCAAGAACTTGATCAGAATAATACTGACCTTTTTATGAAATCTCTGAGAAAATAGCTGTAAATTCAGGATGAGAAGCTTGGGGGACTTTTCTGATGGGAAGGTGCAAGGGAGGAGAGTTACCCCTATTGGAGTTGATTGTTCTCTTTGTAGGTTTTTCTGCTCATCAGCTTTGAAATTCTGCAGTGAATTATTTCACAAAGTTTTGTTCAAATCATTGTAGCTATTTCCAAAAGTGAAACAAGGAAAAAAAGGTTGTCAAAGAAAAAGAAAACCAGGCAACTTTTGCCGGAGAAACTCTTGAAGCAAAGACTACAATTGCTGTCAGCATGGTGACCACACCAGAAATGTGTTTTTCTCTGGTTTTGGTGGTGTGTAATTTTTTTTTTTTTTTTAAGATATGCCTAAAATAAGCCCATTTAAGATGCTGGAATCTCTCTCTCAGGAGAGATTTCTTCATACTTTATCAGTGAAATCCTGTTAAGGATTCTATTTCACCGTGGCCCTATCAGGTCATGGTGTTTTTGATGCTTGAGTTTGGGCACCAAAACTGAAAACAATTTTGTTGCATTTGGAGCCATCAAATGCGTCACCTGTCCCACAATACGAGAGTGTGGAGAAATTTCCTGTCTTGATTCATGTGGGAACAAGGGCAAAGTCAGCAGGGGAGAGTGGAGAAACAGACTGGAGGTGGTCAGAGCAGTGGAGGCAGGATTCAGCGCAATCCCTAGGAACCAGCGAGGATGCTGGCTGGGAGAAGCCGCAGTGTCTGTGACAAGGAGCTGTGAGCGTGGAGGATGCTGTCAGTGCACTGTGGAATGAGACAGCATGTGGGAAAGGGCAAGGAACTGGAAGTGGTTGGGGAAAGCATACAAAAACCTTGGTTTACACCATGATGTAGCAGTTCGTTGTTTCTGCCACAGTGGAGGCTCTGGTATCTAGGCATACAGCACGACTTCTACTTTACTTTTATGAGTGGGTCGGGTCTTGTAACAGACGCATGGTACCAATATGGCAGACGGTTACAAAAGACGTTTATTAAGTAAAAAGTTCAGGTTTTATACTTCTTATCTACTACTACGTCAAACAGGATATTGCCACACTTCCTAGGTTAGTAGTTGAAGTGGAAAAGTACTGGCACATGTTAGTAGAGAGTTTACATTCTTTTCAAGAGTAGCTTATCTCGAGAAAAAAATAAAGCTTACTCTCTTCCTTACCGTTACAGTCCAAAATCTTCCACACCACCTATCCCTATCTAACTACAGGGAAAGCATACAAAAACCTTGGTTTACACCATGAGCAGATCTAATTAAGGAGCCCAGCATTGACAGCCAGGGAAGAGGAATGATGCCAGGGAGGAGACAGTGACAGTCCTGTATGAGTTGCAGGGGGAGGGGAAACAACTGGTGCTGACATTAGCAAATACACAAAAAGAATTAATTAATGGTTGCAGGTTCTGTCGATGCTTTAAATTTAAATTACGTGTGTTGCTATTTTAATTTAACACTTGTGTTTTGTGTTCATTTATGTGCAGGGGTATCAATCTAAAAAAAAAGAAAAAAAAAAAAAGAAAGGTTGGCTTGGATTCTGTTCTATCTGAATATGCAGGGCTGGAATCTGCAGCGATTCGGTAACTGATTGACAGCTAAATGATTCGGGAATTGATTGACAGATGAATGAGGCCCTCTGGCTGTGAGTGTGGGTGTGAGGGGCCAGACAAGCACTAGCAGAGAGTGACAAGAGCTGGGAGCTGTGATGGATACCTCCCTTTCATTCCTCTCTGCCGTGACCGTCCTTCCTTTCCCATGCAGGGGCTTTCATGTTGTGTTTTTTGTGCCTTTTTTTTTTTTTTTGTCAAGCTTGTTAAAGTTGAATGCAGCCCAGCACCGGTAAAATGAGCCCATGCAGTGTGTGGCACTGGATAGCATCTCTTCAGGACAGCCAGAAATTCTAGAAGGGGAAGGAGAGAATGCAGATGTATTGAGTTCCCCATTAGCAGCCATTATGGCCTGCTAATGGGTAACTTATTCTTGTCCTGGTGCAAACTTGTTGACTGCTTTCGTGTGTGTGTGTGTGTGTGTGTGTGTGTGTGTGTGTGTGTGTGTGTGTGTGTGTGTGTGTGTGTGTGTGTGTGTGTGTCTGTGTGGCATTTGTTAATGAGAAAATCTGGAAAATTGTTTTTAGAACAAACATAACTCGGGGTGTATCCTTCATTGCTCTAATGGGAAATGTCTCTTTAACAAAAAATGAAGGCATTTTTAAAAATGTTAATATTCAGTCTTTTAAAATACTAATTTACAGATGTTTATTATGAGACATGTAAATGAGAATTAAGTTTCCAGTAGAATGACATCAGTTTTCTGGGAAGCACCATAGCAATCAAATTATTAAAATGTACATTTTTCAGGATGATATATGTATTCCTTTGCCTTCTGTCTTACTGCAGAAGTAAGTAATTTGGTGGTGTCAATCTAAACGAGAAATTGAACTTCATCAAACTGGAAATAAAACTTTTAAATATTAAAAATCATAAAGTGATTTGGAAAAGCTTTTTGGGATGTGAGCGGCTCTGTGGTGGGGCAGGGCTCCCTTAGGTTTGTGGTGGAAAAGGAAGGTTCCAAAGATCTGTGTGCTTTGAAAGGCTTGCTAAATGGAGAAAGCTACTATTTTTGTTTTCTACTTTCCCGTCTCTTTCTTCCCTTAGTCACCCATGCAGGAGCTAGAGAGAAAAGGTGTCTCTGTCCTTTCAAGAAATATATACTCTCTTTGTCTTTTCCATTAGTTTTGCGTCTAAAAACGTTCCACTGTTTTTCTTCTAACTTTTTCTCTTGTACTATCTCTTGACTGATACTGAGACAGTTCAATTAATGGAACCAGATGCTAGAAAGCAATGCTAGCACCATTGCTTTTGAAGAAGGAAAATGTAAGAAATTATTGATTTTTTTTTTAAACTGAGCTTGATAGAGGTTTCTAAGGTGTGAATTGCCTTGAAGATAAAGATTTATGCCTCTAGGTTCTATACATCATAGCCCTTACTCTTGAACACAGGGATTTAGAACGAAAGGGTTAAAAAATAAACTGAGAATTTTCTTGGGAATCACCATCATACGTTGCTGACTTCATGACCAGAACATTGATAAGACTTTGAGAAATGGGGACTAAAGGAGGCGGAAGAAAAATGAGGGTATGATACAGGAAAAAGCAGCAGAATAATTATTGTAAGAAAAGAAGCAGCTTGAAGGCCATGAGGTTAACTAGGCTGAGAGCAGGTGGTTAACAGGGGACCAAATTTGGGCTTTGCTGAGGGAGAGAGAGCATGAGAAGGTGGTTTGTTTTTTGCTCAGTCTAGTAGAGCTCTGTACAAACAAGCTTCTGCAGGTATGCTCGGCTCTGACAGTACAGCTATTCATTCTGAATGAAAAAATGGCAAAATAAAGGATTGGCAAGATGTACACTGACCTTTTCTCCTTCCCATTCTTATTGCTCCTAATAAAACTTCCCAAACAATCTAACACAAAAAACCTTCTAATCATTCTGCCAGCTAATAGTTTGAGCCAACTTCTTATAATGAGAATATAACTTCATTACTTCTTTGATTAACAGCTGAAGTAATAATAAAATCCCAGAGCAGTTTGATAGAGTCAGTGTCTAGTCTTTAATTTTTAACATTTCTCTTTCTGAAAGCCTTTTGGAGTTCAACTCTTTCCTGACACTCTCCCTTGTCAGTCTTGCACGTAAAACAGTTAAGCAAAGCAAGTGACATATTTGGTCCCTGTGCTCTGAAACTGCTGTGCATATTCAGTTTAATATGGCCCATTGTTAAAAATGACCCTATAATATTGGCTGTCACGTTTGTGTATTAGTCTTTACATGTTGTTACTGGTTGTAAGTATAGTGCAATTTATAACCTCTTTTAGCTGCTTGCTAATATAACCTAATTTCCCATTTAAAATATGCACTGCATGGCCTGTGGAAATAGTAGTGTGATGAATATATTATGTTAACGTATACACCTTAGAGCTTATAGAAATAATAGTGTGATGAATGTATTATACTGTAGGCCTTAGCAAAATATAGAATGTTAAAATACCTTTATGTAACCGAGAGAGCTGTATAAAGCAATTAAGTTGTTCCCCACATCTGCTGACTGACCTCTCCAAGTGATAAGATAACCGTGACACAAACCAGAGCATCAGAGAATTACAGGAGATCTTGTTAACTACTCGTTATCAGGGAAGTGTGAAACAACAGGATGAAGCCACAAGAAGCAATAAAATATATTGACCTGATCTGCAGGATGTCATGTAGATAAATCAGAATGGAAAACCAAAACAAAGGAAAGTTTCTACAACATCAAAAGCTACCAAGAATGTTTGAATAATGCACAAAACTTATGAATAAGTATGTACCTTAGTAATGTAACAGTATATGGATAACAGGGTCTTAATATACCAGTATGCTTGTTGGCTGATAGCCAGGAACACCCCAGTGCTGGACACTGTCCTTTTTTAATTTCCTTATTAAAATTTTGAAAAATATTCTAAAAGTGAACTTTCGTTTTTCATATCCATGAAAATGCATGCAACACCTAATTTAAAAGATGATGTGGATGTTTAGTGGATGACCATAGGAAAAGATAGGATGTTAGAACTGATGCTTTGATACCTCAAGTGCCTCCCTTTGGCACAAAGGCAGAAATCACAAAATCACAAATAGGAGGAATAGAAGCAGACATACCACAACTAGATGACTGATACAAAAAAGATTATACCTATGTATTTATTCCTCAATTGATATTTTGTATGTATGTTGACAGAACTAACATTAGAAATATTGCTGTAATAAAACATAAGAAATAAAGGAAGACAACAGAAAAAAGAAATAAAGTAAAATACCTGAAAAGGGGACAAGACTCAAACCAATAATGCCAGAATAAGCAGCAGCAAAAAATAGGCTTTTGAAATTGCAAAAAGTTTATATGAGAAAGGTTTCAATGACTGGGAAAAAAAAAATTGCAGAAACCATTTAATGAAAATCACCTAGAGGTGAAAACAGTGGTGCTTACTTTAGAAAACAGAGGCTGCTTACTTTATTTGGAAGGAATGTGCCAAAAGTAAGTACAGCATCCTTTCTCTGCCAGAGTAACACTTCCACCAAGTGCTCTATTATGGAGCTGCTCACCTCCCATAGTAGAGGACCCCCTCTTGACAAGAAGGTACACCAGGTCACACAACTGTGAGTGAAGAGCAGTTTCAAAAAGTAGAAAAATAATAGTAACCTACATATTTCACCATTCCTAAAGAGTGGTTGTATTCTGTATTCTGTATTTCTGTATTAAATTTCATTATTCTTGTCATAGTTCCTTTCTTAGGTGTAGAATTATTCAAAGTACAGGAGACTGATGGAAATGTTCATTGGTATTCAGTTCTTCAGAAAAGCTCTTTTCTGTGAAAACTTGAAATGCATTATTGTTGGTAGCTTAAATCATCTGTCATCTGGTGAATGTAGATGCTAATGAACTGGATGATGTTAATATCGAGGGATGGATTAGCGAATAGATTTTAAAATAAAATCTATATGGATAGAATTCCTCTAAACAGAACCAGTTGCTGCCATTTTGTAAAATATCCTTCATTGCAACTAATAATATTTAATTATGTTGGCAAAATTTAGTTGTCTTCCATTACTTGTTTGCTCTACTTGCCCTTTGTTGTCTTCATTGATTCCTGCTTAGAGTATTCCTTTTAATGTGTGTGCACGTCCAAATTGCATTGCTATACCGTGTAAATATAAATATACTTGTTTACATCTTCTCCCCAAAAAGAACCCCACTGAACTGATTTCCCTTAAGCCAAACATTTTTAAAGTATAATTTCTTCAACGTTTTTTCTTCTGTGTTTCAGAGTCAAGTATATTAGTTTACATCTATCTGTGAAAGTGCCTCAAAGTGCACTCCAGCCAGTAGTTACAAGGGAGATGTTTAACTGGCTGGAGCCCACGTATCCCTCTCTCAAGGAGTTTGCCCCTGAGCAGACAAATTTGTGACAGATATGATAGTTGCAAAACCAGAAAAATATGGTGCATCTTGAGATATTTTTTCTAGAATAGTGTTTTATGACTGAATACAATGGATTGACCACTAGTGAAAGCTAAACTGGTCTACAGGTATCTTAATATACAGCATTTAGAATTCAGTGTCATGTGTTACATCCAGGCAGGTCAGTCACTGTGTCAAGTTCTTAGGAACAGTGATAGAGAAGTTGTGCCTATGTCCAAAAATCCTAGGAGTTCTCACACAAAACCCTTTGAAAATATGTTGGCATGTCTGCTGCCACTGAAATACAAGCTGAGAGGCAGGGATGGATTAGTACCTTTTGTATGGTTCATTGGATGTATACTTAGGGCAGCTTGTGATGTTTCATTAATATTTGTTAAATTCTCAGTTTCTGAAAGTATTACTTCTGTTATATGGTTGTGCGGGGGAATGTCTTGCATGTATAAAATAACACTAATGTAAATTCATCTCTGTTTGGACATGCATTCTGGAAATAAAGGTTAAGCTGTTTTGTCTGGGTGAATATTTGTAATTGTTTAGCATTTTTAATTTAAAGAGTTTTCTCTGCTTGAAAAGGTGGTATGCAAATAAATTGAGGCCTGGGTGGCACACTACCTTGAAGAAAAGGGGCCCTTAGTCCCCAATGTTGAAAACTAAGAGCTTTGATTCCTGAGCTTAATGCCTTGCTGCTTTTGTCAGGGGAAGGTGATGAAAAATTGCAATGGTGACTAGTCTTTTCTGAGCTGGAGGTAAGGAGGAAGAATAGCCAAAAAGAAAAGTGAGAAAATGCTATTTGGGGACACCTATTTCTGTGCTGTGTCTGCTCACTCTCATGTGTGAGTGTGTGCTGCCTTTGGTTTTTTTTTTTTTTTTTTTTTTTTTTTAAATCTCTCTTGCATAACCTTTACCTAGGGAAAATACTGCAGTTGGGTCTCTGAGCTTGTTGCATCAGTGGGGACACTTTGATGGGCATATCAAGAGGCAAAGTTCAAAGTTTATGTTCAGCGTAAGTTCTAAGCCCTTTTTCTGAGCAAAGGCACACAAATTCTTCTGCATCTTCCTTAGCTTTTTTTGGGTTGTAAAAAGTACAGTATGTGGACTGAATTATTTTCAGGAGAAAAGCATCATGTCTGCTTGATGTGAAAGAGACAATGCATTACTCTATTTTAATAACAAGAGGCTTCACTACTGATAACACTTTTCCTTCAGTAGAGGGACTAGCATCCTACTGAGGCAGAGATTTTGTCTTTAAATTCAGTTAATGTCAGTAATAGTTCTGATGTGGCTTCCACTGCTTTGTACAACACAAGAGAGAAAAAAAAAATATACCCAACAAGAAAAGCCTCTCTGGAACTAAAAAGCAGTGAGCTATGTGAAAGATATTAATTTCTGGTGTCTAAATATAGAGTAATATGAATGTTAAAACACAGTACTGTATGTACTGCTTTTAAAAGAATAATTTCAATTTGGTTAAGAAAACTGAGTTAAATCAGCCTTCTCCTGAATGTTCTGGTTGTCTTAGCTAGTATAAACCTGCCTTTCCGGTTTATGTAGCGACAGTGCTAACATGTAAAGCAAGATGTTATGACTCATTGAAACAATTCTTTGTGCTCTCTTAAAAGCATTGCTGATGGTATTTTCAAATATACTTGGGTTTACCCCTAAGAATGCAAACCTTTCACAAGTCTGAGCTTAATGCAAGGCAGATTACGTAATTTTTGCAATGCCGTATGATGAATGTAATCCTGCTGAATGTCATTAATAGTTTTGGTTTCCAGCTTTGCTGAATTTTGGTGTAATTTTATCAGGGGAAATAAGATGGCTTCTCTTAGTTTGCAAAACTTTGAGCAAATATAGTCAAAATGTGTTTCAGAACAGAGAAATAGTTACTAAGGGATTCATTAGCAAAACTTCTTTCTTGACTCAACCTGAAGATGCAAATTACTTGCATGAAACCCTGAAATCGTGTGGCTAAAATGAGAACTTCAATTGAAGATGAGTCTGCAGTTGTTTCACCAAGGGTTATTGTTTTACCTGGACGGTGATCCCTAGTGCTAGGAAAATACGAGGTTAAGGAAGGTGAGGTTTGAAGGGTGTGAGGAGAGGTCCTGGCTCACATCCTGGCTGTTCCCTCGCCGAGCACTTTGTGTTCAGCCGGCTCTGCTGAAAGACATGAAAGGGATTGGCAAAGAGGGCTGTGGAGACTACAGCATGCAATCTGTTTTGGCTGACAGTAACCAAAGCACTGAGCACCTTGCTGCTGTAGAGGTGGAGGGCTCCCAGCCACTGTAAACTGGATGGATTTGCTCAGCCTTTCCTCACAGCCAGACCACCTATTTTTGCAGGATCTGCAGTTATTGAAGTGTTAACTGAGCTGCGTCAAAAGAGAATAAATTAACAGGCATTTATGTTTTCCCTCTGCCTAGCAGTATAAGTAAAAAACAGTTTAAAAACCTTTTATCTCTGAAAGGAAAGAAAGGAGGCTTTAATTTTAACCAGACCAGGTCTGAAATGTGCATGTTTCTTGGAGATAGCAAATCAGCTTTAGGGTCCATGGAAGGAAAGCTGTCCCAAAACCTCCTTGTGCAGTCCTCAACTGAATGAACCAGAAGACTTCCAGCCAAGAAGGGTAGTTGCGTTCTAAACTGGTGCAGAGTCCTATAAGTTGAACTTCTGTAAGGCTTAAGCTTCTTTGATTATTCCCAGGAGTTTGTTCTATTATTGTAAGATGCTTGAATGGGAAATTGACAGCTTCATCTTGGTGGCTCAATCAGTATTTCTTAGTGCTGTTACTAAAACCAGCTGATGCTGTGAGTGGTCAGACAAGGAGTGGAAAGCTCATTGAAAGCAAGCAGATTTGAACTTCACACAATCACAAAAGCTGAGCAAGGGTTAGATGGGCACCACTTGATGTGTGCTGTGGGCCATGGTGCAAGGCAACCCTTTTTATACTTTCTTGCAAGGATTTACTGACCTCACTGTGGTTAACTGTGTCAAAACCCATCGACTCTGAGTGGCTGATGGTGAAAATCCTTTGATTTAAAATGTTCTCTGAATATTTAGTGCCCAGCTGGAAGTAGTTCCATCATCTATCTGCATGGGTCATTTGGAGTCAGAGCTGCCTGTTTATTGTGAACTTTTCTTGTGTCTGTTTCTAAAGATGCTTGTCCAGTCCTGCATTCCCAAGACGTTGTACTGTTTAAATGATGATGTAAATAGCTAACAATGCTGAAGGTAATTCACCTTATATGACACAAAATCATAGAACATACCAGTTGGAAGGGGCTTGTCAGGATCATCAAGTCTAATATATGAATGATGGGATAACAATTCCATTTTAGTGGGATGTCTCTTCTGTTTCTTTTGAATGACAACTAATTTAAAAATAAAGTAAACAAGAACAATTAATTCAGTCTTAAGTCCTTACTGTCTAGTAATCAAACCTGTATTTTTAGTATTTTTAAAGCGTGTTTTGTTTTGTTCTTTTTTTTTGCAGTGCTCCTGATAGTCACTACAGCTTTCCTTGTTCTCACACCCTGAGTTCAGCTTCTTGTTGATGAAACTGATGATCAAATCACTGTATTGCTCTGCTTTATCCAACTTGATTAATTGAGATTTAGTGAATTTCCACTTACCTTAATCATGTTTCCCCCGGATTGCCTTCTGTTTTGTGGGTGATCATTAAGGCTCACTGTACACACTGAATGAATATGTAATTGCAATTGCTTGATGTAAACAGGCAGTCTGATGGATTTAGACAAAGAGAACCTTTCAAGTACATCTCCTCCTTTAAGCAAATATATAGTAAATCTGGTGCATAGCACAGATATGCAATTTTCAGCCTAGCAGAGATGTTTACCTTGTCATGGCTTGCTTAGTGTGTGACTGGTCACCTGAAACAGTTGTATTGTCCCTGCTCATGTGATTAGATGTTATTCATGACCAAATGCACCTGCTGAAAAAAACAGATCTTCACCATTGTGATATGACTGATACTTCACCAGCAGAATTAAATGAAAGGATTTTTTAATCTGTATTATTTGCCATTTTAATTTTGAAATTATCTACTCATAGGTTAGAAAGTGAAGTTGCACAAACAATATTCCACAGCTTCTGCTTTTTGTTTCTTTGCTCTGTGATGATTTTACTACAGTCTGCTAGTTTATAGCATATGAAGCAGCTAAGCAAAACCTAGTTATGAGTTATGTCTGTATTTTCTTTATTTAGGACTTTATTAGGAATTTAGGACTGTAAACATCAAAGGCTCTAATTGATTTGAGTGGGATCATTCTGTGTAATTATTCTCCATCTTCCTTATCTGTTTGTTGCTGGCTGCCAGGTGAACCAACAAATATGAGGCATTCAGGTGGAAGTAGGCTTTTTAGAGAGCATTCCCAACAGTACAATGCTGTTTGCAACGTTGTCCTCAGCATTGTTTGCAAATACTGTCGTAGACACTTAATGAGGTGTTATTCAAGCAAACAGTGAGATTATTTTAATTCATTATGGTGGACTGCTCCCCCTTCCACTATCAAAAATATTTTATAAAAAAACAAATAAAACCTAACTTTCTTTACAAAGATGAGTAACAGAGAAGCTAATGATGTATAATATAGGTCTTAAGGGCAGTTTTGCCTCCTGATCTCCATTGTCGGATTTTGAGTGACAGGTCTGTTCTGGAAGGGCAAGTGGGATTTGAAAAATGCTGTGTTCACCAGAACTGTGGGAGGTTTTGTGTGTTTGTTTTCCTTTTGGTATTATGTAACTACTATCTTGCCAGCTTCCTAATAGTATTTTACAGAATTACTTTTTAAATATGTAAAATATTTTCATCTGTACTACTGAAATATTTGTTAAAGGCACGAGGAACTACCTCATTTTTTTTCTAGACAAAGCTAATTGAATGCATGAATGCCACTGCACATGGCTGACAAAGGCAGAGCATCTTTGTGAATAGGCTCTTTAAATTCTTTCCCACAGAAGTCAACAAAAGGGTCGGTTGTCCTGGGCTACGTATTTCGTCACTTAAATTTGGTGGAAATAGATTACTTTGGGCTGCGGTACTGTGACCGAAGTCATCAAACGGTGAGTAAAAGACAGCAGATTGGATTTGCCAGGTATAAATATGCCCTGTTGTGCTGTTTGCCTGTAAAGAATTAGACTGTCATACTTCCCCTAACTTTCACTGTTTCTTGGCTCAGGTTTCCAGTGATAATTTCTTTTGTTTGTTTGCAATAATGTCTTGGAATAGCCATTAACATCTTAGATAGAAATGGAATCAAGTGCTAAATGTTGTTGAAAAGTAAATTAGGAAAGTACAAATAGTACTTTCTTAAATATTACATGAAATTATATCAAAGTAGAATTGATATTTTTTCCTGTTTAGTACTGTGCCCAGAAGCCAGTGCCTAGTGCTTGGCCCTGAAGTGTCTGAGAAGCAGTGTCCCTGAGTGCATCACAGCCTACTTCACTTGCTGCAACACTGGCTGAACGCCTGTTTCAGGGTGTGTTGAGCAATGCCATTTTTCACTCTGCCCGAACCATCTCTGTGTCCCTGAGCCCATGTTCCCTAGACCCTCTTTGACAGGGATTCACCTCACATCTGAGGCTTTTTTCATTGGGACATTACCATCCTAAAAAGACAGGGAAATGTTTCAGCCGGGCTGAGATGTTTCAGCCAAAGCAGGCAGTGTCTTGGAGCAGTGCTGTCTGCCCTGACAAAGGCTTGTGCAGGATTGCTGCAGGCAGAGGTGAGGAGCAAGGGGTGCTCATCAAGAGGAAACAGTGTTGTATTCACAGGATGGTCTTCATACTACCTTAAAATTATGAAGAGATTAGTGCCTGGCCTGTGGTTAAATTAAGTCGAGCCATTACAGTTTTGAAGCCAGCATTTTGTGATGATAGCACTGTACAAGACCCTGTTTCATCTGTATATAGTAATAACTTATTGAATTGGCTAAATATTTGCCAATTTCTTCTGTTAACTAGAAGTTGATCATGTAAAGACCAAATTTAGAACGGTATTAAGCAGAAGATTACTGATTGCTACTGAGAGCTACAGACTGCCCCACCCCCTGTATTTTAACTTCTATGCCATAGTCCAGAAATTTATGAATTCAGTTCCTTTATAAGATTCTAACCGTTTCATTCTGTGAAGATGAAAGCCAGGTTCAGCTGTGAACTAAAGGTAGACTTTTAAAAATGGTGGTTTTGATTTCCTGGGGAATTTGAGGTGTGAATGAAGAGCAGGTAAGTATTTTTGCTCTCAAAAATTCTTTCCTTTTTGCTGTGGTTGCAAATAAAATAAAAATGGCTGTTCCTGGGAATATTTCCAGAAGCATAAACAGGGTATATTTAGTGGTGTATATGAAAATATGAGTATAAAAGGGGATTGCGCCTCTGTTGTGAAAGGAGCACAGAAAAGCACAGTTTAGGGCCCATCTTTTTGTTCTACCTTTTCTCTTATGTGGTGCATAAGTGATGTAAATGTAATGTTAGCTTTAGGCTTCATCCTCTGGCCAGCCCAGAGGAATATGTCAGGTGGCCACCATGATTCTTGATTCTCCCTTGGATTAGGAAGGTGTTTTTCCCACTTCTGTCATTCTCCTCATATCCCACTTGTCATACAGGACCTCAGCTGTGTGCAAATCTATGGAATGCTCCTGCCTTGCCATGTGGATGCTGCCACAGTGACTGGCCAAGTGTGTGCTGCCTTTGCACCTGGGCCATTTTGTAACAAATGCTTGTAAAAAGGCCTGTTTGTGGCGTTTGTCTGTGTAAGGATATCAAAAAGTTCATGCTCCTTCATCTGAAAAGTTCACAAAAGAGCCAAACAGTGCAACTATGGGTAGTTTTATGTGTTTTATGATGTGTGATTATATGTTGCTAGCTTGCTATTTTTAGTGAGATCTTGTAAGCTCTTAAGAATAGGCAGTATAATGGAAAGTTTTCACACAACAAACATCACCTTGTGCTTTAGCAGTAAACATGTATTTAGTTGCATACTTACTATGGCTAAAACTCTGGGCTCCTGTAGGAATTAGTCCTGTAATGGCTGGCAAAAAGCCTAGATGTGAATTTTGGATTGGATATTTTTTGGATATTTTTTTTTGGATCGACCACAGTAGATTTCCTAAGGGTAGAGGAAAAAGGTTACATTAGTAATGAGTTTTAAAACCATGGTCCTGAGATAGTCTCGGGGAGAAAAGTATTTGGGGGTTGGACTACCTATTAATGCATTGCTTGTGGTGGGGAACGTTTTATTATTTGTACCGTCAGGGGTTTTTTGTCACACTATATATATATTTAACTAATGATGAATAAAGCAGCATAGACAAAACAATGTATTTTAAACAACAAGCCAGTCACAAAAGAAACATTTTTCTTATGGGGGGTTTGAAGGGGCTTGTTTAATTATTTTTCCCATTACTTTTGAATGCCTCAGCGCTTCCAGGTGGTCTTTTAAGTGCTGTGTTGGTGAGCTACCTCTTTCGTGGGTGGTATCATAATTATTTTAGTACTACCAGTAGGGCACTAATGAGTGAACAAGGTTTCACTGTGCTGTGTAGTGTATATGAATGTGTAGCATTAAAATGGTCTCTTCCTGAACAGCCAACAAACTAATTAGCCGTGAGAAGCGCTGGATGCAGAAAGCAGATTGGCAGAACTGGGTGGCACTGGCAAAGGCACAAGCAGTAGGATAAAGCATAAATTGGATGACCCTGTCTCTAGGGTAGAATTTAATTTGGTCATATTGCACAAATTTTATTGACATTCCAGGCTTCCCTAAACTCTCCACAGTAAAAGGACAGTATTCAAATTGAAAAATCAAGCTCTAGAAGATTACAAGTTGCTGTCAGAATAGCATTACCTGTACCCACTTAGTGCTCTTAACAAGATAGGTCTCCAAAGGAACAAAATATATCTTCTAATAATTAGTTAAAATACAGCATTTAATAATGAATTAAAAATTCCATGATACAAAACCACACCTCAGTGAACAGATGAGTTCAGATAATCCTGTGTGTTGTCAGTAGTGTTTCCTAATCTCTAAGTGCCTCTGTCATAAACTATGTAGTGCTTCTTCTCATGTGCTATTTGAGTACTTTCTTTGTGGTGCAAATTCTTTAAAAGAATGACCGGTTTTCTTTGAGTGCCACCGAATCCCTTACTGTGCTTCATCATCTAACCTTCACCTGAGCCTTTTGCATTACTGCAGAGAGTACTGGCTCCCAAATTAGTGTAAGTTGACACTAGATACTGTCCTCATGGTTTTCAATATGGATAGTCAGCTGAGTCTTCCTAGAGAGGGCATTTGTGACTTCCGCTGCATCTCCCAGGACTTTGTGTACCCTCTACTATTTTTAGGTGAGGCACAATCACCAGAATATATGTAGCAGAAGTTGAAGGTGGTTTAGGAAATGCTGTCCAGAATCACAGAATCATTGGGTTGGAAGGGACCTCTGGAGATCACTCAGTCCAGCCCCCTGACAAAGCAGAGTCACCTGGAGCAGGCAACACAGGAACACATCCAGCTGAGTCTGGGAAGTCTCCGGGGTGGGAAACTCCACGCTCTCCCTGGGCAGCTGTTCCTGTGCTCTGCCAACTTCTATGGAAAGAAATTCTTCCTCATATTGAGGTGGAACTTCTTGTGTTTTAGTTTATGGCCATTGCTCCTTGTCCTGTCACTTTGCACCACTAAAAAGAGTCTGGCGCCATTGTCTTGGCACTCACCTTGGAGATACTTACTTGCATTAATGAAATCCTCTCTCAGTTTTCTACAGACTAAACAGGCCTAGCTCTCACCTGTCCTTATAAAAGAAATGCTCCAGGCCCCTCATCATCTCTGTGACTCTCCGCTGGACCCTATCCAGTAGCTCCTTGTCTCTCTTGCATTAAGGAGCCAAGAACTGGATAAAGTTTTCCAGATGTGGCCTCACTATGGCTCAACAGAGGAGCAGGATTACCTCCCTTGACTTGCTAGCCACACTCGTCCCCCTACAGTCTCTCATTGCTTTAGTGTTTGGGGAAAACAGCAGCCCAGGGGTATATTTGTCCTGGGCCTGGGTGAACTGGTGCTGGGAGGGCTGTCCTGCCACTCTCACTGCTGGTTCCTGCTGTGCTCAGCTGCCAGGTGCCCTCCACCCAGTCCCTTTGCTACTGCCTTTATGGCTTTGCCGGGGATGTATAGGATAGCCAAGCTGGTTACTGGTCTGGAAGAGGCCAGCGTTTTTTGAGGTACATAAAAGGCAGAGATAGCAGTTTTAATACATGGTATGTCAGGAAAAACTGAGCAGACTTTGATGAGGGAAAGAGTACTTCTGAAGCCCAAAGGTGTTCCTTGGGAAATGTCAAAGGAATCATGCTATATACAAAAAGTTGTACAGCAGGCTGCGCTGTAAATATTGTTCTTATTTTCTTACCTGATAGTGCTAATCTGAGTTATTTTAATCAGATTGTATCCAGATACCCTCTTAGGACTCTAAGAGGAGAAATGTAAATACAGAAGGGCATATCATGGTATTAATTCATGTTGCACCATGCCCCCAGACCCTGCAGTGTAGGTATATTTTTCTCCCCTGCTAGGAGGAAGCTCTGTTTGAGCACAAAACCCTGAGAGCACAGTAGGTACGAGGTAACCCATGGCAATAGAGGGAATTAATGTCATACAATGTAGAGCATATTTTGTCATCAAGATCTCAGAAAAAAAGTTAAAATGTACTTCGCTTGTGTTTTGTTTAATGTATTTTTTTTTTCTTTTTATGGATTTTATACTCATCCCCAAGCATGGTGTACTAAAATATCTAGGAGGAAAGGGAATTGTGTGTGTTAAAGTAGATGTCATAGCCAGTGGAAAGAAAATGGAGACTGATAATGTTGAGTAGAAACAAGAAATTTTAGAAGAATATTAATGGATTAAAACAACAGACACAAAGCTGATGGTCAGGTGAGTCAGAGGTAGTAAGAATAAACTTTCATAGTGCAGCAGGATCAGTTCACTGATATGATACTAAATATAACCTACATAACTTCAGATTCTGAAAACAAAGACAGAAGCATTAAATACATATTTGTATGTAGGAATTGCCTGAAAATTTTTATGTTTCTTATATAATAGTGACATCCTGAACCCAGCAGATTGAGGTTCTTTGCACTGAACATTTGCAGGGAGAATCTGATACCGTAATTCCAGTTCTTAGTGCTGTCTTAGATGGTGGGAAATCTTGATAATTTCAGATTATAATTGAAAAATGACATATTTTCTCTTCAAAATTGTGAATCAAAATTGTGATCAAAATGTGATCAAAAACTGACATATGTGGCAGGATAGGTGCAGGTTTGTAAGAATCTAATTAAGACAGTCCAGCATTTAGTTTGAACTTTATGGATCTTTCTGCGCCAGACACTTCATTGATTGAAATTATAACAAACGTTTCAACCTAGTTAATGTTTTGTTTCAAGCAGGTTCATGGAATTTGACCCAAGTTTAATCTTATGCAGATACAAAAAATTAAGATTCCAGATTTGTAGTAAAGTTCTTGCAGGCACTTAAAAGGGCTAAATATTAAATACTGCATGGGGCTTGGATGGATGCTGCTTACATATCTGGCTTGAATTGGGAGCCAGATTTGTAAAAGTACAAAGGACAAAAGAGCCCATTTATTCTTTATGCTGTACTTAAAAACATATATTTTTAAAATGTAATTTCTACCTAAAATTTAAAAAGTAGTTATTTTCTTTAATAACATTTTACTTTTTTAATCAGTCTTAGTAAGTAAAAAAAAATAGTGAAATAGTACTATATGTGTTTATAAGAACATTTAGTAAACTAGTCCCTTTAGTAACTGGATAGTTGCATTGGTTAGGTCTATTAAAAAATGAATTTGTTTCCCCATTTCTTCTGTAAATGTTAAATACTTCTTTTAGATTTGCAGCATTGATGCCTTGCAGTTAGATGAGGAGGTGCTGGGTCCTCCACCTTTCTGCAGCAGTGGGTAGCTCTTTTCAAGCCTGTGCAGGGAGGGCACAGGTGGGAGAGCACTGGGGAGTGTCACAATGGCTGCCAGGAGATGAAAAGGGTGAATGCAGCGTGTCGGAGCTGCCTTGGAGTTCACCACCCTGGGGTTTGTTGTCGGCAACTGCTGTGCAAGTACATTGGATTAATGAGACTGGTTTTGTGTTCCATTTGTCTTGGCACTTCAGCTATCAGCTTGGTAGCCTAACTATACCCGACACTGTTTATCCATCTGTACAAGCATTTCGCAAGTATCTAACACACACAATTGTGTAGCTGTGCCTAGGTGTGCTCCCAGGACCCCAGTGTTTGGGTTCTTAGGTCTCTAAATATTCTCATCTTTACTGCCTGACTTTGGCTTGAGAAATGCCTTTGCATTATCCATGAAATTCCATTCATCTTTGGCTTGCAAATAAAATGTTGGAAATTTCCCGCTCCTCCCCCCACCTCTTGCATTCTTCAGGAAAATTTTGGCAGCCTTTGAAATAACAAATAGCTGCACAGTGATTTTATGTGTGGGTTTGTGCCATTGCCACGGTGCTGAATACTTACTGGAGAAATGAAAAGGTAAATGAGATTCTTGTCTTTTCTCCACCACATTCAAGTGTTTAATCTCACCTGTGCTGATCTCAAGACCTGTGGCACTCACAGAAAAACATGTTTCCTCACGCCAGCTCATAATTATTTTACTAGCACAAGCAGCAGCACTCTCTGTTCCAGGGATGAGAGTGCAGTTCCTCCTGTCAGCTCAGTATGAAGGAAGGAGAAGAGGTTAAGTGATATGCATAACAAATTGTTCTGTGTTAATTTTCGATGTTAAGTAACTAATTTCCATAATTATCTGTCTCGCAGTATTGGCTGGATCCTGCAAAGACCCTCGCTGAACACAAAGAATTGATAAACAGTATGTATTTAATTTGAACTTAAAGGACAAAGATGAAGTTACAATGTTCCATCTACACAGTCTGTACAATATCTCTATTCTAGTCACAACAGATTTATAGTTCTTAACAAGTTTGTTATTGTCATTCTTTGCTGTATCAAAATTTCACACTTGGATTGCATAAAGTATCGTTTAACGGTGTCATTGTTGTCCAAAGACTTCTGTGTGCTTAAATTTTGTTTTAGGCTAATAAGTGGTGTTATTCTTAATTTGTACAATTTATTTTATAGTAGCTGTGATTATTTATGTCAGGGAATCACATCCTATGTACAATTACATTTTTCAAAAAGCTTCAGTGGAAAAAATATTTAAATGTCATAATCAAGCAGCAAAAGAATTATCTTAGAGAAACAGCAATTTAGCAATGAAAGCTACATTAAAATATTCAAAATAAGCAAAAATTCCAAGTAGATAGACAAGATGTGAATAATTAAAAGATAAAAAAAATAGTTTGTTTCCCCTTACGTGTCATGAGTGTCGATGTATGGATTTGCTGTGTGAATGTAATATTGTTTCTGAAAATTTCAAGTTTCATAAAATGTTAAGATAGGCTTTTTAGTAGCTGTTTTGTAGTTAACTAGGAACAATTCATACCAATTGGCAATTCATGACAACTCACTTTTACACCAAATTTTTCTCCTGCAGCTGGACCACCATACACTCTGTATTTTGGCATTAAATTTTATGCAGAGGATCCATGTAAACTCAAGGAAGAAATAACAAGGTACAGTATTTAAGAAAAGTGTAATGTATTGATCTCAGGCTAACAATGCATTTCAGCCACATACATATTGTTAGGAAGCCCAAGAAGAAAAGATTCTCTGGTCCATCAAAAATCAAAGGACCTTGATGTGCATTTTTGGGAGTGTTTTGGGTTTTTTTTTTCTTATTTTCAGTAATGCATGCTACAGCTGCATTTATACTATGCTATAACCAAGTTTAGAGTTTACTTGGATATCAGATGTAAATACCAGGCATTTTCATCTTTATTTGCCGTAGCTTGAATTCCTGAACTGTTTTTCAAAGGGATTTCATACTAAAAATATATGGAGGAAATTGAAGAGACCTAAGCTTGTCCTCTGCAAGGTATGAGGATGCACACATACACGAGCACACACTTGCACACAGACTCACACACATCTGAACCATCTCATAGTTTTGGAGTTTTCTGTTTATTTTATTTATTATTTCTGTTTATTTTACTTTATTTATTAAACGTCTTGGAAAACTAGTTTTAGGTTCAAAAGGAAATTTGAGAACTTGGGTAGATAGGTAGACAAAATTAGTGTGCTGGCTTGCATAACAAATGCCAAAACACTTTTGATGTCCTAAAAATGTGACACATTAGAATGCACACAAGGTTATTAATTTTCCTAAATCAAAGGTTGTAGTGCAGGCAGAATATTTTTCTTATTCCAGAGTGAGAAAATTCTTCTGTTTCCATACTGGCACAACAGGAATGGAAGTCTCCAATGTAACAGGACCCAGGCTGTCCTGGTAAAAGTAATAAATGCTGTAACTTGGCAGGTAAAAGAGCATAAGCTGGCAGCAGTGGGATGCCCCTGTACTATGGAAATCTGGTGCCATTTTCTTGTACTTTTCCAGAAGAGCTTTAAATCCTGCTCACAGGGAAAGACAGGTGTCCCTGGGGAAGGGAACTTTGGCCACAGAACCTGTTGTAATTGCCTCTTGGGAGGCAGAGTGGAGGTAAGGGGCTAAATTTTCACAAGTCCTTCCTTTGCCCTGGTTAGCACTGGTAAGGCTAACCAGTGATCTGCACTGCTGATCAGGTGTGCAAATCCAGTCAAGAAATGTTACAGTGTCATTAGGAAGCCTCTGATCATGACTTGACAGTGTTTGGTCATGCACATCTGGAACCTTGGGTGGTACAGAGGGACAGCCTGTGAAAGTGATATGATGGTATTGTCAGTCTTCTATGAAACACATTGAATAGTCAACTGCCTTCAACATCTGTGAACACTTATTCCCATAGGCTCTTAAATCTTGGAAGAAAGGCTTCCACCCCGCACTGCCCCCCCACCCCGAAAAATAACAGCAATAGTAGTAGTAGTAGTAGTAGTAGTAGTAATAATAATAATAATAACAATAATAATAATAATAATACCGCCATCTCCTTAGAATAATTTGGGTTGGAAAGGACTCTTAAAGGTCCTTCCACTTAAGAGGCATTAAAGGCCCTCTTTTCCTTTATAATGATAATGACAACAACATTCAGCCTAATTGTGTAATTCCAGTGATCTGTTAACTGCTTTGTGCTAATGGATATGTTTCTTTAGAACACGTATTTGTTACTTTAATAGACATGAGCGCTAACTCTGTTGTCATTAGATTCTGACTATCTGTGCCATTACATGATTACTCTCCGCAAATAATGAAAACCTGTCAAATTTGTAATTGCTTTGCAGCAGAATCTGTCTGGCTTGTTGGCAAAAGCTAACACTGTGGTGTTTGCTGGATGTGTTTGCTAGAGGAACTCTTGCAATTAGGAACTCTAATATATGCATGACAAACATGCTTTAGTTACAGGTATGGACAAAAGGCCTGGTTTTGCAAAGAGCTCAGTTGCTTCAGTGGGAATTGAGATTGTTCACCTAACAGGAGTCACTTAAGCAATTAACAGTGCAGGATGCAGAAGTATTTTGAAGGTTCCTATGCTACTTTATTTTGAGACTACAGAAATATAGGTACCTGTCCAAGGATAATATATTTCTAGCATTCTCTCCTTTCAAGCTCTGCTTTGTAGTGGTGGAGAAATGCTCAGAAGTATGAGTGGGCATCAGAAATGCACTTCATGTCAGAAACATGATGTTGTGTACTTCACAGAGGATGCAAAATCATCTTGGTCATTATCGTAATTCATACAGCAAAGATTTGTCTAGGTAGGATTGCAAGCATAAACTAGAAGCAGGACTGAGGTATTGCTTAGAGTGAGGAAACACTGAGTGTCTGTCCTTTTTGTTGCCCAGTGATATTCCCAGGAAATTCTTCTGCAAATGCCCTGTTCCTCTAATGTAGAGAACATTAACCATTTTTTTAGAGGATGGACATACCTGTTCCTATTCCTAACATCTGTCACAGCACAAATTCTGGGGGAAATCATTAATCAGAAAGACATGGGTATCTTTATTCAGAGGCTCATCTGATAAGGTCTAGAAAATTTGGTTGGACTTCAACTTTTCTGAGTCAGCTGTCATGTAACCTGCAGTTTGTAAACTTTCTTGAAATCGGTGCAGGTGCACTTTGAACTTACAGGTCATTCCATGGTGCTTTCATAAATTACTTGTACTAACACAGAATAAATAATTTGCAGAGTAGGTGAATGGCTTTATGTAGATAAAATTGAACTAGTGAATAATGGAAGGGCTCTATGCTTGTAGAGAACACCCTTTTTTTTTCTGTAAAAATTACCTTCATTGTATTTTTACATTTTTAGGAAATCAGTGCAAGAAATTAACTTAGGATGGTGTGAAACACTGCATAAATCTCTTGTAATAAAACCAGACAAAATCCAAATAGCATTTAAAAGATCTCTTATAAATCATTATGGGAAATTGCCAAACTGCAGGCCCTTTATTTAATGGCTTGTTATCTTGTCTATTCCGTCTGCTTCATGCATATTGATTCATTCTAAGTGGTTTCATCTTTATCAAGTGTATAAGCAGGTTATGACTTTGAAAATTACATTTTCACCCCTGCTATCACTATTCTAAGCAGTAGAGAACCCTGTGCTATGACAGATTCTGATAGCACAGATTGATTGCTTATGGTACACCCATCCATCTTTTCATGGGCTCCATCAAACCTACCTGCTGCATTGTTGTTATTCTGTTTATGTGGAGAGGAAATATTTGAGTAAGGAAGCATCCAATACCCAGTCCTTCTTTACACTGATCCAGTGATGAGGTTGAACTTTTGCCCTTTGGTACGTTTCTTGTTCAAATTTTCTACCTTCCCCACTTCTTGACTGCTCTGTGAAAGTTGAAAGAGGAAATGATATTTTAGGGAGATAAGTCATTGCATCTTTACAAAATAAGCAGATATTAGGGAAGTAGGGAGTGCTCCCTTTCCTGGGTTCTTTCATTGGACTAATCTTAGTTGTTACTTCAGGGTCAGTAGTGGAAGTCATTTAGAGAGGAACACAGGCATTTACTGTCACACAGTTATGGTACATGGTATATGCACAGTAAATGGGATGATTTTGAAATACTAATTGGATTAGAAATAACAACTTTGTTCTATCTCTGTGTTTTAGGTATCAGTTTTTCTTGCAAGTAAAGCAAGATGTTCTGCAGGGCCGTTTGCCTTGTCCAGTCAACACTGCAGCACAGCTGGGAGCATACATAATTCAGTGTAAGTTCTCCTGGCCCCCTGAGAGCTTATTTCTTTCAATCCTGCATTGTGATTAATTTTCAGTGATGACGGAAGACGTCATTAACACTTTATGCATTCATTTACAAACAGAAGTAGCTTGACTGATTTCACTTACAGAGCTGTAAATAAATGACCATTCTAAACAGATAATGTAGGAGGCAATATGGAAATTAATGTAAAGAAGAAACTTTAAAGTCAGTCTGAAGACTCTGCTAAACATTCTTTGTTTTGCTGGGGAGTATTTTAACAAGTAGTCAAGGCTTTATGGCTTTGGATTACATGCAGAGTATTACAAAACCTTCATCAGGAGATTTACAGATTTCAAAGGCTATTGGCAGCCTCAGAATCTGGGAAATGAAATATTATCTCAAAAATTACATTATGTCAGTATGAATGCATGTTTACTTAATGGGAGGATATGATTTGACCTGAAGAATTTTCATTTTATTTAGTATCTACATTCATCCATTAGTAGAGATCTTTTCAGAAATGGATGTTACATCCTGTATGCTTAATAGAACTAGCAGTCAATTCGAAGGGAGTTGAATTTGAGTTGGATCTCACTTTTTTTTTCCATTACAGCTAAAGATCTATATCCAAACACAACTGGTAACCAAAAATTGTGTGAAGAGCCATGCTGAGACCTCTAATCTGCAGTTTCTTCTGTGTTAAATTTAGATTTGTCTAAAGTGATATGTATCAAGGAAGGATTCTTTGTATTATTGGTGTTACAAGTATGACTCAACAACACTAAATATAACAAAAAATAGGCCTCCTTTTATATCCATTTAAGAACGACAAGGCAGAATAACTTGTGTGTGAAATGGGAATGGGCATAATACAGGATTTCATAGCGGATTATATGTGTATCTGAAAAGCTAAAATTTCAGGTAGTATTCATTTGTATATAGTTATTTTTTACTTAATTTTGTCATCTAAGAAATATAACAAGTCATCTTCTGAAAAATTGTTTGCAGTGCACATTTCAACTTCACTGGCAGACATGCCTTCCTTGAAAAAAATACTGCAAGTGTGAAGCAGGAAAATATGCAATGATGGTAGCATCTTCATTTTATTATGATAAATGAGTAAAAAGGGTAAATGCATGCCCTTTGTAATTTTGTAAGGTGGTGAGATCTATTGTTTTGGTATACTGTCCTGGTCCTGTAATTCTAATCTCAAATATTGCGTTGGAAAACAATGAGAAAGTTTATGGGAGAGAGAAGAGTTAAAGCATGGCCAAAGTTACAAACAGTGAGTTAAAGTTAGTCAAGGCACTAGGAGGCTTGCATTTCCATGGGCTATATAAAAAACTTTATCCTTGTATTTAGGGCTTGAAGTTGTTCCAAATATGTAAAAACACCTGAGAAATGTCTGTCTCAGACACTGAACACATAATATTTATGTGTTTTCCAATGAGACTTCTCAACATCTCTACTGAGCAGATCACTGTCTTTTTTTCTAGTATTGTCATTTCAACCTTTTGGAAAGAAACATCAGTAGTTAGATGAGTCTTTTCCATCTTGGCTCTTGAAGCCTCCTTGTGGCTATGATTTTGGCTTAGTGGGCATTGGATAGAAAGCTCCTGTGAAGTCTTTCTCAGAGAAACCCAGTGTACAGACCTTACCCAGAGTTATAAAAAAATTGAATACTAACTTCTGTAGTTTCTCAGATAGATGCAATGATAGTTAAGATCAGTAGATGTGAGTTCTGGCCAAGATGCATATTTGTTTTATAATTATGTTACAGCATATGAACAGACATGACTAATGTGTACAAATTCCAGGTTGCTTCAAAGAAAATTACATTGGCTATTCATCATACTCTTTTCTTTAAGAAAAGTCTTTTGAAAGCTGTTTTTATTTTAAAAGTGAATTTGATATCCAGGAAATTCACTGGTACTTTATTGGAAAAAGAAAGCTTGTGATTCTTCACAAGAAACAATTACCATTAGAAGACCTTCTCTCTAGGACTCTCAGGATGTTTACCTCCATTTGTATTAGCAGCTTATGCTAAAGTCCCAGCAATAATGTTGATCAGTTCTGCCAGTAATACTGCATTTTATCATGAGAGAGATATTACAAAACTAGACTTTTCTTCTCCACTTGTTTTGCATATGCTGCCAAATAATCAATGTCATTGAATTTGAACTTTGCTGGCTTGGTCAAAGTTTAATCTGGTCTGTAGAAGCAGTAGATTTCTTGTAAAAGCTTCTAGCTCTTTCTTGCTCTAACTTTCTACGTATCTTTTAAAATGCGTGAAGACAATTTTTTCTTGATTTTCTCTGTGTTGATGTGAGTAGTTCTCTATTCCCTTCCTTTTTTCCTTATTTGACTGCTGGTTAAATTGGCTGTCAGTTGGGATGCAGTGGCTGGGCACCAGTAGGTGCATTATGTAACATATTTTTTGAGAAAAAGCACAGGTGACCTTTGTTTCCTGCTTGTGTCCTGTAGCTGAGCTGGGGGACTATGACCCGTACAAGCACACCACAGGTTATGTCTCTGAGTACCGCTTCGTTCCCGACCAGAAGGAAGAGCTGGAGGATGCCATAGAGCGGATACACAAGACTCTGATGTAAGAATTCAGTACTGTTGGGAACTTGGCAGGTAATACCAGACTCAGGGATGCTGGGTAGGTGGGAGGAACAGCCTGTGGTGCAGAGTGGAGATTTCTAGACTTAAGGAAAGGACACAGGGCATCCAGTTACACCTCTCAGAAGCAGAAAAGATTTTATGTATTGAAGCTGTTTTTTTAGGAGCTGAGTAGGACAATAACTGGAAATATGAGGTGTGTCAGACCTAGGCATGGGTGTTTCAAAGCCAGCAGTTTTAATAAAACATATGCCAGAAATGCAACCATATGTAGAGCCAAAATAAACATTTACTTGCTTATCTCCAAGTTCATGTTCTTGGTAAGTGTAAAGAAGCTTGTTCTAACAAATCCATGTTAGGTAAAACTGTGATATAACCATTTATGAAGATGAGAACAGTAAGGACCCTTTCATGAAAGTGTTCATCATAGCCTTTGTCAAAGTAATGCAAAGAGAATCAGTTACCCATCTTGTAGTAGATCTAAATTTCTTGATTCTCCTGCTATAATGAAGCCACAGTGTAGATAAAGGTTAAGTAATTTTTGCCTGTAGCATTGTGTGTTAATGTTATATATGTCTTGTTTAATGAGAATAGGTATTAACTCAGGGTCACAGCTGTTCTCTGATAAGTTTTCTAGTATTTGGAGTCTGTACCAGTTGCCACATTGACCTAATCTTTCTCTTCCAGGGAAGAGAGTCTATTGTCAGTACTTATTTCTGTGTGGCTGCATGACAGCCTTATAGTAACTGATGCATTTCAGAGAACTTACTACATGTAGTTATGTGAAGTAAAAAAGTATTGTTTTTTTCCCATTCTACAGGGAGAAAACTGAGTCATGGCTAGTTAGTTTGGTTCGCCATCACAGTAGTGGTTTGTGAGAAATGAGACTTGAGATGAATTGCTGTGAGCTAAACAGCCTTCATTTCTCTCTCTCAAGTTTCTGTAGTCACTAGATTCAGAAGCCAGTGGTTGTGAAGGGAAGTGATCACTTCATAACACTGATCTGGAGCTCTGGTACTGTTCTGGTGCTGGGCTGCAGTTGGGTGTCAGGGATTTAGCAGCATCAGAAGAGAGAGGAAAGCTGAGGTGTATTTACCCACTGCTACTTCAGTCCAACTGTTACCACCAGCACTACCAGCTTTGACTTCTGCACAGGTGACCACAGTCTCTTCAGCTAAAAAAGTAAAGCTATAATGGGTGAGGGCATCCCAAATTGTCTCATCGACCAGAGACATTTTAGGCACAGGTTTGTGATCTTTTTTTTTGGTGATGGTGGAGGGTTTTTTTGGTGTTGTTTTTTTTCTTTTGTTCTTCAGCACAGCTGTGGCACTATATATACCTCCCTTCTCCTGGTTACGTCAAGAAAAACTGGTTTTGGTTGCATGTTTCCTCTCAGGTGTTTTTTTTTTGTTTGTTTGTTTTTTTGTTTTTGGTTTGTTTGGTTTTTTGTTGTTGTTTTTGTTTTGTTTTGTTTTTTGGTTGGTTGGTTTTTTTTTTTTCCCCCCACACACAATACCATAGCTCTTTGGAGATTCAGTAAGGATGAAGTTTTTTGAGAAAGTTTCTAAAGCAAAGAAAGTGAGGGAAGAGGACGGAGAGGGTTTCTGATTCTGCAGCCTGCCTACTGTGATTGCCTGGTATATCCCATCTATACACCAGCATGACAGCTTCAAGGTCAGAGAGAAGTGTGAGGCGACCTGATGTTGTCAGGCACGTCTGGAGGATCAAGCAGTGACTTTGGGGCTCACACGTGAGGGAGCAAACCATTGGTGCTGGAGGAGAGATAGAATCCCTCAGTGTAGATGAGAGAGCTCCTGACAGCAAGTGTTGCACTCCTGACAGTGGCTGTTCAGAGTGTGGGAGATCTGTCACTGACTGGTGCTTGGCAAGTCAGCCGCTGCTGTGTTTTGAATCAACATTTCTTGCTGCCAGTGGGGCGCAAGCAAAGCAAAAATGACCCTGATATTCAGCTTTAAAAGTAGCTTTAGATGTTGTTGAGTGCTTCAAGTGGCACTCAGGTGCCCTTTGTCCATTCAAAGGAGTGTGTATATGCCAGCTGCATGGCTGTCACTTTGGCAGCACTGTCATTCCCACTGGCAAAGACTGCTTTAGTTTTGGGATGTGTGATGCTGAGGAGAGTTTGTGTTTTCACAGATGATGAAAATGAAACACTCTTTGTGCTAATGGGAGTTCTTTCAGTCCCTGACAGTCCTTCATCCCTTCACGTTCTGGCTTCTCCATCTGCTTCAGGGAGGACTTCTACCTCTGGCTTCCATCTGCTTCCTTCAGAAGCTCCAGCTCGCATTTTTGCTTCCTTCAATATTTTTGCAAATTTAGTTTCTAAAACATGATGTATTACTGTGAAAGTATTTATAAAAATACATCAAACATTTATTTGACGTTTGAGCCTTTTGGTCCTTTCAGAGGCAGGTGGAAATAGAGGAATTAGGACATCAACATTTTCCTAAGCCTGGTCAGTAAGGAAAGACTAACAGCAAGGTTTAAATTTGTGTTGTCTTCTAGCACTAATTCAGTAATGGGGTAATCCACTTTGCTCAGGACTGGTATTTTGCCTGCTTGTGGACTCAGTGAGACAATACAGCCCCTGTAAACATTTTGCTTACATTTCTGGGAGCTACTCGAAAGACTTTAAATTAAAAATCACTCTGCAGAGTAAATTTTTACAGCAAAAATCTATAAAAGATGTGACAGATGTGACTTTACTGATGTGCTGAATATCCAGTGTCAGTGTGTTCTGAATACAGATAATGAATGACATATCTACTGGGATTTGAAGAAAAGGATTTCTCTTACAAGCTTCAGGTCTGCTGCTTTTCCAGGAGTCTTTGGAGAGAAGAGCACCTGGAAAAGTGGCAGTGCTGCTTACACAGATAAGATGAGCTGAAGCAGTCCATCTCCCAGATACAAAGAAGTTATTTAAATGCCTTTGAATACCTTTAAATACCTATTGCATTCATGCAAGCTAGCACTGCTGTTTCACATCTTTGACCTTGGAAGTTCTTTTTTCTCTGTGAGCCATAACACAAAGTTGGGAAAACCTGGATGGTAGCTTCCAGGCTAGAGAGAATGGTGACACAAGAAGCAAGAAGGTGCCTATTGCAGAACTTCTCCAGATTTTTGGTAAAAATGTTGAATGTAGAATTCTCTACTTCACACCTTGAATTTAAAAGGTAGCACATCCAGCAAAGTATTTCCCCAAGAAAACCAAGAAGATGAAGGAGGATATGCATCTTTTTGAGCTGATATTTTTACAAGATGTGCTGTACTTTCCCAATAACAGTCCAGTTGCTTTCAGAGAATTATTGAAAAGAAGTGAAAATGAAAACATGGTTTCAACTATTTCAAGATTAAAAAAGAGAATCTTGTTCTTGTATCAGTGACAGATATTAAGGGAAGAGGAAATTAAATTCTGGGGACAAGGCTTTAAAATTATTTTTTTGTTTTGTTCTTTTAGAAAATAAATCCATTGTCAGTAATGTAAAATGTGTTCCTACTAGCCAGGTTTTTCCCTCACCAGTTTTTTTCCCTCACCAGTTTTTTCAGGTGTTTTTTGCCAGTGGTACTTTTCAACTGATGGATTGGCATCTGTAGCTAGGAGGGCAGGCAGGATCTTTGAAATGGCTAATCTTATGAAACAGACTCCAAATCTGGTTTTCAGTGTAGCAGATCTGGGTACCACCAGCTGGTGTGACTTACTATAGGCAAGATTTTATGAAGAAAGTAATAATTTATCAGAAGTTTTGAACCTTGCTTTCAGGAGCTTCAATACTGCTATGGGGAAGTAGTACCCCAACCAATCATATTATTCCTGCTTTATTAATCATAATGTAGTTATGGGGAAAAATATTTTGCATATTGAAGCCTAAAAATGAAGTGTGTGAAGTGTGTTTGTGACAGCAAGGAAAAAGTTACCCACTGCATTAGGCAAACTTTATATATCTGATAGCATCTGTGTCTGTGTTAGGAGACCACTAGTCTAGATCTAGTCTTATTTGGAATAAGAAGTTCAGTGTTGAAAAGACAATGACAGCCTAAAAATCTGGTAAGAAGGGCTGCATATGTGTCCGGGAAACAGTATTTATTAGTATGATCTATTTAGATATGTTGATTTGAATTGCATGATTCTTACAAATGATTGTGTTTACAGGGGTCAAGTTCCTGCTGAGGCAGAAGCAAACTACTTAGGTGTGGCCAAATCCCTGGAAATGTATGGAGTGGATCTCCATCCTGTTTATGTAAGTGTTAACTGTGAAAAATAATTACTACACTAATGTGTGAAACAGTACTTACTTACTTTTGCTGCCACAGGATAGCTGGAAAAGGAACACTACTCAAGAAGTGCAAAGGAAAACACATATTTACAGATGGAGAGGATTCAGTGATTCATACATACAAAAGCCTAATGATTTTCAGAATAAATGCTGTGATTGTCTTATTCCTATAAAAATCAAGTTATACTCTGGATAAAAACAATTTAGATAGAAAAGAAGTAATTTGTGCAGCTCTCAGGAGACATGAATGAGGGTTATCGCCTTTGTCCTTGACAGAAGAATTTGTACATTATTTTCGTTTAAATAAGGACAAGTGTGTCCTGAAACCTTTTCAATACCATTGCAAAAATTAGGGTGGAGTAGCAGTAGCAGGTCTGGCTTTTTAAAATACTTGTTGTCAGGGTTCTACTAAAGATCCAAACTATGTTTCCATTTTTTCCCGTGTGTATCATGCAGCATTGCAAGTTGTCTATATTGCCTCAGAAAACCCCTCCATTTCTTTGTCTGTCAGCATGTATGTTGGGATTGGATCCAAGTCATCACCTGGAGGCTATGTGCTCCTGTTGAAAACATCATTCTGTCTTGTTTGAATTATTCTGCCTGTGGCAGGTTGTGGGGTTTTTTTTTAATAAAAGAAAATCAGGAGGTCAAATGGGGAGTTGCAGTACAGGTACTTCACTGAGTTAAATGTATTTTGTAAAATTACTTGAAAGAAAATAAAGAAATCAAGACACTACCTGAAGATTAAATATGTATTTCTTCTAAAAAAATGGGTAGCCTGCAATAGAAAGTACCTTTTAATGCACTCTGTGGCTTAATTGTATTCAGATCCCAGGCTTTGTTCCCCTCCTACCCACAGAAAGCTGGGGAGTTACTGGAACAAGATCCAACATGAACCAACAAAATCATGTTACATTCTACAGTCTGGAATTTTTTTTTTGCCTCATAACTTGCTTTTGTTGTGCAATGAAATCTCTGCCTGGGTAACCTGTGAACATCATTGTTCCTACTTAAATTACAACATCAGAGAAACCCTCATTTGAGACTGAAGTAGCATACATGACAAGATGCAGTTATTTTCCTCATTTGGTCATATTAAAAATAAAGTTGCCTTTAGCAGTTAATTCACTGAGGAGTACAGGCAAAGCTTGCTAGGTGTGCTTGACCTTTGTCAGCCCTGTAATCACACAGGACACTTTCTCAGTGTCTCAAGCCAGTCCCTCTCACAGCTGATAATTCTGCTGTTCATGCTGCACTGGTTCAGAGCTTGCAGCGCTCTTCCTCATTGTCTCAAATAGGAAGGTGAATGAGCTTTTCCAGCTGACTTTCTTTTAACCTCATGCACTAGGCTTTGCACTCTTTCAGCTGTTAGCTGCTTCTGGTTTTGTTTACTGACTGTAAATAGAGGAGGCAAATAGAGGAGGCTGCCCCACTGAGCAGCAGGGCTTTCACCCTGTTCTCTCCCTTGCCACTGCTCTTTCTGAAGAACAAAAAGAGAAGCTTGACTCTCCCAAAGGAGCTACTTCACTTGGAGGCAGCAGCAGCTGATACTATTTTAGGAGGGGGAAGGCAGCTGTGTGGTTGTATTACAAGTCAGAAAATCTGACCATTATTTTCAGCTGAAAGTTGGGAGAACTGTTGCCTTCATGCCTGAACAGAGGAGTTCAGTTTCTGAGTTTTGGCCATTTGCCAAGTAGCAAAAATTAATTCAGTAAGAAAACAAAAAAAAGTTATTTTTGTTTTTCACCCTGGCATGGAATTCCCATTCTTTCTCTCAGTGCCATTCTTTCTTGCCTCTTTTCCCCCAGAATTACACGTTTTCATATAGCAGTTTTCATCAGTAGATCAAGTACTATTTTCTCATTTGTACAGAGAGTGAAACAGTATATTCAAGTAACCAGGATGAATTTATCACCGGATCTACTGATACTGTGATTCTACTTGCAACTGTATGAATGACATAGATTTTTATTTTCTAGGGTGAAAACAAATCTGAATACTTTTTAGGATTAACACCCATAGGAGTTGTTGTCTACAAGAATAAAAAACAAGTAGGAAAGTATTTCTGGTATGTATTATTTAAATATGCATTCTGCACAAAACCAATAACAATAACACAAAACCAATAATAATGTTGTATGGAAGTCTATGATTTGTGGTTATCTATTTGAAAGATTAAGCATAGCAATAGAAAAAAGTATACACAGAATTCTTAATATTTCTCTGGATTATGCAAATTTTTAATTCTTTGATAATCCCAGTATTGGAAACAGTAGATCATCTTTACCATACTCATGCTGAAATGTTTACATATCACTAATTGTGTGCTGACACCTGGGGCATACTTGAAAAATAAATGTACCTGTGAATTTCTTTTGGTCTTTGTATGGCAATGTGTACAACTTCGTAATTTATTATGCATGAAATTAAAAGCTCATGAAGGTCTTTTTTTCTCAATATTACAGGCCTAGAATTACGAAAGTTCACTTCAAGGAAACACAGTTCGAACTTCGAGTCCTGGGAAAAGATGTAAGTTTTTATTTAGTCCTGAAAAGATGGAAAAAATAATTTTAGGTCTAATGAAGATAGAAATTTAGTGTTTCTGTCAAAGTCTAATTGGTTTTGTTGACATTTACTGTATGAAAAAAATGTAGGTGAAGGGAACCTCACAAAGTTGTCAGGCACAAAACAGGCAGTCACACTATATAGCTTGCAACTCATTTGTCAGAGTTTAACATCACTTTGCTCTTAGACCACTTGAGAGAAAGCAATGTTGGTTCCAGTGGCTCAAAGACAGCAGGTTGATAGCAAGAGACAAGGTTTTAGGATACAGTAAGTTAAAAAAAAAAAAAAATCTATCTATCTCCCCTATAAGACACGTGGAGTAGGGAGAGGAGGAGACTGCTGAGAACGTAGGAAAAAATAAAATATAATAAAAAACATAGGTGCAGTCAGTTTGAGGTTTTTGCCGTCTGGTTTAGTTGTAAGTTCAGTTGGCTTACTATTTTTTTGAAAATACTTTGTATGTCTTTTTGGAACATGAAAGTTTATAGTTTCACAAGGACTGACAGTTTATAGTTAACCTGCTGGCAAACATACCCTTTACTGTTTATCTATGCGTCTTTGTTCACCTTTGCAATGGTTGTCAGTCTTATCCGTGGTTTTTCCATGAGGACATTTGTCTTGCTCCCGTTGTGGACAGTGTTTCTTGTGTCTTTGCAGATGTCTTAGCAAATCTTTCTTTTGTTACTCCCAAGTGGCTTATTTATATTTGGTGTGGTAATATATGGGATTTTTATTTCTGAAGGTGTGTTTGTTGAAATAGGAAAGTTATTTAAAGGCTGAGGGAAGGTTGAGAAAAAAATTTTTACAGTATTTCATGTAAAGGGTGAGTGATATTTCATGTATAAACAAGTCCGAGTTTGATTTGGAGTGAATTGCTTGGAAGTGAAGCTGTAGCTTCTGTTTGATGTAACATTTCCAAAGATTTTGTTTTAACTATGTGCAATTGCAAAGGCTTAACATGCTGAACAGAAAGCCTGGAAGGTTTTGGAAAAGATGAGGCTGTGAATATTGATGGCTGGTGAACTCTTACCGTTTTGATCATAAGGTGAACATTTTGACAGAACTTGGTAGTTTCAAGCCTTGACAGGTATTTCTAGGAAACTGTTGAAGAGAACAGTAAGTACAGGGGTGTGTACCTTCATTAAATTAGCCTTTGCAACTAATACTAATCTGAAGTATTTCTACAGCACTTTATATCCTAAAAAGATCAGGAAAGACCAAAAATGGCACAGAAAATTCTTTTTTTTTTCTTTCTTTTTAACAGTCTGGTGGGGGTACTTTGAACAAAATTATATATTGGAACAAAAAGACTGTAACCTCAGTCTCTGGATTAAAATTTTCATAACAATTTATGCTGTTCTACACAGAGGACGAAAAGCTCAACTGTGTATTTGTATGAATGTATGTTCCAATAATCTTAAAAAACCTGAGTCACAAGTTTATTTTATTCCTTGTTTTTGGAATAAATGCTTTGTCCTCCCATGTGACACATGAATATATTACAGGAGAGTATATCTGCCATTTTCACTCCGTCCTGCTTCCTGGAATATCACTTTACAGCCTGGGGGATCAATACTTTCCTAATACAATCAATATATCAGATGTGGTATACCAAGTCTGGAATGTTTTGTGTGTTTCCAGTTAGTTGTAGAGAGCTCTAGAAGAGGTTCAGGAGGAGTAGAAATACTGAGGACTTTCCCATGTCTTTAAATTGAACTTTATAGCATAAAGTGAAGGAGCTACCATGTATTGGAGCAGATTATTTCTGAGTGAACCAAGTTCTTTGTGTGAATCATGTTTTCCCTACATTGTAAAACCTCTCTGCAGGGTGGATTTTGATCCATGTTTCCACACACACCAGCTACCTATATTCACACTGGCACCTTTCACTGCTCATAAAGAAGAAGCTGTTGGTGCCTTTAGTACCAGAAAAGTGTTGCTCTTCTCCTGGATGGACTTACTTGTGGTAACATCTTTATTGTTGCTTGATGAGATTGGTGTGAAATTTTTTTTCAACCATACCAGAAGAATCTGTGTATTTCCCACTCGAGGGGTGGAAATGGATGTCCTGATCTTCTTGATGGCTGACTGTCTAAGTGTACAAGTCCGTGTCTTCAGACTATCTAAATTACGTGCTGCTTCATTCTGTGTCAGCCAAACCTATGGCTGCTCATTTTGTTGTTTATATTGCTTCACTTTTCATCAGCTTGATGTTTATTGAGCAGAAGATGTTATTGCTTATTTTATTTATTGTCTTATAATAAAGTAAGTTTGGAAAAGCTCTGGCTTTTCTGTTTTGTAGTGTAACCTCTTGTACCTCATATCTCTTCCATGAGAATAATTCGTGTATATTAAGCTGCCTCATAGTTTTTTCCTGCACACCTGTTGCTATTGTGTACAAGCACGGCCATCAATATTTTGGTTCGGTCTTTCACTACTTTGCTTGTATTATATGTTTTCTCCCTACCAAGGCCATTGCTGTTGCCCCTTCATAAACAAAATACTGCATTTAATATTTGGCCATCCATAGCTATGTGAGACTGAAGCTCTTTTTCAGTGGTGTTAATCACTGAATCAATATTTCATTATTCTCTGCACGAATCCATGTTGTGAATTCTGAGCTATAAATGTGTTAGGTCTTCCCTTGCACCTTTAAGCATCAGCATGAAATTAGGAACCCTTACCCTGCAAGGACTGGATATGTTCACATTCCCTGAACATGACAAAAAATTGCCAAGAATTTTTGAAGATTAAAGAAGTTTATTTCTCAGAAAACTGAGAAATTCATCTAATGCCTATGCAGAGTTCCTGGCAGCATGTCTGTTGAGCAACCTTGCTGGACACAATCCAGTAACACAGGCGGCTGCCAGAGCCCTCCCTCTTCACTAGCAAACACAGCTTGGTCACAATGGATGCTCTGTGTGGAAGTGAGTAGTGGAAGGGGTGCTCAGCATACCTCCTGTGTTTCCCCACATGAGGAGCATGGCCAGCTTCCTAGATTTCTCTCTCAGCTAGGGACATGAAAGGAAACACAAAGAAACATGCTTTATTTGACTGTGTAGGCTGGGAATATAAATATAATAATAGGCAGGAGTGAGAGATGTGGAGCTTTTTTGCCTGTAAGTACCAAGTACTATTGTGCTGTTCCCTGCACCCTGTTTTGTGTAACTGGGCCTTTTACTTTAGTTGCTCTGTGTCTGAACATGCACATGAATGATTTCACTTCTTAGCAGGATTTATGCAAAACTTCTGTTCCTAATTTTCCTGTTTCACAGAACAGAAATAATTCAATGTGCAAAATAAAAATTGAAATAATTCTGCAAAACAGAAAAAATTCAATGTGCAAAATCTTTGCACATTGCTTTTGCTTTACACAAATCTTTGCTTTCATCATTTTTGCTGTAAGAGAAGGGTCGTTTTGAATTCTGAAAATTTTATTTCAAGAGATCTTGAAATTTGGTTATTTTCAAATCAGAACAATCTCCCAATCTGTGCAGTTAAAAATTATTTACACATTTTTGTGCGTTCCTCTGCAGTCTTCTGTAAGCAGATGAAGAGGCTTCCCTCAGCTGAATTCACAAGGCGAAGTTGGTAATGACTCTTCAGGAGCAATACCAACCACTGATGCAAGTCCAAAGCACATAGTTCTCACATTTTGCATGGCTGCAACTTGCGTAAATACAATTTTTTTCTTCTAAATAGTCCAGAAAACACTGTAAATATGCTTTTTAATGTGCTTTTCATGAGTGTTGTAAGTCTGAAAAATAATTATGTTAATAAGACAATTCTGCTGTTCCCCTTCTTTTCCTATTAAATGCTATATTCTATCTTGAATTACAAGTTCCAGTCAGGAACTTCTAATTTGATTTATTGTTCCTGCAATTTCTTGGGATGATTGAACAGGATTTGAAGATATGTTACTCTCAGTCTTAAGTCAGATTTATTGTATGTGTAGTTCCCAGACAAAAATAGTAGTTCGATCTTTCTTGTGGTTTAAGAATTGCAAATGACTTTTGTATAATTTGCATTTGCACCCACTTAACTGGTGAGGTAATAGTAGAGGGTGGAGGTGAGCAAGCACAATGATATTAATGTGTCATATTAAACAGTTTTGGTTGCTTGGGGGTTTTCTTGTCTTTGTCTCAATCACTTTTTGAGCCACCATAGAAGGACTGTTAAGATTGGATCAAGGCCTGCATAAAATTAAATTCACTGGCACTAAGGTGATACTATCAGCTTTCATTTTTTCTAATTTTTCCTCAGTATCTTTGAATTGCTGTAATATAAAGCTGAGATATGTTTGTTTCAATGTTGACATGCAACTGGCACAGCTTTATCAATTTTGATAGCCAACTTGGTATAATGTTGCTAAAGATTGACCTTCAGTAACCAGTAATAGTACACTGTTTGTTACACAAGCTGTGATTTGTCTGCATATGTCAATATATAAAGACAGACTACTTCCTGTTGCAATTAACAGCTGATGGTACCCGGGTATGTGCCTAATCTGGCAAAGAATAATGTTTTGAAGCAGTAGCTTCAGAGCCAGTGTTAATAATTCTGTTACATGTGCAGGTGTAGTATGTGTACATGAAGTGTGTCCTGTAATGGGGCAAGATCCATCCTTCTGTAGCATTAGCACTCACTATGATTGGGAGGAGTGGTGTGTGTGCTGGTGTGGTTCTTACTGTGGTTTTGGGGTTTTCTGCTTCATTTTCTGAGCCTGCATTGCTGGGAACCCATACATGTCTTGTAAATTAAGGTAGCTAAATCCTGCTCTGAATCAGGGGTTCTCAAACAATTTTTGCACCGTGGTTCCGTGCTCCCTGGAATGGCTGTAAATCTACTGACAATGGCCTCTTATCCTGGGGGTAATCCATGAACTCTAAGAACAAGGTATCTTCTGGCCCCCAGAAGGAAGAGTTCTTGTTTTAGGTGTGTCTTCTCTTCCAGGTAGAGCTGAGCTCAGCCACCTGGTAACTGAGCGAGCTGGGCGCAAAGCGGCTCTGAGCCTGACAGCTGTGAAATTGGGTTGGCATGGCAAAAGCCAGCAGGACGCGGTTTGCCAAGCACCCCTGAACTTGTGTGCTGGTTCCAGGGTGGTCTGTGCTGAGGCAGAGCAGTGAGGCCTCTGACCTGTCTCCTTTGAAGGGTTTTGTAACACGCTTTCAGTCTTTCACTTGAGAGGTGTGGTTATTGGCGTGTAGCGCTGTTCTGATTCCCAGCTCTCTAGTGGAGGTCTTAAAGGCGCTGCCAGATCAGTCTTCCGGCTGGTCTGGGAACCAGCATAAAATGGAAGGGCTTCAGTGTGTGAGAAGAAGTGTTCACTTTTAAAAACTTCAAAGGTTTATTAAATCCTAAAATACAACAGAACGACTGAATAAGGAAAAATTACAGTGCTGGGAGCATAGGACTAAACCACCATGTGCTCATTTAGAAAGTGGATGCTCTGTCTCTTACAGCCCTGGCCCCTCCTAAGTCTTGTCAGTCATCTTCTTTGCCGTTGGTTGTGGAGGTTACTTTGCTACAACTCGACTGGAGGTCAGGTGTTGCCATGCCATGCCTCCTGGTAACGAGCCTGCCCTCCTCCCCAGTGCCTCAACTACCAAGGCCATCCAGTGACAACACCACAAGGGGGAGAGCAAGGAGGGCTATGGGGAGAGCAAATCACAAGAACGTAACTATACATCAATGAAAGTCCTCTTAGCATACACATAATACTCATCCCTTAATTGTGAGAACCTACCGTCGCATTACTGATCTATAACAGGTGTCCATCTGTAAATAACCTTGTGGTGTAGACAGGCTGTCTGCATCCACTGTGCTAGTCTCTCTTTCCTCCTGTGTGTAAAAGTGGTGGTGAGGTTCTAGCAGTATGAGCTGTAGTGTGTTTTGGAGACTGCAGGACAAGTTTTCAAAGGACCTAAAAGGAGAGGGGTATGTAATGCTCACCCTCACGTTTTTTCAGTGTGTGCTTCTCTCAGAGTTAGGAGGAGGCAGTCTCACAGCTTGACAGGTGATTATTGCTGCAAGGGTCCTTTTGCAGCCTCTGGTCCAATCATCCTGCCCCTCCCTTGCTCCTGCAAGTCTCAGACTGGATTGAAAATAACCATACAAAATTAAGTGGTTTTCTACTTCTTTGATCAGCACAATGGGCTTCCTGAAAGAACAGACAAACACCAAGATGGTTCAGAGGAGAGAGATCTCCAGAGTGTGCAGACAGCCAAAACTGCTCTGGAAACAGTTCATGATTTATAGTTCCTCACCTTTAGTACACTGGGCACTCTAAAAGCAGCAGGATGAGTAGCCAGGAGAAGCTTATTAGGCACCAAAGAGCACTGAATGACTTCAGAAGTATAGTTTTCTATAAATCATTAATAAAACTACAATAGGTCTTTGTTTCAGATATATGAGAATAATAAGCAAAACACACTGCTAACACTAGCTACCTGTAGGAAATGGCAATGTTCAAAATACTAAAAATGTTGTCTTTTATTGGAAACAAAAGGTCATGGTCTTAGCAGGTTAAGGCCATCCTTCCTTCACCTATATAAATCAATTCATTCTCTTGGGGTAGAAATGTTAAACCAGAAAGGTATGGCGGTTTTGAATACTGCTTACTTTTTATATAAATATTTATAAATTGTCAGGGTAATCACTACTCTTACAAGCCTTAAATAGTCCTAAAAAGAATATGGAAGAGGACCTAAGCCTGGCTGTGCTGTAAGCAGTGTCCTACAGGACTTGGTTGCAGTAAGTTACAGAATCCTTCCCAGATAAGCTGAGACCTGTTAAAAGAATTATGAGTTGTTTCCCCTTTGATGAGGATGAGTGTTTCAGGCTTTTTTTTTTTTTTTTCCTCTGTAGTAAAATTTAGTCATGCTGTTGGGTTATTGCAGGCATCAGTTTTGAGACCACAGTTTTCACACACGGTTTTCCTTCAAGTTCAAATAAATAAGTCTGGGTGTGTTGGTTGTTGGTCTGTCCCATGATTTTTAGGCGATTGTTTCATTTTCCAGATCTGAGTTCCATAACATTTTGGTAAGCTGGATCTATAGGGTTAGTCACCCCCCCTGCCCTGCCTCCCCCCCCTTTATTTTTTTACTCTCCTTGAGTGCCGTTGGTTGCTGAATACTAAATGTGGATGTTTCAGCATCATCAACATTTTCCCTACAAGCTAGGGTGAACTTTCTTCCACCTTAGAAAATTGTGCCTTTATATGATGTGTGAAAAACGAGATTCACTTTTTGGTATATTTTAAGAAGTAGGTTTTAATAAAAAGATAAGACATTTAGGAGATAAGGAAAAAGCAAAGTACGGCCAGCCGGGTGACTTGGCATTTAGCCACATTGCTATTCCACAGGCTTTCTTTAAATACCCTTTCTGTTGTATCAGTCTGTTGAATATTCATATTTTTCCATAAACTAGTTTCCATATTCCAGGGACTGTTTTGCTTGGCCCCTCCTTGGGTCCGCCTTTTTGGAGCTGCGTGTTTCTTGGCTGTGTCTTCATTATCACCTCCAGATTGGGCCTTGGTCTGTGCTTTCTTCAGATGGCAGATGCTGATAGTTGGTGTATCAATAGCAGATTCTTCTTTACATGTTCACTGGATGTTATCGCAGCCAAACAGACAGTTTAAGCACTCTATATCACCACTACCACTATGCCTAATTTTCTTTACTAACAGCAGAAAATAAAAACTTATATCCTTACTACAAAGTTATTAATCATATAACACACATCTTGCAAAAAGCCAACTTTATAATAGGCATTTATAACATGATGGAAGCAGTAATTTTTGCTGGTCAGATCTTTCTATGATCTGGCAGTATTGTTAGCGAGGAAAACGCATAACCATCAGAATGATTATGAGGTGCTTTATTGAAGAGCTCTGGGAGCCGGGGTACAAACCCAAATCCAACTCCAACGAGGGTCCAAGAAGGCCCCAATATTATACCCCTCCGTTACATAACTCCATGTTAATCATTAAACCTACATTGTTCTATTGTATACATCCAAGCATGAATTTTGTAAATACCTTCTTCACGATTCTAGTTTGAAATAATAATCATGTTCAGCTACCAAAAATCATTACAATTTGATCATCTATCTTATGATGATTAGGTACAGTTTCACCCGACCTAGTTTCCAAATACAAGTCGTCCCAATCTTCTCCTTCTCCCCCCATCCCGATTACCCAGGCAGAGTTATACTTGATTTGGTTAAAACAATGAAAGCAACACCTGGTTGCAGTGAAGCAGAGACTCTATTCCCAGCTTCTCTGGTAACCAAAATTATTAACCCTATCCTAACAGTATAACTGTATGGTCCCTCATATTGTCATTTACTGATTTTCATGTGTTTTTTGCTGTTTGTTCTGTGTATGGGAAAGTTCTAAAACTGTAACTTAAAGAAGAAAAAATGGACAAATGTACTTTTTCCCCAACAGGAATCTTTAATTGAATGCCAGTGGCATTCAAACTGATCTAACAGTAAGATATGGCAGAAACACCTTCTTTAAAAATTCTCTTTTAAAAAAAAGTAAAAAAATGATACCTGACTCCTCTCTGCCCCTCACTTCCCGCATCATAGAAACTTCTTCCTTTGAGATTATGACATTAAATAAATTTAAGTGCAATAGAGGATTCTTTGCCTAAAAGTAGGAGTGCACAAAGATGGAGCAAGACCCTGCATATTAAAAGTATGTCATTGAGTTTTTCCTAACAGAAGCTAAACTGACTCAATCATATTGCACCAAATTTGCAATGTTGCAGTGCAGTTTGATATTATCCTTTTGAAGATGAGTATAGTTGTGTGGGTTTATATGTAATCATATTAGATGACAGTCTGATACAGAAATTGTAATTTAACTCAAATAGTTAAATCCAAAGCTACTTTTCTACTATATGCAAAATAAGTAAATGTAGAGTACCACTTTACATGTTTTCTTTAAAAGTTTTAAAAGGTAAAAATGCATTATGATTTTTCAGTGAGTAGGCTCTTGTTTCTAGCTATCAGAGGAGAAGGAGCAATGTTGTTGCTCTGGAAGACTCCAAGATAAATTGATTTTTCTCCTTGTCTATTTTCAAGATTTTTCAGGAAGCCTTTACTTTTCATGAATTAAACTTATTTTTGCTATAAGTTAAAAAACTTGTGAATCTTGCAGAAAGATAGCGATTCCTATCAAACATAAAGGACTCTGGGAATAAAGTTATGGGACCAATGTACCACAATGTCATTTTATGATATACACAGCAGTATTACATGAATCCTAGGTTTAAGCATTCCTGGTGGTCATTATGTCTTACTGTACTACCTGTATTCATCTCTCTTACTATAAAGAATAAAATGTACTTTTGATGGAAGACCAGAGAATTATTTTAATTATTTGCCTATTCCATGGGGCCGTTCCAGCCAGATATATTTAACTAAAACAAGGCATGGGAGAAAATAAACTCATGTGTGTTTTCAGAATAATTTTTTTTGTCAGGGAATTAAATCTCTACCATTCAAACCACAGGTGCAAAATTCTGTCAATTTTACTGTTATTTGTTTCAAGGTGAAGGAAAAGCTGCTTGAGGAGGTAATTTGTGGTTTTGTGAGGCTATTTGACAGCTGTTAATAGAGATAATACTGGAGTTTTGTTATAGGTGAAATTTTGAATGCTAGAGAATTAATTCACAGTTTGCAAGGTACTTGGAGATAAAAATGAACAGTAATGAATGAGGAGTGGGAGAAACTTGCCTGTGCTCTTTACTTGCGTATGCATGTCACTGAAGAATTTTAACTAATTCAAGGGCATAGATTGTCCAAAATCAGATGCTGAGGGTGGTGTAAATCACACCTCCTTTGTCACTCACACGTTGGTGATATGGTTTTAGACTCAGTTTTGTTACAGGGGGTGTCATACCATACTGAGATGTCGCACTGACATCACTAGGACTCCTCATTCTTTGTGCAAATCACAGCTGAAGCACCAAGCACTTGAGTTCACCAAGTGAAAAATACATGGAAGGGTATATTTTGTGAAGGCATCTGAATGTTTAGATTGTTGAAAACAAGCAGTGTTATGTGTCTGCTGCTTCTCCTTTTCTGTTGGAAGTATGTTAGAGTTCGTATGTGTCCCACTTCTCTTTTCTCTGCCAGTTTCCAAAGGTCAGCTTTTAAGCTTTGACTATTCTTTTGTTGTTGCTGTTGTTGTCTTTCTTAAGAGATTTTAAGGTGGCTTTAAGATTTTCAACTTTTTCCTGGCATTTTGAATTATTCTGAAGTTAGCTTTTTTAAAAAATAAAACTCTTCCCTTCGTCTGTTTTTTTTTTTTTTTTTTTTTTTTTTTGTTTTTGTTTTTTTTAATTTAATGTAATTTAATTTAATTTAATTTAATTTAATTTTTTTTTTTTTTTTTTTTTTTGTTTTTTGTTTTTTGTTTTTTTTCCCCCTCAGGGTTAACTTCATCCTTTTCTACGTGTATGTTTTGTGTGTTTCCTGTGTCATTGCTTCATATTAGCTTATAACAAATCTTGAGTTCCTTTCTTTCACTTATTCTTACCTTTTTTAATACTGTTAACCAGAATATTTTTGATTGACATATGAGCTGCAGTTTCAAAAACATCAGAAACATAATTTTTGGAAAAATAATTTGTGTGTTTTACTCAGGAAAAAAGCTGATGAGTATGAACAAGAATGAAGGAATGAAAGTCTTTCTGTAATCCTTTTTTCTTTGTTTTTCAAAAAGAAAACCACTTTTAAATGGAGAATTTTATGGAATTGTAGAACCTACTTTTCTTCATGCTGATTTCTTTTCTTGCATGGACTGACATGCAATGGTTGGTTTTTGTGTCCAGTAAATGAGATTCACTTCAATGGCAGGATACCCCATAAGAATATTCATTTGGGTTTTTTTTATCTTCAGTGCAATGAAACTTCCTTCTTTTTTGAAACACGTAACAAGGTCACATGCAAACATCTCTGGAAAAGCTGTGTAGAGCATCATACATTTTTCAGGTGAGTAATGCAGAAGTTAGGTTGTGGTTTCCTTACGGCCACTACACTGAGTGGGACCCTTGTTATACCTGCAGAGTGGTGTAACAAAGGCTTGCTGTTTTGGTTATAGAATGCTTTTAAAAGCCAAAACCTTTTCTTACAGTGATATGAGACAATGTTTTTAAAATTGGGAAGCTTGGTGTTTTCTTTTGTCTTACCATTCTTTTCTAAAAAGTACTTCAGGTTGTGTATAGTAGGCTTTATCAGAAATATTCACAAATGTATATGGCAGGATTTAAGTTGTCATATAGATTTTGATGTATTTATTCATCAGATTTTCTGTAGCAGCATTGGCTTGAGGGAGGCCTTTGGAATTCAGACATTATTATTTTCTACAGTGCACATTTTTTTTTAATAGAAATTTATTGAATTTCCTTAACATTTTGCTTATTTTCTGAGTTGCAAAAATCTTCCCAGTACTGCACATCTCAAAGCACTTGATTTTATAGTTGAAAAAAGCACCTAGAGAAGTGTGCTAAGCTGTCTAATTGGGAACTGGTGGATGGAACCCTCTGGGCTGCCTTTAGCAGTGCTGTAAATAACTGAACTGAGAATCCCTCCTGCAGTCTCATTACTGTGGCAGGGCTTGCCTTCTCCCAAAATTACGTGAAAGGCTGCTGGTGCCAGCGATTTACACTTGACTCTGAAATAAAGAGGTGTATAGTCAAAATAAGGTGGACAAACAGGCAGCTTTGGGAAACTCTTAACCCTGTAAGAGTCTGTCCAGAGCTAGGGATGAAGAGGAACTTAGAGAAAAAAAAATTTTTTGAGTCCATATTTGTACTGTTTATTCTTGACTTGGGAAGGGGACTATCATTGATACCTATCTGTGCAACTTACTCTGTTATTTTATTTTTCAAATTACATAGGATGCCAGAGAATGAATCAAACTCACTGTCAAGAAGAGTCAGCAAGTTTGGATCCGTAGGTTATAAACATCGGTACAGGTGAATTTTTTTGATTGTTTAAACTTCAGTTCATTTCTTCTTCATTTCTTTTCTCCACTTTCCTTCTAATAAAAGAAAACCCCCACCCAGAATGTGAGCCAGTATATTTCTGAAGACAAAGGATGAATCAGGGCCATTTGAACAGACTCTCCTTGGGAGTTTGTCAGTTTTGGGACAAATGTAAATTTTTTCTCTGGATTCCCAAAATTAATTGAGGCCTGCTATAATCTGTAGTCAAAGTGGGAGAAGCTTTGACAATTTTTTAAATCATTATTTCCATTTAAATCCTGCAATTATGTCCATGTCCTAAAGAGGTTTTCCTGACAACTGGGGAATACCAAAATGAGGCTCTGTCTTTCCTGACTAGAATTAGGTGACAGTATTGAATTTAGTTCAAGACACTAAACCTTGAAGGAGGCTGTAAACTTGAAATTAAGGGTGGATAAGGAACATTGTTTCCACTATTGTGCAAGAAATAAATGGATCATAATGAGTAATGTTGATAATCATTAGTTAGGCAGATCTTGTCACTTTGCCTATTTCATAATCCAGATTATGTGAGTTATCACACTCTCTGGCATGATCCAGATTCTTCTTGCTGTGTATAACAGAGCAATGATTGTTCTGCCTTCTGTGTTTGTAGTGGATCCTGGCCTGTATTACTCCATCCAGGATAATGAGTAGGACTTTACTGGATTCCTACCAGAGTACTGCAGATGAGTTTTTTCTGTTGGACCATTTCAGCAGATTGGAGCAGGGCACTGGTGCTGGGGAGGAGAAAGCTTTGTACTGGCAAGAACTTTCCAATCAATTAAAGAACAACATGCTATAAAGCAATTAACTATGTTTGAGCTATTGCTGTTGGTGGTGCAGTTCAGTTTGTTTTCCTATTTTAATAAATGTCACGGGTGATGTGTGATCAGGCTTGGGACAATGGTCATAACTGACAACTTTGGTTGTCTTCCCTTTTTGCCTTTCGCCCCCCTTGTAGCACCAAAAACAGTGACAGTGTTGTGTATCCATATGCATCATTAGCTCAGAGCAGAAACCATAATCCCTCTGTTTTTCTGTGTAAGTGGGGGGACCATAATATTTTCATTTGTCTGGTAGTGTTGGGGTGGTTTTTTTATGTTGTTTTGGTTTTTTGGTGGTTTGTGGGGTTTTTTTTGTTTGTCAGTTGCTTGTTTTGTTCTATTTAATATTCTAGGTACTTCTCATTGTGTGTTAGAAGACAGTTTTCAGGAAGGCAATTTCTTGTTTAAGATCAAAATTGGAGGTCATGGTGGGGGTCTGTATAGGAAGATCCTATTCCTAGATGTTCCCCCTATATAGGGGATCTAGGAAGATCCTATTCCTACATGTTTTGTTAAAATTGCTTCTGGAATTCGCAGAACTGTCATGGTTGCCAAACTTAAAAGTTGAGCAGAAGAGTTTTCTGACTACCTTGGGAGCATACTTTAAACTAACTAAATAAAAAACCCCACAGTACTGTGATGAGATTTTTTTGTTGTTCAATTCTTTTATAATTTTGGAAATATTAAAATTTTGCAGTGTTGACTATCTGTGAAGGGCTATTGGTGAAAATAATACCATTTTTTCATGGAGTCTATTCACATAATTCAGATAATCTATTTATGTAATTCCTGTATAGTTGCTTGGTACTTTCTAGTACAACAGCTTTTACTTGAAAATCATCAAACTTTAGGTGTTAAGGACTTAATAGTGACAATTACTTCTCTTGTGTAGTAAGTTTCTAGGAGTAAATATGCAGTTTTGGAGAGGAATAGGAATTTTAGATTTTTGTTATGACCACTATATTCTGCTTAGTCACACTGAGAGAAACATTAAAATTCATATAAAAGAATTTATTTGAAGTTAATAATTTACTTCAGTTGTGCAGTGAAGAAAAACCTTACTGTAAATAAGAATCAAGACTTCTACTCAATTTGTAGTCGTCTGGGGCTGTGCTAGTGAGAGTCCTTTCTTACAGTTTGTTTTGCAGTCTTTTAGGCTGTCATTCTACATGCCAGAGGAGTAGTCCCTGACTGACTGGAACTGAACAATATTAAATATGTGTAAACAATATTAAATATATTTTCCTTGGAGGAAAACTTACAGAAAAAAATCAGGAAGAAATAATATTACTTAAGAAAGCCATATGTTAGAATAGTCTAGGTTAGAAAAGGTTGTGCTATCTTAGGCTATTCCTAACAAACCAACATTTTGTTTAAGTGGCTTGTCTCCAGTTGAAAATGCCCAATATAGGAGTGGTTGGCACAATCTGTTGGTGATTTTGCCGGTGACTGATTCAAAACAAAGTTCACGGTAGTGCTGCTCAACAGGGGAACCACAGGTGGGATGGCAAGTTAATAGCATTTTTTTTAGTCTAAGGACCTTTAGTCTAAGAATCCTCCTTGGTAACTATTCCAAGTGCTTCCTCATGATTTTATTGTGTTTTGAAGTGGCAAAACATCTTTGCAAATGACCAGAGACCCTTCTGTGCAGCTTCCACGGCCTGACCAGAGCATTGAAAGAAGTCGCAGCAAGACTTACCCCAAAAGAACACAACAGACAGGTAGGTCCTTCTCTGCTGACCTGGGGGCAGATGTCTTCTTTTTTTGCTTCATTTTCTTATCATGAGGTGCCTCAGATCCTGCAGTGTCCTCGAGGATGTCTCGGAATGGATTCTGTGTTTTATTTTAGGCCAGTATTTATATCTAAGCTTAACAGGATATGAAATCTCCAGCTTTCCAGATAAAATAAAAAAGTTGCTGTGGATTAAAGAAGATAAAACCCCATGTGTGTAGGTCTAATGTAAAGGTTGAAAGGGAAGTTTGAAAACAGGCAGTGAGAACATGTCATTTTCTCAGGGGTCCTGTCTCTTGCAAGCTAATTTTATACCTATATGTCTTGGTTAGTATACTGTTGTTTGGCCTGTTTGACCCAAGGTGCCACTTTTGTGCATCCTCTTCCCACTTCAAGGACAGTATCCCTTTATTTTGATATTAAGTGGACCAGAAGTTAGTTATGCTTCAGATGTGTGAGCTGGAAATCTGTTCTGCACACAGAAGCTGTCATGGCAAGCTGGAATCTTTTACATGTGTTAGAGGAGATGGGATGAAACTTGGATCATGGAAGTCATGCCCTAGATAACAGATGCTTCCTGAAATTTGGTAATAGAGATGTGAAGCTCCAGGTGTACATATGATTACATGGGTATTACTTAGCTTAATCTATGACAGAAGGCACACACAGTTCAGTCAAACTTGTGCATCAAGTGAAGCATGTGTGTGTGCGTTTGCTATTTGAGAAAAAACTTGTCTGGGCTTTAAAATGTGAACAATATCCCTCTTTTATTGTGGTTTAATATGCAGCCATAGGACTTGGGGACCTATTTCTAAAAAGAGAGCAGATATATACCTCAGGAAACCTCCAGTGTTTATCCTGAATGCAATCTTTTGATTTAGAAACAAAACTGGTGTGCTCTGCCTTTTAGCTGTGGTGGCTCTTGGAATATAACATAATTAAAAGTATAGCCTTGGAAAATAGAGGCAGTTTAAAACATTTTATTTTATTTTATTTTATTTTATTTTATTTTATTTTATTTTATTTTGTGTAAAAAGAGAAAAATTGCTTTGCTTTCTCATTCTGGTGTGTTTCATTATGTGTGCAGTTTTAAGTGGGTTTCTGAGAGGACAAGGAGCTGTTCACCCTTGAACCTAATGACTTAAACTTTTTGTTCAGCTGGACTGTCCTGTTCTTAGGGCAGCAATTCAAGCCAAACAGTATTTCCTACCTCAGTACCCCCTGGTTCTGTTTCAGGAAATTTGTGTGGCTATTTGTCACCTAAAACTTGGCTCTTGGTTTAAAATAATGTTTGCCTTGTCCCAGGCAGCAGAGGTCAGTCTGTGTTGCTGTAAGGCTGTGCATGTGTTATGTTTTTGTTTTCATGTTTGTTTTTCATGTTTTTCATGTTTTGTTTGCATGTTTGCATGTGTTCATTTTGTTTTCAGTCTCTTTGGCTGGAAATGTGAGGAAAAACTGAAACCTTTCTGTAGCCTCTTCTGCTGGTGTAATGTGGTGCAGAATTCTCTGGGCAACAGATTTTTACTATTTTGGTGGCTTTAAACACTTTCTCCCACTTTGAAATAAAATGTCTGCCTTTTTAACATTTTACTTACATGTAGTTGTGTTATCTCTATCATCCACCTGTTTTCTTTTTAAATTAAAGCTTAATTGATTACCCATGTGTTCAAGTGTGCAGTCATATTCCATTGGGGTAAACTTATATGATGTTAATGTTAAATGAATTCTTTTCATTTCCCACTCAAAATACAGGCTGAGGGAAGAGAGCTATGTCTTTCAAATGCCACGTTTCCCTATGAATTTGCATATTTTTCTCCCTCTTTAAAAGTTTGTCTTTGCTTTTCACAGTGATAAACACTCAATACTCTTCCTCCATTTAAATGGGCTTTCAGAAGCTGAATGAAGGCTAATGCTGCTTCTCCTTGCTGTGTCAGACATAATAGTCTATCGCATAAAGTAAATTTACCTCTTTTCACCTGAAGTTATTCTTAGATATAAAAAAGTCCATTTCACACAATAAATCAAGATTATTTGGAATATTTTAAATTTGCTTCAATATATTACCACAAGGTAGATTCTATTTTGTGGAGTTTTTTTTTATTTTGGAAACAAATCTGGTAATCTAATAAGTTTTATGAGTTATGTAAAAGTTTCCCTGACTAAAATGTTTGAGCAAATTAAATTACATTTCTTCTTAAAATAAATATTTCTTTTGCATAATGACTTTATGCAGATGGTCATCATTGATGGCTTTGTTCTTTGTCCTTTGTTCTTAATTTTCTGTTTGTAGTATGGTGTATTAAGGCTAAATATGATTTGTCCAACATTTTAAACAGAGTGATTTTAGTTTGCATGTATTATATCTTAAGGTATTTTCTGTCAAATACCACCTTAGTTAGTATCCAGCTGGACAAAGGCTTATAATTTAATTGGTTTTGAATGAAAGTCAGGTTTCCATTTACTTCCCCAAATCCAACAACAGCTCACAAATAGCTCGTATGAAATTACTTCCTTCCACCTTATCTAAGTTTTGCATCTTTCCTCATCTGCTTCTTTCCCTTTTTATCTTTTCTTAAGATTGCAAGGTGAAATGTACTAAAGGCTTCATTTTTGTGACCACTGCAATTAGCCACTTTGATTTTGTTTAATCTTTTTTTAAAATCTATTGGTACCAGTGATGGGATCAGCCACAGCAGCAGTTTTGGGGCAGTTAGAACAAGAGCATGACTGCAGCATATAAAATTGGCATTGCCTCCATTAGATACGTGTCTGTGAAGTGCTAAAACCTCTATCCTCTGACATCTAATTAAAACCCTTTTCTTTGTTGCTTCTTTTTGTGCACATGTTCTGGTGTTATGAACATAGTATGTGTATTTTTATTTTTATTTTTTTGTCACCTCCAGGTGGAGCCTAGTTACCTCTAGCAGAGCTGGGCAATAGTGTTTCTTTGTCTCATTGGTCCACTAAAGTACCCTAAAGTCCTTAGAACTGCAGAAACTTGGTGAACTCTGGGTTAAGAGCTGGAGTGGGTGCCAGCCAAGACAATGATAGAAATATTATTTCTCTTTTGAGTAAAAATATTTATGGTTTAACAGCAAGATTGAGGGAGATGATACCACAACAGAGAGAAACTGTTTTTTGTGTATAAAAGCCACTGGTTGCTTCCCCTGATAGGATGAACACTGTAGAACTTTTGGCTTTAGCATGGCATAATATTTTCCTAGAATACAGATTGAACTGGTTTAAAATGCAGTAAACTCCATTTTGTCACTTGTTTGATACATTTCCTGTATCAGTTTTTGTAACGCTAGTGGAAAAATCTTGTAAGGAAACTTTAATGGCTATGATTTTGTATTAGATTTAGATGGTGTTTTTATATTAATGCATGGGGTTTTTTTTTTCTGTATGTTTAGGGTGGTATTCAAGTTGGTATTCATTCAGATAAACTTTTTTTGTTTTGTGTTGTCAAGCCGTGTGAGTGAGATAAATGTAACTTGTTTCATTTGCTTATTTTTCACTTTTCAGCTGAGAGAGAATTACAGTTGCATTTTGCTCTGCTTGCAAATAATAAACTCCAACAGGAAACCAGGCTCTCTCACTGTTCTGTGTTACTGTTTTGGGGCCAGACTGACAATTCAGCTTTCACAACATAGGGTGAAAGTGTTCATTATTCTTTTCGCTGAATGCTGACATTAAAGGCTCCTTGGGAACATCCTCTCAGGACAAACAGGCCTGTTGCTGTGGGTCTGAGTTTATTCAGTGGTGGAAAACACATTGCTTAGGATTTGTTGTTGTTTGGTAGCTGAGGACTTGGTTTGTCCCTGCCTTTGCATGCAGGGTAGTTGTATAAACCAGTGTAAAATAAGTGCTGCCGTTATGATTTAGAAGCCAGGTGGAGAGCTGGGTGTGGGTATTACAATTACAGTACTGTCTGTATTTTGATAATCCCTAAGCAATCACTTTTTAACACAGATGCTTGTCACTACCCTACTAGTAGCCATAAGTAAGTAGAACTGTTGGTCTGGCCCAGTCAAAGTGTAAGATTGTGTTTGAAAATTACCTTTTTGAGAAAATGGATTTTGGGGTGATTTTAGCTATTTCCTAATTTATATCCAATGTTTGGTAAAAGGATGGATGTTCTTCCACATTTCAGTCATGGAGCATGAGATTAACAGAGTCTTAGGGCAAGAGGCTTAGGAACTAATAAGAAAACCAGGCTATTATCACAGAGTAGACTGCGCTGATGTAGACATATGGAAGTCCATTCATTTTTATAGGCTCACAGTAGCCCAGGGTGCAAAGCATGAGCTTTTACTGCATGTTTCCATTTGGTCACTCTGTCTGCTGCTCTCATGATTTGGTTTAAACACAAACACTGCTTCCAGATAACATCAATTAAGTGGCTTTTTTACTTGATAAGAAACAGGCATACCAAGCTAACTACCTTGCCAGGCTGATACGGTTTTGGACACTTGAGTTTTTAAAAGTGTAATAGTTGGCTTGAATTGAGTGGACAAATCAGCATCAAGATGGCTGTAAAAGGGAATTAAGTGTGTGCATTCACCTCATTGGAAAAGTTCAGTGTAGTGCATTTAATCCTGATGAGTACCTTATCCAGCCAAATGTAAATAACCAGGGAAACCATCCATGAATGACATATCTAAGTTATTTTTGAGAGCCCTGTTGCTAGCAAGAAACAGTGATGTACCTGAGTTTTTGCTATGGGACTGTTGTTTGGGTAGTGTTTTTGGAGTCTACTCTTTTATATTAGGTAATTATATCATGCAGAACTGTAGGTTGGTAGAGCAGTACTGTGGTCAGTAGATGATACACCAGGTGGAACATATTTGGAGACAGTCATTACAGTTTCTGTAAGTGTGGTCAGAAAGCTCCTGATTAACCCACCATGGCCTGACACCCAGAGGTGACTGGGTACCTGCAGAATGCTAAAGATATTCCCAAACATAGCAAACGAGCACTTCTGGAGCTACCTATTACTTTTATATCATCTGACCTTTGGCTGTTTGTCTGGAAGTTGCTTCACTATTAAATGTTTTGGAGCACAAGTTTTTTATTCCTCCATTAAGTGACAAGGACTTTGTGTGACTTAATTGAAAGCTGACTCACAGAAGAATATGTGAAGCACTGAGATCAATTCCTTTGTTCAAAAAAGTCATGTATTTGCTGATTTCTTCAGAAGACTGGCAAATCTAACCTGTAAGAGAATCAACTTATGAGTAGACAAAATGCTTGAGAAAATCTCAAGTATTTATGTTGAAGTAGGGTCCAAAGACTTTGTATGCGAAAAGGGTGGTATGGGAAGTTGAAGGAGGTTGTGAAGAAGTCCTTTCTCTGAGGCTGAGAAGAAAACTTACCATGCAAAATCTTTTCACAGCTTAAATTAAGACATCACATTTATGGTTTAGCCAGTTAAAATGGCTTGGGGTTTGTACCACTATATTAACAACACTGTGATGCTGTTACTTGTGTCCAGAGGACATCATATTATAACGTTCAATCTGTTTAATTATCTTCAATGAACATGCTCAGAATCCTGTGCAGAGGAGGTCTACGTCAATAATGATATTGTTTGATTGTTCTCCTTGACATCTGTTTCTATACATGGTAACAGTTTTGTAAGAAATGTCTGAAATTGCCAATTAGGTGGAAACATAATGTGTAAACTGAAGGAAAATCACAGATTAATATTAATAGCAAAGCATGGAAATTGAAGTCATGGCACCAGCAGGAACCAAACTGTATTCTCCTCATATCTTTATTCTCATTGTTGACTGAGCAGGGAATTGCCTTCTGTTGGCAGTGGTGGAGTATCCCTTTGAGAACCACAGCTTCAGACTTCTCTGTGTGGAAGAGTAATGAATGTGCTTCATGTTAAACTTTATTGTGCCCTGGTACAACTAGAAATAAGGATAAGACACAAATGTGTGGTCTTTACACACCCTTAACAAGGAGAACATGCACCAGATATATCTTATATGTCCATTTTATCTCTCATGCTGCCTTGTAGGGGATTTTTCTGAATAAGTGAGCAAACATTTATGCTACAGGACTCATCTCTTTTGGGCTTTTTTTTTTTTTTTTTCTCCAGGTTCTAAGAACATAAGCCAGACTGCAACAAATGAGGAAAATGAAGGAACTACCAAAATAATTGCACCTTCTCCAGTGAAAAGGTATGTAGATCCACAGTTTCCTTACAGCTTTTAAGAGGTTGTACAACACATTGGGTAGAGGAATACATTTAGTAATCATTAGTGTCAGCTTAACCTGCCCTTGAGCTCAAGACCATCTGATACCTGCTGACAATGGTCAGAGAGTGTTGCCAAGTAATTAATTCTATAAACCCCTGATCTTCCAATCTGTGAAGAACAGAGATTTTTAGGTGACACGTGGTTTGAAAACCCATAAATCAGCACAAGTTAATGGGAAGGAAGACAGCCTCACGTTTAAATTGGAAAAAAAACAGGTAATGACCGAAAGGGCAGTGGTCAGGATAGTCCTGTGAAGTCCTATTACTCTCCCCTGGGAGATGTGGGCTGGCTGTCAGAGCCCTCAGGGCATGAGCCTTCTGTCTCTGAACAGGGCAAGCTTGGTGTGTGTGGGCAGGGAAGAGCATGGGCTCTCTCCCAGGATGGTTTGTTAATCTTCCAATGATTGCCCATTACACTGTCCAAATTGTAATAAAAACCAGGAATGTTTGTTCCTGATCTGTAGGAGTAGTGAAAAGTAGAGAAGTGGACTTGTGTGTTCTGCTGTGTCTAATTTACCAGTGCTGAAGTGCACATCTCTGATTATTAAGCATATTTGAAAGGAAGAGGCAAGGCTCGGATTCAGAAAGGGGTTTATATCCACACCCCTAATTTTAGGTGGAATTTATGTGCCTGAGTCAGTAAAAGAGTGATCTGACAAAAGAATTAGTCCAAAACACAGCACTTAACTTTTGTTTAATTGCCTGGATATCTGTCTCTGCATGTTTGGCAATCCAGACAGTTGGGTTTCTTTCTTGACTGAGTAACCCTTAACTGGGCTCACCTATGCATTGAAGTTGTGAACTTCACAAGTTCACTAGGTGTCTAGACTGACCTCTGAAAAAGGATCTAAAAGATTTACTGCAAATACTTGGTGGATAGTATTCTCTATTGCCTAACATTTTGAAAGAAAAGCTGAGTTAAATTGCTTTCTCATTTTGAGGGAAATTGAATCCACTATTTTAGCCCTTAGAAAATAATGCTGATCTTGTGTTAAAAGAAAGTTTATGATTTTGTCACTTGTTTTGCTGAAGCAAAACCATTAAGTAGAATACAATACATAGGTAGAGAAAATACATGAAAAGAAAGCACAAAGAGGATGGATCCAGGCTCCTTCCAGTGGTGCCCAGTGACAGGACCAGGCAGGCACACAGTGAAACACAGGAGGTTCCCTCTGAATGTCAGGAAACAATTATTCCCTGTGCAGACGACTGAGCAGTGGCAAAGGTTGTCCAGAAACGTGGCAGAGTCTCCATCCTTGGAGGCAATTCCACAGCTGTCTGGGAATAGTTCTGGGCAACTGAATCTGGGTCACCCTGCTGCAGCAGTCAGCTGGACCAGATGACATCTAGAGGACCCTGACAACCTCACATTGTGTTGTTCTGTGATTTGTTTAGAAGAAGGGAAGACACAAAGGTGCCATTATTCCACAGCACAGAGATCATAATATTGGGAAGCATGGGAGTCCTTTACTACAATTTTTTTGATAATGAGCTGTTAAAAAGAAATGGTTAGCCGGGTTTTAGAGGAAGAACGAGAAAGAGTGGCTTTTGCATTAGTTGTCAGTGATGCTTGCAGAACATCTTTCAGTAGTGCTCACAAGCTGAGTTTTCATAGTTAATATTTTGTTCACTGTTGAGATCTATAGTTAATCACTTCTGTGTAAAGTGGTATAAACTCAAATCATAAAGACCCTCAATGAAATCTCACATGAGATTCAGATCCTAAGCCTTTCAGATACTTTGAATTAACTCAGTAACTTTTGCAACTTGAAGTTCTGGAGATACTGTTGGTATTTGCCACGCTCTAGCTTTCTGTCTGTAAAGTATGTGTCTGCTCCAAATGAATAATGACTTGGGAATTTAATGCAGTAAATTCACTTCCCACGTACTTTTTCCTTCTCTTTTTAAGATTTGGAAACAGTATTCAGAGTTGTTTAAGTTCAGCCTAGGTATTGTTCAGTAGTTCATGCTGTGCAAATCAATTCCTTTTTGCAATATGAGACAGAAATGTATTTATCTGAGTTACTGAGTTACTGTAGTAAGCACATATTTTTAAGCCTGGGAATAGATTGCATGCACTTACGAGTCAATAATTAATGGGTGCAGTATTGAGAAAATGATTTACCTGATAAGGTGTAACTTAATTTCTTTTCCTGCTGACTTACTGTAGCTTTGCATTTTGTTCACTCTGAGAATTAAATGATTAACTCAGTGACCTGTAGTAACCAAAGGCTGAAGTTAAAAGTGGATTAGTGAGTTAAGGAGCCACGATTCCTTCATAAAGCTGTCACCTCCTGCTCTGGGGAAAGAACTCCCAGTTTGCGTCCTCCTCTCTGTAAGCATCTGTAAAGGTTTTCTTTTTCCTGCTTGAGTTGTACTTTATAAATATATGATGTGTTAATGATTGTACGGGGTTGCTGTCAGTAATACTTCTTGATGACCTTAGTAGAAATCAGTTTGGCTGCCTCATTCTGTCTCAGGTGAACTGCTTGTCCATGCAGGAAAAGAGCTCTAGAGATGGTGCTGCAGGAAAAGCTCTGCCCGGCCATTGGAAGGACAGGGGTGTGCTTCAGTGAAAAGCCATTGAAGTAGCAATTAACTGGAAGGTTTAATGGGTCAGAAGCTGTAAAATCTGACACTGTGAGAATGACAGGAATAAAGGATGAATTGTAGCATATTGCTTTTTTCCCTCCATCCCCATAGGTATGGTGGGAGACTGGTTACAAAGGGTGATACATCTCTCAAGCCAGGTGACTGTCCTGGTACTTTGCCTTACAGCAGTTGGTGAAGTCAGTTCTTTCACAAAAATGTCTTTCTGGCAAAAATAAAACCCAAGGCTGTACTGGGGAGAGTGTAAGAAGGATATACTGCTCTGTGAACCTGTGAACCTGTGATCTGTCATGCTTTGAATAGTTTTCATCACTCCTGCCTTTGTTGCTCCCATTTAAAAGTATGTACTGTACCTGGAAAAATGATAAAAGAAATATGATAAGGATAATCTAAGGTATGTGGTGACTCCTGTACTGGGTGAGATTAAGTAGTCTGTGGTTCTTTCACTGGGAAAAAAGATTAGACAGTCCAAAATGAGTAAAAAAAATTAAGGGGTGGAGTTTTTGATTAGGAAGCCATCATTCATAGCTGTTTGTTTTTCTTTATTTCTTTCTATATAATCACAGAAACAGTCAGGAACAAGGGATGGAAATTTAGAACCAAGTGGAACTTTTGAAATAATATTAAATAATTGTTTAAGTCATAGCCAGATACTGGAACATACTCCTACCAGTCACTATTTATGATAAAAATTAAAAAATGTTTGAAAAGTATTTAAGTAAAGCCATGGAAGAAAGTTTCATAAGAGCTTTGTAAAAGAAAAAATAGGTAAAGCCCCTGATTCTGTAACCTCTTAACTGCAAATTATGGAAGACTCTGAGATCATGTAAGTCTGCCCTACTGTTAGACTTCTTGCGTAATATCTGTTTTTATTTATTTGGAGACAAGATTGCCTGTTTTTCTGATTCAGTGCTGCCACAAGTATGAGCTTGCAGAGATGATCCCCTCCCCTCCCCTCCCCTCCCCTCCCCTCCCCTCCCCTCCCCTCCCCTCCCCTCCCCTCCCCTCCCCTCCCCTCCCCTCCCCTCCCCTCCCCTCCCCTCCCCTCCCCTCCCCTCCCCTCCCCTCCCCTCCCCTCCCCTCCCCTCCCCTCCCTCCCTTCCCTTTTTTTACTTCTTCTTTCTCCTTCCCCTTATGATTGCTCTTTTTCGGAGAGATTTTTCAACATAGCAGCTCTTTGCCCTTTATCACATAACAAATAAATAACAATATGCCAAAGTGAGTCTCTCTAATGAGTGTATGCCTTTAAAATGAAATTTTAAGTGATCAGCATAAAAGAAAATGTGATCTGTGTACAATGGGTTTTTAAATAAATATATACATGTGTATATATCTGTACTCTTATTTAGCTTAAAAAAGATGAAAAATGAAAGCAGTCCAGAAACACAAAGAAGTAAAACAAGTGCTCCATGGGAGGAAAATGGCCCACAGAGGTAAGACAAGACTTGATGTCTTAGATATGGTGCAATGGTAAATACCGTACCACAGCAGAAGGTTGAAGATTATAACTATAATATAATAGTGTGTTATTTTATTCATAATATATGTGTATTGCATGTAGGCAGATAGGTTCTTTCATGGATAAATAAACAGTTAAAAGTTAGGAGAGTATATGTAGGAGAAGGTAGCCAGTGAATGAATGTCAGCAGTGGATTTCTACAGAGGTCTGTTCATAGACCTCTGATATATAGTATATTTGTCAAAGAACTTGGAAAAGGGATAATAAAGTTGGGTGATGTTGCAAAAGTGTTTAGCATAGTGGTAAATTTGTCTGTGAAGAGTGGCAGAAAGACTCCTAAAGTGTGACTGATCAGTAGATTCTGTTAAGTCAAAAAATGTAAAAAGTACATGAGGACACGAGGTGCATGAGGACAAAAAAAAACAATCTTTGATTTCTGATTAATGTGAAGTGCTGTCGAATTATGATGGATAGTAAAGAAAACATCAGGTGTGTAGCATTCAGAAAAACAATTAGCAATTATTAGTAAAGTAAGAGAACAGCTTTATGCCATTATAGAAATTGGTGGATTACATATGTACTTTGTGAATTTTGGAAGCAGTTCTGATGTCCTTGTCTCAGGAAAAAGGAATAGGCTTTAAGAGGGGCAGCAAAGGTAATGAAAAATGTGAAAGGCTCTGCAGTAAATCTGCACAAGGGGCAAGGACAGAGGCAGGCAGGAATCTTTCTTCAGACTGTAAAAGAGGCAATTTCAGGGGATGACATCTAGAAAATCACTAGTCATACTGAGAAAAGAGAAATCAATCAGGGCTCTATTTTTCCAGCAAAAGAACTAAGGATCCTCAGATGAAGCTATTGGAGATGGTTTAAAAGTGTTGATAAAGGCAGTCAGTAGGGACTCACCGTGAGTAGAAGACCTGTGGTCCTCCTTTGCAGGGAGGTGAATTCCTAGGGGAAGCTGGGTGAGTCGTGGAACAAAAATCCTGAAGTGCTTCTGAAGACAGAGGTGCAGTAGCTGGCTCAGTAAGTCCCCTGGACTGGGAATGGTGTGGGACTCAGGGAGCACTGGGAAGCTGTCTTCAGGGTTTTGCTTCCTGTAGTTGCTTGTTTACAGCTGCTGTTGGAAACAGGCTGTAGAGTGCATGTAGAGTGTAATCCAGAATGGTCCTGCTTATCTATGACAATTCAGATCGATACCTGATGTGTCATTTGGGGCACCCCGATGATTTACCCCTTGTACTTCTGTAAACAGCAGTAGTTTCAAGCGTAAGAACTAAGCAGCAAGCAAAGATTCTCTTGCTAGGACAGACCTTTCTTTGGTTATTTTTAGAAAAATGGTGTCATCTTGTCACTTTATGTCTCCAGTGTTTAAGTTGCTCTCAGGACAGCAGAAGGTTTGATCTTGTAGGAGCCAAACAATGGTAGAATTGTGTTTTGGCAAATTTATTAATTCTAAAGCACTATGCAGGTTTAGAGACATAAGCAGGCTGGATGTTGCACAGAGGCCTTCACAGCTCTTAATAATAATTCTCATTGAGATGAACTGTGGGAACTTTTCACTTGTGCAGAGCAGTGCTGTAATCAGCTGTCTGCAGAAGCAGATGAAGAAGAACTTCAATTTGAAGGCCAGAGGCTTTTAGGAAAGCAGAAAGAAAGCTGGAGCTTGGAACACCTCCATGCCATTGGCAGAGGTTTGCATGGATGAACAGAAGAGAAATGCAGATAGAATTGTTTCATGTTCCTAAGCATCAGCTCTGTGATGAAGATGTATGTCATGACAGAACATGGGAAGTATTCATATTCATATCCATGGAAAACACAAAAAATACCTAGCTCTGGGTTGGATACACCATACTAAAGCACAGAAATTTATTATGGTAAAAGAATATGAATAAACTAAAATCTATATTTTGTAAGCTTGGAGTTGTTGACTTGGCAATGCTAAGAGGTCTCTCCTACATTTCAAGGTTTAGTGTGAAAACTTTATTGCTAAAGCAGTACTATCTGCATTTACATAGAACACCCACTAACACTGAGAAAAACATGTATAGCTGAATACTTACCTGTGTGTGTGCATGCATGAATCTTTCCATTTTTGTAAGCTGAATTTCAGTTAGCTGGCCTAACTGCCCTGGAAATGTTAAAGCCGACTCTTTACTCTTTCTTTTTTAACTTCAGTGGACTGTATAATTCTGCCAGTGATCGCAATAAATCACCAAAGTTTCCTTACTCTTGCCGAAGGAACCCATCTGGTGGCAGTGAGAATGAGTCTGGGCAACCAGTTCGGAGGAGGTAAGAGCCTCAGGATTAATTACCGTCAGCTTCTCTGTGGAGAATCTTGAGATCCTGCGTGCTCAGTGTTCAGCTCGTGGAGGCACAGCTGGGTCCTGGCAAAGGGGCTATTCCAGGGGCCAGTTGTTAGTCAAAAAACACCTGAGCAAAAATGCCACGGCTGTTTTTTAAAAGGAAGCTTTGTTTGGGTTGTTTGTTTGTGTGTGGCTGTAGGAAAATTATGTTAAAAATGTGAAAAGTTGTATTATTGGCATGTGCAAGATTCCTTTCATTACTTTTTGTCTGGTGAATGAAAGCACTGACGGATTTGCTTGCTTGACAATGAGCTTCCAAAGCAGTGTTATAAGTACATTTCTTTACTTTAACTGCCTCAAGGATTACACAAATGAGCCATAAAGCTGTCTTAAACCGTCCCATAGGTGAACCACTTTGCATTAGAGATGATGCCAGCAAAAATACAACTGTGTCACACTTTCAATTGGTACAAGCTGAATTGAATGACTTAGAAGAGTAAAATTGAATGGGTGGAGATTCTGTGCTGTGAGTCCTTGAGCATGTCCAAAAAGCAAATTACAGGGACAGTTCGGAAGGAATAGAGTATTGAGAGACTGTGTTACTTGGGATGATTTGTCCTGCTGAGAAGCTGCTTTCATCACTGGGGCACCCTGCCTGGTGCTATGATCTGTTATGAAGCATAAACAAACACAGATACTGTGCCATATTCATTGCAGTCTTCCAGAACTGCCTTAGAAGCCAGCATGTGAGAGTTATCTCTCTTTCTGACAGCTCTGGAATGAGTCCCTGTTCAGCCTTCAAAGACAGAGCTTGCAAAGGGGTCTCTGACAATGCAGAGATATTGATGAGGAAATCTAATTTGATGTGGAGATTTTATCCTTGTCAGGTTTCTGAGCTTGTTCAGACCTTTTATCTGCCATTGGCGGTCTGGGACAGGAGAGAAGAAACTCACCCATATAGTGCATGTGACCTCAAATAAATCAGTATAACTATTGGGTGGTGGAATTATGTTTATTTGCTCTGTTGGATAGAGTCCTTGTAGGTATTAACAGCAATGTGTTTCCTGAATGGGTTTTTCACTTTTTAACCTTAGCTAAGCCCCAGGCAGCCCCTCACTCCACCAGCAAGATCCGTGAGAGATCAGGAGGTAGAAGCCTTGTCAGCTGAGAAGCAGTTTAATAGGGAAAGCAAAAGCTGTGCACACAAGCAAAGCAAACCAAGGAATTAATTCCGTTTCCTGTGGGTGGGCAGGTGTTCAGCCATTTCCAGCAGAGCAGGGCCCCATCACACTAATGGTGACTTGGGAGGATAAACCCCATCAGTCCAAATATCCCTTTCTTCCTCTTCCCCCCACTTTATACACTGAACCTGATGTCACAATGTCTGAAATATCCCTTTGGTCAGTTTGGGTCACCTGTCCTGTGTCTCCTTGCAGCATCTCATGTGCCCCTGGTCCCCTCTCAAGTGTGGCCTTGGCTCTATACAGTCCCTAACCAGCAATAACAAAAGGGTGTCTGTATTATCAACCCTAAGTTCAGCACAACCCCAAGACACAGCCACGTGCCGCCACTGTGAAGAAAACTAACTCTACTGCAGACAAAACCAGTACAGGTTTTCTGATACATTGCTAGCTTAGTTGTCAGAAGGACTTGTTTGGATTTGTAACAACACAGGAGTAGAGATGTGCAATGCAAAACTCAGTCATGTCAAGAAAAGTGATTGTGCACTATGCAGCAGGAAATTTTTTTTATCACCTGGGATTTGCATTGGGCTGACCTAGTCAGTGGATAGACAGTCATGCCAATAGCAATTTTTCTCTTGGGCTACCACATAAACAAAATGTTCTTAAAAGTCTTATCTCACATGTGAGACTATGAAGACCGACAATAGTAGGTAGATTTTAACTTAATTATGCCTTCCTGAGTCTTGGTTTTATTCTTGCACTTTTCCAACTGTTAATAACAACAGCTGTGCAGTTTATGCACTCTATTCTGGGGTTAAGAGGAAACCACCAGGCTTTGCTATGTTGGAAACAGTAGGGAACTCTAAAGGCCAGCACACTTAATTTTGCAAGTCTGGGGTTTGCAATGAGAGCTTGAACGGAATCATGCCTTCAAAACTTAGGGCAAAGGTGCCCTGAAAGATTTTAAACAAACGTGCACTATTTTCTCTGCCTGACATCATACTGGAAAAAAAATTTCCATCAAAAATCTAAAACACTGTGGGTTTTTTAAAATGGGTAATTCTGTGTATTTGTATTAAGTAACTGTGTGAAATTTCATTAAAACTTCCTTACTGTCACAGGAAAAATCAAAACAGTGGTGAAGATTCAGATTTAAAGCAAAGGAGAAGGTAAATATATGATCTATAGCAGCTATAAAATGATATTGGTCATATTTTGGTTCAATGCATCTCCTTTCCTTCCTTCTCCTTCATTCTCCTAAATGCTTAAAATGTTGTTGTGTTATCACCTTCTAATTTTTTATTTCTTGTCTTTTGCTAAAATGCTCTTTGGCACAGCCTCATCACAGCATAGTCTTGTTACTACCCCATGTTAGAAGCAGCTTGTGAAATTTCCTAAGGGCTTATCTGCAACTTGAAAGTCAGTTCCATAAGTTTTAGCTTTCGGATTTTGAATTTGCAGATTTGTTTTTACTTCTCCAGCCTCCCTACCTACTTTAATTAATCTGTTTTGCAAGGAAATGTGCTGTCATCTGAGATGAATTGTCCTGCTAGAGGTAAGGGCAAAGGCATATGAAACTCCTCATGGTTCTCTTGCTGTCTTGCACATTTTTTGTAAAGTTTTCTTAAGCTTTTCCTCCCTGCCCCCAATCTCCCATTTCAGACTTGACTAGTTGTCACATTTCAAATAAAATGCAGGTGTGAATTTGGGCGTGCCCTTCAACAACTTCAGTTTTCCACAGATCTTTTGCCACATCTGCTCATCATGACTCGATTTAAAGCTTCTCCTTGCTCTTGTGCTCCTGCTTGCACTGCTGGAATAAGGAGACAGTGCGGTGCATTTCAACGTCAAAAGCTCCTGGAGCTTGGGAAGGAGAGGAGGCACTTCCAGGATCTGAATCACTGCTGCAGCACGGGAAGGGAGCTCTGGCAGAGATACAAACATCTTGGGACAATCACAGGAAGCCAGAGAAAGTGCTCACATACTTTGTACTTACTATGAGATAGGAGAATAATTTTCAGAAGGATTACAAGCATTACAAGCTGCCAGTGATAGTCCTGTGATAGATGTCCAGCATGTAAAACTGAGAAGATTTAGTTAAGCATCTCAAGTGGAAAGCTTCAGTACTCAGAAGGGAACTCTTCCCACAGATTTGTTATTGTACATTGCAAAAGGCCTTCTCCACTTCCTCACGATTTGGCTATTCTCCTCTCATTTTAATCAGAAAAAGACTGTGTCAGAATGTGAGCTTTCTTCAGTTGTCCAAGCCTTCTCCTAGGCTGTATTTGTTGTGTCTCTGGTAAAATTGACTATGACTTCTTTCCTGTTCCTTATGCCAGAGCATATAGGTATTCCACCTGCAGAATATCAAATATATATTGCATGATGAGGAAAACAAAAAAATAAAGGACAAAAAGTACCTCAAAATCGTCAGAGATCAGGATGATCTCATGTTCTTGCACCTGATTTAGGAAATTATCTTTTTTTCCACCTATTTTTGGTATTTTATTCAGTTCAGTAAAAGATGATATTTAATATTCAGTGAAAGATAATATTCTGACAAGAAGCATGAACATCTGCCACTCAGCTAACAGCTCAGGAGCCCTTCTGTGTCCCCACAAGTGTTTTCCTGACAAGGAACACAAGGTAATTCAATATGCAGTATCCAAAAGGTGGATCAGAGTTCCGTTGCTGAAAAGTTAGAGAAAGGCTTATCTTGAGTTTGATCAAACTGGAAGTTTTATCTTGTACTTTGCCTGTCACACTGTGATTTTTGCCTGTTTTGGTGTACCCTATGAGATAAATTACTTATATCACAGTAAGAAACATTTTGTCGTACTGAAAGATGTTGAAGAAAAAAGTCATGCTAATGACTTGGAAGTGTGAAAGAACAGTGTTGCTCAAATGACTTATTGATGTTGATGTTAGTGTAAACATCTGATAAAACTGGAGTGGAGAAAGGTACGCTTTTGGCTGTGTAAGGTCTGTTGCAGTTCTAGAGCATTTTTTGCTCTTAATTCTTCCATTGTGCTTGGTGATTCTTTCTGACACCATTTTTAAATTTTCGTTCTTCTTCTGGGGTTACAGTTTTCTATAGTAACACACATATTTTTTTATCCCCACTTTGAGCTTCAGCCAGAAAAGTATGTTTTTAGCTGGCAACATGGATCACCTGGCTTTAAATTATCAACCTGAAGTTTGGGGATGGGGATGTCACCGAAACTGTGGGAAAACCAAAAACCCTCCAACAACATTTTCAGTATTAGAGAATCAAGCAATTACTTTATTCTGGCCGGGATGTTGTTCTGACCAGGATATGCAACAGAAGTAATTTCATCCACATGTAGCCTGGATGAGCAGAGGAAATAATTCCATGACACGTACATTTTACTAGATTGTTAATTAACTTTATACAGTTGAAACCCATAGAGATTGGTTCAGTGTTCATTGGTTCCAAGTTAAGTAGGTCTTAGTATTTGGTTTTCTATTGGATATGAATTTTTTCACTTCTTGTTAATTTGGTCTTCATTCTTATCTCCTTTCCCAGACCACGTGTCTCTGACCGTATAAGGGTTGATGTTTAGAGTTGATGGTAGTTAATTGTCATTGATGGTCATTAGCTTTTGTGTATCTTTTGTGCTACTTCCAGTCTGCTGTTAAATTCCTCATGCCTTGCCTAGTGGAACAATGCCTTGGTAAAAACTTCAATTATCTTCCCTGGAGGCAAAGGGAAACAAACCTGGCTAAAGCTATTAAAAAAAAAAAAAAAAAAAAAAGTAAACTTGATATTTTTCCAACAGAGAGAGGCTTCTTCTCTGGGGGAAACTTCACTTTGCCAAATTTATTCCTTTCAGGCAAGCTGGGTTGAACTGATTTTCCTTGACTTTAGCTGTCATCCTATTCTAAGATGTGTTTGTTTGAATGGGAGCTATTTGAGCTAATGATTTCCTAATTTAGGAGAGAAGGGAGAACAGACTCCATGGATGGAGGCATTTAAAGGCTCAGCAATTTGATGAAGTCAACCATAATTCACTGGTATTGTGGAGAATTTCATGAGGCTCTCAGGTGTGTCAGAATGACATCTGTAACAGTGTCCTGGTTGTTTAGTCATTGTCCTCTAGAAAGCAGAATGGTGTGTGCCTGACCACATAAAACAGCTCCATCCTGCATCTGTGCTGTTCCCTGGGAACAATCTTCTCTCATCCTGTTTGGGCTCTTCTTAAACCATTAAAACATGGAGTGAGCAGCAACTCATGGAACTTCTTACCTTGTCATGAAATCATCCCCTTACCTGTTACTTACACCTAAGGGACTGCTTTCTCTTCTTGGCTTGTTTGAGATGTGGTTTAACAAAGCTATCCTCTTATGAATGTCAGGAGGCATATGAAAATATATATATCTACCAGCATCATCAGGAGTTATCCCCTTATAGCTCCTGTTTCATGGCCAGAGACCTGAGAAGAAAAATGCTCTTTTCCAGTGCAGCAAAACCATCACCGATTCCAGCTCCATACAGCCTATATCCTTGTAGACCAGCTCCTGTTAGTGTCAGTCAGATTTCCTCATTAGTCAGCTGGGCTGACTAATATAGCAGAGAATAGTCAGTATAGCAGAGAAACACTTCTGTCTTGGGGAGCATTCATGGAATCACAGAATGTTCAGGTTGGGAAGGACCTTTTTCAGATCATCAAATCCAACCATCCCAAGACCATCCTCACATTAAAGAGCTAACAGTCTAAACCAGATTTTGATGAGAGTGCCAGTTGTTAGAACCTAGTCAGTGGCACGGTGGCAGAGATCTGTTTTCTAGGACCAAAGCACTGACCATTGGTCTGTCTGCTCCAAAATGCAATTACAGATTTAAGGGTCTCAGGTGGTAGAGACGAGTTTGCCTGTAGATAGTGCAGCCTTCTTTTATCCATAAAGACCATCAGAATCCTACTGTTTCTTCCATGCTGCCTAACATTCCCTTCAGACAAGCTGGGTTCAGCTGATTTTCCTAGACTTTAGCTGTCCTAATCTTCTAACACATTTTTGTTTGAGTGGGAAATATTTGAACTAACCATATTCTGATTTAGGAGAGAGAAGAGAACAGACTCCATAGACTGAGGACTTAGGAACTTACAGGATGGAAGTTGAGGGCAATAGAAAATATAGATCTGTGAGCATTTTGTTTTGCCTGCAAACCCAGAATTCTGTATCATTTCTGTTGAGCGTACCACAATGTGCAAGAAGGAAAGAGCCATATGTGTTAGAGATGAAACATTTCACACCTCCAAGAAATACACAAAAAAATGCTGAACAGTAAAATAATACAATTTTTTAATAAAAACGAAACAGTGAAATTATTCAAAATTAAAATAGCACTCACCTGATACTACACTCTGGGTGCACTACTTTTGAAGCATTTCTTCCCAACCAGTGAGAAAAAAGATAATATGACTTGCAGGTGTAGACAAGCACTCCAGTCTTTTTATTCTGGTTTTCTGAGTAATGTCTTTGCAGTGTTGTTCCTTCCTCATTTAACACTGCAATAGTTTTGATGTTAGTAGATAAATTTATTCTGAGATGTTGCTTTTCTCTCCTCCAGGTCACGGTCCCGCTGTAACACCAGCAGTGGCAGTGAATCCGAAAATTCCAACAGAGAGCATCGGAAGAAGAGAAACAGGTGACAATACATTAAACATTTTAGACAGGGAGACATGAAACACAGACGAAAGGAGATGGACTTCTCAGATAAACCTTGTAAGAAGGGATCTAACATATTTGATGTGTATAGAGTCCTCCTGAGGCAGCTTAAGACCCTTTTCTGAATAAGAAGGGTAATAATTGCCAGTACATAATTACAGTTGTATACAATGAATGCCTGCCTTCCTTTTGCTTGGGAAGAAATCAGTAATGATCAAGTACACGGCCCACTTAAAAAATACTTGCAATATAAATGCAAATAAAGTGGATAATATCATGATAATTATATTCTCTGCATATACTTTTACCTCATAAATTCAAGTGCAGATTTTTTCAAGCAGAAAATAAGCTGTTCAGAAGTAAAAATATTTTCAGTGGATAGGAATCTCAATATTGTTTTTAAATGAATGTATTTAATTGTATAAAGGTTTGGTTTTCCAGAATGTCAGGTGTGGGCCCAAACCCAAAGTGTGTACAGCATCAGGTTTTAATAGAGCAGCAGTTGTTCATATCGAGTGATGATAACAAGTCCTGTGTTATATATATTCTATTTTTCTTGTTGCTGGTACGAAGAAGATGGCGTAACTACTGCTCTCCTATAAATTTCCTTCAAAGCTGTATACTTTATGTTGCACTGGAGATAACGACAACCTAGAGGTATTTCTGAAAATACACTTTATAAAAGCACGTAGAATTTTCTCATACTGCATAAATACAGTGCAAGAGAAATGTAACTAGACAAAAGAGAAACTGTTTAAAGGCAAAGTTTCTAAGTTACTGTCTGCATGACCTGCCACTACTTCTTCATGACTTATATTCAGTGATAAATGATTTCCAGATCTCTGGAAGCTCTTAGAAATAATTGCATGCTAGATAATGCTGCAGGAGTATGCAGCATAATTACATTCTCAGCATGACTTGCAGTAGTTAAAGAAATGTTAAAAAATCATTGTGACACTCACATGGGATGGCATAAAGCACATCTGAGACATAAGATTTCTTTGAGGCTTACCTAAATTAGAGCACAGTCTTGTAAAGTACTTGGCTAACAATAACCTAGTGTGCATGGTTTTCTTTCCAACTGAGGTTTAAATGACATGCTGAGTGTAGTTTCAGTGATCAGCAGTAAATGGTATTTTGTATCCCTTTTTTCAAGAACATTCTTGCCAGGTTTTTTTTCCTCCTGCAAAACTCCTTGTGCAAAGCGCTCCACAAGCAAGTGAAAGAAATTAGAGACTGACCACAAGAATGTTTTTAAGAACTCTTGGCAATATAAAGACTGAACTGTAAGAAGTATTAAGTACTGCTTATCATTTTGGGAAGAATGAAAGGGCCTTTACCAAGCCTTCCTTACCTCAGGGAAAAAAACCTAAAAAAAAAAAAAAAATTTTTTTTTTTTTTTTTTTTTTGGAGGGGGGTTGTTTCTAAGTGTTTCACATTTTCAGAAATGTAAGATACAGCAAAAATATTAATTTTTCAGCATCTCTTGATCTTAGGTGATCCCTTGAAATCCAACAAGATAAAACATCATTATCAGTGTTAGATTAAATAAGTACTAAATGAGCTGGAATTCTAAGACTTGTTCCTTGTGTGCAGGTGCAGGAAAACAGCTAGTCATAATGAATTTCTGCATTTTGTTAGCGGCCACAGCAGGAACATAACAAAAAAGAAAGCTTACTCTCAGAAAGATAGCTTTCCTGTTTTTAGAGGTGAGCCAGCCATAACAGGGTTAAATAGAACATTATGATGAGGCTTGCAACTGTTGTTACTCAAGTTTCTGCTGTTGCATAAACTAATACAATTTATTTCCCAGTACAATAATCAGGTCCCTGACACAAGCAGAAACAAAATTGTTTTATTTTATTGGAATAAAATGAGTGAGTATTCATATTAACTATATATATATTAACTATAGAAACCTGTTTCTGGTCATAGTAGAGTAGAATATATTGTTCACATGACAAGAGACTACTGTGACCTATTTTCCAGAAGAAAACAAATTATCAGAGAAAACCAGAAATGTAGATGAGAGCGTCTGAAGATAGAACACTAGAAAAATCTTAGGGAAAATTTTACTACCCGATCTCAGTCTTTGAGGTTTCACTCATAATATGAATGTTTTCTCTGAAGCAGATATTCATATGAAACTTAAGAAGAACCTGTGATGAGCATATTTCAATCACAGAAGAAACGCTTTTGTGCTTTCAGTCCTGTGGTCAAAATTTATTGTGTACATAAAAATATATTAAAGGAGCAGACAGTGTGCACTGCAGCATAGTTTCCTTCCTGACTACACTTAGAAGATGCATCTGATTAGAATCAGAGAGTGACTGAATGGTTGGGGTAGCAGAGACCTCTGGACCACTTGGTCCAGCCACTGCTTCAGCAGGGCCACCAAGAGCCAGGTCTCTGGACCATTCCCATGCAGCTTTTCAGTATTTCCAAGGATGGAAACGCCACCACCTCTCCGGGCAACTTGTGCCAGTGCTCAGTGAAAAGAATGAAAGGAAAACTGTAATGAGCTTTCAGTACAAGTGCAACAGTTTTTATTCAAAATTTATTTAAAAGGTTTTTTTTTCTGTCACCAGAATTTGCCCCAAAATTAATAAAATTTGAATATTGCATGCAAATAATGTATTTCATGTAGAGATTGTGATCTCTATTACTTTGATCATATTCTACCTTGTTAATGTGAGCATTCTACCTTTCTTTGCAGCTGCAAAATGTATGTTTTGTTTCTTTGTGTTTCCATCTGGTAGAGTTCTGCTGTGGTGCAACAGTACTACAAGTGTGCTGACACTGCTTGTTTTGATAGCTGCGATGCTAACTTTTATATATTTAGATTTTTGGTATTTTTGTGCAAGTGACTGCTGTGTGTGGGAGGCAGTTGGTGGTGTCTATACCATATGGGATGATTGCTGTTTGCACAAATTGGATTATTTGGGATGAAAATCACAAGTCATTACTTGTTGCTGTGTGAGTCCTACTAAATCCTTAGATAGAAGTTAATACCTGTCAGCAGATTACAGATTTAAAAAGATTTGGTTAGAAATCAAAACCTGAAGTTGCAGTCTTCTTCAGATGCTTCATACCATTTGGTAGAGTTGTGGCTGTTTACAGTAGTGGGGATTGAGTTCAAAATTCATTATGCATGTGTGAGAAGATCTGATTAAAGGAAAATCAGAAGCCTGTGTAGCTGGTTTAGCCTGATACAATTCAAAACTCAAAGAGAAAAGTACGTCTGAAATGAAGAGCAGCAACAACATACTTTGAATTCCCTACATCTCCAGTGTAATCCCTTTATCTCTGTTGGCTTCTTTGTTTGTTTTACCTTTCAGTCTTCCCCTCTGGTTTCTCCAGTATCCCAGTCATACCATCAGATCAGACAATCCACACTTGGGTGGTATTTTCCAGGGATGTTTTGAAACTCCTGCTGAATTTTAAATTCACTGCTGTAACCAAGCATATCCATTAGCTCCACCACCATAGCACTTCATCCTAGCAGTCATATGTGCAGCCTTAAAACTGTGGGAAGCATCTGTGGAGCTTTGGTCAAACACTGCCTGGCTGCCTGGAGGGCTGTGGCATTGTGGAATTACTGCAGCCTGCTAACAAACGTGCTGAGTTCACAGCATTTTTATACTCGTTTCAATCCGTAATGCATTCCATTAATGAATTATTGGATTTTAAAGAAACCAAATTTTAAAAAGAAGAAATAAAAGGCATAGCATGTCATTTAGATCCACACAAGTCATGACAGGGACCAAAGCCTCAGGGGTTAGTGCAGGAGTGCCATGGAGATCTGCATGCATCTTGAGGTTTGTTGCAGGTTAGTATGAAAAGATGATTCTTCTGAGTGGGGACTCACCAAGGGGATTTTTCCCTGGATCCTAGGAACGTGCATGCTGCAGTAAAGTACTTGTGGAAGTTGCAATAGTAGAACCTTGTATCATGATGTGGGTCTCCTATTTGGTGCAGATGAGGTAGAGTGGAATATGTAAACAGGAAAAAAATTCCATATGTTTGGCTTGGGCTGGGAAGAAGAATTCAAGTTGTAGGTCTGTCCTTAAAGGCATGGATTGTTACATTTTTTACTCACACCGTTTCTAAATAACAAATCAGGGAGCTTCCTTTTATATAGTTCTTACATTTTAATGTAGTTTGGGAGCATTAGTTAAAATTAGCAAGGTGAAAGTTTAAGTACAGCATTGCAGGAGCCGGATTTTTGGCGGGGGTAAGTGGGAGGGGGAATACCCCATTGCTTCTCAGAGCATCCTGCCCTCAGAGCCCCCAGATAAACTCTTGGTACCTCTTTCGCAGATTACGGCAGGAGAATGATATGGTCGACTCGGCTCCTCAGTGGGAAGCTGTGCTGCGGCGGCAGAAGGGGAAAACCCAGGCAGATCCAAACTACCGGCGATCCAGGCACAGATCTCGATCGTATGTAGCACTTGCACCCTTTGATGTGTAAATTAAGGCTGTTGAGTCAAGTTAAAGTGCAGCAGGAGTATCTCCAGTGCGGTGGAGGTCCTCAGTGCTGAGGAGCACAGCTTTTCACATGGTACACTCCCGAATTAGCAGATTTATCTTTGTGGTCAAATTGCTTTTGTTTAATGATTTCAATTTAGGGCACAAATAACGCAGAGAGGGCTTTGTAACAAAGTTGCTGAGAAACTCTGTCCATCATCTGGGAAAAAGTCCTGGATGGTTCTGTGGCTCATTGAACATTAGTTCTGTAATGAGTACAGTGATTCCTCTTTTCTGAGCAGCAAGTCTGTGGAAGCATTGAGATTTTATTTGAGAGCTGCAAAATTTTTATTAAATACATGCACACCTCTTTAATGATATAATATCTACAGTGGTGTTCCAGATGAAAGCAGCTGCTCATTTCTATGTCAAATTATTCCTGACATGCAGCAGTCAGTGGTATATTGCATCCCAATGTCAGGATTTCCATGATGGAGCTGTACTGCCAAGGCACTGCTATTCCTGCTTACAGCCTGTCCTGACATGGTGAAGTTATTAGCATTTGAAATTAATTTTCTCAAGCTGAGGAAAATATGGTTCCCTTTAATTTACAGTTTTCTTCTAAAATGGCTTGGTTTTGGGGCACAGACATACTGTTTGGTGTCACTGAAACCACAGTCAGCATTGAAGTTTCCAGCATTAAAATGCACTTGAGTTCTGTTTCCAATGGCCCATGTTGCTAGAACTTGTTGCTGTCTCCAGTTTTATAGTGCAGAGTTTTATTTCTTTATGAGGAATAGAATTTACCTTTAAAGATCCAAATATTGGATTTTTTTACTTTAACAGGCTTTGTACAGACTTTTTAACTTTCAGCGGCACAAAAGTCATGTGTTATCAGGTGTAATTTTACAATTATATATTTCTAAAAGCCAGGAATATTAAAGCTCACTTGCATGGAATCCAGAAAATACAGTTGATCAAATTTGATTTCCGTCTGTTTTATTATATAGAGGAAGTGCTGTAAACTAGGAAATGTACTCAGTTAATAATATATAATAAAAATTAAATTTGTAGCCAACTTCTATTTTTTACCCACAGACTAGGTAAATCTCCGTTGTTTGGACAGCATGGGTTCCCTCTTGTGGTTAACTTAACTTATGAAATGGCTTTGATTTTTCAGCACAGTGACATTCTGAGTTAAACTACTTTTAGTAAAAAAGCCCATAGATGTGAAGCATATAACATAAAAAGCAAAGGTCCTAGAGGAAGCAAAGAAATGAGGAAGTCCTGAAGATTTTGGAAGGCTTCTCATTTCCTTTTGCTATTGTTTTAGTTACTCATGTATTTCTCCTTTTTATCACACTCTCCAGTTAAAAAAAACCAAAACAAAACAAAACAAAAAAACCCCAAAAACAAAAAGAAACCAACAGTGAAATAAGCCCAAACTAATTATTGGAAAAAAAATAGTAAAAAACATTGAACTGTTAACATGTAGTACATTATAAGAAAATGTATTTTATTTAGTTTGGCTCAGCTGTTTGTTTACTTGACTGGATACAGGTCAGAAGAAAAGGAAGCATAATTCCACAGGTTATGGTTGTTTTTGTTTTAAGCATTGTCAAATGGTCATTTCAACTTGCCCATTTAAAAATTGATAAAAAGTCTTATATTTAGTAGAGCAGGTAATTCTTTCACAGTAAGTCCATTATTTCATTTGTAAATAGAGCTTCCCTTTGGATAGGTGAAGCAGTGGCTGAAATGTTTGTTACTGTGCCTGGCACACTGCATTTCATTTATTTGATAATGCGTAATATTAATAATTCGTGGTGGCAAGGTGGTGTCTCCTTGGTCTTTGGAATAAAAGTATTTGACAGGAATTTGACCTTTCTTTCTCCTCAAGGAATCAGCAAATGCAGAGAGCTCCCAATTCTAGCTCCCCAGGGTTTATTTTCAAGAGTTCATGTAAAACATCTGTGTAGCCGAAGGGCTTTTTCTAATTAGCTGAATGGCCATAAAATTCCACGGCTATTTAAATGTACCATTTGTGATTTAAACTGAAATATTAATAAGGGTGCAGATGCAGGCACGAAAAATAATGTCGTTCTTATTAATGTCTAGAGCTGCTCCAGGTTGTGCAAATGAAATAAAAAATAAACAAAATACCCCCATGAGATTCATCACTTACTGGGCATTCTATTATGTTTCTTGTGCTTTAGAGAAACTGATTAGCATGCAAATTGTACAGAAGGCATATTGATCCAGATACTGAGATAGGACAATCTGAGTCCTACATATCAAAACTGTGAGTTCTAAAAAAACAAAGTAAAAGGGGGATTGTGATCTGGCTTTGAAGATTTAACAGAATTGTTTTGTTGTGGGTTATTAAGAACCATACAAACATGAATTTCCTATTCAGTATATGCAATACCTACATTTCATCTTACATTTCACCTTTCTTTTTGTAAGCACTCTGTCACTTTGCTTTCAAAGGAAGTGGGAACAGGCCCTAACTGCAGAATGTGAAGTCTAAGAGAAGTTTGTTCTGAGGAATCATTGTATTTAGCCTTTTTTTTTTTTTTTAATGGAATGCCATACTGCTAAATTTGTATTGTACAGCAAAGTCTTTGTTATTAGTGTAATTGCAGGGATGGAAAGAGGGGAAATGGCAGAGATCACAGAGCAAAATACCTGGAGCTGATCCCAGAAAGCAGGAGACACAGCTCCTAGAAAATGCAGAAATTAAGATGTCTTCTTATTTAACCACTCTCTTTCCTTGCTGCCCCACAAATTAATACTTCTTACCATCAGTGAGGCTTCACATGATGCTTTGTAATACTTCAGACTTAAGGCCAGGTCCTGAACTGCTGTGTTTCCGTGAATAAGTAAAAGCCATGAGCTGATCAAATGGCTCAGTGGTGTGCACAGTACCTGGTTTTGTGCAGGTCCTGGGTTAGGGAGCCACCCTGGGGCTTTGCTTCCTTGGGCAAACTAGGGCTTATAAGCACGACAAAGCCTCCTTGGAGAAGCTTGAATTTTCAGGGCGCTTTCATATCCCCCACTGTCTGATTGTTCAGCCTCAGAAGAGGATGCCTATCTTTCCAGCCCCAGGGTGAACACAGGGTTTGCAGCTGCTATTTTGTGAGCAGAAAACTTCATGGGGGCAGAAAGTAGTTCAGAACTAAGGGGTGAAAAAGGCTGTTAAATGCCATTGCATTTACTACATCAGGGAATTAAAAGCAGTGTGGACTGATGTAATGAGAAGAGAATGCAAGAAGGGAGAAGGAGTATTAGGAGTATTGTAGTTAGCCCCTTTTTTTTTTTTTTTTTTTTTTTTTTTTTTTTTCCCCCCCATGGGATGCCATACTGCTAGATTGGTATTGTATAGCAAAGTCTTTATTGTTAGCGTAATTCAAGGATGGAAAGAGAGAAAATGGCAGACATCACAGAGCAAAATACCTGGGGCAGGTCACAGAAAGCAGGAGACACAGATAGAAATAAAAATCAGAGAAAACTAAATGCATTATAATAAACAGAAACACACAAAGCTTTAAAAAGCTCTGAACACAGAGAACAAATGGACTGCAAACTACTCATGTTGTAGCTGTTGCCTTCATGAGAAACTGAGGAGCTGGAAGGGACAGCAGTATGTCAAGGATGGGAATCATCCTGCCTGGAAAGCCTTGGAGCCTGAGGTGGTTATGGATTTAATTAATTTTAGCGCTACTAGGGAAACACAAATGCTAAGTTGTTTTTCACCCTTTGATCTTTCTTTGGTGTTTATAAACCAGTCAAGTAGTATCTTCCAGTACTTCTGCTCCTATAAAATCTAAAAAGTGCCCCAAAACATTGCCATCCCAAAATACTCTGCCTTTAAATCAGCTGTATAGTGTTTACTGCAATATAGATGTCTCTGAACTTTATTCCTAAGCTGAAGTCTGGAAATAAGCCAAACATGGTAATGGTGAAATAAGAAAATAGTTAAACTGTTAGTGGTACACAGCAGTTTGGAATTGTTTCTGATACATCTCTGTCTCTGGGCAGGAAGAGCTCACTTAGAGGTGCAAAAATGCATATCTCCACTGTCCTCCTTGATCTGCATCTAAATTCGGATTATATCCATCCTAAAGCATCTTTGAACATGATAGGCCTTTTTGTTTAAGAGAAAAAAAGATCAGACTCTATACCTGATGGTGTAAGACTTAGTATTTGAGAAACTTTGGGGATATTTATTTATGTGTGCTGTGTGTGTCTGAAAGTTGCATCCCTCACATTTTAGATGGTGTGGAACGGTCTAGCTGTTGACACTGAGCTCATACAATGACAATGAAAAAAGTTGTCTGATCTCTCCATGCAAATGTAGTCCGTGCCACTGTCTAAAATCTTTATCTATTACTTTGAATATTTTGGGTGAATTCTAGGTGCAGCTTAAACAACATTGGTGGGTTTGCACTAACCTTGCAATAGTAAAGGAAAAGGAAAAATACAGAGGTTCCAGTTAGAACATGAATTATATGATTCAGTAGAAAATGTGAGACTCCCTCAGGCTTCCTTTGCCTCTATGTCTGCATTTTTTTTCTCTATGTCTGCAATAGGGAGACTACCATTTTTAGTAAGTTCTTTGCCCGTGAATTTAATATTTGCTAAAATATTTAGGTGCATAGGTAGACATAGTTGCTGGTTTGAATAGTTTGTTGATGGGTTCTTTTTTGTAGTGTACACCAAAAATAAATAAATTGAGCAGAAACCCTTTTTGGAGATGACCAAAAAGAGAAAGGCTGCACTGTGATTGCAGTGGAGCCACAGGTCTTTACTGGTGCCCACTGAGAATGGCTGGGATTACTGGTCTGTGGCCTGTCCCTCCTTCTGCCCACCTGGGATTCTGTGGGCACAGGACATTTCTGAGGGCCTTTTTCAGAAGTGTTACTCCAGAATGTGTTGTCCTTGGAGGGATAAGTGTTGGCATGGACTGGGCAGTGATTTGGCTTGCGGAATCCTGCTCTTTATATTTTGTGTACACTCTTGCTGAAGGCTGGTGGAACTGGAATTGTGATTGAGAGCCTGTCATTCAAGAAATGACATTTCAGTTGAAATAAAGCAATGAAGTTTGATGCATTTTCTGAGATAACAAACCTTAAAACTGAAGTCACTGGCGGATTACGTTTATCATGATTTCTGTGTAGGGTCTGTGCTGTTAAAAGTTATTTGAACAGCAACATGTCAGATGATGGTTTTCACAGCTGAGCCTTTGTTGTCTTTATTGCTTTTTATAGGAGAAGCCCAGATGTACAAGCTAAAGAACAACTTTGGAAGCATATTCAGTAAGTATGGCCTTTGTAGTGAATGAGAAATGTTTGGTTTGTCTTTAATGTAGTTATTCAAATCCCCTCCACTGTGGCATTGCACTGATTTAAATTCAGTAAGCTATGTATATGTTAACAACCTCCTGTGTGTAGAACATACTGCACGTCATTGAATGCACTGAATAAAGATTACCATTGTATGTAAATAAATTATTAAAGAACAATACATCATTTTAGAGATTTATTCCTGTGTGGCTTCCAAAATGTCAATATCAACACTTCTGGCATGACTCCATAACTCCTTAGAAAGATATTTAGCAATTCCAAAGCACTCATAATGTTCATGATATTGTAAAGCAACAAGATCAGATATGCAGGGAGGTGAGAGGAGGTGGAACAAGATGCAACATGCAGTCGAAGCAATCAAGGTGAAGTTACACTTATTTCAAAATTGGCGTCCTATTTTGATGTCAAGATAGCTTCAGGGCTGATAACAGCTTGTTTTAGTAAATCTTTTTAGTCCAGTATAATAAAAATTTTTGTACCTCACAGCTACTGTTATATTTTTTACTTTTCCTAATCCTTTATAGGAAGGAGCTTGTGGATCCATCTGGCCTATCTGAGGAGCAATTGAAAGAAATTCCATACACTAAAGTAGAGTGAGTTTACATCAGAATTTTTTTTGTGAATATAAAAGCCCACTTTTCTTTCTTTACAGTGAACTCTGTCCTACTGAAACAGGAATGGGTTTACACATAATCTACAAGCTCATACCTATTCCAAAGACTTCCCTAGGATGGGTTGGGTGGGAATACCTAATCTTAAAATCGAGTATTTTTTCCTTTTCAAAATAAGAAAAAAAAACTTAATCTCTCCCACACACTTATGAACTTGTCTGTATGTTCTGTGTTTCCCTATGCTAGCCATGAATCTTTCTTATATTATAAAATACAGAACCAGAAAGAAGTTAATGTAAATAAGAAAATCCATTTTTTCTTAAACTTTTTCTTTGTTTTAAATATTCTGTTCATCCAAGGCACTCTTTGACCTCTACAATCCCTTCCCTGGCTTGTCATGTGCAGCTGCCAGGGCATAGCTATTTCCTTAACCAACACTGCGATAATTGCCCATTTGGGATTTCACTTATCAGTGCAAGCAGCTGAATGTGGCACAAATGGGATCCTGGGTTGCATTATAATGTGCTTCCAAACACCACTAAGCAGAAAAGGTTGATGTTATGGATGTAGAAATTAATGCATTCTTTATTAAAGTTTCATTCTCAAATATGGGCATGTCAGTTTGTGACCCCTGTTCTCTTAAAACATTGAATTCCAATTACGGACTTCTAAAAAGAAGCGTCAGCCCTTTAAATTCAGCCAGTGCAAGAAGCCATCTGTTACACTTTAGTAAGAAATGGGAGGACCTCTCAGTCTGAAACTGAATTTGTTTTGTGCCAAAGATCTGGTTTACCAACCTCCTGTTGTGAATTCTGTGTCTGTCTCAGGACTCAAGGTGACCCCATCCGCATACGGCACTCACACTCCCCTCGCAGCTACCGGCAGTACCGGCGGTCGCAGTGCTCTGATGGGGAGAGATCTATCCTGTCTGAAGTGAAGTATGTGAACGTGGTTATTAGCCCTGAACTAGTCTAGTGCAGCCCAAAAGTTATTTAGACATCACGGTAGTAAGAAGCAGCATAAATGTGGCTTGTTGGTGGCACAGAGTTCAGACAACCCCCCAAAGGGTAAGTCTTCAGAGGTAAACATGAATGGAACAACTCCAAAACCATTTACGTCTGTTCTCTGCCACAGTGGCTTTCTTGATCCGTTTGGAAGGAGGAAAAACTGAAAAGGCTGAAATAAACCTGTATTGGTCTTTAGTGGTAGGTCATAAAGTTGCTTAGAGGATGAGAATTCCTGAGTTGCTTTCCAGATAATTTCATCCTTGATAGTGGTGTTATCTGCTCTGTTAAGATGTTAGCTCTGTGTTTTGTTTCATGGGAACTCTAGTACAACCCCGTTTGTCAATAGGTGGATCAGTCTTTCCTAGATGAACAGAAGACATGGATGGAATGGGATGGGCTATGCCCTGAAGGTGCCCACAGATGATTAGCATGACAGCTTTCAGATGTCCAAAGTCAGGAGATAAAAGCCTTTCAGATCTATAGAGCAGTTTCTATAGGTCAGTTTCATTGTTCTTCCTCTGCAGAGTTATAGTTTACTTCATTAAAGCAATATCCATTTTATGATATCATAATTCCAGTGTCAAAACTGATCTGGTCCCTCCACTGCCCGTTACACGATCTTCAGATGGGAAAGGTCCCAGCATTCAGCTGACTCAACAGGTTAGTGATTGTACATCCTTCACAATTTTCCTTTATATTGGAAGACAGGTGGGGCTCTAATGCTTAATTTAAGATGGTTCTTGTTTTTCAGTGAAAAATAAAGGTGAGATTTTTGTTTCAGCAGCAATGTGAATTGAATTTTTGTTTGTATTCCAAAATACATGTAGTTCGGTAGCATATGCACCTGTGAACACCTGCTTCTGCTGGTGGAGAACTTTTTCCCAATCTGATGCATCTCTGCTCCTCACAAAAGGAAAACTGACTTTTACAACTTGTGAATTATGCAGATGTGGTTGCGATGCAATTGTAATCACATCATTTATTCACCTCTTTTAGAGGTAGTCTGAAGAGTTTTGTTGCTTGGCCTTGAAACAGTCCTTTTCCTTTTCCTTACCACCCCACCCCCAACCCCCGCCCCCCCAAATACTTAATAAATTTTTTTGGCTATTTACATCTAAAAAGGACAGAATTTGCCTTTTGTTAGTCCAACTTAATCACTGTCCTTCATCATATATTACACTACCATATCGCTCAGTTTTAGTAGTTATATTGAGCTCAAAATGTGAGAAGCAAATTCTATTCAAAAGCACTCGCAGGTCTTATGTACAAACCCACAAAAGAACCAAAAGATGGAAGGAAGAATTCCAGATACCTAACTTACCACACCAGTAATGTAAAAATGTTCACTGTCTACAAACGCTTCTCTTTTCCCTCTGTCTCAGGCTCCCTCACAACGGTGGCCATTAATTCCTTGTGAGTGTTTGCTTCCAGTGTTTTGCTAAATATCAGATAATTAATTATGACATTTCCTGAATAGGTAATAGCACAGAGGGGCAACAGCTTGCAGGAGGCAAGAGAGGAAAAGAGTTCTATTTGGTCAAATGAATGTAGAGACTTTAATATTCGAGATGAATGTGTATATATATATATGTATATATAAATGATCATACTCATAGCCTAAGGCTTTGTTGCTTTAGCAACAGTTAGCAAAATACAGTGTTTAAATTCTGCTGTATCTTTTCAACAACATATTTAATTTATTCTCTTCAGAGGCAGAATGGATCTAAAGACAGCCTAATAGAAGAACCATCTCTGCTATCCACTAATAATGTTGATGGAAAACATGCCACTAAGATCGTAAAAACTGTCCAGGTGTCATGCTTCAAGGTGGAGACTTGACTGATGAATTGAAGATGGTGAATGGATTTTGGTCTTTGGAAAGTCAGAATTTGTTTCTGTGTGCAAGAGAAGGAACTTAAGTTGATGTGGTGGTCTTTCCTTCAGGACACCTGGCAGTGCAGCCTGCTTCCTGGGAAGACTAAGCAATGGTTTCATCACCAACACCATTCTAGTGGTGTGACTGATTGAGGACAAGCTGCCTGATAGACAACCAAAAGTCTTTGCAAAACTGAAAGATCAGAAGTTACATTTCCAAAAAATGAACAACAAAATTGCTGCAACAAAACAGGCTTCATGGTCTGCTCTGTAACTGAATAGCCTTGTTCCAAGAAGTGACTGTTAACTGATGTGATCAGGATCAGATGCTTCAAGATAAGTAAAATAGTCATACTTTTGGTCAATTGTGCAATACAGTGTGATATGGGGAAATTATCTTCACAATTTATATGGGGATCAACTTATGTCCTGAGACATAAGGACAGATAGCTCTTACAAGGGTTTTTTTAGCCTAGCACAGTAACAAATGCTCCTGTTGTTGATAAAATTTCTGACTCAACCCATACTAGCTCAAAAACAACAGACTCCTTAACATGCTGTAGCAGTGAGTTCCAGAGGTGATATGGACTTACTTTGCTTTGGGCAGGTTTAAATGTTCTAAATTTAGAATGTCCTTTTATGCAGAGGCACTATTTAAATGAACATCCTATACCACATCTACCAACTTGTCATAAAGAACACTGCAAACTGGGAAATATAAATTGACCCACTTGTTAAGACTGTTTAGCAAGGCACTTCAGTGCTGGTTAAATAAAACTTGTGGAGTAGTATTTAAGATAGCACTAGATTAATAAATCTGTCTTAATATCTCATATAAAATAATCTAACAGTTTTCTCTGAGCCATTTCTACTGTTAAAACTACTGTTAAAATTAAAATTTCTAATGTTAAAATTACAAAGGAAGTATTTCAGGTATGATAACTATAATTTTTTTTCTACCATCATGGTAGGAATACTGAGTTTTAATGATGCTGCACGTTGAGTGGTTATCTTCTAATATATATCTGAAGTGATGCCTGGCTCTCCTCTTGTCTTATCACTTCCTACAAATATTTGAAAGTCATTTCTCTGCCTCCCATTTGTCCAGAGTCAGCACGTGGATAAGCCTTCAGGTGTTGCTGACTTGCTAGGGACTTAGCAAAGTCTTTGTGTTATAGAAGTAATAATTGCTAAGCGTAATCATTGAACTAAGTATTGAATTTGTCAGATAGTGTTGTGAAGAGCTGTAGCAGCTCACATCCCTTTCTACATCTGTCCTCTTTACATTCAACCCCCACAACCCACAGAGAATTTGCAGTGATCCTGTGTCTTCCTGTCAGAAAAGCAACACATCTTGAGAACTGGACATGTCTAAGTTACACTTTACAAGAGGCATGAGATCACTAATAGACGTTTTAAATGACTACACTAGTAAGCAAAATGTGTTTTATTTTCCACTTCATTTTTTGATTCTTCATTGTTTTATGATCTGAGGTGATCAGGTGGCTGTTACTAGCGGCAGCCATACAGTTTATATATTCCTATCACAGTATGGAGTTGGGAAGTGCTGCATTCTGCCAGGGATGGCAGATTCACTTAATACTTTTCTTTGGTGATTTACTTGGGACAGCTCTGCTTCTACAGTCTCAGTGAACAAATCTAAGGCGAGGAAATAGTAAGAACCCCTCTGCAGTAAAAATTCAGTTTTCATGTAGGTTCTTCAGAATTTTTTGAATTTAGTATGGATTTAATTCTAGGACATTGTTGGGCTTGGCTTGAAGTATTTGCTTAGTTTTGTAAGTTGTTGAATGGTTTCATTATCACTGCTCCAATTTAAAGGGATCCTTTAAATTTATGGATTTATGGCCTAATATGGATTTATGGCCCATAATTTATTTATGGCCTCATGTAGTACTATCATGAAGAAGAGTTAAGAAAAAAGAAATTTTAAAAAAAATCCAAACCCAAACCACAACAAAAAAATCCCAACCAACCCCTAGGGAAAAAAAAATTACTATGGCAAAATGGCCTAATGGAGAGCACCTTTTGGAAGACAATTGAAAAATAACAAACTACACAAGAATTGGTACAAGTGTCTGCAATGAAAGCTGCTCCTTGTTCTTTTGAGAAGGGTTCCAACTTGGAGTACTACACGCTTGTAGTTTACTGCTTTCTAAATCATTACCTTTAGTTTACTATCCTTACTCAGGCGCAGGTAAGTAGCACATATCTACCACTGCAGGAGGATTTGTGTAATTATTTGAGAATTATCTGTACATAGTGTATTTATCTTGCCAATCTTTCAATATTGATCAAAGTTTATATCCAGCCTTATGTTTTCCTGTATGCTTTCATCTTCCTGTGGCCTTTTGTGTGTGATTGCTGGATACCATCAGTCAAGTGTGTCCTATTCTACCCACTGCGCTACATCAGAAAACAGGCTTCTGTCAAGTCTAATAGTGAAAGTTTTCAATACTCATGTCACTGGAGAACCATTTTATAATCAAGCCAACTTTTTTGCATTTAAATGAGAAATTTATGGAGCAAGCCCTAGATTTGAGTTAGTGGTCTTCTTGATGAGACTATGTAGGAAGCAGGTTTTTTAGTAAGTCTGATGTTAGCCTGGGCCACTACAATCCAGTTCTGTGCCCACAAAACACTAAATCCTCCCATGGAATGCTCCCATTCCACATTTTCCAGATGTTTTGTTGTGCCAAAACAAGGCAAAACTTGAAACAATGACATCACTCTCAGCCAATAGTACAGAAAACCAAATTTCTTTCATGTATGTGATTCTCCTTTCCCTTCAAGCTTCTTTTCCTCAATCATTTGAGGAAAAGCACCTTTTTAAATGATCTTTTTATTTTTTGTTAGAGATGCACACAAGTGATCAATCACTGAAACCACTTACTGTGTCATAGCTATGCCTCCTAGACCTGAACCAGCTCTACATATCTAAGTGACCAGCCTCTTACAGCTTTGAGCTACACCTTGCCCTCTCCACTGTTGCTACACTTCCCCAGCTCTCCTGGGGCATTCACTGCCTAGAGACAGTTGCATTTTTGGATCTGGAGTCTGGATGTCAGTCTAAAATACTTGTACATCCTGATGAGCCAGGCAAAAGACATGAGATGCATAACAGTACCAGGAAGTTTACCCTGGAGTTGAATGCCATACAGACCCATGCTCATTTGGACAAAGGATTGGTGTTTGATGCATTCTCATCCTAATTCTCCTGAACTGATCTCAGGCCAATGATTTTAATTTTGTGCCTCTGCCTTTATCTCTTCTGAGATTTCTCTAAGTGCCAAGCATTGGTAAGTTATAAAACTCTCACTAATTACCAACAATTACAAAATAGTTGTACAACCTTTTGCAAAACATGTATTTTATACAGTAAGGAGGGCTTGCTAACCACAGCACAAAAGCATTGCTGTATATCCTGCATTGGTCCCCTTGCTTAGTTGGCTGGTTTCTTTCATTAGGAACTAGCTTTGACCTGCTGTTTTCTACACTGGACCTCTTACCAGTATTACTAACTCTGCAACTTGTATTCTAATCAAGCTTATGATATTGATGATGTTTGCTGAAAATTCATTACCATTTAAGTTGCCAAATTCGTTCCCTTTATACAGGTGGATATTGAACTGCAGAGATAGCATATTTTCTTTCGGGAAGATTTAATTCAAAACTCCTTAGAAAGGTGTTTGAAGACAACATACATGAACATACCAATGTGATACATTTGTCCCAGTACATTAGGTATTCATGAAGCAACTGTGTGCTTTATTTTAAAATGAGTTTTATAGATGTGTCAATACTTGCTTCCAGGTTATTTAAAAGTCAAGTAAAACTTGAATTTTTAGGGCACTGCATGGTTGCCTGTGTGTCTTATTTACATTACACAGAGGAGCAAAGCCTTCAAATACACAGATCCATTTGACACCCACCATCTGGTAAGAACAGGTGTAGTAACAATTAAAATCCACTTGAGGATACAGCTTCTCCAGATTAAGTATTTTATCCTGTAACAGGAAGTTGTCAGTGTAAGCTTTGCATATAGTGCACATCTATATCAGTTTCCTTTCTCAGCTAAAAATCACCAGAGAGCAACAGCAGACTATGTAAGTTGTCAAACACACAGATACAGCGCCAGTGTGGCAAACACTCTTTCCTTTATGTGTTTATTTTTATTCCTGTATTTGTTCTCCTGAGTAATAGCTGTGGTGTTGACCTTGGCTGGACACCAGGTGTGCACCAAGATGCTTGATCAGTCCCCTCCTTAACAGGATGGGGGAGGGAATTAGATGGAAAAAAATCTTGTGGGTTAAGATAAAGGAGTTTAATAAAGCAGAAGCAAAAAAACCACCCAAACTCCAAAAGATTTACTTTTCTACTTCCCAGGAGCACATGGTGCCCACACAGTTCCTGCAAAGTAGAACTTCAGTACACATAGCAGATATACGAATTCTCTATCCTTTCTCTTCAGTTTTTATTGCTGAGCAGATTCTTATAGTCTGATTTTTTTTTCAAGGGCACAATTCAGTTAGCCAGTCATACAAAATAAAAGGCAATCCTAATGTTTAACATCCTACTTCACATTTACCAACATTATTATAAGTAATCTGTGGCCCTTGCACTCACCTCTTGCTCCCTCTACCTCACTTTTCCCTTTTTCTACCCCACTATAATACCTGTATTACACACTAAAGCTTGGGGTTCTACATTTCTTTTAGTTGAAAGGTAATTAACATTTTTGATACCAATCATCAACTCCTGGCAGTAGCTGCTGCTCTTGAGATTTTTTTTAAAGTTTTAAAGCTACTCCTGTCGATCTTGCACTTCAAGAACAAAGGCCCATGAGCAGAACTCCAGAACAGGTGGTATCTCCAGAAAATGTAATGCCTAATAAAAACCCTAAACTTTCAAGTACATCCCATAATTACATGCTGGATCACTAAAAATTAATTACTGTGTCTAAACCTCCTTTTCTTGACAAATGAAAAACCACCTTACACTCAGAATCAGTAACATGCTCACATTCAGTACTGAAAAATCAGACATTGCAAGATATGCGATTTAAGCATTTTTTCTTGTGATAAATCATGTTAAGTCTTCCTAGAAGAATAAGCAGCACTCCCAATTATCTCAAGATTATTTCACTCCAAGTTATGCTGAAGTACCACTTGATGTAGCTGGTCAAGGTGGTAATACACCAAGCTAGCCATTTTCCGTGTTGGATAAACACCTTTCCTGTTATTCCTAAACCCAGGTTTGCTGCATTTCTACTTCATAAATTTCCAGTATTGCTCACCACAAAACATATCTCAGCAAACCCTATCTCCAAATACTACAGGAGACCATAGTTTAAGTCATCACATCCCCAGCATTCAGCAGCCCCTAGGCTTTGTTTCATCCAAAGGGGTGCATTGGTATCCCAGCAATAACACAGAGGAAGTCCGGACTCTGAAACAGAAGCAATTGTTACTAAAGCTTGGGAAAGACATAAACTCTGAGAACAGAATCATCATCTTTATTTTTTATCTATATAAACATTACTACACGCTGCCACAATGCAGTTGAATCCAGTTTGTCTCACTACGTGGAGGCTTAATAGTCCATCTTTTAAACAGTGTTTTGGTTCTCAAGGAGGAGTGTTTGCATAGGCAGGCATTGCTCTCAGGCTGGTTCTAAATTCTTCCTAAGGAGAAAAAAACCCACACAATGTGAGACTGGACGCAAGTAGCACGCAGTTCTTTTCAGTAACATCCTCTAAATTCCCAACACTAATGCAATACTACAAAGATGAGCTTCCCCTCATCTCCTGGGCAAAACGCAAAAAGGAGAAATTTGCAAATCTAATTTATAAGGAGCCTGCCCACAAGAGAGGCCTTTTGCTCACCTAAGCAAGAATTCAGATGGTAACTACAAGCTGGTGGCAGTAATAACACTTTCTGGCTCATGAGAATCAACAGAAATTTCTGTAGTACTAATTCACGCATACAACGGCATTAGAAAACCCTCTGGGCACAGAAAGCCAGTAATACAAGATTTAATCATTTTATGTTGGAAAACAAGCAGCAGCCCTGTTACTGAACACATTACTAATAATGGATTACACAAACATTTCTCTTCCCAGTGTCCAACAAGTTCATGCAAAGAGTGCCCAACCTACTCTTCAGCACTGCCAAAGTCCTCAGTGCCTGGGGTGCCGAAGGTGAGGACGGATTTCACAGGCTTATTTCCTGCCAGCAGCAGTGGTAAAGAATTCAGTGCATCTGTGTTGCTCAAGCAGATTTTCACGTTCTGTGGATGAAACTTTCTGACATTTTCAAGAGCATCATGGCCAATCTGAAGGAGTTTCATCACTTCACTGAAGATCAGTTATATTTTATCCTGAAAAAAAACCCAATCCAAACAAAACCTACAGTGATGTAGTATTGGATCATTCTTACACCAGATTTCCAATACTGACCTGGAAGTTCCTGGCTTCAGAGACTTGGATTACTTGTCAGAGCCTTGGATATGTAGGTTACACACATCACAGTCTCAGCAACAAAGAAAGTTTTGATAGCACATGCAATTTTTATTAATACTGTATGTGTGTAATAATGAATTTTGGGCTGACTTGCACTCCTCAGCTTTTCAATTGTGTTGGCTTTTCCAAGACTTCACAGTGGAGCAGTATCTGGCATATGAGATTCCAAGCTTTCGTGTTTTGCCAATCTTTTTAACGTTTTCAGTCCCTGTGTTCTGAACTGCTCCACAATATCAGACCCCTAACAGCAAACATGAGAAAGCATGTCCTTGTCTTGGACACACTGGCAGCCACACACTGATTTAACATGCCACCCACACCAAGCTTCTTATTTTACAGCTTCCACCTTGCTCTTAAGAATTCAGCCATCAGGGTAATCTCACTCTCACTGTTTCAGTTCTAATTTCTGCTTTGAATTCATTGTGCCAAACCTCCTCCTCAGCAGAAAGCCTCCTTCATTGTAACAACAGGTTACAGGACAGAGTTGCACAAGGCATTACTGTGACTCACAGCTGTGCAATCAGCACTTCATGGTTTCTTCCCACATGCCCTTCTCATGCTCAGAGGCTTTCACCACACAGGGAGATCCTGAACTTCCAGCAAAACACACTAGAAATCTGTAAGGAGCATACCCAGCATTAAGCATTCTGGCAGGAATCTGACAATATCAAAGTGCATTTTACACTTTCAAAAGGACATCAAGGAAAACCCAGCAAAAGTGTAAACAATATATTACTCAATACTGAATAACAGATCCACAAATCTACAAACACAAAACACATTTTTTCCCCTTCAAGAAGATTTAAATCTTTTCTACACCTGAGTATTAGGCTGTAAACATCTTTTTACAATAGAAAAACTGAGGGCCACAGCTGGAAACCTGGAAAGTTATGTACTAATTACTTGCCGATGGAAAGATCATGAGACAAGACAGCTAAACAATGCTAAAAGTAGACATTGTAACTTTAGCTTTTCCTCTTTTAATAACTGTCAGACCCTCCACTTTAAAGGACTTAAGAATAAAATCTACTATGCAGTTGCTTAACCATACTATTTCTACAGGTTGCTTGAGGTTTTTTGTCCTTGAAAAAACAAGAGAGTAAGAAGGCACATAACCAGCTCCCTAAACCAGTTTCAGCAAGAATTCCTGTTTGCCTTTTTTGACACCACATCCACTCTGAACAGGAATGAACGGGCAACACAAAAGCCAAAACTTAAGTATGGGAACTCTTCAGCTATACAAAAATTAAATTCACAGCTTATGAAAATAAGCAATTAATGAGTTGACAAATATTTCAAAATTCACAAGTAATATTTTATACAGAGCAAGCATTTAATAAGAAAAGCCAAGAATACTATGCTCTTGGGACATCTTTTGGTCACGTTGGTGCATGCTCCGGCCACTGACCAACTTCCATTGCTGTCACCTGGGGAAAAAAAGGGGAGAAAGCAAATTTGGAAGAGCGACAGAGACACACGAACAGAACAGTACAAGGAATCTAAAAAGACGTACTAGAGGTAAGTAGTCGATTTAGAGGACAGGCAGCCCCAATCGCCACCACCTCACACCACAAGCCCTCTCCGCCACCCCACTGCTCCCGGCGTGCTCCCGCGGGGTGAACCATCTCTCCCGAACGGGGAGGGGCCACGCCGTGCGCCGCCGCCTCCTCCTCCTGCAGCGCGGCGGCCGCATACTGAGTCTACCGCAGACGCTAGGCTACTCATTCGGCTCTCCATGCAGAAGGAATCTTGAGCAGGAGACTGTGCCCGGGAAAGCCACCGGGGTGCAGACCAGTATCGGCTCTCCCCCCGTGTCAACGCGGCGATGGAGACGTCTCAGAGAGGAAGACAAGCTGTCGCATTCCGCTGTGTGCGCATGCGCAGTACCCCGCCCACCGAGGTCTGTGGGGATTGCGGAGGGAAATTGCTGGGGTTTCCCGTTGTTTGTGGAAGTTCCCGGTCTTTCCGGGGCTTTCGTGGGGCTTCTCGGAGTTACCTATGCCCTCGCGGCGTGGAGGCTGCGGCGGGCGAGTTCCCGGGGCAGATTACGGTGAGGTGACTGCACATAAACACCCCCATCTTGTGTACCGCTCGATCGTGGTCGCAGTGCCTTCAGGTTGAATTTTCTGTTCCCAGGCTGAATCCCCCTCGCCTGTTCTAAACATAACTAGTGCCGTCAGACAACTTATACAGCAGAAGTTGCTTAATAAAGAAGAGGGCTGTGTGTCACGAATTTTGCGTGGTTACATCACAGAAATAAACATGCGTTAAGTGGGTCAAAAATATTTTGCTGTGTAAAAGCTGTGACCCTTTGGTGTACTTGATTTGTGGAAACATCCACTTTGCTCCCTTGCAGAATAAGCGATGTTTCTTTTCTAAACCTGGCTCTGTGTGTGTGTGCAGAGAGTCCAAATTTGTCACATCCATCCCAGCAGTATCCTGCTGTTAGCTCCGCCGGAAGCATATGGAAAGAGGAAGCAGCCTCTGTTCACACTGCAAGTTTAATAGTCCTGGATATTTAAGGCTTGAACGCTGGCAGAAGCTCAGCTCTGAGTGCATGGTTTCCACGTTTCCTGGCCATCCAAGTGGTGACGTTCACACATTTGATATCCTGTGAGAAGAGCAAACTGAAGCAGCGGGCAGGTACACCAGGAGGATAAACTGGCACTGTGTCTAGGGAAGGGCAGGATGAGGCTGGTGCCAGCTATAAAGAAACCTGTACAACTCTCCTACTTGCCTTCCTCTGCTTCTTGGGGGCTGCTGTGGTCTGCTTGCTTCTTTTGGCTCCTCCGTACCTGAGAATATTGGACAGTGTCCATCAAAGCAGAATTGCTAAGTCACTTCTGCAGAACAGCCTGGAGTGTGACGCCTTAGCTAAATTACAGGAGGTCATGAAAAGGCTGCCTAATTCACAGGCAAAGAGGCATGATTCATTGCAGCCAAGACAGGAGGAATAAAGATAAAAGAAAAAGTTAAGGGGGCAAGCAGATGTAACCACTTAGAGCTTCTAAGAAAGTCTACATACCTACAGGAATGAAGCATTAGTTTGTTTTACAGAAATTAGTTTTTGCATCATTATGCTTAGACATGTCTAAAACAGGGTATATTAATGCTGTGTTTATAGCACAAACTAAAATAACATCAACATTAATTTTAAGCAGATTCACCTGCAAAAGGTTTGGCTTGTCATTTGAAATTTGTTTTCCACATGAGGAAGTTTGTCTTAGGCATTGCCTCAAGCCAAACTTACACGTCCATAAAGGTCAGCACTTTGAGTAAAGTGATACTTAAAATTCAAAAGTAGTGGTCTTGGAAGGAGACTGATGAGATTGTTGCTGACATTGGAGCTATTAAGTCAGTGGAGATCTGCTACTCTGTGTTGCTGATACAATCAAGTGTTGATTTGCAGCTCCGGGACAGCTGCCTGGACAGAACTTTAAGTCAAATGTAACTAGGTTTTGATTATTTAATGTCACAGCTGCAGCTGATCTGTAGCTGCTAAGATAAATCTGGCCATAACAGATCCCCAAACTCGACTAGCCTAAAAGTAAACAAGTCCCTAAGTGAGCAAGGATAGCATAGATTTGAACCTAAGAGGGGAACCCCAGCCAATCCCATACAATGCTGCAGGCAGACAATCACTAACCAGAGAGCTGGGTGGTGTGCTTAAACTCTAACCAATCAGTTGTCTAGGCCTGGGAGTTTTGAAGCCCTAGAAAAGGGGACTCTGAACAACAAAACCAGGCTGTTTGTCTCATGCTCATGGGTGAGTCCTGTCATAATTCTGTCTCCAACCTGCAGTGTACTGTTGATGTGGTTGCCGGAGAAACTGCCCAAGCTAGCCCTCACCACCCGGTCTGCGCCAGCGGCACCCGCAGCTCTGGCTTTGCCCCGAGCGGAGGTGCAGAGCGGGGCCGCTTCTGCTCTCAACAGCAGCCGGCGCTGCAGCGCCTAGGATCAGGGCAAGGAACGGGGAGGAGCCTTCCATGTATTTCTCACAGAACTTTATTCCCCAAGAGGGTCAAGAATGAAAAGCTGCCTCACATAACTGTGCATCGGCTTTTAAAGGGGGGGTGGAACAAGGGGTGGGTCTGATACAACAAGAAATCAGGGACAGGGGAAGAGCTCAAGGAAGGATTTACAAGATTACAACCAATGGAGGTGGATACAACTTAACTCAACCTATGGAGTGTTGAATAATAGAGGAATTCCAGAAAGGAATTGAGGCAAGGGGCTGGGACAACAAGGATTGACAGAGAGCTTTCTAGAATAAGAGGTGGAGATCAGGGAGGATTGGCAAATGGGTAGGCAATACAGGGGGCAGGTTTAAGGAGTGACTGACGACCAGGAAAGGGAGGGGAAAACTTGGGTCAGACCAACTGTGTGGGGGAAACAAGAACATACCATTTAGAGGGCTTGTGGAAAACATACAATAAAGAAAAACACACTACCGTAATAATCTAAGTGAACAGTATAGTAAGAAAAGACTTTAAATGTCTGTGACATTTATTATTTATGTCTGAGGATACAGGAGAACTTGAATGGCTAAATGAGAAAATGTTCCATCTGTAGAGCTCTAATGGACTGCATGAAAAATGTGGTCATTTCGGGTGACCCAGAAGTTGCTACAGAGTCACAGAATGGTCTGGGTCAGAAGAGACCTGCTAGTCCAAACTCCCTGCCATTGGCAAGGACATCTTTCACTAGGCCAGGTGAAAGGTGGCACAAAGCCTCCCCACCAACCTGGCTTTCTGAAGACTTCCAGTAATGGGGGCATCCACAGCTTCTCTGGGCAATCTGACTCAGGGCCTCACCATCCTCAGCGTAAAGAATTTTTTCCTTATGTCCAATCTAAATCTTTCCTCTTTTAGTTTCAGACTATTGTTCACTGTTCTGTCACTAGAGGCCCTGGTAAAAAGCCTGTCTGTATCTTTTTTATAAACCCTCTTTAAATATTGAAAGGCTGCTTTAAGGCCTGCCTGCAGCCTTCTCTTCTCCAGGCTTAACAACACCAAGTCTTAGGAACCCACCTCTCAAGTTTGTCAAGGTCTCTCTGAACAGAATCCCCTCCCTCAAACCTTTCAGTTTGATGTCATCTGTAAACTTGCTGAAGCAATCATATACCGTGAGAAAACAGTGATCAAAGCTTTTCTGATCATAAACACAGGTTAGGGACATTGGTCACACATCCTGTGTTTCTTTTCTCACTGAACAACTTTCAAGACACTAAAAATAATCAATGGCAGAACTTACAAAGGACAGGAGATGATACTGCACAGCTGTATTTATTTAGTTTTTCTAACTGATTAATTTCATTAACTCTGATTCTGTCAGGGTTAGAATTTTCTGGAAAGTGGCAAAATAATTCAAATTGGAATGACTTAGTGTGACCTCTCTTCTAGATGAGGTCTGTGAATCTGTTAATCTGAATTCTTAATCTCTGAATCTATGATAATTTTATTTGTTACAAATATTCCCACAAAACCAGGATGTGCTAAATTGAAGGTATAACTAACAATAATTCCCAGTTATCTAGTAGATAAGAGCAACCTCTTGACGTGGAAACAGACACCACATTTAAATATGTGGGGGGGTTAACAGGAGGTTAAAGTGTGAGTCCTGCTTTGCCAGGTCAGGACAGTTTTGTCCCAGCCATTTGCCTTGTTGTTCCAGTTATTTATTATTAACCATACATGCAAAATGTATGGTTAGCAGCTGTGAATTAGCTGTTCTGACTCAAAGCCCTGCTGTAGCTTTGTGGCCTCTTACAGGGAATCCAAGCTAAACCACTGTCCAGCAGTATGCAGTGGTTGATGTATTCCAGTTTGTCAACTTAGCCACAGGGCACAAGAGGACAACTTTGACCCTACACTGGTAAAGAAAGAAAAGCTGATCCTACCTTGTGAAAGGCATAAGACACTAAGCCTTTTTGTCTTTGAAGTTAATGAAATACTACTTTCTCTTTTGTTTCCTAAACACGTGATCAATTATTTAATCACTGGAATTACTTTACTGTCAGTTGGCAATATTTTTTAAGCCAAATTGTGAAAGGGCTAAAGAATATTAAGTTTTTGAAGGTTTTCTGAAAAGTCATTGTTTGGCTTCCTGAACATGCTACATTCATTACTTGTCATCCTGCCAAATGGAGAAAGCATGGGAGGGAGCAGTGGTAAGGCCTACACTCACTAGTGTATTGCTTCTTTTCCACAATTTTCTTTTCAATCTATTAAGCCAGCTTGCAAGTGGCACTGCAGACTTCAGCAGCAAGGTACCTGTGTCTGCTGAGTACACAGCATCTGTGTTTGGAAGCTCCACTGAGCTGCTTCAAACACAGCACAGAAGTGAGTCTGCTATTGACAGCTACATAAGCTGAGATTTTTCCTTTCTGTTAAAATATTCTTGGGCACTTCCTGAGGATGCACAAAAGGCCTTTTCTTATCACAGATGTATTTTGTCAGACTTGAGAGTACTTTTGATAAATTACTACTGAAAGAACTTATTTAGGTTTTAAATTACATTAACTTTAGTTCTAAAAAATATTGCATATCAGAAATGATCTCTTCATTCACTCTTGCTTCTTATTTCTTCAACAGCTGGCAACTGACATAGTTAGAAGGGGGCTCCCTGCACCACTGCTCCCCATGAAATATAATGTCAAACTAGGTCAGTTTTTTATAGTTTATCACTAAGTGCAAGGGAGAGTGAACATTCAGTCTTACTCTACAAGTGTAGTAAGCACAGTTCTGGCTTCTCATCCTTTTCATTAGTAACTGATTTCCTGTGAACACTAATAAGCAGTCAAAAATCTAAATCTGCAATAAACATCTTGTTTTGTTCCACTCTGACGGGGTGTGTCCTTAGTTTTCCTGAGTGAATTCCAACACTAATTTGTAAGGCTAAATTTCCCTGTTGTACTTTCTTCAGCAAGAAAACCAGCTCCTGCCCTTCCTGGCTTGCGGCCTCATTTCTGTTCCCTACAGTGATTAACTGCTCCATGACTTTTGTCGGTGCTGATATTTGTGGCAGCATGCCATGAGACTGGTCACTGAAACGGTCAGACTCCTAAAAACAAGCAATTTGCCTTCATGCACACTAGAATGTGCAATAGAAGATAATAAAATAAAATAAAATAAAATAAAATAAAATAAAATAAAGTAGTTAAATATAGCCTGAGAAGAGTCAGGAAATGTTAAACTTATGCACTTCAGTTTGAGATGTATGTTGCAGAGAAAGCTTGCAGATCTACCTATTCTTTGCTTCCTTGTCTTCATAAAGATTAGGGGACTGGTGTGTATAGTGTTTTAGTGGTGTTACAGGAAATTTGGAGAGAGCATCATGTGTAAAACCTGAAATAGCTCTAAAGTGATTTGTGAGCAATGATGCATTAATGAGGCATTATTCCTGTCAGGCTGTCTTGAGACACTTTCAAAGTCAGGCTTTCTGCATGCCCTCGCTGAACTCCCACCAAAGTTGCAAGATTTCCTTAGCTTTTTATCCGCTTTATTTCTCGGCGTCTTTTTTCCCTGCAACCCACCAGAGGTCAGTGTAATGCCAAGAATGGCGAGCAATACGGCCAGGACAGTAATGCAAAGTTCCTTCAAGTTGCTGGATTTATAGGAGCGTAGCAGCGATCTGTCAACAGCGTACCTTGTCTTTTGTCAGTACCAGCTAAATTAGGAAAAGGTCATGAAGCTGTCAATAAGTTACTGTGAAGTCACGTGTAGATGGTGAGCTTGTCAGAGGCTGAAAAGCCTCCAGAAGCATGAAACTGGCTATATCTTTCAGAGTGTTAACATCAATTAGCAGTTTTTCAGATACTCTGAAGAGCCAAATAATGGCCTGATCTTATTAAGTTCTTATCTCAATGGCTCATTCCCTTCCTTTTCTAGCAACACTTGTTCAACGAATAAAGCTCCTCACTGGACTACAGTAACATGTCAGTTTCCTTCAAAAGTTGTAATATCAATGGAAAATATTTTTGGGACTCCTAGTGTATTTTTTTTCTCCTTTACATTTTTTGTTGTTACTGACTTTGTTTGCCACTGTTTTTCCCTATTCAGCTGATTTGTGCAGGCTATTTCCAAGTTCTTCTCAGCTTCTGCTGGTGACATTACTCACTAAGCATGTTAAATTATAAAACCCACTAAAATACTAGCACACTAAGAATTTTGTTAAACGTGGAAGAATTTTTTCAGTTCAGGAATTTTTTGTAGCCTCTCTTTTCATCTGGTGCATTGCATTTGAAGCTGGTTTGCCAGAGTGAAGGGCTTTTTCTACCTGTTCTGAGATTTTTATCACCACAAACAAGAGAATAGGCTAGGTTATCCTGGACATAAGAAATGTTTTGAGTAAGTGTCTTTCCCCCCTGTCATATGAATGTAGCAACTGACTCTTTATTTTGTAGAAGTTCTAGGACTGAGTATTTGGTAGAAAAAAGTACTCAGACTCAGGTAAATCAGTTAGCAAAGCCTATTTTCATGCACCTAAGCATCCCCAAAAGAGGACTCATTTACTAATCTGAGTACCTGTGGCAAATAACAGACTGTTCCCTTACATATACTTTTAAGGTAACATGTTTCCATTGTTATATAAATAAGTCTCACAGTTATTGAGAGAGCCACAGAAAATCAGTATGGGAATTGCTTGGTGCAGAGATCTGCCTAGCAGTATATATCTATTTACTCTTGAATTAAGAAGAAAACTTGAAACTGGTGCAAGAATGCTGCTCTGATGATGGAGACAGAAATGCAACAAGCACGCACCAATATCATGCAGCAACAGCCAGCTTTTTTGAGGGTCAGCTCCTTATACGGGGATTCCAAGTTTCCTGTGCTTACGAAGGTGATTGGTTGTGATCTTAGTACCGCCCAGCTCACTTGACCAATGGCATGTGTGCATCCGTGATTCATAGGGATTAGCTGGGGTCCCCTTGTTTAAGCTTGAATTCAGCCAATCACTTTCATACCTGGGGACTTGTTTACCTCTAACTTCTAATGAACTGGGCTGTTTGAGTTGTTGTCTGTTAAGCCAAATTATATCTGCAGCTATAGACCAGCTATAGCTATCACACAGGAAAATGACACATTAGTCCTTGGCATAGTGCCCACAGTTCTGCTCAGCAGATATGGGCGGCTCAGCTGCTCTGTGATGGATGATGAACCTGCCCCAGATTCTAATTATGGGAATTTCTCTTTTGTTAAGTCAAACAATTTTAATTTTTTGAGTTGATGGACTGATTCTTTACAAAGCAATATGGTTTTGTATGTGTATTGGCACTGTCTTGTGTTGGATATGGTATTATACACTACACTTTTTTTGGAAAAGTTAACAATGATGGTAAGAATGAGGGGGTGTATGTTTACATTAACTAATGTTTTGAAAATAAAAGCTAATTCTAGAATATTTGAATGCATCAGGAATTAGAGTTAAGTCTTTGAACTGTTTATTTGTGGTTGAGAAGCTCAGTCAAGGTGGGCATGGAGTAAAAATTCTGACTATTTGTTTGTCCATATTACCACCATGTGGTAGTGGTAGCACTGGTAGTTTTTTAGGGTGATTTGTGAAAGTAGGTGGTTTTTTTCCACTAGAAGTTCAGTCTTGTTATGACACTTTGCACATTAGCCAGGAGCAGCGTGTTCAGTTAATTTGACACTGGGCACTTTTGAATGTGGCTTCTAGGTTTAGTTTGAATAATTTTTTTCACTTTCTTGGAACAAGGTTCTTTTAGTCCTGTGGAAATGGGCAGAACAATACTGAGAAAGATTACAGTATCCTTGCTTTTCTTCAGGGTATGTTCTCTTTGCAGAATCTTTGGATAGGTCCCAGGCTGTCCCCTTGTTCCCTGTTCTTTAATTTCTAGTGGAAAAGAGTGGAAGAGATCCAAGAACATTCATTGTATAGAAAACGGCTTGTTTATTCTTGTCCAGATAATCAGGAGCTGTTACCTAGGTACTAAAATTGCCAGTACATTTTCTTTGTAAATATGTTTCCATAGCTGCAACTCCTCTGGCTTTGTAAGAATGGAGCCCATGGCTGTGGTGCAGAGTGATGCATCACTGTTCTGGCTTTTGGTTCTCTATACGTTTTAAGAAGTTATAACAGTTCCCTGTGCACTGACTGTGTTGCCAGCATTTCTCACTCTGAAAAGGGTACTGGCATTTTATTAGTCTAAGTGTTGTGGTCTGTATACAAATGATGTATCTTGAAAATCACCATGTCTCTGGGTCACTGGAAAGCAGGGGAATTGGAACGAGAGAGATGTTCTGACAAATACACAAAGTTTCTGGTGAGAGGAGTGTTTAAAAATTGGCACCTTTGAAGAAGTTAACTACAGAAAAGGCCAGATGAAAGATGTCAGTTGTGTTCTGAGATTTCTGTGTCCCTGCTAGATGTTCCTGATCCTGATGTGCTTAGGAATTACCTAATTTGGACTAATAAAGAAAATGTGGCACCCTTTTAAATCTAGAGTATTTTGACACATATCTATGTTTGCCTGATGACCAGTTTTTCTACTCAGTTAGCAGTGTTGTTTTACCTAATGGTGGCATTGGGCCCTACTTATCCCCTAATCAGAAAAGCAGTTATGAATGTAGTACAGTTCTCTTCTGCTAAAATGGTAGATCTGAGGCTTCTAAAAACATGGAATAATCAGTGACAAATCTTGAGGGATCCTTTGAAGGGAGGCAACTGGGTGCCAGCTAGGTGAAGATGATGTGGACGTTGTGACTTGCTTCTGTAGAGTCCGTAGCAAACAGGGCATCTGGAAGCAAACTGCAGGCTGGAAAAATTGCCTTGGCTTCCTGCAAATCAACCATGGAAGTGGTTCAATCCATTTGCTTTTCTGCCTTCTTTCCCCATCCACTTCTTCTGCCATGCACATCTATAGTATTATTTGATGACCATTGATCTTTTGTGTGGTGCATTGTATTTTAATATATCCTTTCTTAATAGGATATAAAATTCTGGGAGATTTTTCTTTTGTAACCCCAGCACAGTGTGATTTAGAGAATGAAATACTCAGTTGTGAGGCTGTGCTCATAGTTGAGAAGTAGTGCTATCAGCTTGTACTAATATGCAGAATTAATATTATTTTACACTAATGTGGCTCATTGTCCTGGTTTGGAGTAAATTAGGGAAGAACCTCCAAAAGGAGTCCCCTAAACCAAACCTCCACCACCCCTTCCCTCCCAGCCCTGGGTTCGGGAAGGAAAATACCTCGGAGGAAAAGTGGAAAAACCGGTTTATTGACAAAAATACACTCCCCAACACCGAATAGTGGGAAACAGGTTACTGTGATGATGAGGAGGGTGCTGACGCGTCTCTGTCTGGCCCAGGACTTCTCCAACTTCTCAGGTCAGGTCAGGTCTGGAGCCGGTTCAAACCTTGGGGGGAGGGAGAGAAAGGAAGGAGGGAAAAAAAAAACCCAAACAGAAGCAGCGGGGGAGAAAAAAAAAAAAAAAAAAAACCGGCGGCGGGGGCAGCCAGAGAGCAAAGCAAAGCAAAGCGAAGCGAAGAAGGCAAAGGCAGCTGACGTAGCAAAAGGAAGAGCCGAAACAGGAAAAAAAAAGAAATAAAGAACTGCAGGCTCCCGCCCAAGAGGTCGGGATTCAGCTGCGAGACATAACAATGTATCCAAGATATGGGATGGATATATGAGATAGGAGGCAGGTCAACCCAGAACACTCATTAACCCTCAGCCTTGTAGTTTCACTGGAAAATGTGTTTGCTTGACATAGGCTAAGATAATCAGAGCTTTTCTTTCATTCTGTGATTGCTCGCATCCTCTTTAATTAGTAAATTGCAGAGTAGAATATCCTTTTAGGCTGCAATATGAAAAATGTCAGTATTAATCTACAATATTTGTCCCACTTACTATGAGCAATTATGAGTGATGAATTATAAATGATAAATTATACACTGTGGTATTCATTTATACTGCAAGACAAATAGGTTTGCAATTCTTGTCCCGTGCATAAGAAAACCCCCATAGCTTTTTTCAGCATGAAAATGGGATACAAGTTTTCACTTCTCCTTGAAAGCTATTGGCTTTAACTTAGTTGAGAACAGCTGCTGATCACAGGTGTCCATTCCATAGGAGAAGTCTGTGTTCAGGGTCCACTTAGGACATACCCAGCTGCAACGGCAGGAATACACATTGATTGCAGATCAGGCTGAGCCAGCTGAGGCGCTGAATACTTCACATGTGCGTTCATCCCTGCAGCCTTGCCTTCTTGATGGGGTAAATGCAATGGCAAACTATGGCAGGGGCAGAGTAAAACTTTGGTAGCAGGCTTTCTACCTTATAGGTAGCAGTTGCTCAAAATACTGGGTTTTTTCCTATGCTTGTTCTGAAATATTGAACTCTCCCTTTGCAGGGTAGAGAGAGATAGACCTTAAAGCCAAGGCAACATGGGATCACCATAGTACACTCAGGATTGTGAAGCCTATATTCCTCTATGGATCTGATCCCATAGCAGCCAAGTCCTGGTTCTGCACTGCAATACAGACAATTTAATATGGGCGCCTGAAGATGGAAGCCTTTCAGAGCACCCTGATATCCATTTGAAAACAGTTTTCAAACACAGATGTCACTATTTCACTGTGTTCATTGTCTGTTTATTATTGTGTAGTGCTTGCTTTGCTTACCAATATATACTTGCAGTTTCACTCAGACTTCTAAATGGAAGACTCTGCTGCTACCTGGTCAGGTTCAAACTTGTAATTTAGGTTCCTGAAATAAATGCATATTTCCAAATTCAACATGTTATTTCCTAGTGTTTAACATCTCAACTAGTTAAAATCCAGAATACATGCAGTTACTCTGGAAATTTGCCTTTAGACTGGCAACCAGATAAGATTTTATCTAAAATTTCTCTTACTTAGAACTTAAAAACTGCTCTGTGTGAGGAAGTGACTACAGGAAAGGCTCTTGTTTCTCAACAGATCTGCTCACTAGATTCAGGAGGACAGGATAAACAAGCATTAACCAGCATTTCCTCCTATTAGCCTTAGAGTTCGCTCATCTTAAAGGAATACACTGAGTATTCTTTTTGTATATTCTTCATGAAGTTGCATACTGAATGCCAGCTTTTGTATGTCCTTTGAAAACAATGGGTTTCCCTCTTCCTGCTGAATGTTCTCACGATTGTATGGGAATGGGAATTAACTTAATCTTGACTTTCAAATCCCGTGCTAAATTTGGGCTTGTCAGAAATTACTTCATTTTAATTTGAACATACTGATATAAAAGTTCCAGAAGAATAATAAAAGCAGAATGCCGAAAAGACCTGCCTAAAAGACATCAGTATATCAGTTAAAAAAAAAAAAAAAAAGGTTTTTGTTTTAATATAAAGGTAGAGAATACAAATTGGAGTGTCTTAGTTACAGCTAACAGACTTCAGCTGTGGATGCTTTTACCAGCCACAGATGCCAGTTGTGCTTCTTTGTGGTGTGTTTGAACACCACATGTTGTCTTAGTGTACTTCTCAGATTCCTCCTGCTGTATCCAGTCTGTCATCCTGGCAATTGTGAACTCATGATGTCCTTTCTTCCTACCAGTGTCACTGGGAGTGGTGTGAGAGGAGCATATGGTATTGGTGCAACTGAGGAGGGATTCCTTGTGGAAGTATGAGTGCTGGGAGTTTTACATCACCTGGAAGCTTTTTTGTTCTTGGCAACTGTTATTTTTGCTTTACTGAAATGGATGTGTCTGTCCATTAGCAGGCACCTTGGCACTGCAACAGATGGGCAGGAACATAAGTAGCCAGGAGAATAGATCTGTATATCTCTCAAATGTGTAATGGTCTGATTCTCAGAAGTAGTTCTTCATAGGGAACTTCCTTGGCATATGGCTGTGAGGTAGTCTGTTATTACTCAATTACTTAAAAACTCAGACAATCAAATCTAATGTGCTGTGTTTCTCTCTCTAATGAATAGGAGGCAGAATGTCTGAAGGTAACAAAAAGCTTCAGATTTCTCTGTTTATGTGAAGGAGAAATTCTAAGGACAACAAGGCTTGAAACCTCTATCTGTCTGTGCTAATATGTGATAAACACTAATTGGTAGTGCTGTATTCCATGAAGTGTTTGCAACCCAGAAGCTGTCAATAGGTAACTGGTGCTTGAGCAATCAAGCAGCTGGAACATGGACGTAGCTAACACAGATAATGGATATTACAGTGTCTGTAATAGTGAGTTTTCTTCATTCTGGGTTAGTGTTACAGATCTTACACTTAAAATAATTTTTTTAGAAACTTTCCTCCTATACATCTAATGAAAACTCTGACTTTTTATAAGCAAAAGTTGTTACTGAAAGAAATAACACAGACAACTCAGGTGTTAGATGTCGTGTTTGGCAGCACATTAACCAGCTGGCAGCTGGATGTTATCAGCTGGATGTTCTATTTTTTGCCTTTGTGAGGGTGTTGTCTGAAGGTTGAGAAAAAAGAACAAAACCCTGAAGAAAGCCTGTTTCTTAGTTCTGCTACCAATGGAACACCTTGTAATACTTACACTTTCAGGTAATGAGAAAATCAGTATTTTCAAAACAGAAATTGATCCAATGAGAAATGTAAAATAGGACCTTCTCAAGACTTCTGGTTTTTGGGACTGGTCAGATCTACATGGGGAGTATTAGAGAACATTAAAACAGAACAATTAATAATATTCAATTATAACAAACCAGAACATTCTTTAGTGTTATAAGGGAATAGAAGGTTGGGCGAGTCTTGGCTTTTTACTTCCATGCACATGTAGAGGAAGGTGTGAGCTTCACTCAAGCAGACACCTGCAAGGTTTTGTTAAATGTAGCCGTTGAAGCATGAATAGTAATGTAGCTTTAGCAGCACGCAGCACTGCAGAACCCAGCTGCACAAGGGATTATTTGTGTGACACACAGAACAGAACCCCACACTGCTGCAATTGTAGTTATGCCGGGAAAGCTTGCCTTGGTCACCTCCAGGAAAACTTAGACAGCAGGGTAGAGATGCCACTGCCCACTGTACACAGCCCCAAAAGTGGGTGATAGACAATTCACTTGCCCTTGAAATGGAGACATCAGAGTGTGTGCATATGAGCCCTGCAAATTGATAAGTGTATGCTGGAGCCTAACCAAACCTGTTCTCTGGTACAGCCTAATGCTCATGCTGGAGATGGTTTTCCAAATCCTAAGTTGCTCATGGCTTTCCTGTTTTTGAATTTTATCTCCTTTTTCATTCTTTAATAAGATAAACCAAGTAACATGCAGGGTCCATATTGCAACCACTTGTTAAGTCTAGGCTTTTTTTCATAAGTCCCTGTATATACCTCTTCATTTCCAGTAGTGTTTAGAAGACCACTCAGTAGACTCAGAAAAGAGCCCTACTGTCCTAGATGGGAATAAGAACCTTAAAATTATAATTTTCAACATGGAGAATTTGTTTTCTGAAAATGTGATCTGTAGTGAAGAGCTAGTGAAAACAATTTTATCAGATTACCTGAATTCCTGCAGGGCAACATTAATTATAATTAATTATATGCTTAAGGTTAAATGCATATCAATATGGGATCTGGGCCTAAGAAAGTAAGTGATTTGAAAATAGAGATGTACAGGAGATAAAACATAGAGACAATTAATTTTGCATTTTAAAGGTAACTGAAAACATGTCCACATACTTTTGTGTCCTTTACATTGCTGTTACATAGCTGTTCAAAAATTGAAAGCAAAATCAGATTTCCATTTGCCTGGGAGTGAAAAGCACTTAGATATAAGACAAGTCTGTTACTGAATGAAAAATTAAATATTCAAATATGGATTTTAAAGTAGAGAATAATGTAGCTTCTAAAGAAGCAATATAAGCTATGCGACTGATAGAAGGATTGCATAATGCAGGCAAAAAAGCTTTTTTCTGACTATTTCCAGAAAAGTGCATTTGAAAACAGATAGGACATAATTTTACGAGTTGTTGAGCATCTTTCCTCTCTCTCTCTGGGTTGTTGTCATTTTTGTTCATTAGGTTGGTTTGATTTGTTTGTGTAGAGCAATTCATCTGAGCTAACATTGAAGCCATAACTCAAGGAATATTAAAGGGATAGCTGTATTTTAGGCCTATGTTAAAAAAAAAAAAAAGTCAGAGAAAGCTCTGTTTCTAGTCAAGGAATATTTTTAAACTTGTGTCACTCTGCCTATGGGATAACTTCACTGAACTCAAATTCAAAGCTGCAGATTTGTACAAATGTTAAGTCATCTAAGAAACTATGCATTTATTGTAATTACCTGAAACTAGGAAAATAAACTGTTATGTTAAACAGGGGCCATGGCAAGCCAGAATTGCAGAAAACTTAATTTATTCAGCTCAAAAAGCAAGGACTAGCCACTTAAAGTTTCATGTGATTGAGGTGACTCATTCTTGGCAGTACCATGCTGCAGCAAAATGGAAAATCATCTTGATTTGTAATACTGAACAGAAGCTCATATATACCATAATAAGATGAGAATGAGTACATCAGAAGGACTTAGGTATATTGGTTCAAGCGAGTTGAAAATTTGGACACACCTTTTCGCTTGCTTTGAAATGATCTGGGAGAAGTTCAGAAACACTTGCTATGCTGTATCATAAACCAAATTGTATTTTTGCATCAAAAAATGGTGTCCTTGGGCGTGCCTTTTTATGCAGCGTCATTCCATCATGTTGTGTTGTGATTTAAGTGATAGCATTGCACTGCTTCACAAATGGAGCTGTGAGCTAAGAAGAAGACACAACTCCATGAAATTAATTTTACTGGACAAGTACCTTCTTGGTCATATATGCTCATAGATGGTAGAGATGCTGCAGATGATTTGGAGGGCGTGATATTACTACATGTATATTTGGGAAGGTTCATAGTGTGTGGGAGTAAATGGAGTTTTTCCCATAAGTGGTGGAATCCTTAAAACTGAGATTCTTCCTTCCTTTTTTTTTAATCTCTATGCAAACACCTACAGCTTTGAATATACTTTTAAAGTAGCTGTGAAATGATTTTATTTTGGTTTGGTTTAATATAAGATTTACTGTATTCCGAGTGGAAGAAAATAAAATTAAAAATGTGCAGACCTCTTCACTTTCATGGTGAAGACAGCCTCTATTTACACAGGATCTCCAAACAGTAATGATGCCAAGGCTTGTTGATTTTTTTTGCTACAGTTCACTATGGTTCATGGAATTATTTTCACAAAATGGAGCTAGTGAAACTGCTCACTTTAGTTGTGTGTTTTGCTGTACAGATAAGACACCAAAATCAAGCCTTTGTTTAAAGGAAGATAGTCACCATGTGTTTATCTCATTAAGGTCTTGATAGAAAAGCTCACTTGCAGAAAGTAGGTTTAGGTCTGTTGTAAAAGGTGGCACATACAGGTAATGGATATTACAAGTGTACTTGTAATTCTGTGGATTTTTAATATTAGTGAGCACACCCTTGGAAAATTTTTTTATAAAGATATGCAAATTTTTAATAAAGATGTGTAATTCCATAAAATACAAATGGACCTTTACATTATGGAAAAGAGAATATCATCCTTGTTTGGATCTGTAATGATGCTGCAATATTGAGGTGTTTTTCAAGTAAAATCTAAACAGAGAGACTGTTTCATTTCATGTCTCCTACATACATATTTATATGAATACAGGATTATCTGTCTGATGCCCTACAATTTATCCAGTGACTGTGATCATGATAGTGTGCAGTTCCTGTAAATTTATCATGAGATTTATTCTAAATTTTGAAACCTCTAAACACAACAAATGATTACAGGAAGAAGAGAGCATGACAAGAAAAAATTTTCTTCACTTGTCTAAAAATTAGTTAGGTAGGAGTCCTTTTTTCTCAAAAATAATCTATGTTCATGAGCCATTATTAATAGAATTTAATCCAGTAATTGTTCTAGCTTTGGATTTTTAAGCAAAGGTTTCCCTGAAAACTGCAATGTTTAGTATATTTGCAACTGTAATACTTTAAAAGACTAGAAACATCAAATCCATAACTTTTTTGGCAAAGGTAGCTTCTATAATTTATTGAGGGCTTTAAAATTTCTCTAGTACAGTAATTTGAATACAAGATACACAAGAAAAAACGCTTTAAGAGAATAGAATTGCAGGTGCTATACAGCATTGTCGTATTTTAGTGTTCACAAATCCTATTTTTTTACGTATTGTGTGTGTAGTATATAAATGACATGTATATAAGTAATATATATACGTATATATAGTGTGTATAGGTATATATATGTATATATGTAGCATGTAAGATGACATGAAGAATTTTGTAAGACTTCAGCTAGGTTTTTTAGTAATATTTAATAGTATTCATAATAGTTTTTTCTTTTTTTCCAAGAAATTACCATTAATACAATTGGGTGTATGATAGAAGAACAACTGACAGCTGGACTTGCCCTTGAAATACTAGAATTGGCTGTCCAAGACTCAACTGTGCCCTGTGTTTTCTTTTCCTCACACTGTTTTCTTTTGTTGACATCAGCCAACACAGTTCTGAATTGGGATTTCATCTTATTCTTGTGACTTTGACTCATGTGAGTGAATCAGCCATTCTAAACATATACAGGAATCCTGTGTGTAGACTATCAAGCATAGTCCTTCTGTGGTACAAATGTGATGTGACAAACATATATTTTATCTTAGATTCTGGCATTTAATATCTCTGGGAGAAGGACAAAAGATAACAATAGAAGCTGATTAAGTGTACTTAAAATGCATTCTTTCACAAGTAATGGTCAAATGTATTCCTCAGGCAAACACCAAAACACTTGAAATCAGCATTTCTCTGCAACAGATTGAAGTAGTTCCTGGTGACAATCTTTTGTGAGTAAATATTATTAGCACAAGGCGACAGAAAACAGATTGCATATGCAGGTACAGAAAGCAAAGGAGTAGGGCTATGCACAAGACCTTTGTCATAGAGGAAAATGTTACTGACAAATAGAGGGCCAAAGTATTTGCACATGAGCTGTATTTTCAGTAACTTAGTGGGATGCGAAGTCTCAGTACAATTGGTGGGAGATGTGGATTGATGCTCCAGGGTGTTGAACAGAGTACTTTTCTGGGAAGAGCTGCCAACCTTCTTCACCTTGAAGATCCTCTAAAAAGCACTCTAGTAGATGTGCCTTTTATTCCAAGCCTTAGCCTGTTGAGACTAGGCCTGGTTTTCATAGTTAGAAATAATGCATGAAACTTCAGATTGAAAACCAATGACCATGGCTAGTCTTTTCAAATGTGAGCTCGGCAAACTCAGATGAGAAGCTGTGTTCCTGGGATATGATGTAGCTGATGCTTAAATGTGGGCAACTCTAAAGCTCATGCTGAGCTTCAAAAATTTGTGACAAGCAGAATGAACACCTGAAGCTGAAATACTGTGAGTGCCGTTTTTATGGACAGACACAAAAGGTGAATAGGTTTCCTCTGACTACACATAAAGATGCCTGGAACTGGACCAGCTTTGGCCTGCAGATCATACTGGTTCATTTCCATGACTCTGAGCCTGAGTTAATAAGCTGTGCAGAGCCAGCTCATATGTGTCTCTGCACATGTCTTGAGGTAATAGAAAAAGATATGTATCCTTTGGGAAAAGCTGAATACTTCTTTTGTGATAATTGCAAAATCTGTCTTTTAAATCTGCCCTGTTAATCCTGTTGAGGTTTTCAAATTGATGAACCCAGAGAACTGAGCTTGCATAAGAAGAATTTATCCTGAAAAAGAAATCCAGCTGATTCATTTATGTGGTAATACTCCTTGCTTAATTTATTTTAATCTTGTCATCCTCAAAAGTTGGGGTGTTTTTGAATAAAAAGGATACCCCCAAACCATAATTTTGTTTTAACTAGTTTGATGACATCACAGCCACTGGAAGATACTTCATCATATTTTTTTTCCTTCCTTTTAACACTCCATTCATATGAGAATCTCGCTCTTTCTGTTGCTGGTTATTCAGATAGTGAGACTTTGTGATTCCTAGTGATTCCTATTGCTAGCAGTCAGGAGTTCAAATTGAGATAATTACCACCACATCACTGTTGTGGAGTCTTTTGTAGTGCACACTCAGGTATTTTGTGAAATGAATGTAATAAACATGTATTTTCTCTTTTCTTCTCTTTACTAGAGATCTTGCTTGATAAGCTGAAATAAAATGTAGAGTATATTTGAATCATACTTTGGTACTACTTCAAACCTGCTATTCATGAGTAAAGAAAAGTTGTCATGGAAACTTGAACTGCAAGATGCAAGAAAATAATTTTATTCAAATCCTTCATTCAGTGAATATGTTCTCTTGCTGCTAATTAAGCGTGAATTACTTACTGTTTCCTTGTATTTTTCCGTTATTTGAAATAAGTTGCTAAGCAATTTCTATTAATGTTTCTAATAATATAATTTCTAAGTACTTTTCACATATTTAATATATGACATTGAAAATGTTTATTAGTTTTGGTTGAGAAAAGTTGTCACATGATAGGGTATATTGCTTCTCCCTACACATCAGGTATGCACAAATATAATGGATTGAAAGTCATGGAAACTAAATTTCTCTGATAATTCACAGTTTTATTCTAAGCTGCAGATTCACTTCTCCAGGTGAATTTTTTCAAACTTGACTGTTCTCATGGGCAAGTTACATGGGCAAGTTACATTTAAGAGTGGAAAAATGCCTGTTTCTGCTCCACAGAGCTCTGCAGTTGCTTCTTTATCTGACTTTTTATGTAACTTTGTGCTCATTTACCCCCTATTCATGCTGCTTTTTCTTCCCCGTATCTGCTGTTCTAATTTACATGAATTTTTGTAATGTTTTTCCACTAGGGCTGTTCCTTGATGTTGACATCAAGTGTACCAAATCACGGCTGTTAGGTGTGGTGTAAATAAGTGCTGCTCTGAAGAAGTGTGGCTGACAAATAGCTGGGTGGCTCTGGCCACCAGTAGCCTGACTGCCTTTTCAGCAGTTTTAAACTCCTGGGAGATGGGTTTATTTTACTAGCTCCCATTCCTACCACGCTGAAATAGGACCACTAGAAAGTTTTTGCCAGTATCATGTTCATGAGTTTAGCTGAGTCAAAAGGTTTTCCTAATAGAGCTACTACTTTTTGTGCAGATTTACAAATGTAAACTAGGAAAAGCCTTGTGATTTTATTGCTGGGTGGGTTGTTTTTTTTTTGTTTGTTTTGTTCTTTTTTTGGTTTGGGGTTTTTTTTGGTTTTGATTTTTTTTTTTTTTTTTTTTTTTAATGAAGTATGTCTCTAGCAATTTTTGACACTATGATGGTGATCAGCATTTCTGGACATGTAGTTGCAGGGCTGACAGCAATGGGCTTGAAGAGTTGAACTTCATGAGATGGAAATGGAGATGCTGATTGATAAGCAAAATATAATGACAGGCGTTGTCTTTTCTCTCCCTGATGTGCCTTTCAGTGATACAGGCTTTATCTGCCTAGATGAAATGCTGTTCACTTTTATCCTGCTCCAAGACTGAGACAAAAAATCGTGTCATTTCAGTTGATATAAACATGAATAGAACTTGCCCTTCTTGTGTAAAAATCTTGTCTATCCTTCATTTTGTGGCTGTGGTCTCTTAACCACAGCAAGATTTGGCTTGACTTCAGAATCATACAAGTAATTGCTTATTGATTCTCTCTAATCTTTTGGCAGTTGATCTGTGAAACTACTAGTTCAATCCCTACCTTATTGTAAGCTTTATCAAAATCACTGTTTGTGCTTAGACAGAGTTTGAAAAAATATTGTCTGAAAAAGATCTCATTAAGACAGCATTTCAGATCCTGAAAATGCTCATAGCAGAAACAAAATAAATCATTCTCCTTTTTCAGAACCTGATGTTTGAGAGGCCTTGCTTAGAAGACAAGAAGTTTATGCTGAAGAAAAGTTAGTGTAAAGCGAGTTAAAGGAAATTATCTTCTTCAGAGGCTTTACTTTACTTGTTTAGTAGACTAGGAATCACATGTTTAAATAGACCATATAAAACCTCTGTTTAGTAGGAAGAATCCAGTGCCCTTTTAGGGAAGAAAGTAAAAATTAGTTCTCCATTGTTTCTTTATAGAACCTATTTGTGCAAGCAGAAAACAACTTTATGAAATATCTTGAATATAATTTTATTTAGAGAGGAGTACTCAATAGGAGACCAGCTCTTATAATAAAAAGAAATTACCATAGTGAGCCATATGCAGTTACCTGAGCAGACCAAAAGAAATGTTCCATGGTGTACTATACCTTTCAAACTGCTAGCAAAAAATCAGTGTCCATTTTACTAATGTTTTTTCAGAGAAAAGTGGCATTTCTGCGTAACAGTAGCAAAACATCATCATTAAACTAGCGCAAAGTTCAATGCTTGATCTAGTTTCTAACTCGATAGTTTGGACATAACCATTCTTTTATGCATGCTGTGAGGATTGGAGGCTTGAGGTTAGAACATACTTTTAAAATAACAAGACTTCCATGTTTTGTGGCTTAAGTGTCTGTGATACTAGATTTGGACATCTACATTTATTCTGCTCATCAGATGACCTCCATAGAGGTATTATATTTAACGTTTCTTGAATATTCTTTTTAGAGGAGTGATAACATAGATTTTATTTCAGCTGGACTGTACATGAAACCAAGGTTTTGGCCTGTTTGGAACCTGTGAGCTTGTAAAGACAAATATTAAGTACTAGCCAGCACCGTGAGTAAGATGGACATAGTGTATGAAAGATATGCTTCATTAGCCAGAATTCATCTAACAGTGATTATTCACTTTATACACTTCTGAGGGCACATGAGGAGTACTGTATTCCATTTTGGGATACTGGGACCCCAGTACTGGAAGGTTCTTGCCAAAACTCGGGTGAAGTCAGCAGTAGATGCTTTGAGCACATCACATATTCTGACTGAGGGCAATAGGTTTGTTTGGCTCAGTTTTCAAAAGACTTTATTCTTCAGCTGCTAAATGTGGGCTGTTTACAAGATGAAACTCCACTGCTCGCTGGAGTGTGAGCTTGAAGGACAAAAGACAAAAGTCTCAACTTGCAGATAAAGAGATTCTAAGCAGGAATAAGGGAAAAAAACTGTTAATTGTGGGAGTGATTAAACACTAGCACAGGTGCCCTATGAAGATGTTTAATCCCTGGAGATTTCTAATTTTAGGCCAGACATTGAGCAACCTAATCTAACTTGGAGGCTCTTTGGAGACCTGCTTTGGGTAAGAGCTTGGAACAGTCAAGATGCAGGGATATCTTAAGTGATTCCACTTAAATAAAGGGTAAATGTGAACAAGATGAGGGGACAGACATCTCAAAAAATTTCCAAGTGCTAATCACTTTCTATGGGTTTTGTGTTATTAAAAACTTTTTCTTGTATTTGTTACTGCTAAAGATCAAATGTTTTAAGTGGTACTTTGGATAAAACCTAATTCTATCAATAATGGATGTCTTTGAAGGAAAACTTAATTTTTAAGATTTTAAGTTTTCTCTTTTTCTCCTATAAGTGGATAGAATATATTGAAGTAAAACTTTAGGTACATCAGTGTAACATTTTATGTCTTGTCATCTATTTTTTGCATTTCAGTTGCAGTTATCACAACATCTGAGTCTGGGAACGTTAGTGATAAACAATTAAACATATTAGTTAGCTAGCTCTAAAAATACTCCTCATTCTCTATCTTTATCAGTCAACAACACCTGTGATGGAATTCTAGTTTCATTTCCCCCTTCAAGTACAGAAACCATGAAATTACCCAGTAGAATAAGATACAGAGAAGAAAATTTGTAATGAAAAATAAAAGCTGGAAAATGTAAGAAAATTGTGTTCCATGCACTATCTGTAGTAATTATATCCTTTGTTCTCCCCTCCTGTATGAAAGGAAGAGGCTCTTTTGCTGACACTGAACAGGTGGCCAATCCACCATGTGTGGAGATAAGATCGATGGATAAGGAATCAAAATATCATTTTGATAAAGACAATTGTATTTATTTTTAAACAAAGACGTTTAGTTTCAAACAGGTCAGGTGGGAGTCAATAATGGGCGATGCAGAAAGCTAAAATAACTTTCAAGCTTTTCTGTAAAGTTCTTTTAATTATATTTGATTTATTTTTTCTTTGAATTTATTTATAAAACAGTGTTATGTGGGGGTGTGTTGGAGAGAAGAAGCTTTTGGTCTTTTGGATGGACTGTAAAATGTGCTGTCTTGTACATTTCCTCCTTGCTTTTCTTTTGTAAAAAGCTTCCAGCTGTTTCCAAGTAACGATTAGGTGTTGGTTATAGTAAGAGAGATGGAAAATTCAGATAGTTCAAGAAAATGTAGAATTGGGGTCAAGTTATGGAATGCCACCCCTCTCCTGAGAGATGGGGAAAAAAGAGTAGGAAAATGGGAGAAAAATAAAACACCTGACTATGCTGTTTCTTTTTTCCATCTGTTTCCAGATCTAGACTCTACAATTACTTGAGAATCAAATAATTTACCAATTACTTAAATAAAAAATTATGTAAAGCTTAATTAGCCATAATACACCCATCAGAAACATGAACAAATGTAGAACAGCAGGGACTAGATCTACCCACACAAATTCTCTTTCTTCCCGAAAGACCTAGCACAGATAATTGCCTTCCTTTTGGTCCAAGTGACTAGAAAACACTTGGGGCTTTTAGGGATATTCCAGTGAGGAAAAGAGACCAAGCAGTGAGCTCAGTTGGTTTATTCTGTTTTGTTTATTTGCAATAACATAGAAAATTTGGAATTTTTTTTTTTTCTAGCAGAAGAGTAATATCCTCCTCATAGTCTTTTAGTTTAGGACCAACCCTGGTTTTGTACCTCTTTCAATGCCCAAGAAAATCTGATTTTTCTTTGTCCTGATGTATCATCTACCATCTCACTTTTTTTCTAACTTAAGTGCCCATCATCCATTCAAACTTCAAATAAAAACATGAAATCCCTTTTACTATAGCAACAGAAGTCCTTAGCCTGTTCAATGAGGAGAGATGTCTGAACCAATTCAATGAGATTTAATTAAGTGTCTAACAATACCCACTGCACTCGTCTAAAAAATCGCAGGCAGGTTTTATTGAAAGATGAAGATGTCCTGGAGCTAGGCCATAGAAGAAAATGCCTGCTATCACTCGCTTTCCTTTTTTTTTTGGAGTTCCAGGTGGACCAGCATCCTTGGCAGATGAATTAACATTATCCCATGAGAAAAGAGTAATTTTTCCAAATGGGCAGCTCTCACACTATTCAGATCAGCACTTGCGCTGTTAAATGTCCCCTGGAATCCAACAGTCAACTTATTGAGGTCAAACAGTGTCAGTAACCACACACTCTCAGGAAGTGGTATGATTGAAAATCAAATACATTATCACGTTTTCAAGTCTGGAGGGGGAAACCTCATTAAGGTCACACTGCTGTACAATAAGGTGAGTAAGGTGTGGAAAACAACAGAGAGGTCTAAACTCAAAATCAGTGTCCTAGGACCATGACCAAAATTAAATGGTAAGGAGCTGCCTTGGCTATTGAAGCAATATGATTATCTTAATCAATTGGGAAGCCAGCTAAGGTATTTTTAACAAGGTAAAGAGGCATGAAAATGTAAGAAGGGCATTATTGCTAAGTGGGAGTGGAATTCAGTTGATAGGTGAGTTTTTTATAGCGAGGCTGGAATAAAAAGTGTGAGTCCCAATGTTGAAGCCATATTGTCACCCCTGTTTTCCCAGCTTTCCCCTCCTGGAGATCACCAACTTTTTAGGAAACATCTGGATGATGACCAGTGAAGCCACTTTAGCCACTGATGTTTCCAGCCCAGCAGCAATATAAAATTTAGTCTACATTCAACTCCTATTCCAGTTTGTGAAATGCAATAATCACCCATTGAAGCAGCTTCACTTGGTCTTAAAATCCCTACCTGCACCAGATGGAGAATGACTGAGCAGATAGAGGAGGAAATAGGGTTGCAATGGAATAATAGTTTGCAACAACACTGAGTTTAGCCATCAGAAAGTCATACAAATTCTATCAAATATCTGAAAAGATGAAATGGAAGCCTGCCAAAATATAACCTGTCTAGGGCCTAGAGAATTCTAATGATTTGTTTTTACAAACCTGTGTAGCCACGACACAGGGTTTTGTGAATTTCACCAAAACCGGAAATAAATGATTTTTTCATTACCCTCACTCGCATGAAAACCTTCTATATTATGGGAAATTTTCTTTGAGAATGTGGCACTGATGGAACCTGTATTAAAAATGTCCTTTGAATCAAACGGAAGGGAGAGCAAAAAAGAATGAAATGCAGATTGTAAAGAAAGCAGGAGTAATTTGACATGATCTAGTTCAAACTTGTAGTTTCTTCACCATGCCTTTAGCAGAGGCCTTCAGGATTAATACAAACCCAAATGCTGAGACGTTTTTATTGTCTTCATAATCTTCTTTCTGAGTGATGGTTAAGACCCTCAGAATACATAAACCAAAATATTTTTACTGTGTTCATGCCTGCTGTATAGCAATCTAATTACTAATTTTACACTCCTTTGGTGACTATGAGTAAAAATTCACGAAAACCAATGCTGTTTTGTTGATGTTGTGTTCAATTTTGTTGTTATTGTTTTGATTTGGTGTGAGTATGGTGGGGATTTTTTTAAGATTCTTGCTGTTTCAAGCATCATATTTCAGTGTATATCTTAGTAATAATCCCACAGCAAATCCACACTGTAGGCTTGTGTTCAGTGTAGTAGAAACAAAAGTAAGGACCATAGATGTTGGAAAGGTGTCCTTTATTATGTGTACATTTCTTTGAGATAATTTAATGGGATATTTAGATATTTGCCTGCAAACCAGTCCCTGCAGTATTCTAGGATAGGTCCAGCAGTAGGAATATGGCTATCTGAGCTCTTACTCTGGGTCCCTTTTGGTTTTAGCTGGCTAGATGCAGCAGTTTCCATCAGAAATCTTGTAACAGATTGTCCTGTACTCCAGCTGTTAGCACCCAAAATCTTACCAGAACAAATCAAAGTTCTAGATGTGAACTGCTGTTGCTGAAAGGGGACATACTGCCTTTTTGCCATTGGTGCCGTCATTGGTGACAGCAGTCAGCAGTTTTAAACTGTGAGATTTATCATCTAATATTGACAATAGGCGTGAGTCAGAGTGTTTCGCACAGCACGTGCACAACACAGTCTCCCATGTGTTCTTGAGATGACCTGCCTTACAGCTTGCCAAGTCATGATTTTAGAAAGAGCAGGTTCTGAACTGAGTACCCAAGTCCTAAACCTCTCTTTCTGTATAGTGCACATATTTAGCTTTTTATTTCTGGAGTTAGATCTAAGGAAATCAGTATGCTTAGCTCACCTCAGAGCACAGCGGGGCGTTGCTTAAAGTGACTGATGTCTTGTGCATGACTAGTGAACAAAGGTCAGATAAACCTAATGAATGAATGAATGCAATGCTCCTGCTGAAGCAAAGAACTAAAGCAACCCAGGCTTGATAATTTATCTAGCGCAGCATTTTTGCTGGTAGCACAGTTCTGTCTCTGCTGAGTGTGTTGTCATCAGTGCCTTTATCCATACAATCATTATAAACATTATAAAAGCCCCATGAGGCCCCAGTCCTCAGTACTTTACCAATGCCACTCAAGAGCCACGTACTAAACAGCAGTGTGGGTCTGTGGGGGTACAATATTTCCTTTGTCTAGATTCAATAGCATGGCAGAACCAAGAAGATTCACATGTGCCTGTGTGAGAAGAGAAGGCTTGGACTGGTCACAGCCAATCTAATGTATGTTTTATTCTTCTTATGTGCCTTCTCTGTTTTGTTTTATAGGTGCAACTGAATTCTCAGGCAAGATTGGATTTTTATGCCTGAAATTGTTTGTTATATATTTATACTGAAGTAATACATCTACATACTGCTGTTGTAAACAGCATTGTTTTCTGTTGAGCAGGAATTTGTGAACTTGCTTTATTGGCCTTTTGGTGTAATAAAATCCATCTGTACTTGGAACAAAGAGATAAGGCCTGGCTGAATACCGGACTTTCTCTCAGTGAATTAAGAGTTGTTCTTTACCCCTATCTGTTATCTTGTCTCCATGGTCTGGATAAGTTTTTGGAATGTAAGAATTCAGTCAACATTAACTTTTGTCCCTCTGCATTGCTCGGTTTAAGACTGTTTCTGTGACAGCAGGAAATGAATTTTTTGAAGAAAAGTATTTGGCTCTGGAGATTTTCTTGAAGATCTATTGTTATCTCCCATAAAATGACAACCGATACACTCAGTAACTTTGTTGAACTTTTCTGTACTGCAATTCTGTTCATGTATGTATAGTTACTATCTAATTGGATATGCGCTTGTCCTCTAGATAGCTCCAGAATGTCCTCCAGAATGCTAACATTGCATTGCTATGTACACAAATGAAGTCTTGTGTTTTGGGTTATGCCAGACTTATTTTGTGTCAGCATGTATACCAATAAACAGCTAGTCATATATACATGTAGAAAAAATTGCAGAAATTAAACTCTTTCCCACATTTACGGGGGGAGGGAATAGAGTCTCACATGATTTCTAGTAAGTCATGTTGAGCAGCAGCTAACACTGCAGCATCCATTGTTCACTTAATTTCTTTGTGTCTACAGTTGACCCTGCCCTGGTTAAGACAATGTTGATCACAGAGGATAAAATGGGCCCACAGTCTATTTCTAAAATACATCTCTGCAGTTAAAAGGATAGGATTTTCTGTCCATGGCTTATGTTGCTGTTTGAGTTGCTGAAGGTACTGATAGCACTATCTATAATTCAGTGATAAAAACTGTAGAACTATACACATGAATGGCTGCTGTTCAAATACCAGGATGTCCTCAAGCTAGACCACTGATATCAACAAGTATTTTTATCCCCATCTGACAGATCTGCAATGAAAGAAGGGATTGACTGTCTCACCTCATCACACTGCCAGTTATAAAGCACTCATGACTGTTTACTATATGTTATATAATATTCTGTATAATTTAGCACATGTGTTTAATATATATTAAGCATTCACTGGTATTTTCTAACTTGCTGTGTGCATCACAACTGTGTAACTCCCTCCTTCGATTTCTGAATATATAAATAGAAAACCTATCAGTGTTTATATTTTAGTATTTTGTCCTTATGTCATTTTTTCTATTCTGTCCTCTGGCTGTTCTTTCCCTGCACCTGGTAGCTGCCATATTTTAAAAGGTACTTTCTTTAGCTCCATCAACCTATCTTCTGTCAGCACTTAGGAAACAAATTTCTGAGAATTTCTGAAAATCTTCCGTAAGCTGTACTTGAAATTACAGTACCTTTAGATTTGATCTATGAATTGAGTAAACATTTTAATCTGTAAATTAATCAAAAGCCTATGGTCCCTGACAATTCTGTGTGACTAATATTTTATTCTGGGATTTATAAACATATAACAAAGAAGCCACTAAAACCAAACAACTAGCAAAATGGTCGATCTGGTGGTCGTCTTACTGAAATAATTATACCACAAATGTAAACAGATCAGATGATATTTAATTCTTTAGGTTTAGATTTCAGATGGGACATATCCAAAGTAATATGTGAATACAAGAATAAATTGTTTGCATCTTTGAAAACAAAGGCTATGGAGTCAGGAGTAACACATTTATTTACCATGAGGAGAGAGAATATTTGCTTCTAGCTCATTTATAAAATTCTTCCCTACAGCAATATGGAAGTAATTTTGTGGTCAGTGAGATCAGTTGGATGTCCTTTCCTAGTTTAAGTGTTAGATATTGTACGTGATGCATGCAGTCCTGTGTGTAATGTACTCCATCTGTTACAAGACTGAAAGGCACATTTGGTGCACGCGCCTGCCAAATGAACTGCTGTGAGCTGCCAAAAGTGTAAGATGTTAAAAGGGAAAGAAGGTTGAATTTCCTGATTGTCTACTGCCTGCAAATGTAGCAATTGGAAAATAATTTCTAGTGTGGCATGCAGTGGAAGAATACAAAATTATTTATATTCTGCTGTCTTTGGTGTTTCCAGTCATTTCCCTACCTTGCTTCCTTGTCCACAGCTGTCTCTCAGCAGTGAGCGAAGGTTTACTGCCACCGGGCATTACTCAGTCTCTCCCTGAGGTGCACAATCAGGCATCCTGTTTTTCCCTTGGAATCTCCTTGCCTTCTGTTTCAAAAATATTACTTCTCTGCTAGAAGTCATGGCTACCCAGCAGAGCTGGGATTTTTTAAGCCTAGGAACCAGACCAATGAGAAGATTCTGGGTGCATGATGCATCCAGTTAAAGCAAGGGAAACTTGAAGCACCTCCAAGCTTCCTACCCTGTTAAGGTAGAAAGTGTGCCCACAGTCACAGAAGAATATATCTCTATGGTTTTCCTCCATTCCTCCTGCTCTGTGCAAGGGTGGCTTGCAGTAGACAGGAGGACGTGGCACTCAGACAACCAGAGGCTGCTGGTGCATTGCCTTGGTGTGTTCCCTCTGCTCAACTCAGAGCCCTGTCCTTGCTGCTCCTCAGCTTTCTCCTGCAGAGGAGTTAGTTCTTGGTCAGCGGAGGAGTAAAGGAGAGGACAGAAATCCTTCAGCCTGCAGGGCATAAAAGATGTTCCTCTTCTCACCCTTGCAATAAGGAGAGGGCTGTGGAAGACTTGTAGCCTTTGAATTGTGCAGTTTGGGTGCTGGCTGCATCAGCATTTTGCCGGACTGACATCATAATTCTCAAATCAAACAAAGGTAGACTGACCTAAAGCCCCATGTCCCCATAGTCTGTGGAAAAGAGATGTAAAACTTGAGTGAAAACCTGCTTCTGTCCAGTGGTGGGGCCATGCACATAGTGAGTGTGTGTATTGTGCAAGGGACGACTATTTGCAAATCTGAATATCTGATATTTAGTGTGCTTTGTTATTTGATTCCCTGAGGATGATGTTTGTGAACAGAGGACATATGGAGATGGATAATAGATGCAGAAGGACAAAACACACTGATGTCAGTGAAACAGCAGCAAGGAGCGAGTAGGTGTACAGTGAAATCTGCAACAACCAGATCATCTCTCCTGCTCTCTCCGTTTCTTCCATGAATAAAAGATAAGTCTGTCAAGGCTACGGTCTAGACTGCATATTGGAGCAATTTCTGCTGAAACAATTGGACCACAAAACAGATTGCATTGAAGCTAGAGGTTTTTAAAGGTTTTAAATTCTGGTATCCCTTTCAAGAATGTTTGCTTTTGGGACATTCTGCTTGAATGTGTAGCTCTTGGTTGTGTTGAAAGGGTTGAGGTTTCCTTTTGCCTGTGCAAACAAAGCTGAAAGCTCTGATTTAGACTGAACTATTGTGTGTGTTAATTTAATTGAGCAAACACAATCAAATATAGTGAAAGAAAAGTATTTCTGTGTTGTACTGCAAGCGGGTGTTGCTCTTCTCAGGGATGGATTATAATGTTGACGGGATCTCCTGTAACACAGTTTGGTATTGTCTTTCTTTTTGCTGCTTTTCATGGGGATTCATGTTGGTAAAAAACCCCAACCAACATTACAAAACCAAGAGAAAGTAATGATGCATAAAATATAATAATGGGACAATATTACATCTGACCCAGAACTCTTTCTAGATGGTCAGTGAGGTCACTTGTGAGTAATGGTGGCAAAGCTCAGAAAATGATACAGCTTAACAGACCAGAATTTTTTTTGTGTGCAATCCAGTACAAACCAAATTTCAGATACCAGTTCTGTCTCTGCATACTCAGTTTATGGCATGGCTGGTAACAGGTAGTTTCACCTGGGTCTTGTCTCTTGACTGCTCCTGGATGGAAAGCACATAATGAGAAAGGACTGCAGTATTACAGCAGCTCCCTGCTGCTTGGAAAGCTGCACAGCAGCTGTTGAAACTCAGTATAATTTAACATCAGCAGCAATGCTGATCCACCTTAGGTAAAGAACTATAATGACTCCAGGGTTGTCTGACTCCCCTCTAGCTCAAGTACATCTTTTTGGTATCTAGTGATGAAACCAACTTTTATACCCTAGTCAAGAAATGTGAGGTCATGGTGTTATTAGCTGCTCCTTTTATCACAGATCTGTGCATGAGTGGGAGAAGCATAATGACAAGTGCAGGTGTCTCACATAAGGACCTAAAAGCAAAAATGACAGAGCAAAGGAAGAATTTTTCCAGTTGATAAAATAGGGTGTCATTCACATAGGTTCAGATGGGCTGAAAGCACAGTTGGTATCATAAAACCAGACAAAGTAAGAATTTGTCTGAATCCAAAATTTTAATGAAAACCATGCAATGTAAACTCACAGGTGTAGTGTGAGAATTTGTCTAAATTTCAGGCTGTAGAAGTATTTTTCAGCTAAACACAAGACATCAACTCATTGATTCCATAGTCTTAATTTAAAAGGTTTATTCATGACTTCCAGGGGATTCAGCAGGAGCTAACCCTCTGGTTATTAGGTTCCTGGACCCAGGGGCCAAGCTTTGCACATTGAAATAACTGCAATTGCCTCAGCAACCATGTGGTGTGGGAGAGATCTTTCAGGATATGCTGCCTGGGGAGAAGAGTTATTAACACTGCAGTAAGCAATGGTGCAATATTCTGCAGCACATCAAAGTGAAATGAAGTGGATTTCACTGTAAACTGGGAGAAATTAGTTACATTTACCTACATAGTCACTGACAGATGAGTTGAAAGTAGAAGAAAAGAGTAGACAACTGTACAAACGGCAAGGCTTCCTTAGTTGCAACTCACTGAAAACTGAACCTGTGCACAGACTCCTTTGCAGCTGACTAGGATAAATAAATAGATATCTCATTTTTCTCAGTGCAGTTTATGTGCTGAGATGTAGAGGGGTTGTATATTTCCTGGGTTCAGAAGGCACTGAGAAGTGTGGAAAGAGGAAAACCTTGGGAAGTTAAGAATTAAGTACCTCTAATTTCTAGAAGCACTTCCAGAAATTCTGAGAGTAATAATCCATAATCATGGCCATTGCAGGAGGGTAGGGTGAAGGGTGATTTAACTACTGAGTAGTCTCAGAAGAGTTAATTCCAGAGAGAAAAAGAGACAAGTGAAGGAAAGCTAAAGGGAGAAAAAGATTGCAAACCTTTTAATTAAAACCCCTTTGTAAAGTCATCTCTGTGTAGAGATGGTAGCTGACCTTAAGCTGCTGGGAGCCACTGGCTGACTGAGGAGGAGGCTCACCTGGCCAGCACTGGATGTTCAGTGTAGTTGGCTTCCTGCAGCCCATCCTCTTTCCCCCACAACGATGAGCTCATAGCAGATACTCTTCCATTTGGCCATGTGCCACAGACTGAAGTGGATTTGAGATGTGATCTGCATTAGCAACAAGCTTGTGCTATACTGAGGCAGCACTTGGTGTATTGCTTCTGCTGTAATGCTTCTCAAATAATTATGATTTAATTGTGATACAGTCATTCAGGCTAACCTATGGCTGCATTATCTCATGCTTTTTTGTGGGCAGATTTTACTCAGGCTGTTTGGCAACTGTCTCAGTAACAGGACATGTTAAAATTCTTCTTACATTTGTCAGTTCACATTATATTGCTTGTCTGATAGTGTAACATTACACATGGTTCTCAAAAGGTCACACCAACCTTTTTGCCCTGTTCTTTCTGTAATTCTACCTGCTTCCATCTCAAGCAGCACTGAAACATACTTAGCTCCCTTGCACATAACTGCATGCTTCAATGTGCCCAAAATATACAAAAATTTCCTTCCCTCGATGATAAATAACTTTTCTTTTTGTAAATGGTGTTGTACAGACCACACACAAAATGCAGACCAAAAGAACAACTGAGATGCAATGAAGAGAGAGAAAAATGCAAAATGAATTCTCTTACTGTGGCCTAGCAAAAATCTTTGCACATTATAGAAAGCTGCAAGTGGGATTATCCTAGGGCCAGGGTGTGGGCTGTCCTGATACTTCTGTGGCAGACACAAACACAGTCACACTCCTGTTTTCACACTCAGACTGCAGCAAGGATTGTAGCAGCATGTAATTAAAAAGGAGTAAGATTGAAGTGTAGCAATTTGCCAAAAGTAGTGATCACTGCTGGCTACCTCTCTAAGAAGAAGAAAGATTTATTCAAGCCTGTGGTTACAGTTGTATAGATACTCAAATACATATACAGATGCTTGCTACTGGCTAGGAAAGCTGTTGTTAAGACTGAGATTGTTGAAATTAGGCTGCAAGAGGCATTTTGTGTAGACATTGCTTCTGCCAGCTAAGTGGAGTACATGCTGAGTGGTTCTTAAAATGCCTTTCAGTCGATATTACAATTGTAATGTAAGCACACATTTATAAAATGTGTGAAAAAAAATCTGTAAGTCAACAAGGACAAAGGAATAATGCAGGTGCAGATTAGAGAATTTTTTGAAGCAATAACCTCTGACAATCTAGGTGGCATCAGAAAGCCACAAATGGCAAGGTAGAAACCAATGATTTTATATTGGCTGCAGTGGTAAGTAATGGAAGGAAATCTTCCTGCCCTTCCCTGACATTAATTTCCACCCTAGATTAAATTTTGTTCCCTGCTATTCTGACTATTTAAATTATTATCGTCCAGCAATGTCACCTGATACAGCTGTAGATTTACTGTGTGCAGTAAGGTTCAAGGACAGGCATTATACATCATAACAGCATCTTCTGCTCTAGTCCCAGTACAATTGTGGATTGCAAATCAGAAGAAACTAGATGAGGAGGAGATGTATTGTCATTTGCTATGACCCACAGCAAACCTTGTTAAGCAAAATTTCCAGGTACTGTCTTAGTTTTCTAGAGCACTTTTTCCAAATATATTGCTCCCTTCACCCCAGATGAAATGTTTTTGAGACATGATACTCTTTCCCCAAATTCAGCTAACACATAATAGGGGAAAAAAAAATAGGTTTTGTAACTGAAAAAACTTTATTGGAAAAGTCCTTGTGTTTTTTTTTTTTTTTTTTGGTTTTTTTTTTTTGTTTTTTTTTTTTTTTTAATGTCAAGGCCTGAGGAGATGGATAGAAGTATATTGCCATAAGAGTGGCTTCTGTAAGTGTTTTTGTACTTTAACTAGAAAAGAGGCTTTGACTGGCCTCACTGAGTCAAATGTTTTCACTTTGACAGAGAGGAAAAATTTTCAGAAATCAGGTAACATGTCAATACCTTGGCATAAGTCGCTGTAATGGGCCCACGGTTTTGCCTTGAGCTTCAGAAAAATGTAAGATTCGTTTTCAGTGAATGCAGTAAGCCTGAGTCTTAGATCTTTGATGTGGCCACCAGCTGCCAAGTGCATGCTTTGCTTTGTGTGTTTGGTGGTTTTTGCCTTGTTTTGTTTGTTTATTTGTTGGGGGGGGGTTTATGTTCTGGGCATTTAGTTCTGCTTTGGGTTTTTTGGTTTGTTTGGTGGTTTTTGCTGTTGTTGTTTTGGAGTTTTTGTGTGTGTTTTGTGTCTTTGTTTTTGTTTGGGTTTTTTGTGGTTTTGGCAGTTTTGTTTTATTTGTTCTTTTTTAACTCGTTAATTTAGTCCTTCAGAACTCCTCACCTCTCTCTTTGTATTCATCCTGTTATCCTGGTTTGGGCATTCCTGTTCCTCACTGGAAGAGGAGTTTATAATGACAGAAAGAGCAGAAAGAGTAGAAGAGGACTATCTACAATTAAACTTGTAATTGCTAATCAGCATTAGAAAAAACAACAATATATTTGCTGTTTTGATTTGCAATGGAACTGAGTTTTATCACTTGTATTTGTTTGTCATTTAGAAGTTCACTTAAGTCCCAAGCAATATTGCAATCTAAGTATAGAAGAGAGTAAATAAAACTAGAGCATGTCAGGAACATACCTCAGGACTTTACGAGCAAATTCAATCTACTCACATCAGACAATCCATTTGGAAGAAAAAAGAACATTGGTAGGAACAGAGAAAGTCTTCATAGTAGAAATATTTTAACAACTGTTTGAGAAACGCAGCAAAAAGTTTTTGACTTATAGGAGCCAGATTTGAGGAGAAAATTACTCATATATGACATATAAGGGCATGAAGGGATAGTTTGAAGTGAATTGAACATGAAAAGAGAAACCTGATTTTCCAGCTACTTGCTCTTAGGCATGTAACAATGAAGGAGAAGAGGAAAGGCCAACACAGAAATGGGGTTGTGTTGATTGCAGGGTTTACACCAAGCAGGACAGCCAGATACCATAGGTGACTTATGGAAATGTGTGAAAATGTGCAGCAGGAGAAGCATGAATATAAACGTGACAATCAAGCAGCAAACCATGGAAGAACAGAGATGACAGTAAGGTAGGAAAATGTGCCAAAGGTTGAGTAGGCAAAATGGCCAGGGGGAGGCAAGAAAATCTTGCTTAGAATAGAGAGGAAAAACAGGAAGACAGTGGGAATAGTCTGTGAGAAAGAGAATAAGGAACTATAACAGGCTTAAGGTGAGGAGGAGGAGGAAGAAGATACAATAAAGAAGGCAAGAGATAGTGCAAGTCACTAGGAGGAAAAAGGAAGAGGCAAAGTTGTGAAAGTATGGTGGAACAGTGGACAAGTGATGCCCAACAGGCACTGAATCACTCAGAGAAGAAGAAAATAGCACAGAGAGTAACCACTGAAAACAGGAGGTGAAATGTCTGCCAGAAGCAAGCCTGGGCATATTGCTCCTGAGTGAGCAAATGAGGTGCTGAGCATCAGGTTCATGAACAATTATGAGTAGAGGAACAGCTGGCTACTGTGTCTGTGGCTGGCCCAATGAGTCTGACAGCTGCCAGCCAAAAAGTGGGCTAGTGGCAAGCCTCTCATCCATGCTTCCATAAACAAGGACAGAATGTGGCTGTGTGTAAATACTTCTAAAGATGAAGGCTTAACTGATCTGATTTTGATGTTTGGAATTGGGAATTGGTTATGTGTGGGCCAGAAGTCTGGCCTGATTGACATTGTGGAGAAAATCAAAGAAAGAGAACGCAGAACTGTCTTTTCAGCTGTTTCCATGTCCCTAGTGTTGGTGTTTGTGGCAGGCAGGCAGGCAGTAGTATTCTGCTATTCAAAATCTCTAGGAGGTATCATCCAGTTATGCTCTCTTTTAATCAATTGCCAAGTCTCTCTCAAGTTGAAAATGAAGAGCACAGAGTGGATACCACATTTTCTAAATACCACTAAAGTGGTTTAGCTTTTAGTAACAGTGTGACGTGAGGAACTGATTCAAAATATTTGACTGAAGCAGTAGTTCTTTTGACATAGCCCCAGCTTTAAACTAGCCTGCAAACTATCTGCACTTACTTCCTAGCACAAGGCATAAAATCAGGGATTAATGTATCTTAATGAGGTTGTTTATGGAGACTTGATTAAAAAGGGTGACTGAAAAATGCAAATATTTGTGTTGAAAATTCATAACATCAACATAATATACTTCTGAATTATTCAGTGGGACAATGCAATATTGGTAGATTATGTTTAAATTATTAAAAACACAATTTTCCACTTCACAAGCAAAACAGTTTTTACAGGAATCTTCCCATTTGATGCAATCAGTCTGAACTGCATTTGTTAAGAACTCCAGTATACTGTAGTATGGTGTGTATTGGTAGCAAACAAAAACAAACAGAGGTGTTATTCCACAACTTACCCAAGATATTCTAGTTCCTGGGTCTTAATTTTTTTAAGAAAAGGAGTAAGTCAGTAGTTGTGTCATAATTTTTGTGTGATTTTTTTTTCCGGTTAGTTAGTGGTTACTGCTTGAAGTGTATTACTTATACAGTACTAAAAAAACCACACGAGTTACCAGATCCTATGTTGAAGGATGTGTCATTTCACTGAAACAGATACAGGCATAAAGTTTTGTATCTCAAAATCCACATATCGCTTTGCCTACCTCTGCTTAGTTGCTTGATTTACCACATGTATTTTTAATGCTTGCATGACTGTAGTATCATGGATAGATGATATTCTACATTTCTTTGTCATTTTGGACACAAAATAGATCAGGTTCTGTAACTATAGTGATAATCAATGTTGGACAACATGCCAGATTGATTACAGCATGCGTACATGGATATGTCATACTGCTTTTCACAGCAAGAGCCAGTTCCAGAAGGAAATGTCCCTCCTCCCCTTCCAGACACTTGTCCCAAGGGTCCTCAGAAGCAGTCTAGATTTGCCATCAGGATGAGCTGCAAAGAGATGTCATCCAGTGGCCAAATTTTTCTGATACAGACCCTGAGTCCTAATCTGCTGACGGGTGCAAAGCACAGGCTTGTGTCACAATGTGCCCTGTCAGGCACTTTTGGGGTGCTCCACTGACATGGCATGCCAGGGCTTCCCACACCTCCCCTGTCACTGACCACTGAAAGGCACCACATCCTCCCCAGCATAGCCCAGGACCTCACTGTTTTGGAATTTTGGCTTCAAACACAAGTGGAGGTCACTGGTGACAGAAAGACTCACAAAATCTAGCAGCTACTGGTGACCTGAAGAAATCTGAATTTCAGCACCTTCCCAGTGAGAAGTGTTTTCATGCTGTAAGATTCACTTGCAGTGTTTTTTCAGCTGCCTACTTGGAAATGGTAGATGAGAAATAAGTTTCACACGCCCTGAAAATGTTTCATAATCCAAAATTCCCACTCAGGTAATGTCTCTGAGGTTTTTTTCCAGTCAGGTATGTTTTGGCCCAGAGCCTGGGATGCCAGAGATTTTCCTTTCAGCTGCAGGAAGAAGCTTCCTCACGCTTCCTCTCTCCGTTTGAGAGAGGAAGGCAGGGTAAGCCTCTATGGCTTTCACACTTCTGGAGGATGAGCAATGACTCTCAGCCTCTAACACTAACAGTAGATAGCCATGAATTAATTTGAAAATTCTGATTTGTGCCTATTCACTGTGCCTTTAACAAAATCAAACTTATTGTACCAAGTAGGATGGTGCAAAAATAAATAACTAACTCATAGCAGATGTGAAGTCAGTGCTTGCCAGAACTGTATATAGCAGTTCCCAGAGACCACTGGGAAGTTGTACAGGAAAAACAGTTTTAAATAACATTTTAAGTACAATTTTTAATCAAACTAATAACTTACAGTGTAACTGTATCTGTGGTCTCGTTTAAGTAGAATAAATGTGGAATAAATGGAATATTGACATCAAGCAAATATGTAATGGTATTGATGAGAAATATACTCTTCTCCACACTATTCATCTTATAAACACTAAAGATTTGGGGAAGTGATTCAGACATCATCCTGCCCCTTGAAATTTAATACTAATTCATTTCTACCCTATTCCTGATTTGTAACAGGAAGGATTGTGAATCATGTGATTGTGAGCCTCGCTAAAGAAAGAGAAACTATTGGCTTTTGAGTATTGTCCGCTTAATCTTTTGAAGGAGTGAAAAGTATGCAATACTAAATGTTTTAAATTCTCATTGAAATAATCAGTTTAGGGCCTTTTTTTTTTTTTTTTTTTTTTTTTTTTTATGCTCATTGTTTAGCATTTCCCATTGTAACCCTACTGACTGGACACCCTAGAACTCTGTGCTTGATATATCTGTCTATTCTGAAAATCTGGCCTCAATTACGGAAGCTAAGAAGTTTTGAAAGTCTGTCCATTTTTTCTGTTGTTAAACTCAGGTCATAATTGAATATGGAATAATAAAAGAGACACATATTCCTTTAAAAATGCAGACAAGTCCTAAGGAGACCACCAAGGTAATCAGAGGGAGGGAGCACCTCTCCTATGAGAAAAGGCTGAGAGAATTGGAATTGGGCAGCCCGGAGATGGGAGGGCTTCAGCCTTCCAGTACCTGAGGAGAGCCTACAAGAAGGATGCAGAGCGGGTATTTATGAGGAAATGGAATGACACAAGGGGGTATGGCTTAAAATTGAAAGAGAGTAGGTTTAGATCAGATGTTAGGAGGAAGCTCTTTGCTGTGAGGATGGTGAGGCCGTGGCACAGGTTGCCCAGAGAAGCTGTGGCTGCCGCATCTCTGGAGGCGCTCAAGTCTGGGTTGGAGGGGGCCCTGAGCAAACTGGTCTTGTGGAAGGTGTTGCTGTCAATGGCAGGAGGGGTTGAAACTGGAAGATCTTAAAGGTCCCTTTCAACCCAAACCATTCTATGCAACTGTGATCACTCCACCCAGTTCCCAACCCTAATACCTGTTGTGTGAGGCACCAAACCTGTTTGCTAACTGCTAATCTTCAGGAGGAGCAAAACCCTTCTTTCCTGTGTGGGTAGTGACCTGCTTCCAGCCTTCACATTCAACAGACTCTTGACTTACTGCTTGAAATGGCACAGAGTCCATGTGCACCTCTGCTGCCATGGTGGGATGAGACTCCTGAGCCTGCAGGGTCTCTGAGAAGATCTCACCATTGTCTCCCTCATCCTCCTCAGTGCTGCACAACCTGTTCATGTCCCAAAAGAAACTAGTGAGAGACAATCTGATCTTAAGCAACATTATTTGATTTATTTGAAGTTATTGAACATGGTTATAAAAAGAAGTTAATTTGATTTCTGAAAGTAACTCGTGAATCTGAGTTGTGGATTCAAACCTTGTGTCGCCCACTCTTGATAATTTTAAAGAGAGTTTTTTAGACAGTGAAGTTTTCTTAATGCATCTAAACTTGATACACAAGGAATGTAGTCAAATTTGAAAATCTCTACTCCTTAATATGCCAAGCAATATACACAATGCTCATGAAATGGCAAAATATTGAAAGAGTCTGGGCCAGTTTCCTTAAAAAGGAAAACAATTCTACATTATACTAATAACGTCAAAAGAATTTACAATCCTGGTTATATAGTCATTAAAATGTGATTGTGATGTAGGAATGTTACTGTGATATTCTGAAACTAAGGAAGAAAATAGTTTTGCAAATATACAGGTCTCAGAGTATACAAAGTGAGTGACTAAGTAAGAGTTCTAGGCTGATACATAAAGCTACTGAAGTTATTGGAAAGGACTAATAGCAGGTAAATGACCTCATGTTTTCTTTTTTTCTTGGTAGCATACAAATTAATTGGAAACAAAAAATATTTTGATTCATTGGATTAAATTATCTCATGAGTTATAATTATGCATTTCCTGATTTTCATTGTACAGCTTCTCAGAGTAGCTGATGTGATGTAGAACAGAACTGACCTTTAGTTTCTGATTTAAAGTCCCAGTTTTAGAATAAATGAAAGATCTGTATCTGAATTATTATACTAGTAATAAGATAAGCTATAGATTTGCTTTTCATTAGCACTACATAACATGATTTATTCAGTACACTCTGTTATGTGTAATAGTCATTGCTTAGTGACTAATTACAGGGATGATTCTTGTGATATTTGAAATGCTGATCTCACTATTCATCATTACCATGAAATGTGGGTAATTTCATGTACAGTCTGTATGATGGTGTTGAATGCTGTGTGATGTAAATATGTTACAGACTGATATTTTCTGATCCTCTTTATGTTAGTCTTTGAAATATTTGTTTGTAAGTTATTACTGTCATTGATTATCAGTGAATATTCCTCAACTCTTGTTTTTTTTTTTCCACTTATTTATATGTGTAATTTGTTTGTTTAGCTGAGGGAAGACAATATTTTCCCATAAAAAATATAATGACTGATGGAAATTTGGGGGACAGGGAGTATGAATTTAGATGGTCGATAGTGGTAATAGCCAATGTACACATTGGAAAACCAAGTTTTCGTTTTTGGAAGTCCAGAGCAGTGGTTTCTTTCAGAATTTAATTTTGGAAAACAAAACTTCTGTCCAGACCTCATGGTGCTAGTGCACTTTTTATCCTTTCTGGAGCCAACAAAAATATTTAGTATATTGTAAAAGACTGTTGTAAACAACTTATTTTAGGAGCTGTGTATCTTATTCTTGGCAAGTGACATCAAAATACGCCAGTAGACATCTCCTGGATATGCTGCCATTAGATAACATGCTGTTATCAGCTTTCTCTTGGCTGTCCACAGTTTTGCATAAGCAGTTGGAGTGTGTTGGGTGTGATTTGTGGATGTCTGCTAAACTCAGCACATCGAGACTGTGGTGAGGAGCATCCCTGGGCCTTGATGGGCTTTGATGATTCCCTTGATGGGCCTGGGAATGAAAATCTAATTCTTATCAACACCAGTCTTGAAGTAAGAAAATGCACTAGCCTAGCTAGATGGCTTCAGTTGTCTTTGAGCAAGTAATAACAGGAAAAGTAATAATGCAGAACCTAATTAGGCAAATATGAGAAAAGATGTACAAGAATAAACACACATCATAAACACCTGCTATTTTGCAATTGCTATGTAACACCAAACACCTAGCCAGAGGGATGAAGATCAGACTACAGTATGTGTCTCATTTTGTGAAAAACATGTGACAGAATGGAACAGGAGAAAGAGAGAAAGCTGTTGTACACAAATCTTGCACAGTCTGTATAAGACAGGATGTTTGCAAGACCCTCAGGGCTGGTCAGAAAGACAAGGCTTCATTATACACTGTCTCTTGTGCCAGTGGCATTTTGGATGTCTGGAGTATTCTGCCTGTGGCCATGCTTGTAAGCACAACCCAGCAGCTTCCCTTTATCTCTATGGTGGTCTGCAAGACCCTGTGTAGTTCATGGCCCTGAACTAGTGGGCTTTGGGTGGAAAGAGCTGAAGTGAAAGAAAAGGTGAAGCTTTCCATGCCTTGGTATTCCTTGCTCAGTGGAATTGCAGTCACATGCAGCTTGGATCCTATGGCTTTACTATGTCATGCTTTGTGAGTGGTGCCAGAAAAAACTGAGGAGCGTTAGGATTGACTTACCTTCCTAATCCACACCACTGCTGCACTTATCGCCCACAGGTAGGCCATGGGGAGCTTGTCAGCTTTAAGGTGCATGTTAAGGTGTCCAACAACCACCCAAGGTTTTAGACATACCTGGCATGTGGTGTGTTTCATAAAGTGGCCTCTGGCTGCACTTTCCATTTGTATGAATTGTGCATTGGGTCTTGAGCCTTGCCTTGGGGCACCCCTTACGTATGCAAGGTACATATAGCTTTTGTGCTTGTGGGTGGAAGATAAGGACTATTAACACAGAGCAGCAGAGGTCTGCACTTTGCATAGCTGCATTTTATAAAAATGTACAAATAAATTATTGCATGCTTAAATATTTTCATTTGAGATTAGCATATTCTTCACACTTAAGGACACTTTAAGGACTTCAAGGACACTTAAAATCCTGTACCATTTGTCTTCTGTTTTGTTGGTAATACAAGAAAAAATCAGAATCTAATATTAAAAGCCCACATGATTTTTTTGCTTAAGATGTTCTACAGATCTTTTGTGGTATGAAAAGACACTATTTTTACTTTTTTGTTATTGTTGTTGTTGTTTTACTTTTTTGTTATAGTGTTCTTAACTGACTTTATCTTGGCTCAGGTTCAGTGTTTCTAGGACATGCAGAATAACGTATTTATGGAATTTATGTACTAAAGAAGTGCAACTTATTCTTTGAAATTTGTCTCCCCTTGTATTCTCCACTTATAAACCCAGATACATAAAAGAATACATGCCTGGCTGAAATGCACAATCCTTGCAGTTCTGACTAATTGCTTCCTCATTGCAGTCTCCTGCTTCAACATTCCCTCCTCTGGTTTTATTTCAAGACTGTGAAGACAATTTTGCCTGCTTTCATGTTTGGCAGAAGATTGAAGACAATTGCTAGATAAACTTGGTCGCCACTCTGGGGGGCCTATAAAACAAATAGCTCCCCAGCCCTCTGCATGATGTCAAGACAAGAACTTGGGCAGAATAAACACTGTTCCCATTAAGCCCAATTTTTTATGTGGAACATTTTTGATAAGTCAGTAGGAAAAATTTTTTTTTTTCATTTTAAACAGCACACTCAAACTACCCTGGCCAAGAATCCGGGGAATAATTTGTTTAAGGCCAAATGGCAGGCTTGCACAGGTAGACTAGCATGCTTACCAGAGGAGGAAAATGCTGAAGCAGCAGTTACAGGCATTGCCAACAGTGGGATGTGCCAGCACTGCCACTTTTTGGAGGCAGATATATGGCAACTATGAAGCTTTTCCAAGAGATGTGAATCAGTCTTGTTAATTATCATAGAACATGGTCAATTGCTTTCTTATAGTTTTGATTTATTAACTTCTGCTCTGAAGCTTAAAAATCTGAACCAGTAGCATGCTCAGGTTGCTTATGTGTTTTCCATGCAGTAATTAATACATATCCTACTCACATTTGAATATACTTGTTCTAAAATACTGCCTTCAAAAGGTTGTCCAAAGAATTTTGCCTGGATGACAACTTCAGAAATGCACAGAGCCTATCCAATTTTATCTGAAAGGTGACTTTTAAGACAAAGAAGTCTAGGAAATTTAGCAACAAAAGGTTGAACTTTAGCCTGTGCTTGTTTACATAAGGAGTGCTTTCCTGGAATGTAGATGCCTAGATGTTGTATATTAGCAGTAAAGCTATAAAGGCAAGGATTTGCAGTTTACACACATAGCAAAGCTGCCCCCGTGGGAAACAAGCTATTATTCAGAAAAAATGTTGTTTCTCCAGTAAGGTCTTTTAGTAAGTACAGCTGTGTTGTGTAAGGCTTCATACTCTCCTAGCTTCACAGTCTTCTCAAATAAGTTCCTTGTAGTGAACCTACATGTAGTAAACCTACTCATGTGGTAAACCTAGACGAGTATTGGATTTTTATTTGTAATAGATGCACTTGGAGGTAATTTTCTTGAGTCAGACTTCAGTGTGTTAAGGAAACTTTGCTGTCTGAGCATCCAGGGGCTGCTCTGTCAGCCACACTGGCACCGCCTGCCTGGGACCAAAGTCCCTCCCGGTAGCTGCTCAGGGGAGGTGATGGATGCCCGGCTCAGCTCCCTGCACACCCCACACAGTCAGACCACTTTCCTTACTGCCTCGGTTTCAGGTTTCACAGACCAGTCTCAGACCTTAAAGTAATGTAATCGTTGTGCAACAACAGAATGGAATGGGACAGGAAAAGGAGTCTACGACCAATAATAGTTGTTAGAGCGATATGTATTTTAATCGACGTCGAGATGGGTGGAAAAGAGTTTCACTAAAAACGTGTATGAACACCAGAGAGCTTACCCCCCCTTATTATTCTCCAGGATCTTACATATGCATGGCATTGCACTGTCCGCCTCATACATATTAATTTCCTGCCCCTGCCCATCCTTGAGTCATATGGTAATTAACTCCACACCCTTCTGGACAGGCTCAGTCCATCGTAGTGGTCTCGGGGTCTCCGAAGGATAAAGGAAACGGAGTCTTCTTCAGCGAACTCTTCACCTTTATCTTTCTTATGTGTGGACTTTGGCCCTTTGGGTCATTTTTTAAGGCATAAAGTCAGTTTCTGCCGGATAAGAGTCTGTGAGTGTTATCCTGTTGTGTTTAGGTTAGCCCTCCTTATCACCAAGGGGCCCCAGATATTTGTAGTGCCTTAAAATATATAAAGGGTAACAGACACAGCATTCGATATTTACTAAATGCCTTCTAAAATGCAGTTTAAAATATGTTCTAAAGCAGTATTTAAAGTACATTCTAAAACAGTGTATACTTTTAAGTTTACTATAAAGATCAGCTAGAATTCTGAAACCTCTGTTTCAAGAATAACAGCTCAAGCTAGTGCCAAGGAGGAGGAGGAGAAGGGACCCCCCAAAAAGACACCCCATGGCTTTTTTTTTACTCTGACAGTCTGCACGGGGAGATCTGGGGTCTCCCTGCAGAGTCCTTGACTCTTGGGCCAGAGATCCCTGTGCATTTATTACACAGAAGGTTGGCAGTTCATGGATGCTTGCCTCGGGCTCTGCCACTCAGACTTCAGTCTGCACAGTGAGCTACCTGCTCTAAAATATATTCCTTGACATCTGAAACCTTCTTCCTCCTAGTTTCCTAGCAAATGCTCATCCCTGGGTATGATCTTTTGGCTCAAATGCCTGCTGAAATGCTTTATTCAAGCTGATTTCTCTCCTTAGTCTCTTCATCTAGTCAATTACAAAATTTCTGGAGGACTCCTGCCACAGATACCATCATATTGTGAAGAAAAACTGCCTAAAATATTTTATTAATATAATGTGACTCATAATTTGCTTGATGTTGCACGGTTGCTATACAGTGCCTGCTAGAAAGAATTCTTGGCTGTTTCTATTAGTCTGTCTCATTGCTTACTAGCCATGGCACTTTGCCTGTGTACTGGGGTCCGCACCATGACAAAGAAATCTGAGGTGGAAGGTGGAATAAAAACATTTGGTAAACCCCTGAAGAATTATAGGAATGAGAAGGTTTTGCTGAGCACATCATACACAAGGCTCTTTTTCAGGTTATGAGCCACCCCATTTTTTTGTCTCAAGCTGAAGTTGCCCATGCAGTCATTTAGAAGCCTCTTCAACAAAACTTTGGTAAACATAGGCTTTCTTTGGGTAGTTCTGGAAGCAGTTTGTGAGTCTAGGAATTGTTCCAAGTGCACAGTGTGGCATTTTAAAGATGAGGAGTTTTGGCAGGTTCTCTGGAGATCATCTAGCTCCATCTCATACCCAAGCTGGATCAAGTCACTCAGGGCCTGGTCTGGCTGAGGACATCTCCTCCAGGGATGGAGTATCTATGTGGGGCACTATGCTTAACCTCTCCCATGTTCTCTCAGAGAACATCTTCTCTGGAAATCTAGTTAGAATTACTTTTGCTGCAAGCTCTTTTCTCCTCACTGTGCATCGGAGAAGATTCTGTCTTCGTATTTCCTATAATATTTTCTATTTTAGTGATTAATATTCTCTGTACATGGCTACTCTAGTTTAGTCTAGTAATTCCCAGGATGCAGGTTAGGAGTTAGGCATCTCCAACAGCACAATTGCCCATGGTGGTTGTGGTGTTTCTACAGCTTTTGCAGTTGAATGGATGACAAAATCAGACCTCAGTAGAATTCAACTTAGCTTGTGCTGTTGCTAGCTCATACAGGCTGATCTTAATTCAGCCTGACTCTGATGACACATGTTGAATATTTCTATAAGGCAAATATAGTTCCATTGCTCTGGCAGTGATTTGAAATGACTGAAGTGTTATTTTAAGCTAATACTAACACTGTAGAAAAATCATTGTGTGCCTTTTTGATATTTCCAGCTCCATTCTACACACTGGTGGAGCTCAGTAACATCTCCATATCTCGCCAGGAATGGGGCAGGCCTAGGAGCAGACTGCTTTGTTCAGCATTTTCTTTGCAAAGCCTACAGGAAGCCAAGGCACTCTTCCTGCAAGGCTTCTTATTATATATTATGTTGTGTGGTTTCCCTGTGGAAAATATATGGCTGGAAGGAATGTCTTGTGTTGAACCACTAGAATGTAAAGAATTTGGGAATCTGTTTTTCTTACATAGCTCACTCTTCAAAAAGAAAAGCAACAGAAAGGAAAGTCTATTTGTCACATACTGGGGTTATTATCTCCTTTATTTGCTGTTTACTGAGGGAGGTTGTGACAGCCTTATGCTATTCTAAAGATTATTTTAGTCTGGATGAACAATGGAAGGAGAATGAAAAATAGGCAAGAGAGGAAAGGAGTGGTCATACCAAAAGAAATTTACTGCTAGATTCTAGTAGAAAGAAGCGAAGAGAGCAAAGAATGACATAGTTTCATCCCATTTAATGGCATGGATTTTGTTAGCAGTGTAATCATCCCACAGAAACCTCCAGCAGTGAGAGTTAAAGTGATGCTGAGAAGAAATTTTGATGTACATGACTCACTTTGCTCGTTGGTAAATGGTAGTTCCTAATGGTATTCCTGTCATATTTCAGTGATCTCCAGTACCTGCTGCTTTTATTGGGGTTACAAGACTATATCTCACCTATATCTCAACACTGCAGCCTTTTCTAATATTCTGTGAGTTTTCTGTAATTTTTCATAAGAAAGGAATTGCTGTAGAATACTAATGTAAAAAATGAAAACTTCCATGTAATTAGATTCTATTTTGTAAATACTTCTTTAAAATTTGTAAAATCATGGGATGCATTTCAGAAAAGAAGACAGTTTCATACTTTGATGTTACAGTGTACATGGAGGTCACAAAGGATTGAAGGGGAAAGCACTGCAATAATTTATCTTCCAATTAAATTAGTGTTATGATTCTGAAATTGAAATTAAAATTTTGACTTGGTTTGCACTGTGAATTCTTCTGCAAATCCTTGATTCTTTATCCCAGGAAACTAAAATGCATGACTGACATTTATAAACAATAAATAATATGGTTTCAAAATAAAATCTCCAAGGAAAATACATACCTGAAGTAGTAGGATATTAGAATTCTTTCCCAGTGGTTCTGTGTTTTGGCAACATATTTTCTTGGATGCTGGAAACCAGCAATTACAGATGGACTGAAACACTCAAAGAAGGGACATCTGAAGATTTTTTTACACATTGCTGTAAGTCACTCTTCTGTTTTAAATTAGTAAGATCTAATACATCATGGTAACATATGTTGGTATCTAATGGTAAACTTTTCAGAGTGGAAATCTCTCTGTGTGTCTTCTGCTCTGCATACATAATATCATTTTAAGGTGTCATTTTAAGAAAAGTTTTCACCTACATTGAATAGTTTGCTTAGTTAGACAAAAGTGAGTAATGTTAAAAAGGTTACTAATCTTCTTGTGCCTGACTGGAGTTAATACTAAGGACCTATGAATATGCATGATAGTCAAGAGAATCATTCTTTATCTTTTTTGTTTTACTATCCATATTCATTTTAAGAGAGGAACATGACTTATCCTTTGGACAAAAGCTTCTCATTTTTACATGAAAATCTAGGTTTCACAAAATGTGGACCATGATAACAGGATCAGGGGAAGTGAAAGCTGGAAGATATACACATTAAAATAAGTGTATTTACTTTTGATATCTATTCCAGACATGAGAACTTTCAAAGGTTCAAAGGGTATTGATTATTAGATTATTGAAAAAGATTACTTCTAATTCAACTACACTAAATATAATGCTTTTATAAATGAGCTGTCTTTCTTAATTTATCCTTAGCATTGAAAGTAATCACTTTATTCCACTGCTGAATCTAATATATTTTGTGTGTAGGATTACATAAAAATATTTTTAATTTCCAAGAAAAGCTTGTATACCCCTCAGGTAAGGTGAGTTTAGTTCCTGGTAGTGGCATTTAATTGTGATTAAAAATGGTAAGCGATTAAACTTATCACAACATGAAGCTTCTCATTTACCAATTAAAAATTAAACAGAAGTGTTAATCAGACCTATGATTTTAATTTTCTCTGTTCTGGAAATTTAGAACAGGCTTAGCATTTTCTAAAGATGAAGGAAGAACCTGGAAAACACAGTACAGAAGCTTCCTTCCTTCCTTCCTTCCTTCCTTCCTTCCTTCCTTCCTTCCTTCCTTCCTTCCTTCCTTCCTTCCTTCCTTCCTTCCTTCCTTCCTTCCTTCCTTCCTTCCTTCCTTCCTTCCTTCCTTCCTTCCTTCCTTCCTTCCTTCCTTCCTTCCTTCCTTCCTTCCTTCCTTCCTTCCTTCCTTCCTTCCTTCCTTCCTTCCTTCCTTCCTTCCTTCCTTCCTTCCTTCCTTCCTTCCACCCTTCCACCCTTCCACCCTTCCACCCTTCCACCCTTCCTTCCACCCTTCCTTCCACCCTTCCTTCCTTCCTTCCTTCCTTCCTTCCTTCCTTCCTTCCTTCCTTCCTTCCTTCCTTCCTTCCTTCCTTCCTTCCTTCCTTCCTTCCTTCCTTCCTTCCTTCCTTCCTTCCTTCCTTCCTTCCTTCCTTCCACCCTTCCTTCCACCCTTCCTTCCTTCCTTCCTTCCACCCTTCCACCCTTCCTTCCTTCCACCCTTCCACCCTTCCTTCCACCCTTCCTTCCTTCCACCCTTCCTTGCTCCCTCACATAAATATTTTAAATATGGCAATTTTATAATTTACTTTGAACAACACCAAAATGCAACATACTTTAGAAGAATGACTGTCTCAATAATGAGGCTTAAGAGGGCTAACTTCAGACAGTGACCTGAAAAGCTTGTGTAGTATCACAAGCCCTTATTTCATTTGCACTCGTTGTAGCATTCATCTGTGAGAACTGCCTAAGAAGAGTAAAATAATTTTGAGGAGTCTCCACAGCTAATAATAGTCTGCTGTTCAGCCCAGATGTTTAGCTGGTGTGTGGAATCCTGAGGACTGCTGGGAGTAAGAGGGTGAGTTACACACTTCTTTTGAAATAAGAACAAGATGTTAATATTTTATGTGTCTGGATATAGGAGAAACAGGAGGAGGTTGTAAAATTTCTTCCATGAAATAGCATTCATTCTTAGAGGTTTGTTTCCCTGAATACCTGCTTGTACTTTTTTTGACATCTTCTCCACATTTTCATCTGTTCTAATACTAGAAGCAGTACACTGGAGACTAAGTCCTTCCATCTTCTCCCATGTCCCCTCCAGCTGCACATAAGTGTCTTGGAGTCATCCCAGTACGCATCTGGCTGTATCATGCATCCCGTTGCCCTCTCCTCCACTGCTGTGATCCCTTCAGAGACATGCCCACATTTTTCATCCTGGCAGACAGCCCACTCTCCCATTCTGTGAATGGCCCATAGAGTTCTTCTAAAGGAGTCACATAAACCTACTTCTGTTGCTGGTCATATGGAATTCCTACACTGCATTTTTCTCCTGTCTGCATATCATTCTATGATTTGGCCTGATTTCATGTTATTTCTGTCTATCATCCTTATGCCACCTTCTATTTTTGTTATTTCTTCTTCTCCACCCTTTTTTTTTTGGAAGAGCTGCTTCATAGTTCTTTCCTCTTTTCACTTAGGACAACCAAACACTTCCTTGGGAATATCTTTGCTCTGGTAGCTTTCTTCCTCTCTTTCTTCTCTTCTCACATTTTTCCACAGGCAACCTATCTAAAACAGAGTTTTTCGTCTGCTACTTTTCTCTGTGAGGTACCTCACAGTCTTGAGTTACCTACCAATTTTCTGCTCCATCACGATGATGAATCTCTAGCAAACTGTTTTTGTCTACAGTTGCAGTTGCATTTAAGTCTGAGATGTCATAATTTGTTGCCTTCGTTAAGTCAAACCTTGCACAACAATGGTTTGTGCCAGGTAGCCCTCTGCAGAGAGACATTCCTCTGCCTCTGCACCTTCTCATTTATGTCATGCCAAGCTTTCAGCCATTTCCAGCTGCCTCTCTCTGTGTTTTATCACTGATAATATTTTCCATTTCACTGGCCTTAAAAGAGAAAGAACAATTTGTCTAAACATGCCTGTTATGGTCTTTGCTTTATTTGTGGTGGGTTGACCCTGACACTGGATGCCAGGCACCCATCAAAGCCACTCTCTCACTCCCCTCCACAGCTGGACAGGGGAGAGAAAATACCAGGAAAGGCTTATGAGTTGAGATAACAACAGGGAGAGATTACTTAATGATTACCATCAGAGGCAAAACAGACCTGACTTGGGGAAATTAGTTGAATTTATTACCAACGAAAATCAGAGCAGGATAATAGGAAGTAAAAAGCTATTAAAAACAGCTTCCCCCAACTCCTGTATCCTTTCTGGACTCTACCTCCTCTCCAAGAGGCCCATAGAGACAGAGAACAGGGGTTATGGTCAGTTCATCATACTTTGTTCTTAGTGCCACTCATGGAGAGGAGTTCATCTCCTGTTCCAGTGTAGATTCTCTCTCAAAGGAGACAGTTCTCCATGAACTTCTCCAGCATGAGTCCTTCCCACAGGCTACAGTTCTTCATGAACTGCCCCACCAGAGGATGCAGTGCTTCAGGAACAGCCTGCTCCAGCTGGGAACAGCCTGTTCCTACAGAATTGCAAGTCCTTCCAGGAAATCTGCTCCAGTGTGGGCCCCTTTCTCCACAGGGCCTCAGGTTCTGCCAGGAGCCTGTTCCAGCATGGGCTTCCCATGGCATCACTGCCTTTCTTGGCCATCCCCCTGCTCCAGTCCTGCATGGGCTGCAGGGGGAAGCTGCATGGATCTCCATGGGCTGCATGGCCACAGGGGCTTCACCACGGGCTGCAGGGGAACCTCAGCTCTGGCACCTGGAGCACCTCCTGCCCCTCCCTCCTCCACTGACCCAGGTGTCTGCAGAGCTGCTCCTCTCACATACACTCACTCCTCTCTTCTCTGAGCACAATTACATCTGTGCAATATCTCTTCTTCCTTCTTACATCTGTTATCACAGAGACCTGACCACCATTGCTGATGGGCTCGGCCTTGGCCAGGGATGGATTCATCCTGGAGCCAACTGGAGCTGTCTGTGTTGGCCATGGGGGAAGCTTCTGGCAGCTTCTGGCAGAAGCCAGCCAATAACCCACCACTGCCAAAACCTGGCCACATAAACCAAATACAACTAGTCACTTTTCATGGAGTGGAGGACGAATGTCATAATTATGAGATTTACACTTCTTTCCTCCTGCATAATGAAAGTGGCAGAATCTCTGCTTTAAATGTGAAATTTGTTGGTGTTAACTATGGAAATCAAGCTGTATAATTTGTCGGCAATCTTTGCAAAATTAAAAGTGAGTGTATGGGATTTTATGCAAAAGTCAGTAACTGTCATCTGCTTCAATGCTGTATTGTAGGGGAACAAAACGAGAAGGATGGATTCAGGAAGATCCACAGAGGTACTGATTAATGCAACTCCATTGCTAGGGAAATATTCCTCTACTCAGGACATTACCATTAGAATTAGAAAGACTTTTTGAAAAACAGCACGTTTTGTCATCAGCATTATCTAAATGTTGTCAAACACAAACACCTGTAACCATCAAATCCTACAACACAGAAGAGAATGAAAAGGACAGTCAAAAAATTCCAGGAAGTTCCAGTTTTTGCCCCTTAACTTCCCCCAAAATTCAGATTTTTGGTGATGATCAGAATCTGACAGCCACTCATAGCTTCCAATGACAGGACACTATTTTTTCCTCACTGAGTCTGGATGAAAGAGGTTGTATACTAGGCCAGACAGAAACTAGTGATCCAGAAATAATATCTGGTTTGATGAAAGCCAAATGCCCAGATTTTCACACAGTCACTGTGGTTTGAAAGCAACTTTAAAATTTTGATTCCAGGTATCAGTTCTCATAATGCTGTTTCTGAATTTTAAGCCAGATAATTAAAAATGACCACCCTTAGAAGTCAGGTAAAGTAGCTATTTTTTCCTGTCAGGTGTTAAAACTCAGCTACATGATTTGTTTCAACTGATCAGTTCTACAACTACTTAATAGCAGCATTGGAACAGGCTCCCCAGGGCAATGGTCGCAGCACCACTCTGTCTGAGCTCAATAAGCCTCTGGATAGCACTTTCACACAACATGGTGTGACTCTTGGGTGTGTCTGGCACAGGGCCAGGAGTTGGACTCAATGACACTGATGGGTCCATTTGAACTCAGGTTTTTCTATGATTCCATAATTCTAGAAACTGTTAAACTGCATTAAAGCTACCAAGCAACAGAATTTTTTTTACTCCTTTTGTTGAAAATCATGTGGTTTATGGCTTCAAACTTCTATCTTTTCTGTTCTATTGCTATAAGACATGGCTTTCTTTGTAGGAAGTGAAGAATTTTCAATTTTATGACCGAATGTGAAAATTGGTATCACTCTCTGTTTTTGCCTGTTTACTTCTTGTCTTGCTGAGCAGTCTGCATCTGCTGCTGCAGGGAGGTCTCTTGTGTCAACATTGTGTTTGACCTTACAACACAGGTTGCCCATGTTAACTAGGAATTCTTCTGTGGATGGCACCTTAAATCATCACTGAAGCATCTCATAAAGATTCCTGCACTGATGAGAGAGGGGGTGTACATTTGCTAGTGAGTAAGCAGAATGATAAAATCTCTGAGCTACTCTTGCTGAAAGGATGCTCATGGGAAGTGGAAGCAGTGTTGCATGATGAGATGTTGACCTTGATAATTTGCCATAATTTTCAGGTCACATTTCTAGCAAATAATGTACTTTCTCCTTTTTCTAGCATTTCCATCCCTTTTGTCTAGGGAAGAAATTCAGATATTTCCTGGATTTCTACACAAGGACTTTCACATTTATTTTCTTCTCTTCTGTGAGCTTTTAACCTTGGAATACAATTTTGAGAGAAATTTAGAGGGGAGAGGGCTTCTGTGGACTAAGGCGCTAATTGGCATGGGCATTGATGACAGGGCTAGGTCTTTCAGTGAGGTTTCTGGTTTGTTCATCCACAGAGTGATACAGAAATTCTCTTGGATTCATGGTTACTACAGACGGAAAAGTCATACTCAGTCATTGGTTCATCCATGTCAGAGCACAGGCTTATTCAGCAGTACATATGTTTCTAATATTTTGTCCAACCTATATTTATAGGGTGGGTGATTAATCATGGGGCTTATCCCCAAAGGATGAGTATTCTATGTCTAATCAAATTTCAATGCTGGGAAGTTTTTTTTCTGTTATAGGTTTTCATTTTTTAATTTTTATTTTGTTACACTTGCTTATCTCTTCTAAATACTTCTGCTCATTTTTCATATTTGAGTTCTTCATCTGTATCTTTGCATCTATCAGATTTTAAACAGGGCAAGTTGTTGAAGCCTATCTTTATTTTTGCCTGGCAAGTTGCCTTATAAAACCCTCTGTACATTAATGTATCATTTAACCTTCAGACTTCAACATTTTGGAAAGTTCAGCTGCATCTGAAGACTGTATGAGGCAAAAATACCCATGCTCCTTACCATGTTAATACAAGCAATATAGTCATTCAGTTGAAGCTCTACACATCCATGTTTTGAAGATGAGCTGGGAGATTTGGCAGGAATGGTGGCTACTTGCAACGAAAATGCATCTCTTGACATCACTGGAAAATGTATTTTAGACAAATGATGAGTCCAAAAAAGAAGTCAACTCTCAGGAGTGCGATGGGAACTTGTCAGATTCTGGCTATTGGCTTTTGAGTAATGAAGATCCTCTATTCAGCTGTGGCTGCTGTGGGATGAGGGCGTTGTGACTGTGCCAGCTCTTTGCCCTTGGGGCTGGGCTGAAAAGCCCCTGGCAGACAGAGCCCCACCTTGCCTGAGGACATGGGGCACCCTTCCTGGTGCTGACACAAAGCTGACCCTAGGGAAGCAGAAGAGGAAAGCAAGCATAAAAATAGAGCTGAATAGAAAAAAAGAGAGAAAGATATGTCCAAGCTGGGAAGAAGAGGTGAGAACAGTCAAGGGAAACAATACACACTAGGCATAGGAAGCAGTACAAGACTCCCTGTCATATGGTCCCATGCAGAACTGGGTGTATGATAATGGGTAGAAGGGTGTGTATTTCTGTATCCTGTGGATATAAGCACTTGTTTTTTCAGTCTTAGTTTTACAAACTTATTTTTTTCATTCCAGGCTTTTTTTTTTTTTTGCCTGACCAGACCCTTAGGTAGCTCAATTCCCATTTCTCCTGTCCCGTGTTGTCCTGAGCACCTTTCTACCCAAAGGCAGCTCCCTGTTTTCCCCATCTCCTAGATCCCCGTCTTCACAGTTTGCACTCCACTTCCTTTCCACAGCAACCAATAGTATATGTTAACAATTCAGGGCTGTATTGTTTTATTAGGTACTAAGAAGTGCAGTGAAACATGCAGAATGACTGATTTGCACAGTGTGATAGGAATCATGTCTACTGTCATTTCATTAACCATGAACACCGCATGAAGATCTCTCAGCAAAAAATAGCATCTGACCCTTCTCATTTCAATGGCCATTCCAGGGTTGTGTTTTGATGAAAATCTGGGTTTTGATAAAAATCAAGATTTTATCAAACTACGTAAACAAATACTCTCTTGACCTAGGTGAGATGAAGGAAGAATAAACATTCTTTTATGCTTTAAGAGAGAAAACTAGTTTTGCCTCCAGAGATTTTTCTTCAGAAAGAGGCTGAAAGGATGCCAGATATTAAGAAAAAAGTTGTGAATTACAATATTGAAGTAACTTTATCTGCGGTGAACGTTACTAGGCCAGTCGTAAAGCAACATGAATTTGAATTTATTAGTCTCCTTGCTATCATTATCAAAGCTGCTTTTTAAGATCGTGGCTTAAGAACTGAGATCACTGAAAAATCATCTACAATGTCATAAGAAATTTTTTATTACTGAACTAGGGGTGTTGATGCTACTGCATTAGAGATGGCATGTAGAGAAATTTTACTTGGTGCTTTTGGAACTCTTAATGGTTTAGCATCTAATTCCTAATGTATGAAATTATTCTTCTCTTTATTTCTTTCCAATACTTGTATTCTTTTATTCCTTTGCATGCAGTCATTTTAAGGGACAAATACTGCTAACATAACCATGGAGGGTAAAGATAAACCAGTTGCTACTGGTTACCCAGTTCCCAAATCCAGACTATTGTATCTTCTTTAGTATGATTTACTTCGTTTTCTGAATACAAACTCAATTTGTTGTGTTAATGTCTAGTTAATGAATGAAGATCTCTCCTTTTCTAAAAATATTGTATTTAACCAGATGCGTTTCAGGATTTAATGGGCCAGGATTTATTTTGACCTATCACTTACTAAGCTAGTTGTGATTGTGTGAAATATGAGGTGTACATTTCAAAAAAGAAGCTCTACATAGTGATCTGGTGCCAAGGAGTAACTTGAATCCTTTAAAATATTGGAGAGCATTCTGTTCAAGGTCTGCTCATAGTAAAATAATATTAAGAAAATTGTTATCGACAAAGTGATAGGGTTTTTTATTCAGAGTCTATTTGAAAAGAATATATTTTTTATTGAACTTTCAAAACTATATTTGCCAAAAAATTGTTTATACTGCCAGATGTCTTTGTCTTTGCTATTGTGGTAGATTTATATAGCTACCGTTATATTAGTGTTGAAAATTTTAATAAATTAAAAAAAGAGACTAATTAATTTTTTTATATTTATGAGAACTAAATAAACTTGTTCTTGCTGAAGTTACAGATAACTCCTTTCACCTCTATTTACCCTTGAAGGAAGTATTGCAGTTAATTATCTCTATTACATGCACACCAGCACACATTGTACCCATTTATTTACTGAAGTGATTCAATTATATGTATAAAGAAAAAGATACTTCTACTTGTATGCCAGCTGGTGGATGGGGTCCGCCGCTTGGGACCCAGAGAGCCACAGCCACCCCAAAGGATGTCTTGCTAGAAACAGCTCCTTGGGGAGTCAGGGCGCTCCTCAGCTGGCCAGAGGGGCTTCTCAGCATCGGGCAGAGCAGTGATTTTTCAGCCCAGTGATTTCAGCTTTCAGTGATTTCAGCGCAGTGCTCTTAGCTCATGCCCTTGTGAGTTAGCCCCTCTTTTATCCGGCCGTGGTGAGAGAGAGAGGTCTCGTATGGAATTTCCGCAGGTGGTACTTTATTGAGAGGGTACCAGCGAAAGGGATCCAGGGACGAGGAACCTCTGCCGACCAGAGGAAACTCAGGGGTTTTTATGGGACACCAGGGTGGGAGGAAAAGGGTACAGAATCAATCAATTGTAACAGATCTGCATAAAATCCCGAGGAGGCTTGTGGGTCTCCAGCCAGGTCACCGTAGCTAGGAGGTTTGCCTTTGTCTTAGGTGCTCTGGCTGAAGTTGCGAATTTCTTCCTTGACTCCTCAGCTTGGCTTCCTCCAGGGCAGAGCAGCCGGGGCTCCGCCCACCTCCACATACTTGTATCCAGAATTTAGAATGGCAGCTCTATCTTCTTCATGCAGCCCAGCAATCTCTATAGCGTCAGAATGCCAGCCCTTCTTGTTTTGAGTCCTTCCTGTGGCAAGGGTGCTGAAAGCTGTGTGCTGAGGAATTAAATGGACACATTGCATGAGTGAATTACTCACTACCAAGGGCACAAAGATTCCCTTGAAAGACTTCAGCATCTTGAAGTAAACTGCACTTCACCTTACATAGAGTAATGACATAAAAGCCAGCATGCAATGCTAATTACACAGTCTGAGTCACTGCAACTGCACAATCCTACCCACTTGTTTTCCCTCCCCATTCTTCCTGCTTGTGACTTGTTTGATGCCTGTAACAAGTACCTCTGGACAAGACTGTCTTCTCTGATTATTTCATTAACTAATGCAATATGGTTCAGTCTTCATTTGGGAGGCTAGTAAGCACTGGGATGCTACTGGTAAACTAAAAAGGGAACAGATGTTGGACTTTCCTTGTAAGAAATATGTTAAAAGAATATGCCACAGCCCAAATGACTGCATTAGACTTCAAAATGTGTGGTCTGAGTTAGGACCTGCTAAAGTAAACAGCTGGTAAACAGCTGCATTGGAAAGTAAGATTTGGCTAAGGTCAGGGATTAATAGACACCTGCAAACTTCTCTGGTATTTGTGTAGGCCTTTGCAGCTTGTATTTTATTTCCTCTAAAACATTAGAACTGTCCAGAATGAACTTGTTTTATCACTATGTCCTTCTTCTTGAACAGGTGTGAGAAACCAGCAGGAAAAGCACTTGTTTAATTTAAGGGTTAAGCAGGAATTATAACATGCCTTTCAGCTCAGGTGGTCTCTCATTCCTTTGGGAAGACAGCACAGCCTTGGCCTGGCTGCAGTGAACATGACTAAATCAATTTTCATGGTTGAGTTTAACAGAGGATGACTTTCTTAGGTATCACCTGTCAGAGGGGATAAGCAGGTCAGTCTAGAAGTCAAGACTGGAGAAAAGAATTTAGAAGGCTCTGGAAGGCCATTAGAAGACATTCACAGAAGAGGCAAAGAGCAGTCAAGTAAGGAACTGCTCAGACTTAGAAGCTTGAGAGATGCTACTGACCCTTAGGTTTGGGACCAGAAAGGTGCTTGATGGATATTCTTGGTGAGAAGAAGAGATGGAATAGTAAGGTGACTACTCAGTTCCTTTGTTCATCCAGAACTTTAAAGGTGATTCTTCATTCGGGAAATCTTGCAAAGGTTAAGATGACTGTAGTGCAGCTAGAGAAGATTGTATTAGTCACATTCAAAACTGCACTCCTGTATGCCCTCATTTTTGGTCTCTTTCTTGTTCTCTCCTCTGCAAATGTTTGCTTCTTTATATATACACAGGAGCCCAGACGGTCACGGCAGAAGAACTTGATGCCCAGCTCATACCTACTCATGCATAGCACTGGTTTAGGTTTTTGAATGAACCAGTGTGCTTAAACCTCCTGAGATCCTGGTTCTAGACATACTTGAGAACTCATTTCTGCAAGATCAACACACACACATAAACAAAACCACCTAGTCACTGACTAATAAGCAAAGAAGTAGTATTTTTTTTAGTCTTCTTTAATATGGTTTCCTCCCATATTCTCCAGCTGCTCCTTCAAAAATTTTCTTATGTTATTACCAAACTGCACATTTTAAGAAGTTATGAAAAAAAGCTGGCTGATTAAAAAGTCATGCAAAAGCTGGCTGATTAAAATAAAGTTACTCATCCAAATCATCACAACTTTCATGAATATCTGTCTCATAGCAGCCGGAAAAGTTATTTTGCTATAGTGGCATGTTCACTAAATCTATTTTAATTTCTGTTTATCAAGCCTCATTTCTCCAAGGATCAGTTGTCTTACAAAGGTATCCAATATTCTTTTGATTTTGTCAACCAATTCGTTTGAGGGAGGAGGTATGATATGAAAATTCTACTAATGAGCATCAACCTGTCCCTTTAAAATTCATATTTAATTTCTAAATTTTCACTGCACTGAATTGCACTCTTACTGATCAAAAAACCCTCACTTTTTTACTTGGTTTGCCACAGCAATTAATTCTCTCTAACACATTGTTATTTGACTTATGTTTTGCTATCTGACTTTCTTTTCCATCTATATATGATTATAAAAACCTGTCATGGTTCTGAAAGAAAGAATATTGCAATGTCGTTTTGAAATTAGATGTTCAAAGCTTCCATGCTTTTTGTTTGGGGTGAAATAGAGCCCAAAGATTTCTGTGCCATCCCTGACATGAATCATGGAAGATTCAATCCATTTTGGGGACTTTAGAAGATTTGGAATCCTCAGTAGCAACTTACATTTCTCTTTTCTGTAAGTATTTGCTATCAATGGAGTGGGTTAACATAAGATTTTCTTTTGACAGCTCCTGAATAAGTTCTTTGTGTCAGTAAACAGAGTTATTTTTAAAAAATTAAACCCATATAGTCAGCCTTGTATTTTGAGCAAAAATGCAATAATCTTTCCAGAGAAAGATGGCACAATGCTATCAAAATGGTATTAAACTTTGATACATGTAGTGTGTTCATGATCAGTGTTATCAAGCTTGGAGACAGTAGAAGCCATCACAACAAATTAAAATAATACCGTTTAGTTTGTTCTATAAATCTTTGATCAATATGCAAGAGGCTTATCTGCAAACAAATGTAGTCTTATTTTAGCATGGCGCTGGGATGGGCTGTTTGAAGTGAGTTGAGGTTACATCTTCAGTTACATTGTTCAACTTCCTTTTTAACTTTTCCAAAAATGAATTTCTTTCCATAATCCTAAATCGATTAATCATTTTGAGAATCTATGATGGAGTATTTTCAGCTGCAAAATAGCACTGTCTGTGTCTGATACGATCAGATAACTGCTATCCAGAGATAAAATAATCATCTCCGAGAAGCAGGCCTAGACAGAACAGACATCCTGATAGCAACAGGGGAATTATTTTCACTCCCAAATACTTTCCTTTACAGATTATTAGGAAAAGTAGTTGTCCTCTGGTATTCATGTGGAAACTAGAAATCCATTGTCATGGAGGGGATCTATCTTTTCTCTTAAAACAACACCTGCTACAAGTGCTCCAATTTTCAGTTTTGTAAACAAGTTAAGAAGAAGGTAAGAATTCTGCTGCTAGTGCAGACCTGCTTACATTTTGGGTCCTCAGCATCCAGATTACAAGACAAAGACAGAGAAACAGCTCTTCTAGATAATTTTGCCACTTCAATTAAATAAAAACCAAAACAAAACAGGGTGGGTGTTTTTTTGTTTGTTTTTTTTTTTTTTTTTTTTTTTTTTTTTTTTTTCTGTTGGGTCTCCCATACAATGGCAAACATTTTCATCAGTCCTTTTCCAGTTCCAGCAAACTGTGGGACACAGTGGAAGCGCTAGAATAGCACAGGTCTTTGTGCTCACAATGGCAGAGGCCACGAACAGCCATGCAAAATGTTTCAGCTGTGAAAGTTGAGTCAGGCTCAGCCACTCAGTCTTTGGCATGGAGATCATGGTGACTACATATGTGCCAGGAGATTTTCTATTACTGAGAGAGTTGTGAAGGAATATGTGGTTCTAACAAGGGTAAAACACTCTGTCAACTCAGAGCAGACAAAGGCACTGGTGTAAGAAGGAGCTTTTGAACTTGTGGCACCAATAATTTCTCACGTTATCAGTCATATGTACCCTCTGGCTACTTAAAGAAAAGAATACAAGAAGAAAACAAGGTCCAGCTTCTGTCCACTTAGTGGCAGACTTGTTATTACAAGATGTACTTGTTGTCTCTAGGGCACTCATTGACCATGGCTGTGAGCACAGACCATGGCAAATTGCAGGCATATTCCAATATACATAATACAAATCTGTTGGAAGAGACAAGCCAGTTAGCCATAATTTCCAGTAAAAAAATGTTACAGATTTGATAAAGATCCATCAAGTGTGAAATGGATAAAATCAGCCAGTTTTCTTCGCAGCAAAAACCACTATGATTGTTTTACACTGACTAGTTGGGTTTTTTTTTTTTAGTGGGTTTTTTTTGTTATTTTCTACTTCTTTTTGAAAGTAACAGTTTTGTATGGTAGTGTTTCCAGCTGTTTCATGGGATTTGTCATCAGAAATAGACCTTGATGCAGTTGTTTAAAACTGCAGTATGTTTAATCAACAAAACAGGGGTATGCTTAAAAGAGACAAAAGCAGAACTTCCATAGCAGGTAGTAGATTGTCTATTTCTGAAGCAAAAATTGCTCAGATTTTCTCATACAAATCAATGTAAAAGTATTTACTTTTTCCTCAAAATAACTTTTCAGGTTCATGGCCAGAACACAGACAAGCACAGAAGATATGCTAAGCACTGAGTTAAACAGTGTAGCCTTAAAAAACCAAAAAAAAAAAAAAAAAAAAAAAAAAACAAAAAACCAGGAGGGAGACTGAGACGGAAACACTTTTGGTCATTTAATTCTTTAGAGATATCACTGCCAATGTGTTATTACATAGTGCAACATAATAAAGACATTGTTACTCATTAAAATGGCTAAATCCCATTCAGATGAGGTGTGCCACAGAATGAAATTACTTCTGTTAGACTTCGTTACATTAAAATTTTTTAGAATTTCCTAGTCTCTTCTGCAAAAACTTCTTAGGCTTCTTTCTGTTGTTTTCCTTTTTTGTTGTTGTTGTTCCCGTTGGATTTTTTGTGTGCCTGTGCATGAAGTCAACATATGTTTGTATAACATTTAATAATTGCTGCCCATAAATGGAACAAGGAGGCTTAGAGTAAAAGCTGGGACTGCTTTTCTTCACTGAAACAAACTTACCAAGCATCAGACTAATTTAGTCATATCTCAGTTCACTCTTTCTCCCTATTATATTCTAACATGTAACTCATGAAAAAATTTTAGACAGTGAGTTTCTAGAGTGAAGGAAAAGTGGATGCTTTTCTCTATTTTAATGTTCCCAAGTGGAACCCCAAATATAAATAACCTGATGTTTAGAAGAAAATGATAGCCCATATCTCAGAACAACAAAATTAACAAAATTCTTCTGTCTAAAGATTGCAACCTAAACCTCTCCCATTCGAAACTTCCTGATCACCTTTTTACAGTGGCACTTGGGACCATTTTGCCTGCAATGTATTTTGCCTGTGACTTAGAGCTGGTTCTGGATTTACAGGTAGCAGACCAAACTACAGAGTGCCATGCCAATGGATGTGCTGTGAGTACATGGGAATTGCTGTTTCAGGGCCTGCTACAGGCACATGCAGGAAAAGGGGTAATTTGTGTGGGGAAGCTGAAACCTCAGAGCCTTGCTCCACTGTCTTAAGTGCCACAGTGTTGCTGAAGCCCCTGTGATAACACTGCCCCTCCTCTGCAAGACAAAGTGATCAGACAGCGCTTGGCTCTGCACTCCTAGTCTGTGTCCTGGACACAGCCGTGCTCTGCCCCACTGTGAGTTGGCAAAGTTTGGCTTTATCTTCCCTGTTCAGAGCTTTTATGATGGCTTTCTTTAATGTCACTCAGAATGTGTGTACAAGAGCACAGGGGATTTAGGAGGATCTATCTGCTCTCTCTTAACTAAGTTGAGGTAGAAAGAAGCACTAAATATCTGTCTTTAGGTGGCATCACTTCCACCTTCAGAAAACCTTGGGGTGTCTGAGTTACACAAAAAAAAGAGCAGTAAAAAGAATACTCAGTTATTAAGCAACAGCTCTCAAATTACTTTGGAATTAGAAAAAAAAAAAAGAATGAAAAAGCAAACAAAAGAAGAAAAAATCATTATTAAAACCCCCTTTGGAATGATAGTATTCAAAAATGAATGTGCTTCTTTTTGCTATCTTTTGTGATTTTAAACATCAGTCTTGCACTATATTTTTCTTATGGAGCAAGTTGCTGGGGTCAATGCAACATTTTTTTTTTTTTTTCATAAGGCATTTTTTAAAGGAAGTAGGTGTAGAAGGTGCATGAATGAAGTATACATGTGAGGTTTAGGAATTGTCAGCTAATACCTTTACAGCCTGGAAAAAATCATTCTGCAGAATAAGATTTCATGTTCTCAGGGAATCCAAGTCTTCAGATTACAAGTCAAAACTGAGACAAAACTTTTAATTTCTTTTTTGTTTCAAGATAAAGCATTGCTGTCTGTGTTTAGGGAACCACTTAGAAAGTGCTAATTGAGGGAGTAATAAAAAACACATTTCCTTTGAGTTCCTTTGACCAAAGTAGGCTCCAAAGGCATCTTAATTTCCTAGACTTCCTGTGCAAATTTTATTCACACAGGAAGTGCAATCACATGTTAAATTGCTTTTACCACTGAAAGATCTATATAGAGCAATTTTATTTCAGATTGTCTTTCTTTATTCCTTCTGTGAGATATTTAGTGAGTCCTTCTGGGGCACAGTCATCCAGGGGGTATTTCCAAATTATATCAATGCAGTGACATCAAAAGAGCTACTAATTTTCTGTTTCAGGGCATTTTTTCCTCTAACAGCAAAGGCCACATAAATGTATTTGTCATGGACTCTGAAACATTAGGATGCATGTAATCAAAGCATCACAGTAATTGTGATCTGAAATGATGTGACTTTTTTTTATTTAAAAAAATTGGCCAGATTGCTGTAGTCATAAGTGGAGGCTAAAAAGGAATTACAGTTTATCTCTCTACAATGTTATCAAAGATTGCAAAACCCCCACGTTCTGAAGATCATCCTTCAGTGAAGTGTTTGTAAAGAGATGGTCTCTACATTTGTACTGTGTGCTGATTTTCGCAAGATGCCACTTTGTTTTCTGCTGTGCAGCCTGGATAACATGAGTCACAGTAAAAAAAGATTAAATTAGTTGATCTACGTCTTTATGCACTGCGTGTCATGCCTTACTTCAAAACATTCAACATGCATCAATAAACAACATGCTACTATGTCTTTCAAAGTATAGTGTATGCACTTTGCATATGTTCCAGTTGAGACATTTTCTTTTCACTTTGGCAGGTACTTCAAAAATGAAGAGTATTCTATCCTCTTATTGAACCAGATGTTGCTATAACTTCTTATGGCTTCATAAAAAGCATTCAGGATTTCACTCTAAAGTCTTTAATTATTCTCTCTGAACCTACACTTATATAATCTTCATTTGTAATTAAAATTTATTTCTGTCTTAATTGTTAACTTGATTTTCTTAACCAGTGGTATCAATCCAAATGCCATTTTATGCACTCATAGCCACATGGTGCTAGAGCTATGCATACATACACGACTAAGGATGCATAACCACAAGTTACAAGGAGCTTAGGATGATTTTTTTTCTTCTTATAACTTCAAGACAACATTATGAAAATCTCTCTGTGAATCCGTTTCACATATTCTGATAATACATCTGGAATTGCTGGCTTCTAAGTTTCACTGAACACCATACTAATGTGACTTTGATGTAAATTCAGCAAAAAAGCAATTCGTGGTGAGAAGAAAAATATTCCTTGTAATTGGACTCCTATTTCCTCTGTGCCCTCAAAGACAGAGCGTGTCATTTTGAAAACAACTGCTTAGATTGAAGATAAATGAGGTAATCAGATTCATCCAAAAGTTTAATCATCTCAGTTCATCCACTCCTGATAGGATCACGTTTAGGATGGCTAACACCTGAACATGGAATATGTAGTTTCAACAGTGTGCTTCTGTTTCCTTAGTGACAGAGTTGATTAAAGAAGGGCTTAATGTCATGAAGTACTTTGACAGCCTGTCAAGTGTCTCATGATAATTGTAATAATTCAGGTGATGTAGAGCTGGGACAAGAGGTCCTTCTGAAAGAGCACAGGACTGTCAAACCTTCCTGCTGTTGTGCACAACTGCACAGCCATAGATGGACCTTCAACTTGTCCCTTGGCCTGTGGCAGTTTGGCACACATTTGCTTTTTTTACATTTGGAAGGATTATTTGTGTAGAGGCAGGTGGTACTAGAACATTGCTTTCCAAAATTCCCCTGATTATTTTACAATAACTGCAATACTACAGTCAGCCTGTATGTCAGCACAGGAATTTGAAATGAAAAAAAAAGGATCAGAAAGTAGCAAACTTTCTGAAATAGCCTTTATAAGACAATATATGGGTACAGCGGGAATGGAAACCCTTATCTTTTTTTTGTGCCACCCTGCTTTTGGTCACATTGGCACTTAGTAGGTAAAGACATTTATCTTACAATGAAGGACAGAAGATCACTGTCCCTGAGCCTGCAAGTGCAAGTTCAGCAGCCAGCCTGCCACTCCTAATCATGCTATTACATTCTGCCAGGTGGTAATTTTTGATTGGTAAAATACCAAGTGTTATTAGAGGATAAATGATGTTTTCTAAAATGTAGGAGAGGGCAGGTATTAAATTGGGAAATGTCTTAAATGAAGTAAATAAGAGGCCTCCCTTTCTAAAGAGGTAAATGGAGAATATGTGCCCCACCTTGATATGTTGGTACCTGCATATATCTGAATTTGGCTCTGTAATCTAGGACTTTGGACTTGTTTCCTCTTTGTTTCCTGCATTTCTTGTGATAAGGAAAATACATGGATAACTGTCGATGCACCCAATGGTCCACAGCTGCCTGAATGGGCCGTTGTCTTGAGTCACTTTCCGTCTCAACTGTTAATGGTTATTTCAGTAATGGTTATCTTCAATCTAAACAATTGTTTTCAAAATTACACGCTACGTCTTTGAGGGGACATAGAAAATAGTGGTTATTAATGCTCACCACTGTTGAGTAAAACACTGCTGGCACTAGCAGTTGGCATTCCAAAGCAAAGGACATGCACTTTTTTGGGCTGCCCAGCTTTGGTAAGCACTAATGAATGCTGTCGGAAGGAGCTATTTCCATTCTTTGCTCATCTTAGCACTTAAGGACCAGGATGAGTTTTTAAAATGTAAGTTTTTCAGCTGTTCTTCACAGATTCAGATCTGAGAGAGTATGATCTCCTACTCACTATACCTCCAGGGAGCTAGTTATATTTGCTACAATAATGTCTGCGTGTATTGGTGGTTTAGCATAAATGTGAAGGGTTTTTTCTCCCTAAGGAAGTTCTTGGATTGACAGCTTGGCTGACGAATAGGAGTGTTGTCTACGCTTCTAGAGACCCAGTCTCAAATCAAAAGTCCGAGATGACTCTCGCTTTTTCCTTTCCCTGCTGGCAAGGAGCTAACATCACCTCATAAGTCAGAAGTTTGGGCTGAGCCCCCTGGGGCCCGGCCTGACCAGGTCTTGGGGGAGCCCTGCCTGTGGGAGAGTGGCTGGGGCCAGCAGTGTCCCCTCTGTCCCCCGGCAGTGTCCCCTCTGTCCCCTGGCTGTGTCCCCTCTGTCCCCCGGCAGTGTCCCCTCTGTCCCCTCCCGGCTCCCCCGATGGGGAGAGGAGGAGGAGGATTTCAGATCAGCAGTCTGGCCCTGCGCCAGGGGCTGCAGCAGCTGTGCTCTGGGCTTGGCTGCCAGAGCCTCTGGTCTGAGGGAGGAGAGACTTTTGAGAACTTTTCTCCAGAGCTCCAGGGAGCTGATCCAAGTTTGAGTTGCATTAGATCTGACCAAAGATGGAGGAGGGTCATCCATCAGTGTTCCTGAGCAGCTCCTTCTCCCCCTTCCTCCCACCAATCACCACCTGCAGCCTTGAAGTTTCAAGAATCAGCTGGAGAGGAGGAAAAAAGACTCTGGGCAAAGACATTAATCCTTTTCCCTCCTCCATGGAAGACAGAGTGATTTGAAATGTAGAGAGACAGCATTGAGACAAAGTCAGTGAAAGAACTAAGGAAGACTATTGGAAGATGGGATGGAGGAAGTGGACATTTTTAACCGGACTTCTCTGGATGTGAATTATGGGGAAATGGACTGTTTTTGTAATACCCTAATGCTGCTTGGGGGAATGCAAGTTCTAGCCAAAGGGTTGTGTATATTGATATACATGGGTTTTAATTGAGAATTTTGAATAGAATATGTCCCTAGCTCCTGGGAAAGAATAAGGAGATTTCAGCCTTTGAGATGAAGATGCTGCTAGAGAGAAGGTGATTTTGACCCTTGTTTTGTACTAGAAAATCATTCTTAAAATGGTACCCCAAACATGTGGAGACCCATAAGCAGCTTGGGAAAGTGTTATTTGGGTGCAACTGCGCAGAATCTGCAAAATTCAGGATGGTTGCAGATTTGTGATATTGAGACCCACCAGACCTTTCCTTGTGGCATGTCCCCATGAACTCCAGAGAGGCTTCTCTCCCAAAGTGATGCAGGATTGTGTTTAAATGGTGGCAACTGACTGAAAATCATAGTTTTCTCTCTGTGTTGAGTGGGAAAGTGAGCAGTTGGGGGGGGGGTGAGGGGGCGAATGGTGGGTTTTTTTCCTCTTCTTTCCCCTCCTTTCTTTCCTTAGTGTATGTTAATTAAACCTATCTGTTTACTTTTAAGTTGAGCCTGTTTCGCCTTTTTCTCCCAAAAATCCTATCTCTCAGTTGGTAAACAAATTTCAGCAAATGAAAAACCACCACATAAATGGTGCATTGGCTGAGAAATTCAAACCAAAGCCACAATACTGTGCTCCTGAAATAAAGACATGGCAGTGCTCTGTGGCTGGGGAGAGCCCATGAGCCATGTGAAATAGCCCTGAGATGACAGAGGTATCAGCCTCCTGCAATGACAGAGTGAATGTGCCAGAACTGAGACTGCTCTTTGTGGTTGGATGGCATATAGAGGAGTAATCTGAAAGTTTTGTGAATCACAGAAGCTGTACTGTGAGCATGATTTTGAAGCTGTGTTGCTGCAGCATTTTGTTCTTTTGCAATGCTTGTGTGTGGCCTATGCTGTCTGTCCCCTGTTTACATCAGAGCATGACCGGTGACTCAGCTCTGGAAAATCTACTTTTAGAGAAAAACTGAGAGAGCTTTACCAGCAAATTCTTCACAAATTAAAAAGTTTTGGATTTTTTTTTCAAGTAGCCCTGTTCTATACAGACAAGGGAAAAGATCTTGAAGATATATGACATGAACCACTGCCTTATTCAATCTTAAAAATGCTTCCAGGGAAACCTGAAGTAAAAAGAGCAGGTGTCTATTTCATTAAAGAAACAAATATGTTAGAAAACCCTTCCAGTTATTTTGACACATTTCTCTATATGCAACCACTAAAAATCTTCTTCAAATACAAAAATGCAAACAGAACTTTGACAAGCATCAGAAAAAATAATGCAAATGAACAGAGCTTCCTTTAGTCACTGAAGAGTCCTCAAGAAACCACTTTTTTTTTTCTGGCTTCTGCTACAGTCTGATTTTGCTTCCTAACAATTCTTTCTTTTTCCTCAGACTGAAGTTGTTTATGAAAATACTGCAATATTGAAGAAGAGTACTGTTGAGAATTTGCAACATTTTATTTGGAAAGAACTTTTGAAAAGGCAGGAATAAAAGAAAAAAACAATACCAAATATAGGTATTAATTTCATGAGGAACCTTTGCCCTGAAGCTCTGCTTCTTCTATATTCAGAGATAAAGGAAACTGGCCAGAAGTACAGTTTGAAATTTTTGGTAACACCATGGCTAAAAACATGAAATTTTCAGCTTTGCCTTCAAAAGTTTGCTCTGCTTCTCCCCAGTAATTATAACATTTCAGAGGAGAGAAACAAACAGTGTTAAAAATAGAGTGAAAATCTCAGTGGGGGAAAAAAAGGATAATTTTATCACTTTTTCTTCAGGAGTTCTGCTGTACTTTCATCAAGTTCTTTGTAATATCAGCCAACATTCTGACTTCATTTTTAGACTGGACTTAAAAAACCTACAGAGTATAAGGCAAAACTGAATATGTAATAAATGAGATTCTGTTTCCTGTTCCTTCAGCATTGCTGTGGGTGGCTATGTATGCACTTTGGTTCACGTTTTTCTTTTCTGTGAATTGTTCCTCCCAGCAACACTTAGGGTGGCAGCAAGAAGTGCAGTGCTACTGGTGGGATGTGAATTAAATTGCTTCTTGAGGTGCCTCCTAGTCCTGTTTTCCTGGATTTGTATGATTTTTATGGTTCTTTGCCTCCTAGGATGGTGGCCAGGATAAATTAGGCTTGTCCGTTACCTTTTTTCAGGCAGACAGTACTGAAGAAAAGTCTCTCTGTCCCAACTGATGTTGCAGATGAAACAGAGCACCACCCCAGACAGCTTGTGCTAAGTCTCCTGCTACTGAATCAGTCTTGCTTCTGGCAAAATTGAAGGTTTGTTTAGCTACATCACACAATACAGATGATGGCTTGCTGGACAGAGTCTTCTTGGCAAATTGTTCCACCCAAGTAGGTCAGCAAATCAAACTGCTGCAGTGTGTCCAGAAAAAAAGCAAGTCTTGGCTGTCTCCTGATATGGGAGCAGACAGTCAGGAAGCCCCTTTCTGTTCATTAGCTCCTATTGCTTTGCTTATCTCTGGGATGTGCTTTAAACTTCTAACTATTTCTCATTAAGCAGCACTGCTTGACAGAGGTTTATCTGTAACCTCTTATATGTTTTCTTTCTCAGTATAAATGCTAGGAGTTAAGTTTTATAACTATGTTTTCTTGCATCAGGCATAGTCTACTTCTGCCATCAGTCACATCCATTTACTTTTCTAAAGCTGCCTCCCCTATGAACTTTCACAGAGATGTATCTTCATCTCTTTCATTATTCTTTTTTTTTAATTTAAGCCTTATTAAAGGTGTTAACAACAGAATGTTATAATTCAGGTGCAGATTGCTATGGGAGAAACAGAAGTCAAACACACTTTTATTATATTTTTTCTGCTACTCTGAGCCATTAGAAGCACAGCATAGGATAACAACAAACTTAACTGAGTATCACGTGGCAGCTACTTCCCCTTTTTTTTCCATGCTTACATAGGTTTACTCATGATAGACTTATCTCTAGGTGGGAATTTTTTGTCCAAGTAGCACACAATGGCCAAGATGGTTCAACAACAGTAAGATGGAACAGTCATCCAGTCTGTGGCTGAGGTGAAGGTAGGTGCCCTTATAAAGTGGAAATTAGCTTCACCCACACCGCACCTAAGGGCTGGGGCTGTGAGTAAGCAGAATGTGGAATGCCTGCTGAAGTGACATTTCCAGCCCTCTGTGTTAAGGTAGAGGGTCACTCACTGACAACTTTGTGGCCAAGATTTTGGTCTACAGTGGGTCTGTAGACTCTCTGCTGGTGTTGCCCCTGATATTTGAAACACTGCAAATGGATAATTGAGGATTTGTGGCTCCTCTCTTGGCTAACTTCTCCTGTCTTCCGTGTGAATTTTGCAAGAATCAAGGGTTCACACTGCCTGTCAGGTGACTTCTGTTTTCCTTCTCCAATATTAAAAGGTGTTATGATGCTCAGAAAAACACAGAAGTTTTGTGCAGAATAGAAACATCAGGTCATCATAAAACGTGCACATTAACCTTCTCATTGCAAACATGAGGAAGATTTGTTTAAAATCTTCCATAGCTACTCTTCCAGGCTTACAGTAGGAGAGTTAATACCTTGCTGAAGAGATTAGCAGCTAACTTCTAACCAGGCATATTTTGCTGCCAGGGAAGGCAGATGTGTGGATGTCTGGCTCTGAGCCCATCTCCTGTAGCAGGCAATTACTGGTCAGTGTTAAGTCTTTACTGCCTCTTATCTAAATAACACATGGTTACATTTTTTTGTAGTTGATTTGTTTCCAGTCCATCCATGGCTGCAGAATGTTTAAGAATAAAAGTGCACACACCACAGTGTGGTGTTTTTCTGCTACCTCTCCTGAGTGTTTGAAGCAAACAGTCACATTACTGCCATCACCCCAGAGCACCTCAGGAGCATTATGAATATGAGTCAGAGTCTTTCATTCTGCTATCCAACAGGATCAAATTTTTGCAACAACTAAGCAGAAAAACACCAACTGTGCCTGTTCAGTTGGACTGCTCAGAGTGTCAGGAAGGCAGAGCCAAGGTTTCACTCTGACCTTACACAACTGCTTTTGTGGGGAATACAAGTGAAAACCAGGCTTTTGTATTCAGATTATGCATTTATTTTCAGATCCATTAAACCAGGCTGTAGTGATTCAAGGGTTTAAATGTTATTCTTTTCTTCTCTTGGCAAACAGTCCTGTTGTATCTAATTAGTTAATTATGTGCACAGTCTGACTGGTACTCAAGTGTGTGTTGTTGTTGGGACAATGACACTGCTAATAAGCAACAAAATATTAATTTAACTGGAAAGGTTTGAAGTGAGAGGGCTGGGACATAACCTGTTAGAGCCATGAAGTGGTAAAATGATAGCTTTGCTGATGGGACTAAATGAGCAGCATTACACTAATTCCTTTTCATTATGAGCTTTTAAACCAGATTTTAAATTGATGACCACAACTAAGTTAATGCAAACAGCTCAAGCTTGAATGCACAGCATTTCCAGACCTGAATTTTTTCAGTATCTGTGAAGTTCTTTTGTTTTAGGTCAGCTTCACTGTTTCTATTGTCAACAGTTTATTCCTCAGCCTGACTGGACTAAATAAGTTCAGGTCTAAATTAAATGGTGTCACTCTTATTGTTTGAGACAAGCTAACCTAGAGATTACTACAGTGAGAAAGTAAAATAATTTTCTTACATGTGATAATTCACTGACATTATGTTTCACATTGTTAGGGAAAGATCACTGATAAAAATGGGAATTCAAAAAGCCAATATTCTTTTTTGGAAACTGACTTTCCACAAAAACACTTCACTGTTGGCAAGATATTTTTTGCTGAAAGATTTCTGTTTTATAATTTAAATTTAAAAAGCCAAAGGAACAAAGACAGGTTTCAACATATAAAACCTGAGCAAAATTTTTCATTCTCTGTAGCTTCAATGAAATAAAGAACTTCGAGAAATGATGACTGGATTAAAACATTCAGACAGGATATTATTGACAGGCCCTCCCGCTTCCATCATTTAATGGATGCCTTGTCTAGCCCTGCTTTTGAGGAGCTTTTAAAACAAATTGAAGGGGAAAAGAATAAAAAAAAGAAGGAATATCTGTATTCCTCCCAGGAACATAGTTGTTATGTACTATAATTTGAAACCCTTTTCTTTATTTTCTATTTTATGTATATCTTTGCCTCCTATTTTCTCATTCTGCAGAGAAAAAGCTGAATAAGTCACAGGCACCAGAGATTTTGGACAAAAGCTTTCCTAAAACACATACTTGCTATAAGTAGGACACTAAAGTCTGTCTGTGGGAGATACACCTTCTCTCCACAAAATGTAAAACTCTAAAGTTGTGTAATGTAAAACTCTAAAAGTGGTGTAAAAGTGGTGTTTTGGAGAGCAGAAAAAAAGGTAAAGAACCAAAATACTTACAGTGATTTTGCTTGAGTATACCTTTTAGAGATCACTCCCTGGGAAAACTACCATCTGTACAATCTGCCAAGAGCTGATAACCTCTCCTTACCCATCCTAAGTATATTTCTATATAGTAATTTTGTATTGAGATTGATAGGATTATTTTCACCTTCAGTAGCATGAATCTCAATCAATGATGTAGAGAGCTCTCTGCTCTCCAACCTGCCAGCAGCAGGGGGGAAGTTTAGATTTTGTCTAGATATTGCCTCCATTATGTTTCATTCACAGTGTTAGACACCTTTGAATGTAAAATATGGTTCAGAGAGTTGATAAATGAGTACTCTGGGAAGGCTTGTTTGGCAAGGTGAACAATGGAGTAGCAATTGTCTCAAAAGTTTTCCCTGGCTGACAATTTGCTTTAATGTTGTTTTCTGGAGACACTTCTTGGAGAATCAAGAAAGTGCCAAATAAGACCAATTTTTTTTTTTTTTTTCAGAATGAGAACTAGCCTGCCTGAAGCAATTCTTAGCATCAAGGCAGCAAACAGCTAATTAATTTGTACAGAAACATTGTTCGGTGAATCCAAGTGAAGGTGCTTACTATACATAGCCAGGGTAGTCAACTCATACTCACTGTGCTTGGCTTGTTCATAACCACTACCATACACTCATCTTTAAAAATTGAGGAATTCATCATAGCAGCAGAGATGTCTCACCAGGTTTTGCCATGATCACAGGATTTTCTGTTTTTTGTAGTTGGTGTTCCTCTTTGGCATTGGCCAGTAGGAACAGGGGAGTAAATACAACAGAGCCCTGGATTCTGGTTAGTCCAGAGAAAAACAAGAATGAGGAGTGCAAGGTCTGAAGGTATAGGAGTCATGGCCTTCTCCATTTGAAGGAGACTGATTTTGTTCATAAAGGCTATTCCAACTGCAGTACAGTTGCCCTTGATGCACAAGCCCAGACCCTGGCTGTCAGAGAGCAGTGTTGGAGCTTCTGACCTGAAATTCGTTTCAGAATTAGGTGCTTGAAAATGAGACATTGTGTGAGAGTGGTACAGATAAAGAGATGGGAGTAGAAAATGGGTTGGGTGGAATCAGGGGAGTAAGAAACCTTGTTAGATCTTGTCCCTGAGCTGCACTTATGAAGCTGTTTCTTGGTTAAGGCTCATGAAAGACACCCTACAATAAAGATATCTTAATATTTAGATATCTTTCTGCATAAGTAATAGTGAGGCAGCACTTTGAAAGATACACACTGTTTTGCTTAAAATTAGAAAGTGGTGATTAGAGGCTTGGGATTAGATGCTTCATGCTTTTGTAAATTTCTATGCAGTCGTTTACCCTGTAGCCAGGGTGTTGAGTGGGAAGGAAAGTGTACACAAATTAGGTGTAAGACACTTGGTGCAGTAAACTGGAAGCCTACATCCTGTTTTTTAAAGTGTCTAGGCATTTGGGAACTTACATCTAGACATTTCAACATTTCTGAAGATTTTATACTCTGTCTGCCAGTAGTATGGTTTGTGAACCTATTTAGTTAGATTAATTACAAATTCCTTGTATGACTATTTATATATCTTTTTTTCCCTCACTTTCTTCTCTACCCACCCTCCCATTAAAAACAGTGTAGTAGAGTTGATGAAATCAACTTTGGTTGCAGTGGAAATGATATTTAAGCTGAGGAAATAAATTAAGTTAGTCATTGTCAGATGTTTTGATACGGCTTTCAATGCTGAATGACTAGAGAAAAATAAACACAATTGCTTCATTTTAATGGCTATCCTTTGTTTAACCTCACCTAAATCTGCAGCACCAGTGTTTGGGGACTGCTCTTTCATTAGATTTGATTCGTCATGAATTCAATAACAGTAAAATATATTTTAAAGAAAGTGCTAAACTCTGATCATGACTAGCTTGACTGACACTAATGAATACCATTCATAAATGGAATTCATGGTTCTGCCTGGCCTGATACTAAACTAAGAACATTAGGCAAAAACCTGTTAGAATGTTAACATATATTGAAAACCTACTAGGTTGAACCTCTTGTGTACATACAAATACATCCACTTTACATCACCATCATCTGTAGCTACTGCTCCATTTGCCAAGGTAATTGGTTAATTTATACCTAGTTAGTGCAGCTTCAAGCCATAATTTTTGCAAGGTATTGTAGCTACTATATAAGAATGACAGGAAGTGGGATCAATTTGCCTGGAAGACACTGCTGTGCTTGGAACATGCTGTACTTAGTGTTCTCCTCTGAGTAACTAGTTATCAGCTCTTTTGTGAAAAATTTTTTTAAGGCTCTAGATGACTAACCCTTCTTCACAGCCAGGAAATGCATCAGAAGGACCCTCCATCCATTATTTCACATTGTTTCTGAATAGATTCATATTCAATTTCCAAAGAATGGAAATTGGGTGACTCTAGAGTCAAGTGAGGAAAGCTGGTAGTGATTCATGAAGCTGATAAAATTCAGATTTCCCCAGTCTGGAAAGAAATTCAGCTGACTCATGAGTCAAAGGCAGTTGTGTCCAAAATCCAAAAATGGATTTAATGCTTATGGGGAAAAAGTACACCTTCAGCTCTAGAGGCTGTGTAATCAGTGCAAATTCCCTTGCATGAGAGAAGTAGAATTCTGCCTTCCATCTGTCTGCACTTTTCTCACTGGGATATCTAGACAATGAAGGTGAACATGAGAGTAATATCAAATATATTCACCCATTCTGTTAATGACTTGGTTGCTAACATAAAAGACCTCCCCGTTACTTCTTCAGGGTTCCATTATGGTCTGCTAGAGAAAATATACTGCTGACAAGACTTTATTTGAAACTACATTTTCAATGTACCAGAATGTCTCAACCCAGTCTTGCAGACCATTATTCCTCAGTCAGGATTCTCACGAGTGCGTCTGGTTTTGTAGCTTTTATTCTAAATCTGTGTGGCTGCAGATGCAGTGGGTTGTAGTAACCAAGCAGAGCATGAATCATGGTGGCAAGGCTCTGGTCCAAGAGGAAATGACACAGAGTTTTTGGCTTAAAGATGGAGGGAGGCATTTCTTGCCACTGTTCCTATTGATGTACTCCTATGCAGTAGTTGGCCTGACATACACATGTTCCCCATTGGCTCATTAATGAGAAAAAGAGCAAGTTCTACTTCCTGGCTAGCTCCCTGACATTTCTTCTCTTCATGCCAGCACCAGTTCTGGCCTGTTTGAGCCCAGCTTCATGTGGCAGCTTGGTGTGTACATGAGGTTGGTGCAGTACTGGGGTGATGATTTTGGCTAAGAACCATGATTCTGATGCTGCCCTAATCTAATATTTAGTTTTTGGTAGAGTCCATCATGTCATGAAGTGCCCAATTAATCAGAATCACAGAACGGCCTGGGTTGAAGGGACCTTAAAGATCATCTGGCTCCAACTCCTCCTACCATGGGCAGGGATGACTTCCGCTAGCCCAGGTTGCTCCAAGTCCTGTCCAGCCTGGCCTTGAACACTTCCAGGGATGGGGCAGCCACAGTTTCTCTGGGCGACCTGTGCCAGGGCCTCACTATCCTTACAGAAAATACATTCTTCCTAATATCTGGTTGGAACCTGCTCTTTCAGTTTAAAGTCTTTTTCCTTGTCCTGTCACCCCATGTCCTTGCAAATAGTCTCTCTCTGTCTTTCTTGTGAGCTCCCTTCAGGACTGGAAGGCCATAATTAGCCACCTCAAAGCTTTCTCTTCTCTAGGCTGAAGAATCCCAATTCTTTCAGCCTGTCCTCATAGAAGATGGTCCATCTCTCTGATCACCTTGGTAGCCTCCTCTGGATTAATTCTAACAGCTCCATGTCCTTTCTGTGCTTGGGATATTTTATTGTAACTTACAGCAGTGAAGTCCTTCAGTCTGCATAAACATGTATCACAAATAATGCATTTTTGTTTTCAGTGCACTCAAATTCTCAATTTTTTTTTCATTTTACTGTATATATGGATTGTTGAATTTGTACTGAGCTTCCCCACTGAGACTGTTTATTGTGGAGTTTTATGAACTAAACAGTTTGGGGAAAAAAGGAATTATGGGTGGTAATTTTACCTGGTTACAGCAGTTAAAAGAGTGATTTTGTGATTTTATATATTCTGATTCTGTATGTGTAATATCACAATGTGTTATGTCATAGCATAATGAGCTTTTGTCGTATAAATGTTACCTATGTAAATATTTTAGTGCAAATCTTCTGAAGAGTTTGGAAACACAGCTGACCTCAGGCAGAAATAAAAGTTATCCTTTGTAAAAAAAAGACAGCACTAGTATCTTCTGCTGTAATAAAACTGGATTACTGCCACTGCTGGGAAGTTCAAGCCAGGCTAAAAATGCTATGAGGAAAAGAGATAGTTACCATGCTACCCTATGGTTTGATGCACTTTTTCCCATTCACTTCCCACAGAGTACAGCTCCTGGATGGCATAAAACAGGAAAGAATGAAACAGAGATGGCTTGGGTTACATTCCCATTTACCACCCTTTTGTCACATACACAGACAAGAGAGACACAGAGAAGTGGTGCTTGGGACCATATATATACAGTTGTGGATAGGAAGGCAATGCTGTGAAACAGCTTTTCTTTTGGCAACATAAAGCAGTGTATTCAACAGAGACTTGTGGAGTAGTTTAGGGACTACATCACTAATGTCCAGTTGTTGACACTGTTATAATGTGGTGGAGAATGGTAATTTGTTTCTTATAGCATAATAATATCTCCTATGAAGGCAGGCTGGGAGAATTGGGGCTGTTCAGCTGCAGAACTTCCTTCTAGGGCTCTAGGAAGAACTTAAGAGTCCCTTCTAGCCCATGAAATGGATGTATATGAAGACTGGAGGTTTAGATTAGTTATTGGGAAGTAAATCCTTACCATAAGGATGTTCAGGCACTGGAACAGGTTACCCAGACTGATCATGAACTCTCCATCTCTGGAAGTGCTCAAACCCAGGTTGGGTGGAATTCTGAGTAACCTCTTCTAGTGGAACATGTCTCTGCCAGTAAAGATGATCTTTAAGGTCCCTTCAACCCAAACCATTCTGTAACTATATCATTTTTTCTCTGCTGGAAAGAGCCTGCATACAGCTCACCAGGTCAAAAAATGGTAGATATATGTACCACCCACTTCTTATTTGCGCAATAATTTGACAGCAGGTCTCTAAACAGAAGGTCAACCTCCAAAGCTATCTGCCACTACCTTTGATCCTGTTAATCACGTTGCAGATAAAATACAGCATTTAATTTCCTGTACAAATGGTTGTACTGAAGAACTGCAGGCACCCTCACTGTGTGGGTCCTTATTTGTGGATCACCAGTGGCTTCAAATCAATGCAAACCAAATAATCTAAGAAGGAAAAATGCTTGACATGTTATTTAAAGACCCAGAGAGCAACTACTGTCAGTGTTCATTATGGATGGCCCAGTCATAATTCCACATGACAGCCACAATTCCAGTAAATATGATGGAACACTAAGAAAGTAAATTTGGCTGAACAGGAGACTCTGTTCTAGTAGGGAGGCAACAGAAGTAAGAAAGAGGAACTATGGATGTTTGTGGACTAGTGCTGTTGTGATAGCTTGAAGGAAAAGAGAGCAGGAAAAGAGAAATTGTAGGGGAAAAGAGAGACTTAGTAAATGAGAGAATTAAAGGATTCAAAGCCTAGGCTGGCCAGGGACTTAGCTGAAGACTTTGCTGAAGAAACATAGAGAAAGAAACTGCAAAAGGAATATGATGGAGAGAACAGGTATCTTTTGAAAATTTAGTTAAACTCAGAAGGCAGAGTAACCCTGACAAACCCTAAAAATGAAACTTAAAGTGCATCAGAGAACAGTCTGTAGTGGTTTTCTACTAAGAGCTGTGCAGGTTACCTTCTAGCACACCATTAACTTCACATCAAGCTTTTCCAGATTTTCCTACCAAGCTTTGCATACAAAGAATGTTCTCTTTGCTTTAAACCACACGTTCCCTAAACTACAATTGGTTTGTGTCCTTATGTTAAAACTTGAATGGCTTTTCTTTCAAGCTGAGCAGCATCAGTGAGGTTGTTTGAACTCTGTTCCCAAAGACTGCCAATGGGAATAGAAGTATTATTTATCTGTCACTTTTCTTTGCCAGATGATACTTCTTCGTATGATTTTTGGGGGTTTATTTGCTCTTGGAAACAGCACCAGGCATCATTGACTTGCAGCCCCTGGGAAAGAGCCATGCCAGAGCCCGAGTGTTTATGCCTAAACAATCCTTTAAAATGAGTCTGCAGTAGGAGCAGGTGAGAGCCTTGGGTGAAAAATCTGGATCCACACGGGAATGTATTTCAACCTGCTGACTGGTGACCAGGTATTGCCCATCTTTGGTCAACTATGTAAGAGTGACCGTAGAGTACAGTAAATGACCCATAGTAATTTAATGAGGTAAGAAGCACATTTTCACTATCACATTAAAAAGGGATACTACCCATTTTTGACCACACTCATGATGTGACCTTCTCCATTCTCAGCACGCCACTCTGAAAGAAATACCACAGGTTGTTTCATTGTTGCACAGCAAAGCTTGTTGAACTCAAGTTTTCATTACTTCCCAAATACCCGTAGGCAACAATTTATCTGAGCAAGCTTAGCACATACCAAGCGACCAAAATAATTTCTGAGCAAGGTACAACATTTTCTGAACACCTACACTGAAAGTGAAATTGTTTTAAGAATAAAAAACAGATACCCAACCCTCACAAACCAGCTCCTCTGTTCATGGCTGACATTTTTTAATCTATGCTCACTTTTTATTGTCTTCACTGTTATCCTTTCCAGCATATAGATGTGTATTTTGCTTGCTAAACAGCAGTCTCCAGTCTAAATGCTTACATGCATTTAATAGTGCTTCATTGCTGTAGGTATTCATGTTGTTGTCCACATCTTAGCTTTGTTAATCCTTGAAAAGTTACTGTAAAATAGATATCCCTTTGCACTATTGAAATTTAAAATGACTTCACAATTGTTTTCAAATGCTTGTGAAGAAAAGAATAATGGAAGATTGCTTGCCTGCCCTTTTCCAAAACTTTCTGTGAAGAGACTTAGCTCAGGGCAAATTTATCAGTTGAATCTTGAAAATGGATGTCAAATGAAGAAGTTGACATGAACTGCACAGTCTGACTGTCTGTAATTTCATATATTTTCTCAATGTGTAGGGTGTCTTGTTCTCCTTTCTCCCTAACCCCAAATGACAGGTCTGCTACACATATTTATGCTAAGTGCATTAAAGTATTTAGACAACCCCTTACTGATTTTTAAGATGTAGCCATTTCATAGTCCTTGAAAGCAGGTGCTGTTCGTGGTTTGAGCTCTGTTTCTCTGTCTCTCTGCTGTTAACTTCTCCATCTCTGCTACTGATTAACAATGAAGGGTTTGACACCAGGGCAGTGTCACAGCTGCACTACCACAGAGACTGCTTTCATACTCCCCTGTGTCTCCCTCTGGGCTCTGAGAAGAAGGGAGGGAGACGTTTATATAGTCATTAAGCCAATATTTACTTTCAGTTATTTTGCAATCTACTCACTTACAGACTTTACTGCAGATAACGCTCTGCGCCATCTGTTTTTCATTCTATTCTCACAACACTCTGGTGTTTCTTCCTGGTACAAAGGGGCCAGTGACTGAAACAGGAGACCTGGAGAATTTGAGAAAGTGCTGCCAGCACCCATTGCTGCTATCCATTTTCTTTGCTTGTGATATCCCTAAGTGATCAAGACTAGAGACTAGTGGATACAGATTATCCCACCACACCTGTATTGTTTCCTAACATCCCTGGATAGGAACTGGTAGAGAATACCCAGCAGTGTGCTACAAGGTTGTGCTTGGCCTGGCAGGCACTCTCTGATGCAGAGGTCAGTGCTCTGAAAAGCACCTGCTTCAGCACTTCTTAAACCCATGGTTGCACTTGCACCTGCTGAAAAAATAGTAGGAAAGTCACCGGGTGGTGCGGGAGCAGGTTTATATTAGACAGGTGTTAATGTGACAGCTCCATATGTTATCTCTCTGCCCAGCAGATGAGATGCTTTGCAGCTGTCCTCCTCCACCTGAGGTGTGCAGATGGCCTGATGGCACTTCAAGGTGCTGTTGACAGCATTTGTCCTTTCCCAATCATTAAGACTGGAGCAAGGACACAGTTTGATCCACAGCACTGAGGGTCCTCTACTTCTGGATCAACTGAATTTCACTGTTTTGAGTTGCTGTCTTCAAAAGTAGTTAACCAGGAGTTAATTTTTCCCCTCCTGTTAAATTTATGAACAGTTCACTAGGAAAACATTGTCACAGCACCTACAACTTGGATTATACATATTAAGATTCTCTAACATTTAAAATTGACACATTGACTCTTCAGTCTTGTCATTTAACATTTCTGAAATGACAATAGATGGAAGTGAAAATAGGCATGAGTGAAAATAAATGTGTTCGCAACATTCCTACAGAAAAAAATTACTTGTAAGACAGCAATGAGGTAAATTACTGAAGCGGTAATTAGGACAGTGTATACAGTAAATGTGTAAGAGGTATATGGAAAATGTGGACTTTTGTTAGTAGGGAGATAATAGAATTAACCATTTTTCAACAACCTTCCTTGTTCAATAATTCTTTGCTTTCCATTTTGCATCAAGGACAATGAAACAGATGAAATGCACCATGTAGCAAAGATGCCAAGTCCTGAGGGTAGTTGAGGGAAGCCTTGAAGAATCTGCGGGTTTAACAGTGAAATTGACATGTTAAGTATTTTAGTTTGGTGCATTGTTAAGACCATTTCTGAGAGCTCACACAAATCAGCAAGCTAACAGGATTCCAGTAGAATTTCAAATGAGGGTATATTGTTTGGAAGGACATTTTATTTTTGGAAGGACATTATATTTATTATTGTACAAAAATCTAACCATTTCATCAAGACTTATGGAAAGTACACTCCTAAAGACACCCCAGGAGAAGTAGCTCATGGATTTGTCAGTATGTCATTTGGTATAATATCCTGATACAGCTGCTCTTAGTGCCGACTGTATTAACAGAAATTTTTTTTTAGCAGAGCAACACATACAATCATTTCCCTTCCCCACTGTTCTGGACACACATACATCACTGTTATGGAACCCAAGAAATGGAAAGGACTTGGAGAAATAAGTGCTGTTTCCCAGTTTTGGCTCATAGCCATTTCACTGCAGCATCATTGATGAGAACAGGCTTTAGAAGGAGAATATTAGAGACATTGAAGAATTAAGAGTTATGGTCATAGGACATTCCAAAAAAATTATTTCAACACCTTTTCCCCCCTGAGCTGTAGATGTAAAACCTGGTTTTGTTGTTAAAGCATCCCTCAAAATATGCTGAACTCAGTCAGAAATAGTGAGAAGACTATGTTCAGATCTGTTGGGGTATGTATCAATTTTTTCTAAAGGCCACAAAAAATAATGTGGAAATGGGTGTCTTCCAAGTTCTTGTTGAAACAAGAAAGGCAGATGCACACCACATTAAAACGAGAGTGAATTCTCTCATCTATATCCAAAAAAAATGTTGAATGGAAAAGTGCCTTAGAAAAAACACACAGATATCATGCAGCAGATTTTACAAGCTCTGAATCCTTCTGCAGGCTGCATAATTATTCTGTAGAGTAGCCAGCAATCATTTGGAAAAATGACATTTCTCCCTGTGAAGTTCATTCCTGGAAAAGATGTGATAAGAAAATTTGGACTTCTATTAGTTTTTTCTATTTTCTAAAAATAATTTTTCTATTATTTTATTATCTATCTTTTAGTTTAAAAATGGGAATCAGGGTTAAAATCTCACTGTGTGATGCTGTATGTAGTTAAAATTGCTGATAGGTACATGTGTCTTAGGTCAAATTCCAGTTATACTATATACGACTGAAAATAATATCCTTGACATTGATCAGGACTTGAACATGAGGGCCCAGAGACATCCTGGGCTGAAGGTGATGTTCCCTGGTAGAAACTTGCTAAACTTTTGAGTTGCCAGAATGAGAGATCTGCAGACTAAAGGGTAACACTAAGGTTTGTGTGATGATTTTTAGGCTTTGCAAGCAAGGCAACTGAGAAATGTGGGAACAAGGGAGAATAGAATTGGGATTGCAGCAGTGAGAAATGTGGAAGGTAAGAGAAAGGGACTGGTATGCAAGAATATCAGAGTCTCACAAAGTGGAACAGGAGAAGAAACATTGAGACCAAACAAGATTTCAAGAGGATGGCTGACTTTTCACAAAGATTTCTGACAACTAAAAGAAAACAGGGTGTAAGCTTCCAAGGAAAACCTTGAAAGTGATACATGCCTTGTGTGTAGGGTCTGCCTACCCAGTGCAGATGAGAAATTGATTAACCTGATCCTAAAGCACACACCTATCCCTGGTCAGATTGATTGCTTTCTATAGCCTTTCTACAGACAAGGACTTCACTGACTGACACAGGTATGTGCATACCGACCTCACAGACCTGCATTAATGATGGCTAAAACAGAGCCATGAACCCCACTTTAGTGGTTTAGGCCAAATTTGGGAGGAAACCTCCTAAGGGACCCTCCCTCCCCTCTCCCAACCGGTTCAGAAAGAAAGCCTCCTCAGAGAGAAGAGGAAAGAGCCCTGTTTATTAAACAGGCAAAGCACTCCCCAGTACGATAAATTGAACAATACCTGATGACAAGAACTCCATGCCGCTCTGGAGAGATGACAGATTTGGAAAAGAAGTCCCTCCTGTAGGTGGCTGCTCTGTCTCAGTCCCTCTGGCGCTGGGAAAAGTTGATGCACAGGGTCGACCTCGGTGGGTTCCAGGTGCAAGCCCCCAGGGTGCTCCCCCAGGTCCTCAGTCCAGAGAGATTTTAACAGTTCCAAGGGAAGGCGAAGAAAAGGGGAGAAGAAAAAAAAAAAAAAAAAAAAAAAAAAAAAAAAAAAAAAAAAAAAGTGAAGCTTCTCTCCCTCTGCTAGCTACACACTAACTAACTACCAAAAAAAGAAGGGGAAAAAAAAAAAAAAGAACTCTCTGTCCCGCACAGTGTGCTGCTGACTCCGGCTCTCAAGGCCAGCCAGCAGAGGAGGATTTCTGAAAACAAACTGCCTCTCCCTCTTCCCTCCTCCTAGACCCAACACCAAAGGCACAAAGGCAATATCCAACACAAACCAAATAGACGATTTGGGATACAAACATGATAACATTACCCTAGGACACTCGCTCTAGTTACCTCTTGTTATGTATGATATGATATAATTCGTGCTTAATGTGATATGTATGCTATGAAGTCATCATATGGTACAAGTATATGGTATAAAGTCATTCACGATTAAGAATTAAAAGTTTTCAGGAATTGTGCCACCTCTGCCAGTAACAGGGGAAGAGGCCTATTTGCAATAGAAAGAAGCATGGCACCAAGAGGAGATGAGACTTCCCGAGGAGATAAGCTCCACAAAAACCCGGTAATCAGCACCTGGTTGCTGATCTTATCTCCATCAAGAGCTTGCATACCAATAACAGGTTCTCATAAATCAAATCAAGCCCTCATTCCTTCCTGGAAAGTCTTTCAGCAGACTAGCAGCAGTGAGGAAAAGAAGCTACATGAATATGCAAGAAGAACAAGAGAGACAAAGAGAATGAGGCAACCCCTGTCCAGCTGAAAACCTGTATAAAACTGGACCCTCTGAAGACAGTAATTGTGAACAGAGAGGGGTTTGGTGCGATAGAGGCTGGATCCAAAGTTCACCCAGTACTGACCCCAGGCTTGGTGCTGATCTTTGCTTGTGGCTTTCTTGGACTATCATATTTCAATTTTTCAATAAATTTCTTTATTCATAAAATTGGCTAATCATTTATTACACCTCTTGTGTGTGTTATAAGATTCTGTTATAAAATAAACTTTTACAGGCATTTTCCAATCTCATTGTCATGCACACTGCAAAGAAGAAGAGGCAATATATGCAGATCAAATGGAATTTGCTCACTGAGAATACATTTAGTTCTTTACTGTCCATCTCCTCTGTACTGGAGTGGCCTCACCTTGAGTCCTGGGGGCAGTTTTCAGCACCACAATATAAAATAGGCATTACATTATCAGAGACTGTCCAAAGAAGAGACACAGAGATGGTGAAGGGCCTTGAGGTGAAGCCATATGAGGAGTGGCTGAGGGCCCTTGGTGTGTTCAGCCTGGAGGAGACTGAGGGGAGACCTCACTGCAGTCTGCAACTTCCTCATCGGAAGGGGAAGAGGAGGGGCAGACACTGATCCTTCTCTGCGGTGCCCAGTGACGGGGCCCAAGGGAATGGCCTAGAGTTTTGCCAGGGAGGGTTTAGGCTGGATATCAGGAAAAGGTTTTTCTCCTGGAGGGTGTTTCGGCACTGGAACAGGCTCTTCAAAGTAGTGGTCACAGCAGCAGCCTGACAGAGTTCAAGAAGCATTGATACAACATTCTCAGGCACATCATTATGACTCTTGGGGTGTCTGTGCAGGGCCAGGAGTTGGACTGAATGATCCTGATGTGTCCCTTCCAGCTCAGCTTATTCTACAATTCTATGAATAAAGTGTATAGGCTCCAGGTATCCAGACTGTCACCTGTGTTAAGTGGAGCTCATGCTTCCATCTGCCATTTATTAAGTTCAAGCTTTCTCTTGCATCTTCTCTGACACATCACTTTTGCTGGGTAAAGACAAAAAGGAACATAAGAGAACAGCTATTTGCACACAAATTCCTCTGCGTATCATGAGTCTAGTTAGTGTGTAAAAATTAGTGGCTTTGTTTTCTAGGGTGCTTAATAACCACAGCAGCATGAGAACTTCCAAATGTCAAATTAATTTGGAAATCGAGTAACCCATGTGTGTTGCTAAATATGATTTCAGGACTTCTATTTTGAAATATTCACAGTTCCTTTTAAATGCCACTGAAAGAGAACAGTGTGACTATGTTTTAATGGACATAGCTGCTTTACTGTTGTCCTCAGTACGCTAGACCAGTGCACAAAACAGCAACATTGCCTTTGAAATGCACAGAAAAGGGGAGTAGATGCCCATGATTCAGATGCTGTTCCAGTACCCAAACACCCTCTGGGAGAAAAACCTTTTCCTGATATCCAGCCTAAACCTTCCCTGGCAAAACTCTAGGCCACTCCCTTGGGTCCTGTCACTGGGGACCACAGAGAAGGGATCAGTGTCTCCCCCTCCTCTTCCCCTTGCAATGAGGAAGTTGCATTCAGATGTTTGGCTCCAGGTGTCAGTCTGTTCAGGATTTACATCAAGCCCATTGAAATAATGAATCATCCAAGTAGTATCTGCTCATGCAGATCTTACAGAAGAATTGGACTTTGATCATTTAACTGAATTGGCATCTGACCAAGACAACTCTTTCAAGGGTGAAATGGCAACTGAGTTCTCTCAGGGCACCTAAGCTGAACTTTTTGCATACAAAACACTTAGATTTATTTTCTTTCATAATTTACTACTTCTGGCATTCATGTGGGCCTGTGAAATTCAAGTGTGTTAGGTTGATCTCAGCCAATTTATTTTTGTCTGGTTCTGCCCTGAGCAAATGCTGACATTAGACATAACAATAACACACAGTGCTGTGCCTCCAACATAGGGTAAACACAATCTGTGTAATCCATTTATGAGGAATAATAACGGGAAGTTACCCAGTCCTAGCAAAATCCAGGTCAGGACAATTTCGAGGTAGCATAATACTCCAAGACTACAGCAGATACTTGTGCACACAGTATTGATAAAGACCAATAATTTAAAATAGCATGATAATGCTCTTATTCGTCTTATGGTATGTCATTGCAGTAGACCCAAAGAAAATATTTCTGTCAAAGGTCATGTAAAAAGATCAGAATCTTGCCTTTTTGTTGTCAAATTTTGGAAATTACTTAGCCTGTGGACTGCATATATTTGCAGCTTTCTTACTTAAAAGGAAATAGTTTTAGATAGCAGTGTTTTCCAGCTTTCTGAAGGAGCAACTCTTAAGGGATGCCTTTGAGGGATTCATAAAAGACAGTTAAGGACAGTAAAGTTACTGTCAATAGTGTTGTTTTCAGGAGAACCACTAGTTGAAGAAAGCTTGACAGTTACCAAGAACACTTGTATTTGTATCCTTACCTGGCACAAAAATTATGGGAAATAATGCATGAGTTACAGGTGTGAGTGGGGCAAACAGAAATTTGACCAGTGCATTGTGCATATTTGGTGACAAATTAATTCCTAGACTAAACAAATTCACATGGACATTGTATAAAAATGTATAACACCTTGTCAGATTCAGCGATAATAGGCTGCCTTATCATGACAATGAGTCCTTCAGTGCCAGGCTCAGACACTTTAGAAACACTTATTCAGTCCTTCCTCGGGCAGAATTCCATTTGCTCAGTAGGAGTTTGTCTGGGTAAAGATTTTGGGATTTGACAGGCAATATTTATAAGTTATACAGGAAAACTAGCTGAAATAGCAATATTTCCAGCTCTTCTTGATAGATCAATAATGTTTTTTCAAGCACCTGGATGATTTTCTATAATCCCTCCAAGTTGTTAATACTAGTTTTACAATTGTGTCTTCTAATAAATGATGGAAATTTCTTTCATTTTGCCATCTAAATCAGGGGCCTTAATGAACTCTGCAGGGGAGTTCACACAAGTTAAAACATGAACTAGAAGCACAACCACTTCTCTAGACACAGAACAGCTGCTTACAGATAATTTGTGGTGAAGAACCCCTCCCATTCTGAGGAGACTGCATGTCCAGGGCAAGGTTATATGAGGTAGAACATTGTCCCTACTCTTTCATGTCTCCCTAAATACACCTTGCCTGCCTTCCTGCCTGCCTCCTCAGTAAGGGCAGAAAGCAGGCATAGACACTTCATCTGGTGTTGGTCGGCCTGAGATGCCTGAATATGCGATCTCTACCGAAAACCTGTTCAAGAAATTATAGACTCAGTAGGAGATCTCCTCTTGCATAATTTTGTACTGCCTACGACACAGGACAAAAGAAGTTTCCTTCCTTGTATATGCCTGTGTGTTTTCATGAGGTTGATTTTCTTATTAAGAGGTTTACGGATATTTTAGTCTAGAAACATATGTACAATTTTTTCTAGTTTGAAAAATTCTTTCTTCCTTTATAATAAAATCATGGTGTAATATTTTTAATACTCAGCCTTCAAAGAGCTGTGTATTTTCTCTTTTTCTGTGGCTACAGTGATATATCACATCTTCTGAAGACATATTTTTTTTCTCAAATATTCGATTTTATTTTTACGTATATGGACAAACTGTACCATGGTCTGATAATGTAGTGTGTGGTTCAGGTATTTTGTATTTAGACGTACGTAATAACAGTATAGAAGGGAATGCTTAATGCAGTTCATTTCTGTCCTGCTTCATCCCTAAAAGTTATTGTGGTATAAAATGTAACTTTTTATTTGGAACAACTGACAATCCAGTGCAAGACATATTACTGCCCATGTGGCAATTGGAGGAATGGTGTAGGCAGGTATCTTTTCCAACATCTGTTTGGCATGGAGCTTGGTGCTTCTTTCTGGCTTGATGAAGGAACTGGGTGATCTTAACTGACTGCTACAAACTATATCAGCTTGGTAGTAAAAGATGCTTTCTCTCCTGTAAAGCTTACCTTTTTATAATAGATATACACATCATCTTCTGCATAATGGATATATCATCTATTATACAATAGACATACACAAAAATGTCTATTAAAATTCCTTGTAAATTTGCCTTGGTGAGCCCTTTATTTTATGGACAATAAGAGGAGGTGTCATAATAGCTAAAACATTCTGCATTTTTGTGCTAATTAATGGTTCTGTGGAAAGAGCTGATACAATTTTTACAAAATATGGAAGAACAGGAGGTAACCAAGACTTGTGTCAAAGTTATGGCCACAAAAAAAGGCCACAAGAAGTCAGAGAGCACAATATACTAGTTTACCATTAAATTTGTCACCACTTGGGGCTGCCCCCCAGGGGAATGCTCCCCCACCTCCAAGACAGAATACCTGTTTTCCAGATATGTACCTGATGGCAATATATTTTCAAGGCTTTCCTTGCACTATCTTCTCTGTTGGGAAGACTAAATATTAGTACTGCTTGTTTTGCTGGTAATAATATCTTGAGGAATCAATACATTTACAGGCCTGCTTTTCTCTGACTTGTTGGCAACCCAGAGCATTAGTATTAGGGTGAAAAGTTACAAGAAGTCCTGGAACAACAACTGCTCCATTTAGTGCATTTTGCTGCTTTTATATTACTCTTTTTTCTTCATACTTTTATCTGGATCTTTTGGGAGAAAATGAAGGGACTTTTGCCTGGACTCTGTGGCTGTTTTACTAAGGGAGTAATTTTTACAGCTCTACACTATGAGTTCATGCTTTCTATCTGAAGGATCCTCAGCAGATTTCTCACTTTTATCTTGTTCGAACAATTAACTTTTACTGTGATATTATCTTCATCTAACATTCCCCATCTCTTAGGCATGTCTGGGAAATCTGTGATATAGACCAGTGATTGCACCATATATTAATACGGGAATGTGAGGAATATCTGAGAGATGAAAGCACAGACCCATGATCTCCATTAGATTCTGTACCTCTGCTTTACTCCCAGTGAACAGCTGTAGTGCAATGGCAGTGCAATCATATGGTAGTGCAATCTAGTGGCTTCTAAGCTGCTGTGCTTTTGGAAAGACCTTTTTCTTCTTGATATTTTCTTTCTATCTTTCCCAGCTTAGAATCTGAGGTTCTGTGATGGTTTTGGCTGGTGTAGAGTTAGTTTTCTTCCCAGTGGCAGGTATGGGGCTGTGTTTTGTATTTGTGCTGAAAACAGGGTTGATAATGCAGAAATATTCTTGTTATTGCTGAGCAGGGATTGCACAGAGCCAATCTGCTTTTCATGCTGCCACGATGAGGAAAGGGCTAGGGGTACCTGGGAAGGTGGGAAAAGACACAAATAGGACAGATTACCCCAGCTGACCAAAGGGATATTCTAGACCTTGTGACATCAGGCTCAGCGTATAAAGTGGGGAAAAGAAGGAGGAAGGGGGGGATGTTTGGAGTGATGGGGGTTTATCTTCTGAAGTGACATTAGTATGATGGGATCCTGCTTTCCTGGGGGTGGCTGAAACACCTGCCCAGCCACAGGAAGCAGTGAATTCATTCCTTGTTTTGTGTTTCTTGTATATCTGGCTTTTGCTTTCCCTATTGAACTGTCTGTATCTCAACCCACGAGTTTTGTAACTTTTGCATTTCTGATTCTCTTCCCAGTCCTGCTCATGAGGGAGCATATCCATGCAACTTGGCTGCTGGCTGGGATTAAACCATAACAAAACAAATTTGAGAAGGGAAAAAACCCCATATGGTTGTCATTGGAAATGTGATTCATTATTTGCTGTTGCTGTGTTCTTGGACATCTGCATTAGGGCAGAACTCAGCATAAGACTTTCTACCAGCATCTAAATTCCCTGAATGCAATTATCCTCCCCATAAAGCTGAACCAAATTTTATCCCTAAGGTGGTATCCTGTCACACCTAGGATTCCCATAAAAAAGATCCAAATCCCCTTGGACCTCACAAGTCCAGTTGACACTAAAAAAAGATTTGGCAGTAATGGACAGTCTTGTTTACAATATCAGTAATAATACAGAGAACACCTAGGAGTGATTTGGAAGGAAGTTTATTGCTGCCTGGGGAATTGTTTCTCCCTGGGGATTAAGAGGCATGCTGCTTCTCCTTCGGGGATAGGTGGTAGACAGCACATTTCACAATCACTGCATCTGCCTGTCTTCAAGATATTTAGGGCAGCACTGCCCCCTAGTTCTGTTAAGTTTACACCAAGCTGAGACCATCATGGGCCTGTCACTCCATTTTCTTGAACACCATGTATGTTTTGATTACCAAGGCACTATGTGAGCCACTGGCTGAACTGATGTGCTCTGACCTATGTCTAAAAAAAAGCAAACTAAAAAAAGCACAAAGTCCCATCTACAAATATCTTTATTAGGTCAAACTATGGATGAAAAGCTTTGTTCAGAATGCATGACTTCTGATAAGCCTAGCTTTCCAGCCTGGTCTGAGAGAATGAAGACTGTTTTCTTCAGCAAAACAAGGGGCAAGCATTCATACCTTCACTATTTCTCACTGGTCTTGTGCTCTTGAGAGGCACATTTGTCTTATTACCCAAATGCGAGAAACCCCCAATTATGGTACCACAAAATAAATGAAATATAACTGTTCCACAGAAGTTCAGACACTGATTTCTAATGTCATTTAAAGAAGGAAAGAAATACCAGAATTTATGCAAGAATGTAGATGTCAGCAACTATGTGTTACTGTATGAAGAAAGATTGGCAAATATATACTCCAAATGGTCTCTTCTTCCCTTGCTTTTGTTTCCAGTAATAATGAAATGATCCAGAACTTCCTTACAGATTATCTCATTGTCAGCTTCTTTCATACAGTGTTATAAAATTAGCTTCAAGAGAAGAATGTAAGGGATGTTCTTATGAATGTGTGGAGTTGATCATAAATTCTTTACTGACAGTTATTAAAAGGGTGCAATATTCAAAGTAGTGAATGGTTGAAGCTGAGTAAGAAAGAGCTGGCAGTTCTGAGTGCATGAAAATTTAGAGCCTAATGGGGAATCTTGCAGTAAAGATTCGTGACAGCCATGTTGGATTCAAGGCTCTGTTGCTTAAGACATTTTGCTCTGGCAGCAACCCTACTGCAATCTGTAACTCTTTGTGGAGAAATTGTTTTCCACTGAGTACTGGGTCAGGCAGTACCACGTCAGTATTGCAGATAAGAGCATGTACTGGCAAAATATTTTACAGACCACTGCTCCCTTTCTACTCAGATTCCTTTTATGGACTGCAACAAAAAAACCCAGAAAAACAAAAAAACCCAAATCCTAACAAACTCAAAAAATCCCACCAAACAACAACAACAACAACAACGATAAAAAAAACCCAAAAGAGCCAAACCAAACCAAAACCAAACCAAACCAACAACAGCAACAACAAAACCCAACCAACCAACCAACCAACAAACAGAAACCACAAACAAGCCCACCCAACTTCACAAGAATAGTTTAAGCAAATAATTGGTGTTGCACTGTTGCACTCCTTGGTCTGCCTACTCACTTGGTGACTGTATGGGGCCATGTACATTAAGCTACATAATTAGGAATTTGACATTGGTAAAAGTCAAATATAGCTCATGGACAGCAGTCTTTGAAAGTTATATGCCCTTTTGTTACCTCCTGCTCATTATAACAGTGAAATAAAAGTAATCAACAAGGGGCCCAATAGCAAGGAACAGCTCAGACAACTTCTTATTTGCAGCAAGAGTTGGTAAAGCACAATGAGATGAATTCCCAACAGCATTGTTGCATATAGGATGGAAAATTATGTATTTTTATCTACTGGAAGGTAAGTTCAATCGTAAAAGTGTGCTCATTTGACACTCTTACAAAGAAATAGTCTCTCCACAACAGAGAAGTTTTGAACAGACTGGTGTAATGTAGTTACATTACACCAGTATGAGAACATATCTATGAGCCTTATATTCAGGTCCTAGTTAAGGCTCTAACCTAGGTCTAAAAGATCAAAAGCATTATCCTTTCTGTCATATTGTTCATTTCTAGGACTTTTCATTGCAATCTATCACCAGAACACAATTTTTTTCAGTTAGAACCACTGTCTGAAATTCGCAGATGGTTTCACAGTGGTGGAAGTTATCAAAGTGTGCCTGAAGACACCTAGAAGTCTTACATCTGGGTAGAAGTTAACTTTGGGTGTTTTCTTAGGCACCTGCATATTTCAGTATAGGTGGGAAAGGCTTTACTTGAATACATTTCTGTGTTGGAAAGAGTCTCAGCATATTCAGATGTCATAGCTCGAGTATGATTATTCCCTAATGAATTAAGAGTGCAGGGAGGGGAGCAGGTAAAGTGAGTTTTTTCCCAGTGCAGAAGCTGGTATGCATCCCTTGTGGTGTAACCCACACTGGGCCCCCAGTTAGAAAGATTGAGAGTGCTGTTATAAACTCCCTGTCAGCCACCCCACTTGGCCAAAAGATGGCACGAGCTGGATGCCAGAGACAATCTCATTGCCTGTCTGCAAGACTTAGAGGACAGAATTCCAGTGAGAGAACTAACACTCAGCTAAGGTCTCAGGTGTAAAAACCTGTTCCAATAGCAATTTTGGCTGCAAGAATCCCTAAAACTTCTTAGAAAAAGACATGCAGGACCTCATGTCCTCATGGTTCTCTCAGGGTGTGCAGATCCGTCTGTGGAGTTTCAGGGCTAGTATTTATTGCTGCAGAGGTGAAAGATGCTGCTGCTTCCAGGGCAGAGAGAGAGGTCTCCATCACAGCTGCCAACATGGCTGCTTGCTTATGGTAGTCTAGCCCTTTTTGTCCTTTTTTGTGATTGGAGTTATGAATCCAGTTGTTTCTTTCACAAGAGCAAATGAGGTGTGAAAACTTATCAGCAAACACTGTTGTGTTGTATTAATTTCATGTGCTATGTCCCCTTAACAAAAAAGGTCAGTGAAATATGGCACGTGTCTTTCTGAAAATCAAATACATGAAAGTTTTTGTACCTGAGGGAGAACAGACTAGAAGAGAAGAATTCTGCTTGACAAGGCTTTCATGGACACCCTCCTTTCCTAGGTCATTTGTTCTCTGTCTCTCCCTACACTAACATATTCAAGATTCCCTCTATGTTTTATCTCAGCTTTAATACCAGTGCCTTTCACTAATATTAAACAACATGCAGTCAGACCTGAATGCTGGTGAAATTACATTATTAGGGGTGCAGGGTACTGAGGGTGTGCTACAGAACAGCGCTTCTCTGAGTTACATTTCTCCCCTCTGCATCTAGCTCCACAGTTCCTGGTACAAGGAAGACACAGACCTGTTTGAGCAGCTCTAGAGAAGGGATACTCCAGACATCACCAGTAGGTTGTTCAATCTGGAGAAGGGAACACTCCAGAAAGACACTACTGTGCCCTTTGGAAACTTTGAGGGGCAATAAGAAAGACAGAAAAATATTTTGCAAGGATCTCTAGGGATAGGACAAGGGGTGATGGTTTTGGTCTAGAAGTGTCAGCCCTCATACGCAGCTCAAAGCCATCATGTTCATATGTGAAAGATAAAGTTTACCATAAAAATCCAAACATACCAAAGAGCTGGCTGCAGCTAAATACTGAATAAAGCCAGTTTCCTCTTTTAACTGCACTTGCACCACACTTCCTCTTTCCCAGGATTTGTCAGACTGTATCTGGAACCTAGTCTGACCCCAAGATTTGCTCTGTGGAAGCTTTGCAGGTCTCTTAGGGCAGGAACAGATACTCTTTCTGTTACTTGTTAGTTACAATCCAGTGGCATCCATACCAAGCACAGTTGTGCTACTTCAGCTGGTGAAAGCAGGACATGTTGTGTTTTTACAGTTTTCACAAGTGAATTTACAACTGAGAACTGCTAAGCTAACAAGCTTAGCACAACAGAGGCATAGATGAAAAACTGTAAATAGTTGGCTTACTTCTAAAGTAAGAAATCAGTCTCCAAAAACTACTTCAAATACTTTGTGTTTACACTCAGTTTTGTCAGTAAAAATATATACAGGTGGGCCAAATCCTTGTCCCACTGAAATAAACTCCTTGTATGCTAATAAAAAAGCACCTGTGACTTTTATCAAGACAACTTGATAAATATTTACTTGATAAAGTTGTACACCAGAGAAATTTTCAAGGCATGCAACACTCCTTTCTTCCTTCCATGAAGTCTCTTAGCCCAGCAGCTGTTGTAGTGATTCTTTCTAGATAGGGTCTGGCAAGGTGAAAGTGGAAGTAAGTGCATCAAGAAGAATAATAACAGCAAATGTACACCAGCATGCCAGAAAAGCTGCACAGCCAAACAAGATGCTAGCTTGAAAATTCTTTGCAAATTACAAAACTTTGTCCACTAAGGCAAACAACATGAAACAAAAATGACACTGCAGAAGTAGAAGCTATCACCTTTTATACACAAAAGTGATAAAGCAGAGTTGTTGTTCATTTTGGTGGGTTTTTAAAAAAATGTTGTAAAGCTTTAAAAACATCGACTTTCTGGAGGAATTATGACAGGGAACTGAAGAAAAAATAAAAAGTTTTGGTGTTGCTGTAGACCTCTGCAATGTGTTTGATTTCTCTGATTTATAATAAGAAATTTTAAATAAGATCTTGTGTTTCCTTTTAAAATATGTAAACTATTTGTCTTTTTGCATCTTTTCAGCAAATGTAATGTCCTCATTAAAGAGTGCAGTGATTGCAATTGCTGCAACTTTATTGTGTAATCAAATGTATAGTGGTGGTGACTGTTATTACTCATGGAGAACAGCAGTTATTACAATTCACATTTCATGTCATATGAAACAAAAATATATTTATAATTGATGTTAAACAGAAATACTCTTTAGCACTCCTTTATCAGTCAAGTTGAAAAATATGTGCTCCTAATACTCTGAAGCAAATGCTTCAATCCAGTTTGGATCCAGCAATTCCAGTGCAGGGTGACATCAGGATGAGAGCATAGGCAACATCAACCATGGGCAGCTCTCCTGCATGTCCGGCAGCCTGATGAGACAAGTAGCTGACAGAAGACTTTGGACATCTGGACATAATTTCTGTTTAGGAAAACAATAAACTTTCTGGATCATCTCTCAGTATAACAGACAGCCCTCTTCCAGTATTTGAACTGTGAGTCTCCATCTGCACTTTGTGCCAAAGAGTATCCTGAATAGTTGTTTGCCTCAGAAGCAGAACTGATGATAGCCATTAAATACAAAAATCATATTCAAGCAGTGAGTTTCATCCCTTATTGAACACAGATAGTAATTTTCCTAGGGGAAATACTAAGGCTGAGTTAAAATCCTCACTTATATACAATATCTTCTACATTGTATCAATTATTTGGATTCATCAGAAGTCTTGCCTCCTGATAGAAAATTCTAAGCTCTCACAAGTAATGTGTCAGCTTAGGCACTTGGTGCCTCAGGAAGATATTTTGTTCTCCCAAGAGCATTTAAACAAAGGAAACTCAAGGAGTTTAAGTCGGAGCCTAGCAACAGTACTCTTAGATATGCTACATCTTTTATTAAGCTTGTCTTTGGCTTAATTGCTAACCCAAATAACACTGGGTTTTGGACAATTCAAGCATTTCCAAACAGCTACAAGTAATTAATTTGGCTGCATGACAGTGACTTATATCACAGGGACACTTTTAAGACCTTGGAAGAGCAGTAAGTATATAAGAAGATGTTCCTAAGACCAAACAATTACAATTAGTACAGTACCAAAAAGAGAGGGCCAAAGCCCAACCCTCACTGATACCTAGTCTGGAATAGTCCTGTTGGGGCACTAAATTATGGGGATCTTCTGAATAGAAAAAGTTGATATAAAGTAAATATTCAGCTGTGAGCTGGACATTTTGTCCAGAAGGATCCTGTGAGACAGGGTCAAAAGCTCTATAAACTGAGTCATCAACAGCCTTCTCTTGATCAGCTAGGTGAGTTACCTTATTATGAAAAGAAATAAGGTTGGATAAGCAAGAGTTTAGTGTCATGAAGCTGTTCTGGCTGTAACTAGTGACTGTGTTGTCCTTCAGGTGTTTTTAATACTTCCCCAAATAATATTCTCCATAATTTTGCAAGGCATTGAAGTAAGACTGACAGGACTGTATTTTCCAGTGTCCTCCTTCTTGTCCTTCATGAAAACTGGGACATTGTTTGCCAGACTATAGCTGAGATTGTAATTATACTTTTCAACTCTAAAATACAATATGCATATGTTTTGCTTAAAATTTCCTCATATCAACGGGATGGACGAACGTGCTACAAGAATGTCCATTTTTTGAATGACTTGATGCTCCAGCTTTAATCATGCTGAACCAAGAGCATGGAAGTGAATAATGTAACTCTGCTGATGTTGGGGTGGGATACTGGGATGCAACATATGAACACCATCTAATCTGTGAGCGTGAGTTTGGGATGACTGTAAAATCAGCGGCGGACATATGATCACCTAATACTGTTTTTGTCAAAAACTGTCCCTTTGATTTCAATCTACTCAATGTATTTCATAAAGGACAAACTGCAACATCTTGTCCTATACAGACAAAATATGGACTCAGCAGTGGGAGCTACCCACAGTGTTTCCACAGGGACAGTATTTTCTCATTGATTGAGTAACTCTCTTTGTAGACAAGGTGGCACTGAGAATATGCTGAATATTTATCTCCAGCAACAATCTTAGCTGTCTTCTCTTTAGTGAGAGATGCTCTCTTTCTGAGCAGTTCTGGTGACAAATCAGCCCCACAGAAGCAGGGTGTCCCTACCACAAGCAGCTGTAAAATTAATCTCTGGGTTTTCTCAACACCTGCTAGGAGCATGTTGTCATCTGACCTCGTCTTTGAGTTGATTCTCTACAGCTATGTATTTTTTTTTTTGTCACTTAGTGCCAGCTGGAAGGTTGGTGCCTATCTTCCAGAAGAACCTCTAAATTTGAGGTGGCTTAGGGAGTATCTGCTTGTGTCATGAACAGGAAAGGGGAAGGATCCCTGCCTAGATGCTCTCCCACTGTGAAATACAGATTTTCTGTGTGAATTAAAAATGCTGAAAATATGCTTTCCTTTCATTGCACAAATGAAGTCTTGTGGCTCTCTTGGTCTACACAGGCTCAGTTGCTCCATTGTTTCTGTGGTAACTCTCCCTTTCCAAGGGGTCTCCCATGACAGGGAGTTGGGCAGTGCTGTGTGCTTTATTCTGTTTCCCCCAGGATCCAACCAGCAGCTCTGAATCACAACTAAGGCTTTCCTCAGGTCCTTGCTAAGACCTGCTGACCTGGATCAGACACACCACTCTTCGCCACAGGAACTATGAAATGGCTTTCTGCCCCTGAGAAATGCCTCTGCTCTGGAGTAACCCACAGGTGGTGCTGGCCTCTTACTCAGTTCAACCAAAAATCAGTTTGTAGTTCTTTCACGCACATCTATAAACGTGTGTGCCCTGAAAGAAGAGCATGTTTTAACATTGTGTCCCAGGAAAGACCTCCAGAGCTAAGAATTCTCATATGAAGTGTGGTGGCTTCTGAGGTGCTTTTACTCTTTTACTCACTCTTCTCTTGCCTCTCTTCTTTTCACCCCACCTCCTGCACACCTGGCTGCTAAAACCAGACACACATAAGCACAGATATGTTTAATGCTGTCTAGACAAGCACCCTATTAGGCTGGGCTGGGGCAGCCGTTGCCATAGAGATGAACAAATACTGTTTTGTAGCTGAAAATGAGGTGGCAGGAGATTCAGACTTTCTTTACAATATAGTGTCAACATCAGAGTGAAATTGCAGCATAAGAAAACAGCTCTGTAACAACTATTAGCAAAGGAGTAATAAATAGGAAGTGATGTGCTGATTAAGGACTAGACTCTTTTATTCATTGTGAAAGTGAAAAAGTGAGTTTTGAAATAGCCTCAAAACTGCTCCTGAATGAAACCAAGACCACTTAATATTTGCAGTATTTCCATTTTTTACTGGTATAAAGCATAACTTTGTATCTTACAGTGCTTTAACTTCAACGTTTGAAGTTCATGTTGAAATTTTAGCTCAACAGGTAGAAGTTTTCCAGTGTTAAAGGGGCCCAGAAAATTCTAGGTTTTGCAACATTTCTCATTGAAGCAGCATTGCCAGGGAATTGCTGAGGCAGGCTCAGGGAGAAGCCACAAGATTTTTCTCACTGCTACAAAGATTCAAAAGAAAGAACTTTCTCTTTTTCACCATATTGCATAATACAAAGTCAAAATGACTTCTCACTTCATTTACTGGGCATTAGGTCAAAGGTTGGACATGATGATCTTGAAGGTCTTTTCAGCCTTAATGGTTCTGTGATTCTGTGATTAAAGCTGAAAGAGACATTGAAGAGCCTCAGATCCAACCATTAACCCAGCACTCCAAATCCACTGTTAAACCACATATCTAATTACCACATCTAGTTGTGTTCTTCAACACTTCCAGAGACAGTGTTTATTTCCAGTCCCCTGGGACCTCTCTGGTTAGCCAGGAGTGCTGGAGAATAATGGAAAGTGGCTTGAAGGCACTTCCACCAGCTCCCTCAGTACCACTGGGAGTGTTGAAATGGAGCAAGTCACTGACTGTTTCCTCCTGGATTATGGGGACTCTCATTTTACCAAGAGAACAAGGGCTAGCACCTACATGTGCTGCTCAGCTGATTGTAGAGTATTTCATCTGCCTCTTCATCCGGTTGGGTGGTCTGTAACAGACTCCTGGGATATCTGCCTTGTTTGCCTCTCCCCTAATTCTTACCCATAAGAATTCAACCTTAATCATTACCATCATAAAACTCTTGGCAGTCAAAATGCTCCCTCACACACAGGGCTTCCCCACTGCCTCTGTTCCTTTCCTGTCCCCTCTGAAGGGTTTGCAGCCAGCCACTGCAGCACTCTGGTCACCCAAGTTATCCCACCACAGTTCCACACATGCCATAGATTTACTTCTGAACAGCCTTTGCAGTTTCCATTTGAGAGACACCAATAGGAAGTGTCCTTGAAGCAGCAGCAGGTCATGACAGCTCTCACTCCTCAGCTGTCCCTGCCACGGTGGTGCCTGGGACACAGCTCTGCTGCAGCCCCTCCATGGCCCACACTGCCTCCTGCTCCATGCATGGTGGCATGGGGGCCATTCTAAATCCTTTCTGGCTGTAAAGCCAAGAACAATGCTCACATGGAATGTTTCCTATTAAAAAATGGGTTTATTTTCTTCTGATGTTCCTGAAATATGTTTAATTGAAAAGTATTGCAACAGAATTGTGCTTGGAGATAATAAAGCAAGGAAGTGGCATTTCAGATGCTATTATGGCATGGTTATGAGTCCTGTTTCCCTTATCCCTTTTGCATAGTTTTTATATCAAACTATTAGATACAGCTGAGGTGTATATTTTAGTGTATCTGTTAATGTACATAAGCCTGTGAGCTGTTAGGAGGTGGAGAAAATATTTTCCTAATAGAACAAGTTGAAACAAATACTAACTTACCATATTTATTCTCAGTCCCAAATTTTTCATTCAGAGAATGTAACTTTTCTCCATTTCAAAGATAGGCAGATGTGGGCTCAAAAGTTTCTGTGAGCAAAAATATACACAGAAATCCAGATGTCCTAAACTTTTCTTGCAGAGGTATATGCTTGACTGCAATGCTGCTTGTTTACTTCAAAAGAAGGTAAATAAGCTGACAATGTCTAGAAGGCTCACGTAAAAAGAGGAATCACAGGGGTTATAAATCATCTGAAAATTCCAGGGAACAAACTGATAAATAGACTGGGATAGACCATTCCTAATTGTTTTGAAAAATATTTTATAGCTAGATTTTAGATTTAAAATCAGCAAAAATAGTGAAGATGCTTATTAGTACAAATGGATATAGCCCCACTATTTTCCAGTCAGAAGTCTAATTTCATTAATGCTTGGTTGCTAACTGGGTTGAATAGCATAGTAAATTAATGGTTTGACTTGATGGTCTTGGAGAGCTTTTCCAACCTTAATAATTGTATGGTTCTATGATTCAATTAGAGATTACTTTTTCCATCCATCAGGCAGCTTGTAGGTGGAGTGAGCGGTGTAGAAGGTAGGGCACCTGATGTTAGTATAGACAGCATTTTGGACAGCATACCCTAAATCAGTTTTTAAGGAGTACGACTTGTATCCCTGCAAGAACTTCTGCAACAGGGCAGCTGAATGTGTGAAGCACTTCTGTTGCCACAGCACTGCTGGTGAGGTGTGAGTGTTTTCCTGGGCTCCTTGCCAAGGAAATAACCTGGTTAAGGCTTGCTGCTTTGGCCCACATCTTAAAAACTGGATATGCAGAAAGAATCAAGACTCAGCTGTTCTGCTTAGACATAGTGCAGTATGGTTAGAGAAAATAGGAAGTTAAGGACATTTTTTTCAGGAGTATGTAAATAAATTAGTGTTAGTGTTTCTACTGAACTGTAAAAGCCGAGGTAGGTAAGTTCATAATGTATGTCCCACTTGTAGCTACTTAGTCTCTTGAGTAACAATACTGAGCTTTTCTAAAAACTTAGTCAGTCTGTATAAAAGACTCTGAAAATCACCTTGCTATTCCCCCTTTTTAGACGTGACCAGAGCTATCTGTTGTTATTCATTTAACACAATTTGAGTTTTCATATTTCATGTAGGCAAGGTCCAGAAAGATCAATTCTCTCTTCTGACTTTAAAACTAGAGTTTAACTCTTCTGCTGTGTGAAGGTTTTGTTGTTGAGCTCCACAGTCTTAGAACAACGCAAATAACTGAAAGCTGTCAAGTTGACAAAAAATGCCTACTAATCAAATAGATTTCAGATAACATGAGTTAGAATTAACAGAGTGATAAAATTTATGGCATGCTGTAATCTTGCTTGACAAAATATTTTTTCATTTTTCAGGTGATAGAAGTGTGAGTACTCCTGATGGTGCCACACTGGAATTAGGATTCTGACACTTCTGGTTTTCTTTGTCCGTTGTAAAATGTATAATGATGTCTTAGGGCTGTGTAAACAATCAAATAAGAAGTTCTCATACACTTAGTGGTATATGGGAAGAGGACCAAAGGCAATGGACATGAGTGGAAATTTGTGGTTCAGATTCGATAAAAGAAAAAAGTTTCCCTATGAGGACAGTCAATTGGTGGCAGAGCTTATGCAAAGGCTAAGTGGTGTCTGTCCTTGCAGAGTTTCAAGGCCTGACTGGAAAAAGCCCTTTGCAAACCTGTCTGACATCAGATGTTGACCCTTCTTTGAGTAGGATGGAATACAGATCTCCTGACATCCTTTCCAGCCTGAATTATTTTGCATTTATATGATCAGATACAAAAAAAGTGAAAGAATCAAAACTTGCTGCAAGTCAGATTTTGTTGAAACTTGGAATTGTGAATTATAACTTGGAGGTGGAAATACAGATCACCAAATTTAAGTTGTGAAGAAAGCCAGAAGTTCACTCCAGGCAAGAGGTTAACTGTTGCACTAAACACTGTCTGAAGCTTTCAGGTCTTTTCAAAACCAAATAAACAGCAAAACAGATTGGAGTTCAATGAGCCAGAGCTGCAGAAGTGACCCAAGCTGGCCATTTATGGATAAGGCAGCCACTTGGCCCAGAAATACTTTGAAGTACTGAAAGACTCCACGGTTACCTTCAAATTCAAGGTACAGCTAGTCTTCCAGTAAAATCCTTCAAACTACTCGAAGATAAGAATAATGTGCCATAATCATTTGGGCACAGAGATACCACTACACCTTTCAGGTTGCAGGACTTCTACTGTATGTAGTGTGCATTTGAGCTAAGCAACCCTGTGAACAGCATGAATTTGCAGCTGAGCACCTGCCATTCTCAGGCAGCTGGAGGGGCAGACACCTCGAGTTGTTTTGCTGGAGGCCTTTTTATTAAAATCTTCATTAAAAGCCCCAGCTTTCAAGTCAGCTGATGTTGAATTAAGAAGCTGCATTGTGGGTGTCACTATAATGAAAAGTAATGTAGGTCAAACCAACAAGTGCTTTTTCACAGCCATGTGTTTAAATCCAGATTAAATGAGGAATGTGAGGGATATATCTGTGATAATTCAGTCTGTACTTGTTCAGTATGAGCTTTAATGTGTTTTGGTAAAAATATGCTCTTATGATGTGTTATCTTATATGATTACAACCTGTAAGGAGAAAAATTGGAGAAGCTGAATACAGTTAATTTGCTTAAAAATACAAGTATTATGATATTCTTTACTGTTTCTTTTTTCAGCTGTGCAATATTGGAAATAAAATTTGACATTTGAGGGTCTGTTTATTTGGTTGGTGTTTTTAAATATAATTTTGCAACTTTTAAAAATATTACCCAGAACTTCTGGCAGAAATCTTAAAAACAGCTTGTCTGTCAAAAAAATTTAACTATATTGTTACTATTTTCAAGCTGAACTTAGAAAATACACGGATTGCAACTAACTTTTAACTTGGGATCTAAACGAAATTATAATTTTTATATTCCAAGAGGTTTGAAGTTTTAGTGTTCCTTATAAATCTGTGATTTAACATGCTATTTCTCTTGGTCATCCTGAAGATATTTAACATGGTTGTTAAACACACAAGAAGAGATTGTAATTTATACAATGTATCTTTAAATTGCTGTAGTGTGTGAGTACAAATTCTGAACTTAATCATTATAAATTTAGAGGGCAACAGACCTTGATATGCAAATTCAGAGTTAGGACTTTACTACAGGATCAAGCAGCAGAATCTGAATGGCTATGAAAAGCATTTATTTAAAAGGAAATTCTAGCCACAAAGTGAAAAGAAAACATACAACAGTATGTATTCTCTGTTTAATTTGAAGTTTGAAACCAAATCATTTATTGTGATAATACAATATTTAATGATATATAGTGGAATAACAGAAAAGGACAACAAGACAGTTGATACATATTGAAAGATGATGCAAACTCCAAAGGCACAGGGTTACATGTCCCTCCATAGGGCAGACAGTGTCACAGCACTGACCTGAAGGGACTTTTTCAATTTATCTGTACTGATTTTTAGCCCACCACCTTGTTACTGTGTCAGGAAATGAGAATGCCAGCTATCCCTGAGAGCAAGCACTGGGTGAAATAATATCAATTATGAACTAAGCTGATCAACCAAGTCTTTTACAAGCAGTGGTTAACCTTGTGTCAGATGATAGTCTGGACAGATTCAAGCAACCTGCTGAAGACCTCCATAAACTATAAAGAAATACTGTACTTTGCTGCTTGGTTGATTTTTCCCCCTTCCCTCTCTCTTTCTTGACTTTCAAATGTCCAATTTTTTTGGGCTTTTTTGTTGTTGTTGTTGTGGTTGGTTTTTAAATTCTTCCCCCCTTCCCCAGAAGCAAAGAATTTCCTTTAAAATATGGGTTTTTTGCCTTAGATAAAACATGACCAAATGCAGATGAGCAGTTGATTTCTTCTAGGCCAAGAAAGAGGACACATGTATATTCTTATCCATCTCTACTGAATTGCTCAGGAGCAACTTCCTGTGTTTCTGCCTGTAGCCATCCTCTATGGTCCTGTCACTGGGTGCCACTGGAAAGATCCTTGCTCTGTCCTTGCACCCTCACTGCAGGTGTTTATATACATTGGTGAGATGCCAAACTGAGGTCCCTTCCACAGGAAACAGTTCTCCATGGACTTCTCCAACAGGAATCCATCCCACAGGCAACAGTTCTCTGAAACGTGGGTCATCCTTCCATAGGGCACAGTCCTTCTGGCACAGCCTGCTCCAAAGGAGGTGCCTCATGGGGTCACAAGTCCTACCAGGAAACCTGCTCCAGCATGGAATCCTCTCTCCATGGGTCTGCAGCTCCCTGCCAGTTTTCCCATAGGTTGACAGCCCTCTCTCAGGCATCCTCCTGCTCTGCCCTGGGCTTCCCCAGGGGCCACAGGGGCACAGGGGCTTCACCACATCCTTCACCATGGGGGAACCTTGGCCTGCCGCTCCTTCCCCACTGCCTTGGGTGGCTGCAGAGCAGTTACTCTCACATGCTGTCACGTCTCTCTTCTCTGGCTGCAATTACATCTGCAAAATAACTTTTATTTTTCTTATTCTTAAATATGTTATCGCATATGTTATCACAGAATAACCACCATTGCTGATGGGTTCAGCCTTAACCAGCAACAGATCTATCCTGGAGCCAGCTGGCACTGGCTCTGCCAGACAAGGAGGAAGCTTCCAGCATCTTCTCACAAAAGCTACCCCTGTAGCACCCCACAACCAAAACCTGGCCATGAAAACCCTCTTAGCTGAGGAGATTGTCTGCACAATCCTTCAAGGAGAGGCTGGTGACAGCCATGTCCGTTGCCTCTGGTAGCTCTCTGCTGCTCCAGGTCCCTGTGTGCTGCCTCTATACTTCAGTGGCAGCACAGGAATCAAGAATGAGCCTTTAGACAACACAGGAAAATCCTCAACGAAGACCTTCCATTCTTAATTGCCAGCTTGCATCTCTGTGGTTCTGCCTTTGTTTTTAAAATATCAATTATGATTAAAGCCAGGCATTTACAAAACAAGAAGGAAAGCAAAGCTTCATGAAGTCCACAGCTGCACTGAAAATTCTGCCATCAACATCTTGGAGATTAGTAATTATTTTTCGTGACAAGCCTGATGTTGACTACAGTACTCTTATTCTTGATTCTCATGCAGTCTCTGACCCAAGATAGATTTCCCCAAGAAAGGTTGGAAATAAATTTGAAAATATGTTTTTGAGATTTAGTAGTTTGAAGGGAAATATGTTTTTCATTTGGGAGACAGTAGAATATTTTTTAAGTTGTGGGTTTGTGTTTTTTTTTTTTGTTTGTTTTTTGGTTTTTTTGTAATTTAAAGGGCCTAATTTTCAAATCTGTTTCATATTAGTTGTTCATAAAAATAACACTCAGAATAACTTCAAGTTTTTGGAACTCTTCACTATTGATGCTGGAGAGAGTTCTCTGAGTACACATTTTTCCAAATGATGCAAACTCTGTAATGTGATCATTGAGTTTTCACAAGGACAGAACATTAGTCAGACATACTTTGTATGAATGATTGAGTGGGTCCAAAGGAGGAAATTTAACATCATTAACATAGATCATTTACCTTGAATCTTTCCTACTGCTTGTCAAATATTATTCCATAGCTCTGAGTCTATTCCTTTGTATTTCTGCCCAAAATTTTTGAAAAGGTGTTTTGGGGTGTTTTTTAAGGTGGAATTTCTCCTCAGCTGTGTTTTTTATAGTGGTAATCAGTAAACTATGAGCATTCATCAGAGCTCTAGATTTGCTTATAGAACAGCCCCACAAAATGGTAAATCACACTTGGGTTGAAAAGGCAACACCAAGAGGACAATCATGAGCAAAGCTTTTTTTTTAATAGTGGCAGATACAAATGAAGAAAGCTTCCACTAAAAACTACTTAAAATGCATTACTAACTTCTGAACAGCAAGCAACCATTGCTATCTGTAGAGGTGAGGGTGCTCTGGATTGTAACATGCAGCTGCCCAGTACTCCATCTGCACATGGTTTGAACACTTCAGTTGCAGCTGAAGTTCTAGTTTTAAGAACAACTAACCACATTTTCCCTGTATTAAAAAAAAAAAAAAAAAAAAAAAATTGTCATTAAAAACAAGGCAATAGATTGCAGGAAGCAGACACTGTATGTTTATGGCTGTGTTACAACCTAAGAACAGAAGACTGATTTTGTCCTCATGGTCCCAGAAAAAAAAACTCCATTGAACCCAAACTAGATTGGGATGACAATGCCCATGCAAGAAAAGCATGTCTGACATTTTACATGGAATATCTGTCAGGTACCAGGTGGGGTAATTATTTCTCCACGCAAGAACTGGATTTTCATTAATCACTGTAGAGTACAGCATAACCGAACTACTCTACTAAATCTAGGAAGGAATCTGTAATTTGGAACTCCTTTTAATTAATTCTTTTAAAATAAATGCACTATTTCTTTTTTATAACATGCTAGAATTGCTGAATCCCAGGCTTCAGCAAAGTGCTAAAATACAAAGTGTTCTGTGAACACACATACAGACACATAGACACACAGACACGCAGACACGCACATCTCTAAGAAAGAAGTTCTATTCAGATCTTTTAACTTTTTCTTCTAACTTTAATCTTTTACTGCCTGTTCTTTGGCCACTGTTATGAGAAATACCAGGAAAAAGAGAGTTATTGGATAAAGGATAATGGACTAAAGCTTAGTCTCTTCCAAATGAATGGGAGATGTGTTTTTGGTGAACACAGTCATCACGTTTTTCAGATATACCCTGCAGGCAGAAAGACTAAATGATAATACAGTTTGTGAGAGACATCATAGTGCAATGCTTTGAAAAAAAGAAATTTCAAGTTAAGAAGATTCTATGTCTTTCCTTAGTGAGGAATTTATAAGCCATTTTGGTTAAAAGGAAAGTTTTGTGGTTATTTAGGTTTTAAGCCTATGAATCTAGCAAAAAATTTGCAATTAAGTCCATACCTGTCACTTCCACAACTTCACATTTTCTTGGAACATGTCCTGAAACACCCTAAAGGAAATGCTATAGCCTGTTATACAGGATTAAGGGGTCCCTGAGCTGTAGCAATTTAACTTCTTCCCCAGATATAGTTGGGTATATTAACCGATTCTTTTCCTCTTTATATATTCTGCATATATTTTTATCTTCCTGCCTGACCCAAACTCTGTCCCTTTTATGATTACTTTCAAGAACCCTGCTGGGTCCAGGTCTGGATGCAGAAATTTAAGTGATATTTTTTTCTAATACAATCACAGTTGTCATAATACAGTGTGTCCAGATCATCAACACTTTCAGCATCACTGGCAGTGTGAACCTGAATGGCTTTGTACTCAATTGAGAATGAATTTTCCTTGACTGAATTTATTTACTTACATTGTGGTGAAAAAAAAATCATCAAAATCCAGACATTTGAAAATAAGTTGACAGAATTGATTTAAATCAAACTGTTATCTTCTAATCCTGCTTTTCCAGAACTCATGAACTAGCAACAATTGATCCTCTGGTCTTGCATCCCAGACAATTTAAATTTAACTTTAATTTGTTAATAAATATTAATTTAATTTAACTATGCCTTATACCCAAACTTAAGTTTGACTTAAATTCATGAAGTGTGGACTAAGGTAACGTTGAAGGTTTTGCAACTAAATTGCTGAGAATAATTGAATGCATGGCCCATAATAGAAAAACTGTAGTGTGCATTTTTAATTAAACAAATTCTCATTAATTGAAATTAAGTACACTGTATTTAGTTAATCAGCTTGAATTGAAAGGCTTGTCACTTGAACTTTTGCTTGGAACACAAATTAACACATCTGTGCAGTCACTAGCATGAGTAAATGCTACTTCAGAAGTAAAGGTTTAAGAGTTGCCCTAACACTCATGTCTCTTAAACATTCCAGGCATGGCAGCATTCCAGGTATATACACAAGTATGTATATGTTTCTCTGTGTGTGTGTGTGCACACGTGTACACACATGCACGCATGCACGCACAGACACATAAAAATTGGAATGACATTTACAAAATCTGTTAATGTAATTAGGAGAGGTCTCATGTTGGTTTGAGCAAAGTACAGACATGCTACCTGCTTTGGGTATAATTTTGGTTGGTAGTTATCAACAACAAATCCTTTGATCTGCATTTTATCTTTTCTTCTGAAGTTTGATGATATCTAAGACCTTCTCCCCTGTCTGTTCCCCATCTTTTTCTCTCCAGGGAACACATGCCAATTCTATATCCCAGCTGGCAGAACTAGTGCTCCCCAGTCATTCTTAGTCAGAATTAATTGTTTTCCCACCGTTTTCCACATGAAAGTACTTGAGTCTGCAAGGAGTCTTCCCCATGTACTGTACTTCCCCCCCAAGTTTCTGAATCTTTCTGTCTTGTTCAAGTAATTTATCATAATTTCCTTTCAAGAAAATTTCCTTACAAGAAAATTGCTTTATGCAATGCCTTACAAGGCATTGCTTCATGCTCCAGCAAACTTCACTTAATAGTGTCTCTGTCACACTCAGTCACAGAGTGGCAATGTCATACAACAAAGCCACCCTTTAGGGTTCTCAGGGAACACAGGAGATTCCCTGTTCCCTACATGCAGATACTGCTTTAAATATTCTGGCAATCAGGCAGCACAACTTGAAGGGCTTACTTAGTTTATAGAAAAATGCAAGTTCAAGGTCAAGCCAAATCCTAAACATATGCAATTGTCTGTTAATATACAAGGTTTCTTCAAAATATAATCTACTAGCCATAAATAGGTCTTTTGATCTACTAGTGCTTAGAATTTTGGTACAAATGTTTGTATTACTGGACCCGATAACAAACATATAAGTGTCCCAGAGGTAAAATGTACATACTTTGAAAACTTGAACCAGCAGTTCTAACTTTGGTTACATGATTCACTAATTCAGATAATTGTCCATTCCTGCATTTCTGGGTATGACTCTACAAAAGAAACCCTAACTTCTTGTAAAACCCATGGGAACCCTGACTGAAGAATCATTATTCTGTTTTACTCCAACATAAGAATTTGGATAATCTATCAGGTTATTAAGAGAGATGGGACCATGGAGAGATGTCTTAGAGCATGATTTATTGCTCTTATCTTCTGCACTCTCATGAAGGGTTAGAACGTTCACTGCACAAGTCAGAAGTCAAAAATAGTCAGTGGGCAGCTGGTTACAAGGTCTTTTAAAGGTTAAATAACCAATAAACTACTTCGACAAAGAATGTTTCTATTTTCACACCAACACCTAATTAAATTGTATCACACATGTTGCCACAATGCGGACCTTCTTAACCAATCATATCATGATATACAAACCTATTTGCTACACCTTAAAGGTTTTTACTATTGCTGTAACTACTTCTATATCTACACTTCAAAGCTTCGAAACTTTCCTCTACTTGGCTGAACATGTTTCTCCTCAAACTACAAATCCACATTCTTGCTAATGGTTTCTATATCTGGAAGCCTTTTCCAAGGTCTCAGGTTAAACCTTGTGTTCATTTGTAAGTCTGGGCCTACATGCACAGCATTTTGAGAACTTTCTGTGCCTTGATTTCCCACAATCAATTGACAATTGACTTGTCAGGGAGGCGATATAAAATGAGACATAGGATTTTTTTCCATATACTAAAAGTTGACAAAATATTTAAGAGCCAGCAATCAATAAACCATGATTGAACTAGGATCCAGGAAGAGCACAGGCAAGGTAAGAGTACCCAGCAAACAAGACAATATAGCCACTCTTTTCTGCTTCTTTTTGCAAGTTCAAAGAAGGAATTTACCTGAACTCCTAGGAACCCACTGATACTGTGGCTGCTGTTTTCCAAGTGTACAACTGAAAAGCTGGGCATCATGATCTAGTACTGACTGGGGAAAAAAAAAAGACAGTCAGCACCAGTATCTTTTTCTTCCCTTCAACAGCAGCTCTTTGAGCTGTTTATTGTTGCCTGTGGAGCTCCACTCATTTAACTGTGTCTCAGGACAGAAATTTGCTCAATTTTTTCCATCTAAAAACCCTAAATCATACTAGTTTTTCTTCTATAATACTCTTAGATTATTTTTCTGCAACGTCTAAGGAAAAAATCTCTCTTTATTTCAGTCCATAACAAATTTCACCTGGATTTTAGTGGATATAGAATTTCACTTTAATTTATATAGGCTTAACCTTTACAGGGTACTTAACTCTATACATGTAGGTAGCTTCACTCACTTAGGGAGAGTAATCTAACCGTACAGGCCTTGCCACGATTTCCTTTCCTTTGCTATATTATTTAAGTGTTCTACATATTTCAGATCACATCTTCCTGTCAAGCGTCCAGTGTCAGTCATCATTGCAGAGGAACTACAAAAGGTTAAACCAAGAATTAATTCTGGAAGTGTGTTAAATGTGAACCTGCTCATATGACAGTTGATGTGTGTTCCTTCCATCCAATCTGTCCTCTGATGGAGCATTAGTAAAAAATCCTGAACATTTGATTTATTTAATGATGAGCTAATGTTACTTGGAATTTTCCCAGAAAACTTGATTTCTTCTGTTATTTACACATAGCTCCTTTTGTTTAAGTATAAAAATAAATTTTAAAAAAACTCTCATAAATTTGGAAATTATGCATGAAAAACTAACCCACTGAATCCAGCTCCCAGAAAACAAAGCTGAAAATAAAACCCACAGTTTGTGTCTTCTTAAAATGTCAGCTATTGGACAATCTTCCCCTCTAACTTCCCTCTTGTTGCCACAAAACCCATCAAACATAATTTCTCATAGTTTATAATCCACACTGCCCCCTTTATTGTTTTTGAAACCTTTCAAAGGTTTTTTATGCACTTTCTTCCTCAAATTGATTTGTTGATGAATAGAACTTAAGACTAAGATTAGCACAAGTAACTGAAGAATTTGAAAGAAAAGAAAGCTGTCCATATATGTTCTATCTTTACACTCACATGGTGAGTTTCTTTGTGGTGCTTTTAGGACCTATCCATGAAAGTAATGGAGTGATGCAGATACCATTAATGGAAACTGCATATTCACAAAAGTCACAAGCAAATATAATTATATTTTGGAGTTTGGATGGGTTTACAATGAGTTGTATATGTGCCCTGGCTCCAGCTGTGAAGATATCACCTTCTCCCAGAATCTTGTGCATCTTCTAACCACCTTCCTTCTTCAGGTGCTCCAGGCAATTCAAAACCATTTCATCACAGGATCAGGCAGCTCTGAACCACTTATCAACCACTCTGAACCATCAGGCTCAGGTCTGGTAGATTTTCAGACAGAATCTTGCCAGTGTTGTGTGTTGTGCCCAGTGTTGGAATTGGATGGCTGAAGGACAGAGGTGAAAATAAGACTGGGAATTGCAACTCACAGTTTCTCTACTTCCTGCCAGAATTCGAAAGAACAACTTCAGAGTGATTTTCTGGTGGTTGTTTTAGATCTATTCATTGCAAGCCATGGCGTTTCTCAGCTGCTTTATAACATTAAAATTTTGTTCTGCTGGTTTGACTTTTTCCTCAGCTACAACAGCCTGTGAGGGTTCAATTAGTTGGGATGGGCAATGGCCTGACCTCAACTGATTGCCCAGGAGGCATCAACCTGAGGCCATGGGAAATGGGAGTATAGGCAGGGAAACATATGTCCAGGTTATGGCAAAAAGAGAGGGGTCATGGCAATTGTTAAGCAGATTAGGCTGTTACAAATAAGGTTATGTTTCCAGTTCTCATTCATTATTAGGTAAGTTATATTTACATAAAATGTTATGCTTCTCATTCCCAGTTTTGATTGGACGTTGTACCACCAGTGTTTGATACATAAAGTTGTGTTTCCCCCACTTTTGGGTCCTTTTGGATTTGCTCCTGTACAGCACATTATCCCTTTGCTATTTTACCCATTATTACAGCTCTTTTGTTTCAGGCGATCCAATTGACCCATTCTTTTATTTACCACATTATTCCCAGCCGGCCTGGTCCCGAGGAAGGCAGGCCAAAATTCAGCCTGTTCTGCTCTGTCCACTTTGCAGGCCTATTTTAGGTTATTTGTATAACAGTAATACTTTGTAGGTCAGGACTCTATCCATTTTAGGGATTATAAATCAGAAAAAAGATAGAAAGAAAGAGAAAAGGAATCAAAGGGAATTGTCACAGATTAGAGGTAATAAAGGGAACAACCTTTTTCTCCCTATCTATAATTGACTGCAAAACAAAGTCAGATTGGTTTTGGTAACCACAGGGTGTAGCAATCAGGCTTGAGGTTAAACCTATTTTCCTGAGGACAGCAGGACAATCTACCTGAGTGGCACATTTGTAATAATGACGTTTTAGAGGAGTGATCAAAGACTAAAAGAGCACTGGAATGTTGGTATTGGACTCCCAGCCAGGCTGAAGGCCAGAACTACAGTATCTCAATAAAGATATTTCCACTACATCACAACAGAGCATATTAGAAAGGGCAATATTTTCCCTAATAGGCTGCTCACCTATTGGATGTTTCTCAGCATTCTAATGCTCTTGCCACTTTGACAAAGACCTAATATTAAAAATTTACTTCATAACTAATAATTAGTTAAGTTTCAGTAAAGTGTTTTTCCAAAGATACTTTGGTTCAATATTAGCAGCTTGCTTGAATTGGTTTTTATCCTCTCTCGGTTTCTACCTCGTTGTCTGGGGTCCGTGTTAGCTTCGTGTTCCTAAATTCGGAAGTGTAATTGCATTTCCAAAACCCTTCCTGCCTCACAATGGGGCCAAAGTGCCTCTTTCTGTTCTCCCATGCAGGATCTTGCCCTCTGACTCCTCTTAACAGCTAAACCTTTGCTTCTAGTTTCCATTAGAGCTGCTGAGGGAAGCTGGCTAGGAAAAAGGAAACTGCAGACAGTACAGCCACACTAGAGAGTGCAGACTTGGAGCAGATCCTAGTAACACAGCTTCTTACAGGCAGCAAACAGGTAAAACTTTTTACATCAGTTGCATACACACGGCACAGCAAAGCAGGTTGCTTACCCATACTAAACCAGGTCATTGGAAAGAAAATGAAGGCTAAAAGAGCTCAGAAGGATGTTTACACCTATCCTCAACCATTCTTGGTGGTTCCAGAAGGGATTTTAGGATGTGAGTAGGTTCTTAGATGGTCTGCAGAGGGTGGGCTACAGACAGACTGTGAAAACTTGTCACATGTGGTTTTGAGGTAGCAGGGAATGGAGAAAGACATGAAAGCTCTAGATGAGAGTTTATGTCTCTCTTCTCCACAGTTTTTCAGGAAATTATCTGCAGAGGGTCCAGGTGAATAGAAATTGCAAGTTAAATTCATTCCTAGGTGATGAGAAATTTCAAGTTAAGCTATATTAGAAATTTTGTATCATACTACTTACTGATTGCAATAAATTTTCTGCTACGAGAGTCATAATGTTATCTTTATTCTGCTGAGAATAAAAGCCTTTAATTTTAACTATGACTTAGTGCAACCATTATTCTGCCAAGGATCCCTAAAAGAATCTGTTCATCCCCTCCTCCGTGTTGGAGGACAGCACTGTCCACTTCAGCCTCTTGGGGGCTTCACCAGCACAGTGTCCACTTCAGCCTCTTAGGGGATTCTCACCTTCCACAGTCAGGTCTTTGGTGTCTAGCTTCATTCCACAGTGCCAAATCTCTACAAGTGGCAAATCCTTGACATTTCACTAGCTAGGACATATATTTTACTGGTTAGAAGACGCATCAATGTTAAAGGGGGCCCCTTGCTCATACCTGGGCTTGTGTCATGGGCAATCTGCTACCTGCACAGGACCCAGATTTGTTATTATTTATTTACATTATTCAGAAAAAAAAAACCCTAAACTATCAAATTAAATTTAAACCTCAAGATTAAATTTAAACCTTCAAGCTCTGATGTGTTTCAGTCTTAACAGCTGATGGGTGAAATCTGTAGAGGAGGTAGGCAGCTGAACAGACATGAGCAGTAGTAACTGTATTTTTGAGGCAAATGATCTGATCCTAAATGCACTAAACTTAGAATTATTATCACAGCTTACCAGGGGTTTAAATGTCAGGGGTTGTTTATGTCCTATATTTTTCCCTTCTAGCTGCTGAATTTTCCTGAAGCTGGAAGGTCTGCAAAGCACTCCCAGATATGTAGTAGCTGTTCAGGAAGGTGCAGAGACACGCTAGTCAACTGCTTGCACTCAGCAAATGGAAATTCTGTATGGACCACAGAATAACGCAGTTTTATGGGGAGTTAAATACCGGCGGGTTTGAAAAACAAGCTTAGTTGCCTACAGCCTAGGGCTGATAAAGAAGGCCTAATTTTCCATTAGCCTGCATCACGAATGATTTCATACCATTTTAATCACTCTCGCCCCGGACATTAGCTCTGAACAAGATACCTTCACACGCTCCGGGGTAACAGGGAATTTGCTTCTTACCACCTGTTTCTTTGATTTTTTTTTGGCCGTATATCCCCGTACAGCCTTTGAGGGAGAGACACTGTGGAGCAGCGCACCTTCCCTGTCCCCGATCGGCTGTCCCTTCATGGCACCCTTTGCCCGGCGCCTGCACGGCGGGAGCCTCGGCAGTATGTCGCGCTGTCGCACACGGCTCGTCCGCCGCTGTCGCCTGCTCCCCGTCCCTGCGCCGGGGACCGCCGGCCGCAAGGCGCAAACCCGGTGCCACGTCTCAGTGACAGCCCCGCGATCCGCGCTGCCGCCGCGCCCGCCCGCACCTGCGGGCACCGCCCGCGCCCCCGGCCCCGCGGGAGCGCGCTGCGCGCCCGCGCTCCCCGCCCACCGCCTTCTCCCCTCCCAGACGGGCACGGCCGAGGCGAAGCGGCGGGCGGGCGGCTGCCTCCGCCTCCCTCCCGTTCTCCTCAGATGCCCTTTGCAGGGTTATTATTACAGTTCGTGGCTGCGCTCCGCCCGCCCGCCTCCCCGCCCGCTGCTCCGCGCTGCGCAGCGCGCTGGCCGCGCTCCCCGCCCGGGCTGGCCGCCGCCCAGGGGTGCGGGATCCCCGCGGCCCGGAGCCAGCCCCGCTGCCGCCGCCCCGCAGCATCGCCCCGCTCCCCGCGCCCGGCCCCGCTCCCGGCGCTGCCCCGGCGGCGCTCGGCGGGCGGGGCGGGCGCTGCCCTGTGCTCCCAGACGGCGGGGGGAACGCGGGGCTGCGGATTATTGCAGACTAAGCAGTCTGGCGCTGCAGCACCGTGCGGGGGGAGGCGGGCGCGCAGGGGGAGCGTGTGTGCGTGCGCGCGTGTGTGTGTGTGTAAAGGGGGGATGGAGCTGGCAGCTAGCCAGCTACCATCAGAATTAGCTCATTGTTCGATATAACCAGTGCTGGCAAGCAAAACCCAGCCAGAGAGAGGGAACGGACCGGGGGGGGGGGGGGGGGGGTGGTTCGGCTGAGGGGGGAGAGAGACTTTCCCCCAGCCACCCCCACCCCTTTTTTTTTTTTTTTTTTTTTTTTTTTTTTCCCTCCGAGGCTGCACTTTGGAAGAGGTGCAGTCATTCTTACCCACACCCCCTACCCTCTCTCCACTCCCCCAACTATAAATTCCCTTCTGTAGCATGCTGCCCTTTTGTAATCCACATTTGTGTTTCAGATCATGTAGAAAGGACAGAAAGTGAGCAGGGAGCGGGGGCTTTTTTCTGTAAGTATATTCAATTCCAATCCACAGAATTTTATTTGTTTTAATTAATCCCCTTTCTCTCTCTCCCGCTCTCTCCCTCCCTCTTCCCCCCCCCCCCCCCCCGCTTTCTTATCTCTGTGTTTCTCTGTTTCTTTTCATTTCTTTTTGATTTCTTTCTGTCCTTAGGTGGACTTTGCTGCATCTTGGCTTTCCCCTCTTCGTGCACATTTCCAAACAGGCTTTTTTTAAGGAAAATAAGAAAACGCGCAGTAAATCTAACTCTTTGTCTTTGTGCTTTGAGGCTGGATATCTAGGCTGAGGTTTTTTCTGCACACATGCAAGGGGAGATGAGAAGTGATTTCCTAAAATGTTTTCCTTTTTCTGGGTTTTGCTCTCTGCAAACACCAAAATGCATTTTTTAAATCTAATGCACTTGGCTTTGTTAGCATGCATGCAACGCTCTAGGGTAGGTTTATCATCTCCTTTCTTCTCCCTTGTAAAACGAATCTCCCTCTTCTTTGCCCTGACACTGGATTCCTCTCAGGCTGCTGGGGTTTATTTTTAGAAAGCAGTCATTCTTGCAACAGCCTTCTGCATTTTTGCATGTGCAGCAGTTAAATTTTGGGTGGTTCTTTTTAGAAAAAAAGAAAACAAAGCAACAAAACCAAAACAAACCATATTTTGCTGAACGTGACATGCTGCATTTTTCAAACATTTCTGTGTACTTTTATGGATATATGAATTTACAGTTTTAAATCCAGTATGTATTTGTGTGTTTGTGTAAACATATGACTCATACTTTATTTCATACATACACGCTACAGGTAAGAAATATGTGATCAATAGAAGAGAACTTTTAATTTTTGTTTCTATAAGAAAGCTGATAAAGGAGATATGCTACAGATTTAGTCCATTAAGAGAGTGATAATTTAAGGTAAATGAAGTAGGAGCTACTCTTCTTTTTGTTTCTTCTCCCTGTTTAAAATAGGGGGGGTGTGTAGAATAGAGAGAGGGAGAAAACTGGAGGTTATGTAATGCAGTGCCATTTCCAAAAATACCTACTCTGTGGGCCGTTACATTGTGTTATAGTTGTTCCTTGATTGCAAAAACCCCACAGTTAGTAGTATGCCTGGGAACAATGGATCACAAATTACTGTAAACATAGACTGACAGGTTTTTTGTCCTCTTGACTGTTTTTTACCTGTGTTAACCATTAATTATGAGGCTCTTCAGAAATATACCCAGTGCTAAAAATAGCACAGGGTTCTGCAAGTCCAGGTACTAGGGATTCCTTTGTCTTGTGTTTAAGTGTGCAGACCACTGAAGTGCAGAGATGCAGGATGTATAAGCATACGTGTGGTTAGAATAATTTGCATGACTTTAATCTTAACCACTGAAGCTTTTACTTGGTTCGCCCACTGTTATGCTGGCAAAAAAGTACCTTTTAACTATTATGACAGTGGAATTACTTTTTTTAATTTTTAATTTTTTAAAAATTATTTTCAGATTGTTCTCCTTGTGCTACTTGAGAGAAACTGCAATCCCAAGACTTAACAGAACCTAAAAATGGTAAGAATTAGTTGCTTTAGCAGAGTATCAATAATTTTTAGTGTCAGTATAAACCTTATTTCCCTCTTCCCAATACTCATTTTTAAATAGTACCTTTATGTGACATACTTTTTGAGGCTATGGTGACTTGCCATACAATAACTGATGTAATCTGAAGAGCTCATTATGTTGGATCTTTTATTTTCTTGTGGTTTTTGAATAAAAATCTGAAATCCCTTTCTGTGCAGTAAGGTTCATTTAATTGAAAAAAGAAATATTTAATTTACTGTGAAAATTACACATCATAACATATGTAGCAATACATGCAGACAAAACAGTATCTGGTAATGCCAACACTGACACCCTTCTCCCAAAAAGAGGAAATAGGTCATTGCACTTAGTAAGTGAAAAAGATTTAATTTTAGTCTGTCAGGGAAGTAAGACGCAAACTGAATTTTCTTATTAGGTTAACCTTCTGAAAACACTACCATTCTTTGTGACACAGATCTGTTCTAGAAAAATGTTTAGGCCTCAAACCTGACTGAGGTCACCAGTCACTTGTTTGGAATTTGTTTAATGAGCAACAGCCTCTTTCCTTCAGTGCTAGTTGTGTTTGTATTTTTAATGATTAAAGCCCATTTTTTGTACTCTGAGATACCACTGCTGACAAACTCCTGATTTTAAGGATATGCATGTAAATATAGTATTCTTTGAGAAGGACTGTCTCTGAATCAGCAGGACAAAGGTAACAGTATTTTGTAAGAAAAAGTGCTCAAAGTAGACAGATTTTGTTTAGACAGTTTTTTATCCTATTGCATTCTTAGCTGAGGATGCAGCTATCTCAGAAGCATATCTAAATACATGTGCTGGCCAAAATGTGATGTATTTTGGATGCTACATGATAAAAATCATGATCCAACCTCTGTTAATTAGTATTGAGCAATGCTTTAAGTAGCATTGAATAGGGTGTACATTAGCAGAGAATATTTTCCCCAGTGAGGTTCTGAGGGGCACAGTCTTATGAAGATTGGCTTAATAGCATTAATATTATCCATGTCTGGTTCTGGGATTGTTTTGATATGGAGGAAGGGTGATGATCAAGGAATGATTAAAATAAGCAGATACATACTCTGCTATAAAGGCTTTGTTTTTGGCTCCTTGTTTTATATCATTCCTATCTGCAAAAATAAACTTGCAGATTCTGGAGTTTTAGTCTATTCTGGAACCTACTTTCATCAAAGTGCTTTGCTCATCTGTGTATAAATGAACAGATGGGGGTGGGGAATTAAAAGGGAAAGGATTCACTTAAACCGTGAATACAAATCATGTTGAAATACATGTTGTTCACACAACTGTGGAATATTGGATAAGACAACTGTTTTCCTACCAACACCAAGGTGACAATCAGCCCACATTTTAGATGTTATGCAGTCTGCTATATGCAATCTATGCCTATCTATAGAACAAAAGATTATTTTAAGCTTGGTTAGGCATAAAATAGCTACTGATTTTACCAGCAGATGGTTCTATAAATCTAGCAAGGTTCCTGTAGGATCCAATGAAATCAGTTTTGTAAAGCCAGTTTCTGGGCCAGAATATAAAATACAACTTAAAGCTATCCAAATGCACAAAGTAAAATGCTGTTACCCACCTGTCTAGTCCCATAATTTGCTTTGCAGTGTAACATACATATAAACCTCATTTAGGTGTTTTTAAAAGTTCCACTTCTTTTTTTGTGATTAAAATTAAAATGTACTATTAGGTTTTACCCCAGCTTGCAAGGTTGTTTAAGATGTGGTACTTGGCAGGATATCTTCTCCTACCACCACCCTTTTTTTCCCCTTTCTTTCACTTCTAACTCTGAATGTCATTTCAACTCAGACCAGTGACACATTTTCCTTGCAGTAGTGGACACACCAGTCTTTGGCATATTTCTTCTTATATTAACTGCAAGTATCTCTCTAACCATTCTAACTTGCAGGAAATACTCTTTGCATATCAACACTTTCTACACACTGAAATACATGACGATGAAAGTGCTTACTTTGTTTTTAATATCACAGTATATTGGTCTCATTGGTCAGTGAAAATTTAGCTATTGTGTTTCAGTAGACTTAGACCTAAAAAATGGTGGAAAATGGCCTTCTTATTTTTTTGCTGGTCTGAAAGTTCATTAATTATTAAGCTAGGATTACAGTAAAATTTGAAGTGACTAGAATAAACTTGTTAAGTGAGAAGAAATTACTTCTTGGTTTAACTTCACTGCCTTATCCTCTTAGTTTCCTAATTTTCTTTTCTCTTAAAATGTTTCTTACACATTTTAAACAGTAAAAGCAAGTTATTTAATACATTAGTTTCCAATATTGCTTTTCCTTTTCCTGGACTTAGAATTAGAATGACCTGATTAATTAATAAGTCTTTCTTGCACCTGTTTAATAACAATATCCTCAATTTTAAGAGAAACAAAAAAGCAGAAGAGTGCACTTTCTATTATTATTATAATTTTAACTCATGGACATTTTGAGCCATCTTACACAAGAACATTTGCCATTTGAAGATCTGTCCTTACTTCTGCATAATATATTTCCTTAAGTGTCTGCCTGAAGGAGGAAAGAGCCATACATTTATGCGCAATGAATAAAATCCTGATGTGACTTAATGGTCTTTTAATTTGAAATGCTAAAAGTTCTGTATACTACCTTTGAAGCAAGTGCTGAATGTCATAAAATACAAACTAAAATTTTAGTGCTAACAAGGTGAGGGGGGAAGGTTCTAACTAAAAAAGAATTTTTTTAAAATGCTTTGTTTTCAATTTTTTCTGCCCTGTGCAATCATTGAAAGTGATCCAACCATTTAAATAAAAGAACGTGTTAGAAGGGTAGGAGTAAGGAAGTCTTGATTCCAGTTTTCTGTGATCTCAAAGATGGCTCCTACCAAAACCAGGAAAGAGTTGAGTTTCATGTTGTTTGTTTGTTTTTGTTACTATAAATATTAGTTTCTAAATAAAGAAATCAGGTGATCATTTTGGACAGTTAGAGAAGTGGTCTGTTTTTTGCTTCCAAAACACTCAGGTGTGCTACCAAAGCACTCCTTTTCTCTTTCTCGTGGATTTTAAGTTAAGTTCTGGGAGCTCACAGTGCCAGTGCTTTAGGAATTTAAACTAGCAACACTAATAAATGTATATATCAGTAAATAGATCCTTAAGATTTTAATTTTGACTTTTCTGGAAGTAAACAAAAGATAATCTAGAACCAATCATTAATTTGCTCCTGGCTTACCACAAAGGGATTGCTTTCTGGTTGGCATTTCTTACTTGTGTGGAGTCTCTTGGCTGGCTGTTGTACAGTACAGCTGTGTCATCCCAGAGTAAAAAGGCTCTGGAAGTAGGTCATTTGGGCTGAATGCTTCCTGTAGTGTATCCTTGCTTGAACTGCATCAGTTCTGAGGTTATTCTGTCATATTTGGTCATTTACATTCCCTGGATTTTATAGTCTTGCTTGAGGGAAAAGAGAAATAAAGGATGATTACCTTTAGGGGCAAAAACTAGTTTTTTTTTACCTTTAGTTTGGAGAAAAGCCGTTTATTAAATCAGAGGGAAAGAAAAGACAGCTTGCATTTGGTTGAAGAGAAAAGAATCACCATCCCCTTTAGATTTTTGTTTGTGGGGTTTTTTTCCTAGTTTGTAGAGAAATTCAGAGTATCATTTATCTTAGGTGAAGATATTTATGAATAAAATTTTGTGTTTAAGATTTCATCCCAGTTTAGTCATTACTAACCTTTTCTCAGGGTTTTACAAGCAGGTGTCTTGACACATTCTGTAATTTTCTATGCCCCTGGGCTACAACAGCTCTTCATAATTTTAGGAGTTTTTGTAGAGAATGGAATCTAGAATTGGTCTGTCAGAGGAAAGCATTATTTGGAACCTTTTATATGCTCTGAGGAAAAACAAACAAACAAACAAACTGCCCCCCAACCACCTCCCCCCCCCAAAAAAAAAAAAAAAAAAAAAAACCAACAAAAACCAAAAACCCCACAAGATAATTAAATGAGACATTATGTCCAGCCTATTACTAGATAAACACTGGACAAAAGCAGCTCTTGGTCTGGCATGAGAAAACTCATACCTGGTTGATTATTACCAAGTGGGTACTGGAACTGGAGTTGGAGTCTTATTTATGGTAAGTCACAGCTGCAGAGAACCTGCAGGACTGTCAGGTCCTCTTTTGTTCTTGTATAGTATGGGCAGAATTTGGTCAAGGGAAGTAATTGTGAGGGAGGAAAGCTAAATAGTTTTGGCCATCTGAACGTGTATATTGTGCTTATGTAATGTGCATGTTATACATTGTGTGTAGTTTGCACAGTGCTATTTGATTGCTGAAAAATCAGGGAAAATTAAAGCCTTTCCAGCTTACAGAGTTTTTAAGCAGAAATACAAACCAGTTTTTGCAATACTTCTGTCAAACACCTGTTCAGCTACAAAGGAAACAAAACTTTACTTGATTATGAGTAGAAAAGTGGAGTTTTAAAAATAAGTATTTTTTTCCCAAAGCTATAGATACTGTGGACATTTCAGTGATACAGTTCATATGCACATGAAAAGACAAAACCTTTTTATATACTCATTTCTACTCAGTCAGAAACATGCTCTAAGTGCTAAAATTTTGCTAATCTGCTCCAGCATACTCTATCTGAACTGAGCTGCATTGACACATAGAATGGAAGGTTTATGTAATACTAGGTCCAGGAAAAATCTTTACTATTGTTTTCTTCAAAGTCTGAAATTTCGGAAAATCAGAGTTAAGAAGATACACTTAGTAACATAACAGATATGACATTGGATTTTTAAGTCTTGGGATCTAAAGCCATCACTAACAGGTTTTTTGCTTTTTTCCTGACTTTGCTATACTGCTGCTTCATACCTGAATTCTGATCCTTGTATATCCTGAAGAGATGGGGAAAGGATGACACTTAATAGTTTTAGAACAACTTCATAAACATAATTCAGTTGGCATCATTGACTGGGACAGGATATTTTAATAAAAATAGTTTTAACTATTAGTATTTTGGTTTTATTTAAAATATTTATTCACTTCATTAAACCATATTGATTGAGAGCACAATCTTCAAAGGTGCAAAAAATATTATTTTCAAATGTTTCATGTAGAATGATAGTATGAATCATTGTTTGAGTGTTACATGCAAATAGATTTAGACTTCTGGTCTGGCAAATTCACAGTAGCACTACTGAATGAATCCCTGTTGCTGGGAATACATGTTGCTGGGAAGATTCCGGATGTTTCCCTCTGTAAATACTGTATTTAAACAAACAAACAACAAACAAGCAAGCAAAACCAACCCACCCTCAAATTAAGTAGGATTTTCTCATCCTGCAAGAAGAAGTGTCTCTGGAATAATTTTGTTAATAGTAATCTGATTATCTCTATTTGCTTGGCATACTTATGTGGGAGCAAGTTGAAAAAAGTTATTAGAAATTTTTGCACCCTCACTGGAGGTGCTAAAAGCCTTGTCTTAATACACGCATTGTCAGAAACAACTCCTGGCCTCTTCCAGCACTGATGTTTAGAAGGCACACATTGACACCACAGAGCTACTTAGAAAGGTCAAGTTAGAGAGGAACAAGTCTACCTTCATTGCTTTAAAATGACTGTGTACCTGTGATAAATCTCCATCATGAAGTATGAGTTTACACAGCTCCTTAGATGAGTCCCAGAACACACAGATATTTTATTACTTTTAGCCTCCGGAACAGCCATGATACATTTTGTGCTTTTATGTCTGGAGTAGCACTTACCTGCATTACTATCTGCCTAGTATCAGCTGTTAATAGGGAGGCTTCAGGTAAATGTATCAAAGTGCTTTCAAGCACTTGTTAACAGTCAGCTGCCCTCCTTACACCTCTTTTAATGAGCTGAGTAAGGACTGGCTCTATAATGTGGTTCTCTCTCCCATTTCCAAGAGTATGGCTGGGGCTTTTTAATACTTGCCTGCAAAATGCGGTTGGGGCAAGGGGCTGGCACCTCCTGAGGGGAAAGAAGGGCTCTGGTGGCTGGGCTTGGCAGGAAAGCAGTTGGCAGAGGCAGTGACTTTGCCCGCACTTGGGGATCACCATCTCTGGTTGGATTTCTGCTTATCTTTTTGGTGTGTGGGAGAATAACTGTTGTAGTCCAAAGCAGTCTCTTGAGCCTTCTGTAAGGCTCTTGTTGAGCCTTACAGCTTTCAGGCCATTTAGTAAACGTACAGGAAATTTTTAGAAAGAAACACTTCTTTTGGCAGACGAAAAGAAGTGTATACATATTATGTACCCCAAGAGTGGAGGGCCAGGTCTGAGAGGGCTCACAGGAGAAGCGTTATTCTGGTCTATCTCTGTTCCTATTCTTAAGGATTCACTTACTGGCCACTGTTCTTGCTGGACTTTCCCTGCAGACCAAAACTCGATAGAGTGAGGACACTGGACTAAATAGACTTTTTGGTCAGCCTCTGACCATGCTCCTTTTCTTCCTTCTCTGTAGCTCAAGTAATTTGTCCATGTTAGGTATGAAACTACTGCAAAATGACTATGCATCCTTTGGTCCAGGATTTTTGCTGCCATGCTCTGTGTCAGCCTGAGTTTATTACACAAGACTTGGTTATGCATTTTGTTCTGCAGTTACCATTAGGTGTAGATGCAAATAGTTACTAATTAAGCTCTACCTTATTGCGCTTGAGGAGCAAATTACAAACTCCTATGTAATTAACTGAGAAGTAGAGTATTATTTCAATTCTCAGCCTTGTTGTTGTTTTCTCTGCATGTTTAGTAAAACAAACAAAAAAATACTGTAGTACAGAGACAAAATAAATATGTGGGGTTATACTGGGTTCTGAGTTTGGTTTTCTGGATGGCTGATTTGCTTATTTTGATTCCTTGATGTTTTGCAGTTTGGGAGAACATACACAGAAATTTACTGAAGGAACAAAGTAATTTGCAGCCATTTTATTGCTTGATGGAACTTTCCACATAATATACATTTGCTTTTCATTTTCTCTGAAATAAATGTATTCTTTCTCTTTCAAGGAGTGTAACATTCTGGTAATGAGCATCTTAGTAAAATTCATTAATTCAGTGAGAAGTTGGAGGAGCATTTATGACAGTGTTCACAATGTACTGCTTGATTATTTTTCTCTTCCTCTTTGTATGCATGGTAAATATTAACAACGTTTTGCAATGATTTTTGTGTATTAATGAAGTGAAAAAGCAGCATGACAACACTTGTAGCACACAAGCAAGATTGGTTCTAACTGGTGCAGAAAAGTGAAAATTGATCTTTCTTCCTAAAAAATTGCATTACATTCAGTCGGTGTGGAGTGGATTCCTCCCCAAGGAAAGTTAGAAAGTGTTTTCTGTAACTAACTTCATTCAATCACATATGTTAGAATACAGCTAAAGTTTCTGTAGAGGGTTTCTTACTGGATAAAGAATTGGACAGAAGTCTTATGTGTAAGTACAAACATATATATAAAACATGCAGCCTGTATATGGATGAGGACAGGAATGAGTCCTTGGAAGAAGCTGATACAGATAAGCCAGGATAGGAGACTACGTAGGAGCAGATGTTTCAGTGCAACCTCAAGAATAGATGCTTTAAGAACAATAAAGGAAAACAACAGATGACAATGGATTTATAGGAGAAGGTTTTCCATTAAAATCTAAAAAATATATTTTCAAGGTCACTTTCTTATGCTATTTGGGAAAGGAGTAAATGACATCCTATTCTGTGAAACTGACAGAAATTGCAGAAGAAATACAAAAGGACTGCAAAAATCCCCAAATACCTAATAAATAAACTTTATAATTAATTTGCAGTGTGCAGAAGGAGGATGCAAGGAAAAGCATGTTTGTCTGATTTAGACTTTTTCATCTCTATGCGGTTGTGAGTTTGAGTCATCAGATGGGGAGGAATAAAAAGCAGAAGTAATATCTTCCCCATGAAAAGGCAAAGACATCAAAAGATGCTGATGCAGAGAAGTCAAAGGCAAATTCAGGTGTACAGCTGTCTTGCCATGTTCTGCTGATCTACTGCCAAGTATTATCATTGCAATGGCAGGTAAAGTCTCACAAAAAGGTGTCTCAGCTGCAGGATCATGATGTGATTCTTCATCAGTTCTCCCAAACCCTTTATCTAACCTTCTTTACTGGGTGGAACTAACCAAGTGAAATAAATGTAAATTATTGGCTCTCTCCACTGTTTCTTTGATATTCATGGCACTGATGTGGAAACCAGGGATGGCAAAAAATCTGCTGCCCTGACATGATACTGAAATAATGAAGTCAGGTTATTTGGGATGCTTGTCACTGCACCTCAGGCAGAGGCTTAGACTCGTGATGCAGAGACACTCAAAAAAGCAAACAAGTTCACAAAATTATTAAGTTTCCTATCTGCTAAATCACAAGTTCACAGCACTTTAAATTTAATTAAGTTAAGGCAGTGAAGTTGCACTTTAATTTGGGCAAGTTTTGGTTTCTGCTGTTTCCATAGGGAAAGCTTCTTCAGTGAGCCTGTCCAGAGTCAGTCTATCACAATAGCAGCATCCTGTTTCATCATGAGTACAGCTTCTTAAATACAACAAAGGCTCATCAGAACTTCAAGGACTCGTTGAAATAAGGAGTCATGATGAGTACTCATGATGTAACCTTGTCATTGCCCTCTCCAGAAGATCTGGAAAATAAAAGCTGTGACTGATAGAATACTGCTGCCCAACTAAACTCTTAAAAAGCAACCACTGTTCAGCTGACAGTTGTTGTATGTATTAAATCTTGTGTGCTAGGTTAGGAACACAGTGGATATATGTATCTTATACTTTCGTTATGTTCCCCTCCTTATGTAAAAATAAATTACTGAGGATAGGAGCATTAGTTTATGCCTTGAACTGAAGCAAGGGCTTTGATCTAGCACAAGCTTGCCCTCCAATTTTGTTTAAAAAGAATTAGTGAGGTTTTCATTCACAAAATTATTTATTTAGTGTTTTAGCAATGGTGCAGTAAGATTGTTTATGCACTTGGATTGTGATTGTGGGATATTGGTTAGAAAGAAAATGTTTTACTGCAGTGGGAGACATTTGGGGGAATTGAGAAGTACATGGTAGGATGTGCTGTGAAAAGTACATCTACAGCTCAAACTAGCTGGCAGCTAAGAAATTTTGAAGAAATGTGGGTACCGAAATGAGGAGCAGTGTTCCTTTTTTGGCTATATAGCCCACTCTGAGGAGGAGGGTGGTCTCTCCCCCTTTCTCTGTTCTGGACAAGGCACACAGGGCACTCAGTCCTCACAGCTGCACAATGTCATTTTAGTGCTGCAGATAAAACAAGCATGGCTCTTCCTTTCCTTCTTTTCCACACACACACCTCTTATCATTCTACTCCCATGTCCCTCAGCATGTGGCTGTTTGTGTCTAGTATTACACTGCTAATACATGTAGTAAATATTTTTCTTAATAGTGTTTGTTTGTTTGGGTGTTTTGGTTTTGATTTTTTTGTTTTGTTTTGGGTTTTGTTTTGTTTCATTTTCTAGGTAGGGTATTGCAGAATTATTTGGCATGGTCACCTTTGATTTGGAATTAGGATATACAGTACTTGTGATCATTTACTTTTTGGTTTCAAACCCCTATGCCTCAAAATTGGTTTATAAGACAAAGAAGTTACCTGAAACTTCTCTAAAAAGTGGTTGCTGATTTCCTCAGAGCAGTTGCTCTTCAATAAACTTTTAGTTAAGAAATCAAGAGTTGAATACTACTGTAAATCCTGAATGAAACTTGATTACAAGAATTCAATTTTGGTTCACATGAGGAAAAGGAGAAAACATATAGAAAAAATAGCTCCAAGGACTTTCACAATTGCTTCTTAGCTATAAAAACGCTGAGAATGTTTAACAGGAATATGCTCATTTTAGTAAGTTTAGCATGCCATAAATCTGGTTTATTTTTCCTCTTGATGGATTTATCTGAATGTTTGAATGACACTCTTAGTAAATAGGAATGAAGCATGGGTACCAAATCAATTTTAGCATTTTGATGTGACTAATAGAGTATGTTTAGTTCAGCTCTGTTAAAATTACTTTATTCATCTGTTTTAAGGCTGGGCAAAAGATTGTGCTCCCTACCATTGCTCTTTAAGAAAGCATGGCTTAAAACGGAAAAGCCCAGGAATTAGAATTTTGAAATGTTGCTAAAACAGAGGAAGTGCAAAAGTGTTTCTCAGTCTGTTGGCCAAAGAAGTAAAGTAGACTCTACTGGGTTTTAATCCTCCTGGTTTTGAAAAAAAACCCAAACCAAAACAACCCAAAAAACTGTATCAGTAGTTCTGGAATTTGAGAGAGCTGGTGAACAGACAAGGTGTTTCTTTTCCTCCACTTTTGCTTTTTCTTTGATATTAAATTGTATTGTTTGAACCTTTTCAGGAGACTGGAGGCTACAAAATTGAAAGAATACTCATAGAGAACCTATGATTCCCAGTTTTCAAGTTGGGTCAATGTTTCAGGCAGAATTGCATGTTGTTACATAGCAGTGTCTCAGAGAGCTCTTCCCAGATCTGATAGTTCACGGATGAAGCTTCCTGGCTTAACTGTCTGGCTAATGAGGAACAAACACTGAGGCTATCGATGTGAGTCAGCATTATGCAGACTTGCAGTAACTGTAGTTTTCAATCCACCCTAAAGTTCAGTAATTCCATTCTGAATCCTGATACTTTGGTTATTTAAACCAAGCCTGCACTTGCATAACAGTCACACAGGAAGTACTAAGAAATGAAATTTGGAGTGCATCAATGAAAGCATTTATTTAGAAGTGTTTGCTTCATGTTAACAGCTGGAATGTTGTAGCCCTTACATCCTACTCTGTAATGGAGCATTGCTTTCCTCTCTGTCATAGCTCATCTTGCAACGTTTATATCAGTAATTTTGAGCTGCTGTAACTGAATTAATGTTATGTATATTTTTCTAATACCCTAATTATCAGTATATTTGAACTTCTAAGTGATTTTTGCATTTATAAAGCACAGCAAGATGTCATGGTTTGTTTTTATTTTTTTTTTCCCCTAGTGAGCTCTACAGTAAATCTTAGGTGAACTTCTCTACACTGGCATCTTTTTTTCCATTCCAGAATCTTCCTCCACTTGGCCAGATTCTAGGCCGTGACTCTTTAGCCTTTCAGAATTGCTCCCAAGGCAGATACCATTCAGGACTCTGGTACAGTCATAGCAGAACAGTCACATGAAATAGGTCCATGTGATTATTAACTACCAATATGGGCCACAGTATTTGTTTTTTAAGAAGAAAAGAGGATATTATTGATCTTTTTCCTTTTTTTTTTTCGCAGAGAATTACTGTGAAAGATAATTTGGGGATTATGTGGAATATTTTGCAAGTGGTGGTAGGTTTTGGAGTTAGTTTTTTTTAAACCTGGAGCATAGTTGTGAGCTCATCTTACAACTTACACCTTTTCCCTCCTGCCTCATTCCCAAAATGCACCCTCAAAACGCAATTCCTCTGAGATTTTATGAATTTAATTTGAGAATTCCTTTCTTTTTCATCTAACCTCAGGTGCTTATTTTATTCCTATTAGGTTTTTACTAGGGATAACATGGGTTATAGTCTAACCTAAATGCATCTCAGACTCCATGGAAAATACAGAATTTTGTATTCACAATTATGACTAATTCTGTATTCTGATGCTCATGTGATTCTCCCATATACATTTTGTATACTTTGCTAGTGTGAACAGTGATAGAGCTGAACTCCTGTTGCTATTTCCCACCATGAGTTTTCACACAGAAAATATGACTGCACAAGGACATAATTTCGTAATGGGTAACCAGTAATTATAAATAGCAACAGAAGAGCTCAGAGATTACTTGGTATCTCTGTGATACCAAGTGAAGTGTTCTAAATATTCAGAGTGAACATTACCTGAATTCACAGAGTCCATTGTGTTACACATTGGTTATTTTATGCCAAACACACCCAGAGAGCTGAACTGGCTTGTCTGAGACCTCAGGTACGAAAAAAATCTGTTGCTTTAATCCGTAGAAAGCACTATGGTTTGTACTGCAGAAAAGCATGGGACAATGTACAAAGCAGGCACTGCCTTGATCTCTGTGGTTTAAATTTCTCTTTGGGCCCGGCATTATAGAAGAATTCAGTATTTTCTATTGGGAAGAGGTTTTAAATAATCTTCCAATAATTTCTCCAGGATAGAACTAGTCCAGTTGTGACAGCTAATAGTCAACATACGCCTCCACAGAAATGAAAATTTTTCTCATGTTTCAATATATGCACAGGAGCAAGTGGGTGACTAAAACTGGCCCAGCACTTACTTAACTGACAACAAAACTTTTGATTACCAAAGTGGAAAAAAATCTGAATAGTGTAATTTATAATGGCTAGCTCAAAAGACTGACAGACTGATATCCCAGCATCACACAGAAAGAGTTCAATTCACTAAACACCAAGAGCCCAGAAGAAAGACCCAGCAAGAAAATTAAGAATTTCACCATTGTATGTAACTTGTATCTGACCAGTTCAGTCTTTCAGAGACTGAGATGAAGAGATATTCTGATCTTCATCTTGAAGCTGAGAGGCATTATCTTGGTATTTATTCACTTTAACCTCCACTGTAGTCACTGCCCAGCTTTGATCTTACCTGTTTTACATAGAAAAAATTTTCTGTAAACATCATAGGACAGCACCTTAACTGTTAATTCCTGCTGCCAGCTATTTTATTTTATGCGTTTTATAATGTGTTGGAAGTTCTTTAATGTGGAAAATACAGGGAACTAACACGGAATTATAATTGTTTCAGTGATCTTACAAGGTTATTCATTCTAGTTCACCACTCATTGTGAAAGGATATCAAAGGTATGGTGCTGTTGTCACTTGCAGTCATCAGCAAAGATAATGAACTTCATTAAACAGCCCTTTCCCAGTAACCTCTGGCAGAAGGGAATGGACATGTTTTTTCACAATATCCTCAGTGAGTTCATTAGTAGAGATATCCTCTATAAAGAATTTATTACACATATAAAAAAGCTCCATCCTATACTCTTTTAATTATTTTTGTTTAAAAAGTGCCTGTTGAATGCAGATAAATGTAGAACAATATAGTTGGAATGCTCTAGGGATAGATGTTGTCATGGGTAAAAAAAATGTACTAAACATTAAACACTCTGGGCCAAGCTCTACTAACATTAGACATTAAACTTGTTTTAGCGATGTGGTCTGTCACATGAACACCACTGCATTTAATGAATCTCTCTTCATTAGTAAGATCTCGTATATGTTTATGTCACTACAGGTTTATCAGCCAGGTTCAATGATTTGGGTAAGCCAGAAGATCTTTCCAACCAGCTGTGGGCATGGGGGATTTCCAAAGGTAAAGTTATTTATTTAATATCTTTCATATAATAAATAATTTGCTAAGATGAAAGTTTTCAGAAAAAATAATTTTAAAATTGAATTGAGTTCTATGAATTTTATTTTACAACTGCTTCAAGAAAGTAGCCAACTCTCATGATTTTATCACGAATCCCATGTTACTCTGTTTTTCTTTACACCTTGGCTCCTTGCACCATGCTGGTAACTGAAGATCTCAGTATTCATTTTATAATTACGTTTCTAGCCTTCAGGCTTGCAGAAAACATGGACTCTTGCTGGCTGCACCCCAGAAGAAAAACATACTAATTTTCAAAGGCTCATATTTCTTAAGCCTGTCTCATGATTTTACAAGCTTGACATCTGAGTTTTGAATGCTTAATTTTGGCAATGCTTTCCTAGCAATGCAGATGAAAAAGTCAATGATAATGCAGCAGGAGGAACTGGATTATCTTTGGTTACGTATCTTGCTTACCTGGCTTGAGTACAAGCATTCAAAACATGGCAGTTCTCATCTGAGTTTGACAACATAAAGGCAGAAGATGTGGCTCATCAGACAGCATTAATAAGATTTATTCTGTTACCATTACTGGTTTAATAAATGTGAAACTGGGCATGAAATTTCAGTAGTGAAAGATAAGAGATTACACAGAACCACAGGATATACATATTTTATTTTCATATTCCCTTTCAATTACGGGCTCAAGAAGATAAGTAAAGAAGAGAAAACATGGAAATTATTAAATTTCAGTTATTAATTAGGCTTGCTCCCTGTTAACAAAACTCTGCTATTTTTCCATATGGATAACCCTATACTTTCACCTACACTTTTTCCTCTACAAGGGAACTTCTAAAGTTTATAGGTGAGCTATTTGCAGCCTCATGTGCCAGCCTGCCAGTCTTTAAATTAGCTTATATTGCAGTACTGCCATTCTTAGCATTCACAGTATTCCAAAAGTTCAGCTGAGAAGGCTGGTAGCAGTTCCAGAGCATGATTAATGTGCTCTATAGGGTCATACTTGCATCAAATGAATTTGCTAATTTTATGAATCAGCTGTGTGGTAACTAGATGATTTTTATTCACAATGTTACATTAGAAGCTTTCAGTAAGTTGTCATTCATAATTAAACAAAGTTTCTCCTGAAGCACAGAAATGAAGCTGTGCACTATGTGCAGCATAGCAACAGTGCTGCATTATGTTGGATTTATGAATAGCTGTGGGTTTAAGCTATACATTGCTTACAATAAAAGTTTAGCAGAAGGAATAACAGTTTCTCAGCTAGCCAAAACATATTATAAATCTTTTCCCCTTTAAAGTTACTTGATTCTTGCTTTTAAAATACATTTTCCTAGCCTTTGGGTAATGCCTCAGAAGATATTTGGCATGTGCTGGTACAACAGCCCGTTTTTAGAACTAGCTACAAATTTTATCTCACAATTGACATTCAAAAAACCTTCAATATTAATTGCACATAGTCCAGCTTCCAGCAGAGTATCATCTTAAACAGAAACTGTGCATCCTCAGAATTCTTTTCATTTCTACTATAAAATTAATTAGGATAAATTGGTGAAAAAAACCTGAAGAAAGTTTTCAGTCCTCCAGCTGAGCACTTTCATCTACTCAATGCTAAACAGCTTGAACTTCTAAAAAAATAGAGTAGAACTAATAGATTTTTAAAACCTATTATTCGATACAAAAGTGTTTTTTTAAAATTTTGTTTTCATGCAACCAACAAACATAAAAGGCTTCAGTTCTTAATGACAGTTTATTTTCAGACCTAGAAGGGTCACATGGGACTTTATATCTTATGATTGTACAGCAGGATTTCAGGACTGAGATTGTTTTCACAGCTGAAAAGGAACTGTCTGACACAATGCTTTTGGAAATTTGCCCAGACCTTTGGTCTGTGTGGTGTGCCTGTTTGCATGTGCGAGTTTCTAGTTTTCCCTTCATATCCTGTGATGATACACAAAGAGTAAATTTAGTAAAACAAAAATGAGTAAAAATACTATCATGAGGATGGAATTTTCTGGAGTACTGTGAGGAAACATGTTTGTGCAGTCACTAAAATGTAAATGTTATTTTCTCACTTTGAAATTTTTGCAAAATACCCATATTGGCTCTAGCAAATATACATTACAATTCCTTACTCTTCTGCATATGTACTGAGCAAATTCTACTCTTTTCTTCTATTTCTTGATGCCCCAAAGGAACATGTCACCAGCCATCTCCAAGAAGGGATTTTGCTCTGTATTCAGGCTGAAAACTGCTCTTGTGTGCAGTGCAGAACCCCATGGGGAGTTCATGCACCTAAAAGCAGAATTTATCCTGTCCACTGTGATAAAGACAGGGGGAGAGCCATGGGATGGCTTCATTGCCAGCACAAGTAAATGTAGCAAGTATGAACATCCCAGTGAAAATTCTGGGTTTGAGGAGCCAGGAAAGGAAAATTGCTGAAAATTGTAATTTATTGGTCATTGGGAAACTGCCATGTATTTAATTCCTAAATCAGAAATTCACAATTCTCACATGAGGGAAAAAAACGAACTTGGAGAAGATAACTTTATTTCTTAAACAAAGAGAGACATTGAGCTTATGTGACAAACACATCCTAAACAATATAAACAATAAAACACCTTTACAACTCTTACTATTTAGATGCAACAAATTCAGATTTTTTTTCTTAACTTTAGATATATTACTAGCTAAACAAATTATTTTTGTTTCAGATCCCATAGTGATATATCATCAGCAAAGTACTTTAGGCATGTGCTTTGCCTTTGGGCTTCATTCTGAGGCTTAAGATGAAACATATATTTAAATACTGTTTAAAACCTTCTCTTAATAGGCACAATTAATATGTATGGTTAACAAAGATCTATTTGAGACAGTTAGCTCATAAGGCACACCACTTCCTTACCTACTCAGAACAAGAAAACAATGCAATGTTATTAGTGTGCTCTTTTTGAGGATTAATATACGGCAAGGACTAACTAGTGTATGTTGGTTGGTTAAAGAGTAACATTTTTAAAAAATGAGAGCTGTAACCTGGAAAAAGTTCTCTTAAGATTAAGATGATATTTCATAAATAAGATGCACTTTTACATTGGATCTTTTGCATTTTTTGCTGCTAGGACACATTCATTCATGACCAAGTGAAATGTTTTTCTCAGATGCTGCAAGAACTGCCTGGTTTCCAAACAACCGTTTGTTCTCTGTTGTATAAAGTGCTTCAGTCATGTTTGGTAGATGAACTAAAGCTAGGGAACTATAGAAAAATTAAGATGAGAAATGGGAGCAACACACCAAACAGAAGCACAGCTAATATCACTTATTCCTCTCCACAGGGAAATCTCCCCATCTCGAAGGAAGTGAACCGCAAGAAATGTGAGGCAGAGGGGGCACACCTGGCTCCAGCAAGTGGCTATGGACAACATTTCACCAAAATCAATTACCTCTACTATTTTTAAATGTAATTTCTCCATTTGTATTACATATGGTGTATGGGTTTGATGAGGTCATGGTGTCATATATTGGAAATTGTTTCTGTGTAAATCATCAAGTGTAAGAAGAAACTATGGGACTCTGAGCCTTGCTTTAGAGAATAACAGTGGACAAACGTGTACCATAAAAACTAGTTTTTAACATTCTAACTCAAGCGAAAGCTCTCAGAATTTCACACTGTGAATCCATGTTTACAAACATTACAGGTGGGCCCTCAGGCCTGGTTCTACCACAGCAATGTCTTTCACTGCTCAAACTCCACAGCTCACACACAACTGGTAAACCACTCTCTCCATTTCCACCAACCCAAACTGCTTCTTGCAGAGGCTGAGAGTCCCCCTTTTTTTTTCATTTAGATATAACAAGCCTAGTAGTTTATTTTCATTGATTGTCTGTATATCTCTATATTTTATCCATGTACTCTTTTGATGTATAGAAGTAGTATGAAACTCATGGTTTCCTTGTGGTAAGTGATTGTGATGCTGCCACGGGATTTGAGACACTGATGAATGGTGCTATTTTGGACTTTAAATATGCTCCTTGGCAAGGTAGCTCTGATGGAGTTATTTTTTATTTCCATGTTCTGAGAGGGTGATGGTACTTTGTTTTTCTGAATGTTGTTCTTTAGACTGGACTGACTTGTTTACTTGTGTCTTCAGTGTGGCTTTCTTATTCAGTGCTGTAGGTGAGTAACTACTTATAGTATACAAGTGAGGAACTGATTCCCTATCAGTGTCCACTCACAAACATGCAGTTATAGTGGGAGCAATCACAAAACTGTAATTTTCGTAAAATCTCCTTTCTGACTCCTATCCACCTTATGGAGAAAGATGAGCAATAATTTTCCACCAACTTCTCAAAATCTCTTGATTTTTGTCTTTTTTTCTTACAAGCCTTTTTTAAAGAAGGGACAAGTTTTAATGTCCTCTTCAAATCCATAAACTAGGGGATATAGTAAGAAAAATACAGCAAATTTCTGGGAAGAGAAGTCCTAAAGGGGAAAGAGTACATTTCCACAGTACTGTCAACATGTGGACTTTACATTTTTGTTCTTGCTCCCAAACTACTATAAATACAAAATAACACAAACCACAAAACTAAACAGTATCATCTACTCATGGAGTGTTGTTGTGTTAGACACAGTCTGAAAGCCCACCTTAATTTTTTATATAATTCTGTCTTTTAGCTATTCTTTTTACAGGGCAGGCCTTGTTCTGAACTGTCTTAGCTTCTGACTGTTAAATACCAATGCATGCACTGCACTACTCAATTTCTTTCCTTTCTCTACCTTCTTTCCTTGTACACTTTATTTTCCAATAGAATAGATGCGTCTGCTGTGCTGTATATAGAGCAAGAAGTAATATTCAACAGTTGTGGCATTTATGTATAGTTGCAGTTGTGTACTGCTGAAAATGCAGGCTTTTGTAACAGTGTGATCTTTAATAATGCAAGTACTCAATGTATTTTAGCTATTTTAGTAGGATTTGTTCAATAAATATGCAAGCTCTAAGGGTAGTTGTGATATGTCTGTTTCCTTATTACATTAAGGGCAAGGTTCCTGTTACTGATTGTCTTCACCTGTTCTTTTCCTGATGCCTGGGCTTTGTTTTAGGACTATCTGGTGCTGCTTGCTAAACAATAGCTATCAAGATAACCTAAATGCCAGACCTGGATCTGAGAAATGATAGCTGGCTGGACAATGGCAGTCACATACTTGGCTTCCCACACTGCTGAATGGCCAGGTCAGATGTGACACTCGGTGCCATTTTTAGTAGCCCCAGGAGGACACTCTGGAGCTGTGCATGGCAAATACAATATGTTTAATTTTCTGCCTATGGTAAACTGAAATAAAAGGTAATTTTACTCATGTGGGTAATTTGGTTTAAAACAGTGTTGATACAGCCTTCTCTTAAAAACACTCTTATTGGTGGAAAAGTAACACATGCATTGCCAAGTTTTAGAACATATATTGGTTTCAATATAGTATAGATATAGTAGAGACAAAGATTATTTCCTATACACTGTGATTAATAGAAGCATAAGCAGAATAAAAGAATATAAGCAGAAGCATAAGCAGAAGCAGAATAAGCAAAGATGGCATACACTTCTGTGTCTGCAATACTGGCTGTGGGACATACGTAGTGTTTGCCTCATAAGATTTAAAAAAAATATAAATATTATGCACTTAAAAATAATTAAAATTAGCATATGGCCATTTAAAAGAATGCCCCTAGGATTTAATACATGTATTTTCACCTTTGGAATGAAGTATAAAATTATATAAATAGAATTATTGGGGGAAAAAAGCGCAATGTACATGTCTCACAGTCAGTTGTTGCAGAACACAATGATCAGCTACTTTTTTATCTACCTCATTAAATAATCATTTGTGAAATGGACTACTAAGAGTATTTTGAAATCATTATGGTCAAAGAAATTGATTCAGGAATCACTGCTTCCAACTTCAAACCTTTTTATAACATATAATGGAAGATCTGGCAAATCAACATTTAGCCCTCTGCAAATCAAGCAAAAAATAAAAATCCAAAGTTGAATTCTGAAAAATAGAAATAGTAATGAATACTTGTTTTCATAAAGCAATTTAAGCTGTGCAGATAAAATCACTATTAGGAGCTAACTGTTGTTACCATTGAGCATCAATTTTAAATGAAGAGTAGGACAGAATGGTATGTATTATCAGTTAAATTCCAATACTAAAAAAGCTGCATCATTAATTACCCAATGCAGAAAATATTCATCCTTACACCTTGGAGTTTGTGCCACCAACAGTGTCCTGAGGATGTGTATTAAAAAATCTGATTCATATTAATAGTTTTATTCCTTGGAAGTTAGCTAAACTCCATCTGCAAGCATAGAAAACATATGGGAAAGAATAATAAAAAAATTAAATCAATAGTGCCAGACTCCAATTAAATTTCTACTATTAAAGCTGTACCACTATATTACAAAAGATAGAAAATAAAAGAAATATTCTACATAAGAAGTTTAAACAGAAAAAGGAAATTTAAATAGAATGGAATGAGCCCAGATATGTTGCATCAGAATCAGGTTCTTGTGAGTGAAAAAAACAAATATGAGTATAACCAGTAAGCCAAATGAGTATTGGTTTAGCACACTCAGCAATGGCAAGGATATAGTTGGAGTTAGACATCCTTCCAGCGTTCCCCAGCTCAGAGAACATGGGTACACAGTAGAAAGAACCCAGGGAAAAACAGCAAGAGTGGTGTGAGTGATGGCAGAGACTGTGGCTGATGGAGACTGACAAACAAGTAGTCTGGTTTAGTCCAAAGTGAAGCTAAAGAACTGCTTTTTATAGGAGTAGAGCAAGACCTCAGAATCATAAAAGAGTGTGGTAATACCTCACTATCTGGAAGAGACTCAAAGGTGGAAGGCTAGGAATGTGCTCAAGAAGTGGCCAAGGGAAAGGCTATCAGTGCTCATCTGAGAACTTTCAGTTCATGTTGGCTCTGCTACCATTGGTATCACCTGTAACCAAAGCCAGACGTTCCTATAATGAAATAAAGATATTCCAGAATCAGAAATTTCTGTCTTTCTGTAGCTTCCTTAAAAATTCCCTGGCAAACACAGTGTGGCACCACACACTTCAAAAACTATTCACACAAGATTTTCATTTCCCACTTACTTACTACAGGCTGAGTCCAAGAGGCCATGATATATGTGCCAAAAAACAAGACCCCTTTTTGTGGCCATTCACACCCCTGTTTAGTAAGGTTAATTTTGAGTTCCGGTAAGTAAGAGCCAGAAATGCAGGAATTTTAGGCCTCTGCTGCTGCAGCCATGAGAACATGAGCAACTTACATTCTAGTGCAGAGAAAAGAAAGAGCAGGGGGAAAAGGAGGGAAAAAATAAAAATAAATCAACATGGAAAGAAATACAGTAAGCAATTAAAGAGAAATAAAAAATTCAGAACTTGAGCCTTTCTGTAGCCTGTCTGAACTAGAGCTCAAGAGGTGCAAGTTTTGCAGAGAGAAAACACAAGTGTCACATTGCAGTTTGGAACAGCTATTTTTCTTCACATATCCAGTCCTGTGAAATGTCCTGTTGAAAACATGCAGGAAGAAACCCTGGTTTTATGAGACAGTCATTAATGGGGTTTTTTCGACACCAGATTTTGTGAGTGAGGAGCTGCAGGAGAGGGGGCAGGCTAGCATCTTCCCCCTGCCCCCCCCCCCCGCCCGCCTAGAAAAATACATAGCAAGACAAGAGACTCTTGGCCAGCTGTGTCAGAGCAGGGTGCAGGCTTATTCCAGCCTGGATCTTGAGACTCTGGCACTTTTTCTGCTCATGGACATGCTTGACAAAATGGCCAACACACTTATGGCCTGTCCTAGTCCTGGACTAAGTAGGAGAATGCAGTATAACAGAGCAGACATGCTGCAGTTTGCATTACCCTGAAGAAAGAGCCCAGTATTTGGATACTCTAATGCTGCCTGCTTATGCTCCAGGAAAAAAAAAAAAAATGACGAGGGACAAAAAAGAAGAAAATACATCATTTATAGTTTAACTGCTATTTAAACATAACCTAGAATCTTCAGGTACCCTACTAGCACACTGACGATCCTGCTAGCCTAACCTATCCATGTGAACTATTTTTAAGTGTGTCCAGAGCTATTATCTGTCTGTCAGGGTATGGCCACAGCACAAAGTGCTGTGTAGGCTGGTGTAAATTATTTCAGGAAGCAGAGTAGCATCAAAATCAGCACTGCCTGGGGAACAAAAAAAAAAAGTCAGAAAAGGATGCTCATGCTCTTTGTGTATTCATTTCTATCTTGCCATTCCTGATGCTGCCTGAACACCTTAGGTTGGTCCTGCCAGCCAATTTGTAACATTTCAGAGCAGCTTAACTCTATTCCTGCTCTGAGTGCTCTGATTTGGTTTTTTAAGTTGTGGGTTTAAAGCTTTCACCCTGTAAGTCACTTGGTGTGTGCTGCTTTTCAGAGCTCCCAGATTCTTGTGACGCATCTAATACTTTCCAGCTGCTGATTCCAGAGGAAGAGATGTGACCCAACAAGCTGATGTTTTATACAAAGAAAGAGTATCCTGTTTGCACAGCACTGTTTCAAATTCATAGTGCACATGTCTAAAGTTAAATTCATGAATCTGTCCAGACAGTTAATAGTTTTATTATTGGGAAATTTATTTTGTGCAACTTAAAACAGATCCTGAAGGTTCAAAAAGTCACAGCACCTGGGACTTCTATTTTCCAGGACTCACCCTCAAGATGAAGAGGTTGAGCAGATTTCTTATGCATTTTTCCCTGTATTCTCAGGTGGTTTTTCAGCCTCAAGTCTCTAGTTGATTTCAACAGACTCCCACTAATAAATATAAGAGTGCAGAAAGATCTTTGCGGTATAATTTCTCCATTCAACACTGCATCTTCCCCACAGCTGCTTTTCTCAGCTGCAAATGTTACTGCACATTCCTAATAAAACTCTCTGTACCCATCCATTCAAGACTTACTGTGGAGTGGGTGAAAAAGAAGTCAGAGAGCAGGATCAATCTTGTTGATAATGAAGACATTTTGAAGTGACGGAACGACCATGGGAAAGGCAAACGAGTGTAGATGCGGGTTGTGGAAACAGGATGTGAGACAAACCACACAGGACAAAAGGAGCAGGAAGTGTTAGCAGATGACCAGTGCAGAGTTTAGCAGACAGTAACTCAGGTAAAGGAAAGGTAAGGATATCCATATATGGTGAACTCTGATGTTATTGGTTAAGAAAGAAGAACAGTAAGTTACCATATAAGGCAATGTTGAAGGTCATTGGATGATTGCAGTGCTAAAATTTCTATATAAACACCATGTTAAACCAAATAAATCAGCTTCAGATCATCAATCCGTTGTCCCTGCCTTTTGAATCTAGACAACTTACCACAGACCATCCAGATTTTTGCAACAAAATTACTGGACAGCAAACCCTAATGGCTGCTCTGTTTTCAACTAGGCTGCCACAGGTTTTACAGCTACATCTCGATTTGCTTTCCCACCAGTTATGTAATCGTTCTCCTCGCTGGCTGTAGTGGCAGCTGCTGGAGTTAAGTATGTCAGCAGGTTGCCGGGGCAGCCCTGCTCTGGAGCCTTCACTCCCCGTGAGTCATTTTGGCTTGGTCACTTTTCCCCCACTACTGCCACTCACTCAGGGGTGAGTTTCTGCCCGTGAGTCAACAGTGTGGCTGTAGAGCCCTGTCTGCTGAAGTCCCCTGGGAGGCTCAGGAGCCGTAATATTTCTGGCACAGACTCTGCTATCCTGATCAAAACCACCTGCAGCCTCTAACAAATTCACAGTCCGTTTGCTCTCTTTTCAAGTCCAACAAATCCTCGGTGTTTCCTTGGTAGCCCACCCAAGCTGGCAGCATTGTTCACAGGAAGGTTGCATGAGGACAGGACTGCATGTGGCAAAAAAACCACACATACAGACACACACACACACACACACACACACGAAAAAAATAATGGTGAGGGAGGGTAGCAAAAAGGATGTCTGAACACTGTGTTTGTAAATAAACAGCAGTAAGTTATCACTAACTTAACTGTAGCAGCAGGAAACATTTCTGTCAGATTCTGGAAAGCCAGTGATGGCAGGAAATTGTTACGTAAAGTGCAAAACTGCTACTATTTAAAAGTGTACTTTGATCAACAAAGGGAGAAAAGATGAATTTCATGCTTTTCACTCTGAAATACATCAATATGAGCAATTTGAGCTAGCTCTTTTCAGTGGGGAACCTCAAGTTAGCAGACTTGCAGTTTGCTGTAACTATTAAAGCTCACGGCATTGGCAGATCACACATGACAACAGAGGGAAGAAACTGGGCATTGTTCCCCAAGTTTCATCTGCTGCTTGTCCTGTTACTGAAGGATCTGAACCTCTGAAGCCAGAAGAGAGGAGATGGACACTGGCAAGGGGGAGCAAAGCTGGGCACCCCACCTCCCACCTTGCCAGAGCCCCAGTGCTCTCTGGAGGTCTCTGTTCTGTTTTCCTTTGCTCAAAGGCTCACAAAGAAGCAAGCTTCAGCCACAAAAGCCCAAGTCTAGCTGCTGTGAGTCAAGAAACTTTTCTACATCCCCCAGGTGTATTTGATAATCCTTGATAATACAGAACACATGTCCAGAGGATGGGGAGAAGCTTGCTGAAGAGGAATGAGAGGAGTGGTTTGGATTACCGTGGTACTAGAAAGCAGGATAGTCAAAGACCTGGAAGGTAAGGAACAACTCCCTGTGATAGAAAAAAGGTCTCTTGATCAAAGCCTTTTCTATAGATAGCTATCCATCCTAATTTCCAATAAATTCAGTAGAAGGAGAATCCAAAGATGCTGTGTGACTAAATCACATGCCAAACCTAGGGATTTTGAAATAGTAAACCATTCAACTGATCTCACGTGGCAGTAAATGCTGAGTTATTCCACTGGAATTACCTGGCTGAATAAACAAAATCAAAACCAGGTTCATGTGGATAACCCAAAAGTTTTGATGCACTTGTGAGGCAGACATTCCAGCTGGGTAAGGGAAGCTGCAGAGCTCAGCTCTTATATCCCAGACAGTGTCACTGACATTGTCTTACAGACAGGCTGAGTTTGAGCAAAAGGGTATAATTCTGCTTGGGGTAGGCAACCCTTCCTCAGGTGGATTTTGCCCATGTACACCACCCCTGCCTTTCTACCCACCCTGGGATGCTGAAATGCAAATCTCAGGTTTTCTCTCCTTTCAGAGGTGCTTGGCTGCTACTGTCCAGAAACAGAAGCTCTCCGTGCATTTTAAGTCCACCGCTCTAGTTGTGGATGGGTTTCCTTTATTACTAAGGTGATTATGCTGTGATGTTCCTTCCTGATGGACTGAACTGCTCTGATGTGGAGGAATGACATAAGCCAGAGCTCACCTTCTGCTGGGAAGCTTCAGGACCTGCCTAAACAACACTTAGTCAGCGATAAAGTATTTTTTAGATAGTGAGCAATTTTGTACTGATTTACGGATTATAGGCCACAGAAAGAAATCAGAACACAGGTTCCCTGAAAACTCAGATTTCTCCAGATGCTCTAATGGGCTTGAAAGATAAAGACAACTTGGGACTGGCATCAAGAACAAGTCTTGTCCTGCTGGGCCATAAGGAAGGCACAAGATGAACAGAAACTCTCTTTTCTTGCATTAATTCCTGTGCTGAAAACCCAATAGCCTTTTATTCTACACTCCCACCTATTGTATGTGTAAACACTCATATCAGAAATGTGAACAGCAATTCAAATTACGGATTGTAATGGAAAAACAACATGTTTGTGGATAGTGCAGTAATGTTCTGTCCAGTGGAAGGTGAGGCAAAATTTGTTCCTACCTCTGAAAACCATATGACTTCATGCTTATTTCAGACTGGTACAGGTGGACCCACTTCAGGAAGTTTGGCTTCCACTTCTTGGAATCAAACATGAAGTATTGAACCTGTTCCCACACAGCCCATTCACATACTATCCCCTTAAACATAAACTCTCTTTTGGGCAGTGTCTCAGTTTGAAAGACAGGTGTCTGCTAGGGAGGGGCAGCACCTCCCTTGGAATGGAGAATTCAAACCCACTCCCTCCAAATTACTATAACTTAGAAAATTGAAGGGCTCTCAGGCAGAGGTATGGGGATAGGAATGTATAACAAGGCAAGCAAACAACAGCAACTCCAGCATTAACCAGAGAATGGAAGCAGGAGCCCAGTGAGAGACTCTGCGCCTTTCCCCTTTGGTGCAGTTCCGGTCACGGCCAGCAGGGGCACTGGCAGGCTCCCAGGGAGCAGGGCAGGCGCCATGATCCCCTGCGGGGGACGCTGGGGCACAGCCTCGGGGACCACACGCCAATGGCGACTTAGTCCCGAAGAGATGGAAAAGATGGTTCAGAAACTCCAGAGCTCAGGCTGAAGATGCGGGAGGTCTGGGCAGGCAGGGAGGGCGGGCTATAGAGTAGCGAAAAGACTCAGAGCAGTGCCGAAGAAACAGCAGTGGGCGGGACAGCAGCGACCCTGCTCCCAGCCTGGCGACAGGCTCCTCTTTTAGGGAGGCAGGGGATAACAAGGTCCCAGTTCAGCGGTTGCTCCCAGGAGCAGAGGCTCACCCCACACCAGAAGAAACAGCACAGAGCTGGACTTGTGCAGAAGCAGTGAGGTCGTTTCCCAAGCAGAAGCTACACCGTCACCATCCGAAGGCTCCGATCAAGTGTGAGAAAGTTTCCCTTCCCCACCATCTGAAGCACCCAGCCATCAGTGCTTCTTAGCAACACAATGGGAAAAATTCCACTGGTAACAAGTAAAGAAAAAAGGAAAGAAAAAAACCCCCTCATCTCCCAACAAGAAGATAGAGTCCTGTTAAGGAAATGGATTTTTGAAGACTGAGAGAATAATTACCCATGTCCTTTATTTTTTTCCCTTTGGAGAAAAACATGTTTTCTGGTTAATCTTAAAGTCTTGAACCCTAGAAAACATCATGCATGTGTTATATTAGGAATATCATGCAAAACCAAGAGAAATAGTTCTCCAAAGGCTTCACAGCATTAACAGACTATAAGAGGGAGGCAGAGATGACAATTTCAGAACATCTAATTTCAGTACTGTTAAACTACGTAAGAGTTTTTGACTCCGTAATGAACAAAACTATCTATATCAGGGTGGTAGGTATATCTGAGAACAAGATAAATATTTAAACTAAACCATTTTTGTTAAGTTGTGATAATTGGCTCATGCAAATGAGGAGGAGTTGTTCAGTATGGTGGGCGTAGAATATAAATTTTCAAAGGATAAATGACGTTTTTTAATGTTAGGGTACAAGATTGTTTGTTAAAATGTTTTGTAATTACAAAATTACACCAGTGAGCAGGGAAAACATCGGGCTGCGTGCTGGGGCTCCTTGCCTCCTCGCCATGAGTCAGTAACACCCGCTCTGCATGACTACCCCGGACCTACAGGGAGCTGGAGGTCTTCCTGGGGACTCTGGTGGGGTGAGCAGACCCAGGTGTGCCGTATCGGGACACCGAGCGACAGCAGCGACTGCCTCCTCCTCCGAGCCGTCTTGGGAGCAGCGGTGGTGCGTGCCGCGCCCCCTCCCCAGGCTACTCTTTTAATAAAGGCTAAAATCACTCTGGAGCTGGTCTTCTGGCCTATTTATAACAGTGGGGAGAAGTTCTGTTGGGGTTTACAGTCCTTTTGATATATACTTTTGTTGTTCCAGTATAATTTTGAACTCTTTTCTGTTCTCCCTTCAGTACTCCTCTCCCGTTTTGTGGTCACTGCCTGGCAGATCTGGCTGACAGGGCTGTAAAAACATGTTGAGGGGAGAGTGTATTTGCTGCTTGTAAGAGGCAGCAGGGAGTAGGGGGACACTTGCTGCTGGGAGGCCTGGCAAGGTAACATGGCATCACCAGCTGGGATACAAGAGGGGCTCCACCAATTAAGGGCAGGGAAGGATTGACAGGCCTTGGGAGGAACCAAGTATACCTATATGGGCAAAGCTATGGACTGTGGGTGGGGCCAGAAGGACATAAGGACTGCTTATGAATAGTAATGAGGCTGGTGCACTCTCAGGGTACAAAAGTCAGAGATGCCATTTTGTGCGCTGAGCCTCTGGTGGGCAGAAGGAATCCCAGCGTGCTCTCAGCACTGCTCACCACACAAACACACACCCCTTTGCTTTGTAATTTTTAATGGGTTCTGGTTAAATTTTATTTACTCATTCCTGCTGAGTTTTGAGTAATTTATAACACTATTGCTACATTTTATATAGATAATTTTTAGCACCAATATTTTTAAAGCAAACTATCAGAACTATCACACTCTCCTGCATTTCAGGAAACCCCCTCTGGAGCAATGGAGACAACAGGCCCAAGTTTTTCTGGATTCTAAATAACCAGATTTGGCCTGGCTCTCTTGCAGATTATGCAAATTCAGTGGGGAAGAGGAAAGTGGATTAGGAGCCTCATGTTGCCTGTTTCTGAGCCAGGAGGTTACTTTTACAGTACAGGCAGAAGGCAAAGGAGTAGGACAGGGATATTCACTGATCCTCTGGGAGTGGGCAGATAAGTGAATGTCACATGTCCCCACTTCCTGTGCTCCATGAAGCAACTCCTTTACCATGGAACAGATATTTTTGGCTAGTTTGGCATCTTGGCACAGACTAGCATGCTGTGCCCTGAGTATGTCAGTGTGTCAAAGTAACTCAAGGCCAGAGTGCCTTTTCTTTGAGCCTTAGAAGAAAAGGTGGCTTCTGAACTGGCTCTGGGCAGCAGTCAGCTTCTTACAGTATTTTGGAGGTGTGTATTCATGGCTAATTGGGACTGTACCACTCACCTTTGAGCTGGCAGGTCTCAACTAGTATTTCCTCAAAGTACTCCACTTCCATGCAAAGCCTGTGCATGGACTGATTTTCAGTTTCATTCCTGTTTCCAGAATGATATGTGGGTTATACAGAAAAGAAAGTGAATAAAAAGACACCAGTAGGTCAGGGAAACTGCTTTATCCAATGCTCATAGCTTGCTTATCTTCTACTAGTTGCTAAAAATACTTTTTTTCCCCACCAGGAAACAAAAATACACATATCAATGTCTTGGACCACAGCATTTGAAGGATATGCCCCTCATGTAGCCAATCTGATCAGTCACGGATGTCCTGTCCTGTGCTATTTTCTTGATTTACTCCTGATTTCCAATCAGTCATAAGAAAAAGTAGAGAGAAAAATCTAACAGTGAATTAGGTGTGCATCCCAGCTTGATACCAAAAGACACAGTGCTCTCACTCACAAAAATTATTGACTTTAATGAAAGCAAGCATTTGTAAAATGAGAGCGAAAATCCCCAAGGAAGAAAGGTTAATGGCTGCACCAGAAAAGCCTGTTTCCCAGGGCCAGCACGATATGTGCATCTTGTGCTGCTGGATGCAGGGGAGCCAGGAGGATGCTGCTGCTGCTTCAGGAAGCCCTGGAGCAGCAGGATGCTCCCCTGGGTATAGCTGCAGCCCTTAAAACAGTGCTATCTCTAAGTCCTTCTAAGCCACAGCTCCTAATACATCTGCTGCTTTTGAGAAAGTATTTTTAAGTTATCCCTGCCTTCTTTTAACAGATGTAGGAGGAAATGATAGTGGTTATTAGGTTTTGTATTGTGAGAGAGTGCAGAAGTCCCTGAGATCAAGTTAAAAGTCTGCATTAAAAATAGAGCGTGACACTAAAAAATCTGGGAAACTAGTCATGTTCACTGATTTCTTATGCCTACTACTGCAAGTCACTCTGTGTCAGATCTAAAAACCCCCCCAAACAACCAACCATGACAACAAATCTGCCACCACCAACATCAACAGGAAAAGAAACACAAAAGAAGTCAACTATGGGTTCAATAATGGAGTATACTTTTGGCACTCCAAGTGTGTAACCTACCCTCTCTTCCTTGCCGATTTTCATCACAACTCCTCTATAAACACAACCTTCTCCCTTCCCAGAAATGCTGCAGGGACAACCTAGTCACGTTGAAATATTAAATGCATGGTGGTCTGATGCATGGAAATATGAAAGATACATGCAGTGGTTGCGATTATTCCTTTCCAAACACTATTACTACACTGGCTCAAAAGACTGATTGCTGACACTTCAGTAGTCTACAAATATGAAATACCTGCTATAGCTAGCAGTACATGCCTACCCACACAGGCTTTCCCTCAATTATATTCCTGTACTCTAGCAGCAGCATTATTTGGGCTCATCAATAGTTGTTGCTCCTCCCTGTCTGTTCAGCCCTGATTTATTTGTGAGGAACACTTACATGTTTGCTGTATCCGTTTGGGGTTTTGTTGTTCAGTTGAGTCTACTGTTGATGTAAGTTATTGAGTTACTCATGGCTTTCCAAAAATCCTGTCATATCTTTTAATAACAATAGTTGCTGTTGATATTCACAACTCAAACTAAACTGACTAAAGTAACCAAGTTTATTCTAAGCCTTTGTAATTCACCTTGGATGAGTTGCTTGCTAAGGCCATAAGGTTCAGACTCATTGCTGATTGGAATTTGGCCATTATTTTATCCCACGTCTAGGAATATTGTCCTTAAAATAATCTGGATAGTCTCATCCTCCTCTAGAGCTAGCAATGCTTGCAACAGAAATTTCCATATCTTTCTCTACACCGTAGGGTATTGTGCATAGGCCTGCACTTTCATCTGTACAAGGTAAGAGAAGTTTGCCTTAGCCAATTAAATTAATTGATCACAAAAGCTTTAAGACAAAATACCAAAAGTTTGCAAGTTTGAAACAAAACTAATGATACTATACAAACCATTTTTTTTAACAGTCAGCAAGGATTTCATGAGAACAAAATTGCATCCAACCAATCCCATTTCCTTTATGGAAGGTCATAATGATGTTAAAGGCTTGTGACTAAACAGAATTGATAAATCTTGTCTTTCATTATGTTTTTGATATTGGCTGATGTGATCTTTTTATAAATAAATTAGGCATACCAAGACTGGATGAAATACATTTGTCTGGGAGCAAAACTGGAGAGCCATACCAGAAAAGCGCTCAGCCATTTACAAAAACACAGCAGTGAATTAAGTCTTTATCTTTGTGTAAATCAGTATTTCCAGCTACTAGGATATTGAACTAGGAAGAAACCCAACTGAAATGCAGGGACTGAGGTAAAAGTACAGTCAGTGCCAGTGGTGAAAACCAGGAACAAGGAAATTTTAATGACGAACTGGTATTTTTTTTCTTTTTTTTTTTTTTTTTTTTTTCTTGCTGTTCAAGAAGAGGGCAATATCACCCACTGCTTAGACAGCCAAATTTTTGGGTAGTACTTCTGTGGAAAACTATCTGAGGGTCACAGTGAATCTGTACCCAGGAGGAGTTAATCTGCTGCTGTTGCTTGAAAAGCTAACACTCTACTAGATTATACAAACAGAAGCATTAACCTACAGGGCTCGTGCAGAGCTCAATCCACTCCTGTCAGCATTTGCTAAACCTCACATGAAGGGCTGTATCTGGTTTTGGGAAAGGCACTTCCTGCAAGATGGGGAGAAACTGTAGGATGCCCAGGAGAGAGAAGTGAGAGTAGCCAGGGCTCTAGAAAATGTGATCAGCAAGGAAAGACTGCATGAAATAGAACTGTTTAATTTAATATGAGGGAAGCACAATAAAAAAGGCAGCTGCAAAGGGGCAGAGGAAAAATTTAGTTTCTTGGTCCATGAGAGTCAGGGCAGGATGCAAAGAGCCTAAATCCTGGTAGGAAGCACTAGGTTTAATGTTTGAACGTGGTTTCCTAACAGCTTGGCCTCTGCTGCAGGACATCTTAGAAAGAAAATTGCACAAATTTTTCCAAGCTGCAAAATATCTCAAAACCATGCAGGTAGTTCATACTGCTGAAGAAGGCTGAAGATCTTAGATACCTTTTCAGGCAAGCTTGGTGAATGGGGAGACATATAAAGCTGTTCTGAGGATGCTAGTGCTGTTCCTCTGCACCTGGTGGAAATGTGCTGTCTCCCAAATGGTGTTGCCTTTGATGCTCACTGCCTCTTGCTTCTCACTCTTTGTTGTCTCAAACCAGGTCTTGCAGGCTGGTTGCAATAGCAGTCTCCCAGTACTTAAATCAAGAATGCAAAATCATGTTAGTACCTAAATCAAGAATGCAAAATCATGTTAATAAACCAAAGACTTCAGTGCTTTATACTTCCAGAATTTTTATCCTTTCCTTTCTCTTTCTGTACTCCACTTAAAACATTTAATGTATGTTTAAGTGTGCTGGTTTCCATAGGTGTAAGCAGAGCAATTAATAAAAATCTGAACCTTGACTGCCTTCTTGTCACATTCTGATGAGGCTGTGCTAAAACTACTGTTTTCACTGCTGCATGTAATCTAATAATCAGAAGAAGGAGCAGTTACAGACTGTAGCCTCTGGCCTAATGACTCTATGCTTTAATTGAATATATGATGCACCTACCACAGCAAATGTGAGGAGGAAGCAGTGAGTGAAATACAAGTTTCTATTATTTCTGCCACCTACAGTATTTATGTTGTTTCAAAAACTATCTTAATTTTTCACTTTATCTCACTGCCAAAAAAAGCAGGCTTCTTCACCCTTCAGCCAGGAGCACCAGGTGCTGTTTCTAAGAGAGATGAGCATGGGCCTATGGTACTGGATTGAACATAACAAGGTCACCTGCTCCAGGTGCCTCTAGCCCACCCTGCTCCCACCAGCTTACATGGTTGCCTAAAGAAAAACAGATTTTAATTATTTCTAATTATTTCTGCCCCATGAGGTGACACAGTAGCTTGCAACTGGGACATGAGCAAGGATTGGATGTTTATGACCCCAGTGGATGGATCACTGCATATAGTTTTCTGCTGTGAGACTGCTGAGGGGTCCCATGGACTGGTTAGGTGTCTTCACCAGATACCAAAACTTGTACTGGACCAACTTTTGGACACTGAAAATCCAGGCACATGCAATTTATGCATGAAAACTATTGTTCCTGTTGAAGCTAGAGGTCTGGTCTACTTGACTATTGGAAATAACCTTCAACTTTTTGAAATCTATCAGGCAGTACAGGCTGGACATAAACTGCTGAACAAGCTGCCTATTGCAGCATTCCCCTTGAGGAAGATATACAGCAGCAGATTAGTATCTGCAAACCTGCTTCTAGCACACAATATGACAAGGCTAAGGGCTGTTTCTCAAGTCTCAGCTGGCAACATCCGAGCTACCTCAAGCTTTGTCGAGGCACACATAACCACCAGAATAATAATCTGTCCAAAAGCAAGTTTCCATTTCATGTTAGCATTAGGTCTGCCCTCAGAAGTGTCTGTAACATCTGTGTTCCACCCATTAACTCTAGCACATCATCTGCTTAACATCATCATCATCAGTAGGATTATAGTACTTCATGTACCTTTAAAAGGCAATGATAATTCATTATGCATTGCACTACATATAGAAGTGAAAAACTGTTTCTGGGACTCATTCTTTCTTAATCCTAAGGACTGATTCCATAATAAGTTTATGGGGCCTGTCAGAACTAGACAGTCAATAGATGTGAAATTGTACACTCAAATGTACAATGAAATTAAATAGAAGATGTTCTTTATACTAGTAAAGAAATAAAGAGAAGTTTTTCTTTTTTTTTTTTTTTTAACTACCTCTAAGGAAAATTTGACATGAAGAACTACTTGTGTTTTCTATAGTATATGACAGCAATTTATGTCAATTACTTTGTTTTTCCCGTTTCACGAATTTTGAAGGCTTAAATTACTTTGTGCATTTTTCCTCATTTTTGAATGAACATGGCTGTTCCTAAATTTCATTTAAGAAAACTTTGTACGCACTCATTTTCAGAGGTGAAGCCAAGAATTTAGGAAGGTTTACAGTGGTTGCTTTCATGCAGGTAAGAGGACTGCCATCAAACAGCATCTCTTTCAAATTTTAACTTCATGAGTTCAGCTACTTTTGCTATTGGAGATAAAAGGAAAGACCTAATATAGCATTAAAAATTTCTTCCTACCAGCCTGCTTTGTAAAGCTATCAAATGCTTCTGCATCTGGGCAGTTAAGAGATGGGGAACTCAATTGATTAGGTCTCAGATTTGATTTAGTACCTGCACATTAGCATCAAACTAAACTTACGGCTTCTGCTGCAATGTGAATGAATTGCTTGAAAAACCAATGTGTAATTATAAAGGGAATTCTCTAAATTCTCATATGGCTCATCTTCATGAATGCTCCAATAGCCTGAAGTTATTTTATCCCAACAGTATGGAATAAAAAATAAGGTTAAAAGAGAAACATTCCACCTGGTATTTCCTTTGTAATAGATAATAATAATATATTTGGGTTTACCACAATTTTTTTAATTAAATCTGAACTGACAAGACCTGAAAGAATATCTGACTGGTTTCTTTCACTGCAACTTAGATCACTACAAACACTGTTGTAGCCAACACCTGTTTAGAATACCTCAACTTCATGTTTTCCCAGCAATTACACCCAAGTCACAGCAAAGGACAAAATGAATACTTTCATTTCTGCAATTAATGTATTATTTGCCTTGCTTTGTTCAATGCCAGTGTTTACAGAGGATAGTGGAAAGATTGAAAGAGTCTGCAAGAGAGATATTTGAGGGAGAAAGTGAGCAAGGTATGGAGGAAGTAGATCTGTCTTGAATTTCTAACTTTTCTTTTCGGCATGCTGCTTATCACAGAAATATAATTAGCCTGGTATTTAAAGCTATGTCAGACTAAATGTGTGTTTGTTCAGCAAGATGGCAAAGGCACAGGTCAATTATAACTAGTGTAATTTATTGCAAAATACGTTCTTGCTCCCTAGTTGTGTTTGTGGGAGTGCTTTTATTCTAAGGCCACTGCCAAATTTGACCCTCTTCTGTAAATAATTTTGAGTCTGCTGAGAACTCATGAAGAACTGGAAAGAGGGAAATTCATCCAGTCCTACAATGCTCTGTGTCCTAAAACTTGCCTCTGGGGAGCTTCTGAAGCAAGGCCATAACATATGGCATGTGTGACAATTTATCAGACTGTGTCATTCACAGGGCCTGGCCTGCATACTTCTAAAAGTAATGAAATTCCCAGAGCGGGAATTCGCACCAAAGTAATTTTTTTTTTTAACTGAGTGTCTGTGCTACACATTGCCTTCATATTTATGCTCACTCACATCTCTCCCACACCACTATTAATAATAACAATTTTAAGAGGATGGGGGAAGCCACCTCTAGCTGAGAAGCACATATCTGATGATACTGCTCCACTATATTGAAGATCATGTTTAAGTCAGGGGCATAATTTGGAGTTAATGTAGCAACCTGGGGTTTTGCCCATGAACTTCAAGCAGTTTATTGACTGCCTTTCCAGTCTGAGTTCAGAGAAATGCAAAGGCTGCTTTAAACTTTTACCATAGCTAAACATGAAGTGAAATTATTAGGACAGCACAGTGGTGATATAAGAGAGCAGTCAATGTGCAAGCACACAGTACCTTCTCAAAGCCATAAAGTGAACAAAAGAGGGTTTTGGTGTTGGTTTGGGTTTTTTTTTCTTTTTCCTCTAGAATACTCAAATGCTCAAGTCAGTATTTTCTAATTATTATCTCACTGTTTTCAATCAAAATCTCAGCATCTCTTAAACTAACATTTCAAATAATTTGGAGACAGTTTGCTGAAACCTAAGAACACCACACTATCCAGACACTGTTGTGTAAACAGTTTCTCCTCCATCCAGAAATCTAAGTCTATGCTGAACAAAACAGAACAACCCTAACCTTAGAAGAGAAAATATAAAAGAAATACAAATACTTACCCTAGAACTTTGTATTCCTTATTTTATTTTGTTCTTTTTCTGTACAGCAGGACCACTGTTCTTTGAATCACACACTTCACTTGCAGTTCAATTAATTATAATTTACTGGGTTGTTACTGTGCTCTTCTATGCAATGTACAAATATGTGGGACAGAAAGCAGCCAGCAAAGAATAAATCCAGTGGTCAGGTAAGGCAAGGATAGAAGCATAGAGGAGAGGTGAAGTTTGTCTTCCATCAAATGTGCTAATGGGAGAGAAGGCAGAACCCTGTTCCCTTACCTTTGCTGGGACTATTCACATGCATAAATGCATACATGTGATGATGTTTTGACAGTCTGTAATTTTAAAAAGGAGATCAAAGAAGCTGTGGAAGGGAGCAGAGAGAAGGTTTGAAAATCTCATTCATTCAAGTGAGGTTTTGCCTCTGAGCTTAAATTTGGCTCAGTGCTGCACATCAACAACTTGGTTGTGTGGGCAGGCTGGAGTGGGAAACACACATACACACATGCACTGCACACGTGTACACACACATACACACACTCACAGGGCTCTGTAGGGGCCAAATTCGCATTATACAGTGGGATAGTAGAGACACTTCATAGAGGCAAAATATGCTGAATAGCAAGACAAAAAGCAGCCCTTCTTATCTAGTCAGGTTGAGGACAGCTTGCTGTGATGAAAGAGCAGTGGTGTCCTTAGTGGAAAAGACAAGAGTGGAGCAATTCCTCTATTTTCCCCCCCTCCCTTTCTTTCTCCCTTTCTCTATGTTCTACACCTTCTTGAGGTTGTGATAATTCTTGACTTTTCCCTGTTTTCTGTGACGGAGGGTCACAAGTGCGGCTGCTGTTAGGAGCACGAAAAGACGAGGCAGGCCAGCAGGAGGTGAAGAAGGAAAGGCTTTACTTTATTTTTCTGACTCCATATATATACAAATTTACAGACAGGTCAAGATTGGCTACACAGGTAGCCACCTCTTTGACCTCATTGGTGAACATCACCTTCAATCATTCATTCTCCTCCTAGAGAGGAAAAATGCAAACAATTCTAAGAATAACCATAGTTTACTTGAAGCTGCGTGAGAACGAATGCAAGAAGTGAAAAACAGGCCAACTTGAGGCAACATCTCACCCTTTTACCATTAAAAAAAGAAAAAAGGAAAAAAGAAAATGAACAATGTTCAATTTCTTGATGTGGAAGGGCCATCAGAGTGATCATCAACTTCTGAGTCATCACTCAGTGGTTCCTCCACTTGTTGACCTTCATTTTGGTCATGGTCTCCTGCTTTCAACATGACAGGGTTATTAGAACCCTGCAGCACCTTATGGTGCTTGATGGCATACAAAACCTTTGCCAATTGTTTGCGGGGGGTTTCACCCTGCATTCCCCATTTTTGTTTTGAAGAACCCAGGCCTCAGGGGCACAACACAGGGTCTTCATCAAATGAAACAAAACAACATTGCCAACTCCCTTCAAAATTGAATGACCCAACCTCTGTGCCACGTCGGCCACAGAGACGAAATCCATGACTAAATTGAAAGGTTCCTGGGAAACTTTGGAAATGCCATGACGGCAGCCCTCAATACAACCAATTGGGCTGTCCCATCCTCATGACCTTCCAAAACTTGACCCTCAGATCCATCCTTCCAAGCAACAATGGCCCGTCATGTCCTTCCTGAACCGTCTGTGAAGACAGCAGGTCCTTGCACTTACTTCTGACTAGTTTTGTGCCGCAAAAATTTCAAAGAATTTTTGCCACTTGCAATAGCTCATGGCTGGGCAGATGACAAGCAACCTGCCCTAAAAATTTTTCAGAGCATTTGGCAGAGAAACACTGCTTGCAAAGCTCCAGTCAAATTTCTCCCATAATACTGAGAGTATAAAATTTGCAAAATCCGCACCCATCAATCTGCAAGCACTGTTGCCTGCATTTAATTATCAATCAAGCAATGAGCTCAAACAATGCAATTGCCGTCTTTTGCGGCTGATGGGGCAGAAAGACCCAGTCCAAAACATGCAAGGGATTGGACTATTCAACATTCCATCGGCCACTGATACCTGTAGGGTACAAATGAATCACAAGAAAACAATCTTTCCGATTCACAACGAGGATCAACCAATCTGTGGGAAGCATGGTGGGCGATGGCACATCAGCCCGCACCATCTTCATGCCTTCCACCACAGCATCATCTTTTCAGAGGTCCTGTAACAACCTCCATGTCCCAGACTTCTTTCTGAGGCAGGAAACAGAGACATTCCAGGGACTGGTAGAAAGATCCAGATGATCCTGGACCAACTGCTCCCAAACCAAGTCACGAAGGGCGACGAAGTCGTCTAGAAGAAAGAGTCCATTCCAGACATCAAGCAGCAAGGGAGAAACTCGCAATGTCCACTCCAAAGACAGAGTAAAAGTCGTTTCAGGACAGTCTCTGGCCAGAACAACAGTCCAGTGAACGTCAGGCAGCCCAGTAGCTTCAGAGCAGCCTCCTTCTCACCACTGGCACTCTGTCCTGTGAACAGAAGACTCAAAAAACACAAGTTGAGCAATTCAGGTCCCTTCAGGGACAGTGACAGGGGCGGGTGGGTGTGGAAACTCTGCTGGCCCAGCAGACCTCCATTGGCTCTGGGGATAGGGAAGACACTCGTGTCTGAGCACGCTTATTTTTCGTGCTCCAGTGCCCATTTCCCGACAGAGGCTGGCCATTCACGTGAACTGTGGCCTTACAATCATTGGCCATGTGATTTGGCCGTCCACACCGTGCACAAAGAAACAAAGGTTTGGTCCCCTTCTTCCCTTTCTTCCCTGTCTTCTTGCTGGCCGGAGCCTTTGCCTGCTTCGGCTTCCCACCCCGCTTCCCCTTCCAGGTCGGCTGCAGGGTGGTAGCCACGGCAGCCACTTTAGCACGTACAGTGCTCAACTTGGCACAGGCCTCGGCCATTTGCAAAAGTGAGGGATCACCTGGAAGGGCCTCAATGATCCTTCTACATTCTGCATTGGAATTGCTCCTTGCCAAATGCTTGAGCAACATCATCCTGGTAGTAACATCATCCACCTGTCGCTCAACCGAAGCTGTCAGCCTTCCTGCGAATTGCAGAAAGGGTTCGTCAGTCCCCTGAAGAATCGTGGCAAAAGACTGTTTGGGTGCAGACAACTCCATTGTCTGTACCAATGCTGCCATGCCAACCTTCTGGCACTGCTCCAGTACCAGGGGCTTACAGGTGATCTGCCTATTAACATCAGCAAACTCACCTATACCCAGCAGCACGTCTGGCCCGACCCCATATCTAGGGTCATCTTGACGAGCCAACAAATTCTGTGCTGCAGTCTTTTCAGCCAATTGAGACCACTTGGACTCAAATAGGTCATATTCGACCGGCTGAAAGAGAACCTTGGCCAAGCACCGAATGTCATAAGGAGGTAACACGTCTGTGTCTATCAGCCGGAGTACCTGCATCATCTCCGGAGACCCCAGACCGTATTTACCAACCCTATCTCGGAGATCAACCAAAGCCTGCCAAGACAGATTGGCATGTTTCCGGCGACCAGCTTCCCGAAGCACAGGGAAAGCTCGCAGACCGCCCGTGGAGGCATCATCCTCCAAATCCTGTCCCCTAGACTCCATGGGGACAGAGTCAGGTGCCTGTCTTGCAGGACCTGCAGAGCTGGGGAATTCATCCCTGCCCTTCAGGGGGCACCGTGCCGAACCACGGCTACCCACGGCATCAGCCTTGGATCGGACATCCTCCCAAAAACGTGCTGGATCCCGCGGCCGGACCGTCACCTGACACGGTGGCAGTGTCCAATGGGCACCCGAAGGTGACCTGGTATCCCGGGACCCCTTGCCATGGGAGAACACCGGCCTGTCGCCAGCTGCGCCGTCCCCCCTAAAAGTAAAAACTGCGGAGCTGCTCCGGCTCAGCGCGGGGGGGGAACGCAGCGCCTCGGGGGACTTGCCGTGAGGCAGCGCTGGTCCCAAGGACACGGGCGATCGGGGGGGAGAAGGCACGGGGGAAGGAGGGGGGCTCGCAGGGGGTGAAAGACTCGCTGGAGAGCCAGGCTGTACAGCCCGAAGGTCACCCGAGCGCCACCTCCCCCACGCATCTCTCGGCGGAGCCGCAGCTGCGGGAGGGGCTGCCGGTACCGCTCCCAGCATGGTCCCCCCGGCCGCTCGAATTCCAATGGTGGGAGGCCCCCCTGCCCTCTCCGGGGCCGGCCTCCCGCTCTCCGGGGCCGTGCCCCCCCGGGCAGACTTGGCTGGCCGCCCGGAGCCTCGCCCAGAACCGCGCGGGTCCGGGGCCGCTTCGCTCGGCCCCTCGGGACGGCACGAACCCTCGCCGTCCTCCTCCACGAAATATTTCGTGGAAATTCCACAATGAGGGCAGTCCACTGTGACCGCCCCCCCTCCCCGGTCCGAACGCGCTCTTGGCGCTTCCCGCGCCGGGAATGCACGGGGAGGGGAAGGGACCTTCTGCTGCCGCCTCCGCGGCACCGGAGTCGGCGGCGCTGGAAGCGCCGGTCCCTCTGGGCTTCCGCAAGCCCTGAGATCCCCCGCACTCCATCGCCTGCGGGGTGCGGGTACGGGCGGGGTCCGGTCCGCGGGCCCCGCGCCCTCCTCAGCTGCTGGCATGAGGGAGGACAGGCTTTCCCCACTCCTGCGCCTACGTGGGGCGGGAATCGGTGTTCCCGCCGGCCCCGTGCGAGCGGGGGTAGGGGCTAAATCCCCTCCGCTCCAGCGGCGCGTCCGCGGCGCCGGCACAGGAGAAAAGGCACCACCATCTCCTCTGGCACCTAGCCCGGGAGACAGCATCAGGCTGGAGCCATCCTCTGAAGCCCCAGAGGTGGGAGGCTGCATACCAAAAAGTACGTTTTGCAGCCTTTTCCAGGTTGTTAACAACCGCAAAAGGTCCACCCCAGAATCCACCTCAAACTCGTGCAGGAGGCGGGACCCTAAGGCCCGCCACTCCAATGTGGAGAAAGCAGCCTGAACGGTAGAGAAAAAACCATGCATTCTAGCATAATAGAAAAACTCTTGGATATCCTCTCTAGATACAGAGGATCCCTCCTTCGCCAGGACCTCAAACCAGAGGTCCATCATGCAGGCATCTTCCGAGGACGGGGTAGAGGTCATCATCTCTTACCACTGTTACCTCAGACACACAGAAGGCTGAATTCTGGTCCACCGGAGGGGTCACCAATTGTGACGGAGGGTCACAAGTGCGGCTGCTGTTAGGAGCACGAAAAGACGAGGCAGGCCAGCAGGAGGTGAAGAAGGAAAGGCTTTACTTTATTTTTCTGACTCCATATATATACAAATTTACAGACAGGTCAAGATTGGCTACACAGGTAGCCACCTCTTTGACCTCATTGGTGAACATCACCTTCAATCATTCATTCTCCTCCTAGAGAGGAAAAATGCAAACAATTCTAAGAATAACCATAGTTTACTTGAAGCTGCGTGAGAACGAATGCAAGAAGTGAAAAACAGGCCAACTTGAGGCAACAGTTTTCTCCTGTGTTTTTACCATATACAGGATTTTTATATCTGGTATATGTATTTCCTATTCTTTGTTGTATCTGCTGACCAGTTGTGATTGTGCTTCCACCCTCAGCCTCTTGTTACTCTTGTGCCTATATCATCATAGCCTCTACCATAATTTTACACTATCTCTGAGATGTCTCAAAAGGTGAGACCTCTTGAGGATCTCTGCCACAGAGTAGGATGATTCCAAAGCTGTGTTATAAGAGACCTAATTTCGAGCTCCAAAATTTGTGCAGTGCATAAATATTTGGGAGATAGAAAAGATAATTCTAGAGGGCCTATTTCCTAAATGTAAATATGGATGTGTAGCCGGTACAGGGACATGTAGGTAGTACTGCCTTTCACTGTCTTCAGCAGAGTTTCTATTGTGTCAGGAAGCACACCTCCATCATATCAGTAGTCTTTAGCCAGATCTCTATGAGAAGTAGGACACAACCTTCTTATGTAATAATAAATACTGTAAAACACAGAAAAAAACCCTCTGCCTGACCTTCAAACACTTTCCAAGAAATAGTTTAAGTGTTTTCCAAATAACGCAGCAGTTATGTAGGAAGTGTCCAGCATAGCAAGCATGTGAGAAAGACATGCCAAAAGTTCCATCTCATTTGCCAGCCTCAAGAGTATAATATCTGCAAGTTTTAGTTCCTCCTCTATTAGTATTCACTAACATCCTGAAATGAAGCAAAGCAGAAGTCAGAGGTTTTGAATAATAGGGTTGGAAGAATTGCTCCAGCTTTTTGTCTCACTTCTAGCATGCTTTTCTAGCCACAGAGGTGTTTTTCCTTACATTTTGTCCAATCTTCTTGAGTTATGATGGAAAAATAGAAGTAGATGGCTGCAAAAATAATGTCGTTTCAGGGCTAACAACCCCCCTTGCTCTCTTGACGTTCCAAAACAAGTATGCATGGCTCATTTCAAGTTTTAATTGTTTTCAGGTTTTCCTACCTACAGAGTCATGCAATGTGATTTAAAGATGGCTGCATTCCAAGCACTCTAGCACAGGAACCAATACTTCAGGGCATTCTGGTTGATCAAATTTTTACACATTGAAAATAGCACAGACAGCTATGCAAACATGTATAAAAATAGAAGAGTAAGTTTTGCTATCAGAAAGAAAGACTTTTTTCCCTACTTCTAAAAACAAATTAATCATAATATGTTTAAGACTACCACAAGTGGTCAAAAGCACTTTTCTTTTTTGACACCTCATTTGAAAATTAGAGATGTTTTCTTGTGAAGTTCTCGATCAGTCCTTGACAAACTCTTATGAATATACAAGACATCTATTGGCTGTTTCTTATGGCTTCTTATGGAGCATCTTGATTATATTACAAATCTCCTGCAGAGCTGACACATTTTTTAATTTGACAAAATATCAAACCAAAGAGAACAGGAATTGAGTTCCGTAATGCTTCAAGTGTCCTGGTCACAGTCCAGTGAAGCACTGGCTCACTTCTTCCATTTAAAATAACCAGTTCCACTGCAGACTCTTCACTTGCAGGAAATCAGGTAGTACAGCTCTGCTGCTGAAGTGTTTGCTGGATAAAGATCCCATCTATGGAAAAAGTGGCTTCAGGTAGCTTTCCCTGTAAACACACCTTAGCTCAAAGAGAAAATAAAAGGGGGGAAAGTCTTGTTGCTACCTGAAACTTTGTTATCTACCCGAATAACTGTTAATCCAAAAAGTGCATCTACACACATTTTCAGTGTCTTTGCAGATGTGAATTTTCATGCTTGGAAGGCATGTCTAGGGGCAAAAGTGGATTTTGTTCTTCTGGGTGGGAGGAGCACAAGCTACAGGTACCCAGAACACCTGGGCAAGTATCTTGCATGCATATTATGCAGCTCTTATCAGACAAACCGTAATGATGTTGTAAGTGAGGGAAGACACTAAAACTACAAATTAACCATTTTCTGTAAAGTGTTCACTGCTGCAACTTGTTTTATCTACTTTTGCTCCAACAGCTCAAGGTTAACAAAATCAAAATCCACAAAATCATGTTAAACACACAAAACATAGAAACTATCAGAAGTACCATCACTAGAAGCAGTCACTTTATTTAACATGTACAGGACAATGTAAGAAGCAACATCTCACTCTGCCACACAGCCCACATTTGATGTTGAGGAGGAAGAGCAGAAAATAAAGTTAATATTCAATGAATTTTCCAGTCAGTACAGGTAGCCTAATAACACACAAAATAGGAACAGACTTGAGTCTTACCCATCCTGCTGACTCCACTTTTACCAAAACTTTTTATTTTTGATAAAAAGGCTAAAAGTAAATTTTACTTTTACTAAACAGGCTTTTTAGTTCAAAGGGCTGCTGTATAAACTTTCTGTGCTCTGGTTTGAGCAAGACATAAATCAGAAGTGTTAAGATAGAGCAATTATGACACTTACTGCCCTTATGTTAAGATAACCTGTTACTTAACCTGAAATCTTAACCAGTTGAAAAGCATTCTCTACTATTATTAAAATATATCTTTATATCATTGCAGAAAGTCAGATGTTCATACAGCAATGTAAAGGAGAAGATGGTGAAATTTATGTATAGTGTTAGTCACCCATTCTGTTTTTTAAAGTGTTTATTTAAACAGAAAATTTCTGTTGGTATTGTAACAACTGTATAGAGTTTATAAGCGTAAATATACAATATTATAGCTGCAAGATACTTCTCCGATTTAGACAATTTTGAATGTTTCAGTTTCCATAACTGAGGGCTACATTCTTACTTGTGATACACGGTGTGAATAAGGCTGAAAGAACCCCTCTCTTCAGGAAAATAAGGTTTCTGAAAGGCATTATTCAAATCTTAAAATCTACCTGAAGTCCTATTTAGGAAAAATACTCTTCTGGTGAAAAATACAGAAGATCAACTAAAATAAATACTGAAAATACTTCAAGGTCAGTTCTATATCAGTTAAGTTGTGCTGAAATAGACTTTATTATCTTCTTAAGTTTTTGGAAAAAAACCAGAATGCAGCATCAGTTTGCAGGTAAACAGTAAAAATCTGCTTTTCATATCAATGCAATATTGCAAAATGTTAAGTGTTCTGAGTAATATCTGGTTTAAAATGCACTGAAGGGGAAAGAGAATATTTCTGCTTACTAACAACGTAATGTTTGAACTGATTATTCAGGAACTACTGCTGATAAACTTGGGCCAAATGCAGGCTGATTTCCTTCTTACCTGATACTAGGACTAAGAAATATCCCCAGATTTAATGCTGAGATATTGCTTAAGTTGGAGTAAAATTTTTGCCCCATTTTTGTGTTTTCTTTAATTTAGTATTTTGCAATCTGGTGGTCTTTTTTTGTTTGTTTGTTGGTTTGGTTTTCCACGGTTTTTGTTTGTTTGTTTTATTTTTCTGGGCTTTTGTTTTGTTTTAGTATTTACAGTTTCATATATTCTTCTCTCTGAGAACTATAAGGCCTCTAGGACTTCAGCTTCTGTAAGTCACCTCTAAAACAGACATTGTAAAGCCTTTAACAAACAAGGTAATTCAATGGCCTGCGGTCACACTCCCTTCAAGTCAATGTAAGATCATGAAAGGCAATCCACAAAGCTAATTTTTTTGACAGGGCCAGATCAAGAGCTGTGCAAGCAGACACACTACAGTGAGTTTAGTTTACCTAAATTGGAAGTCTTATCGCTAAAGCCTCAGAAGAAAACCTGTCACTTCCAAAGGCACCTGAAAATTCATGTGTTTCACTTCCTTGATGACTAAACCCATTCTCTTGTGCTTCTCTTTGGCATCCTTTAACCTGTATATATACTTGGAAAGTACTCAGCCGCTGGGTCAATTAAAGGGTAAGACGTTGATTCAGATCATGACTGGTCCTCCAATCTGTAGGACCTAAGATCTCAGTTCCCAGCAAGAATCCTCTCACATCTACACAGTTAAACCTCCCTTCCTTTCCTTCCCTGCCACAGGATAACATTCTCATTGAAAGAGCAAGAAGAAAGTGAGAGCAGCCTAGTGACAGAAACAATTTAGCAGGGTTGAGGAGATTCTGGACTGTTTGCTGTCATGGTTGGTGTCTCTGGGGGTATCCTCCCGACCTGCCTCGGCTGGCCCCAGCACTAGCAACAAGTTTGGTGTGGCTCAGATTGTGGGCAAACCTTGCCAATCCTGTAAGCTCTTGGTTACACATCGGCGTAGCATGATCAAGGCGAGTGATGAAAAGAGGACTCTGTTGAAGGGTCTGTCACAGAAGCTTATTGGTGCCCCGAAAGGAGCAACCTCAGCCTCAGGGAGTCCGCCTCCGCAGAGCACAGACTGCTGGTGACAACAGCCTTTATACAGGCGAGGAGCAAGGGAAGGGGTTAGGGAAGGAACCGATAAGGAAAGATCTAGGGGTGGCTCTGGGGATGAGGGACTTCTCCAGGAACCAATCCTTGGGGGCAAGGAGGGAACTTCTAGGATCCCGACCAACAACATGATGCCCTTCCTGGAACTTTCTAGACTGAGGGAGACGCCTCGCCGTGATTGACAGGCCCAAGGGATGGGAGAACAGGAGACTGACATCTAGCTGAGACATGGGGTAAACCGTATAGGGAGGAACTTAGGAGTACACAGAACAAACTAACTGTAACATGCATTTAACAAATGAAACTGGATAAACTTGTAAAACACACCACTACAGTTTGCACTTTTTGTATTGGACAAGAGCCGCCCAGAGAGTGGCACAGATTGACCGGAAAAAGGTCAAGAAGGCAAGCCAGGTTTCAAAGCAGCACAGCCTCTGCACCATAATTACAGCACCATGGCACTGACTGGTACTGAGCACCTTCTTCTGAACTGAACAAAATTATCCCAGATAAACAGCTTTTTTACAACCAGAGTAAGTGTTTGTGACTTCTCTTGTGTAGTGCCACTGTAGAATGGAGAGGACAGGAAGGGACCAATGCTGAAAATCTTTGTATTTCAACTTATTCCCAAAAGGGAAGTTTTGCAATAGCAATCAGCCTCTGGCAGCTTTACTACAGGAGCAATGGTGGCATCTTCACTGTCCTGTTGCACTGTCCAACATGTCCAACCTGTGCTGTCTGAGGACATTCCATGTAGTCGTGTTGTTATGGCTGGCCCTATCTGCACCCAGCTTCCAGATCTTCACTGAGCACTTAGACAGGATGTCCTCTGTATGGCACCCAGGAGCAGACAGATGTGTGTAGCTGTCACTTGCTGAGCCAAGCAACAAATATTACTTGAGCCAAACACCAAGCAAAAGAGAAAAATGAACTTGAACAGCAAGGCCTCAAGTGAAGAACACAGGGAAGAGTGTAATTCTCCTTTTTATACTGGTGAATTTCACTGTAATGATGGAACTCATAAGCTGGAACTCATAAGCTTATTCACCCAAGTGAGATGTCCCAGAACTGTAAATAAAAGATGAGGTTGGATCTGGAATCCCATGTCATTAGGCTGCAACACCTAATCTCATTAACTCCTGGAGCGAGGCTCCTTAGCTCAAGATCAGACCAAAGCTGACAGGGTTATGAACTTTCAGGGACATAATTCTTTGGCAGCATCTAAAGCCTTTTTGCAATGCTTTATTCTTTGGTCACTACACATGTCAAAAATGGCAGAGCAGATAGAAAAACCCTATAACAGTCAGTGCCAGGAGGTCAGCCAAGTGTCACCCATTTGGTTTCCACAAGACAAGAAAAAAAAACCTTCCACTGAAGATACAGAAGTAAACAATTTAGAATCAGGAGGAGAAATCTAATTATGTGCTAAACCAAATAATAATCTGAGTACCATCTATCTCATTCTATCAGAAAAACAAGGAAAAGAGGTTAGATGGATAAAAAGTAATTAAAAAATATCTAACATATTCTTCATAAATGAGATGTTATTTGCTGTTAAATTAACCAGAATTAGAGTTAATTCAGAATAGATTCATGGTTCATGTCAGAATTCATGACTGCAAGGGTTGTGCTGGGAACAAATTCTTCCTCTTGGCATAAACTATATAATTAGATTTGTGAAGGTCCTACATGTGTTTTTGAAGCTCATAATCTGATCAAAGTCACTGCTTAGCATTGCAAGGTTAGTGCTTTTCTGTACTGTTTTCTACTAATTAGAACATTAAATTTGAGAGTGAAGACAAGGGAGAAATGTTACAAGGTTGCACAAAGCAAATTTATTATATAATTTCTGCCTTTATCATAAAAATGGAGAATACATCACATTACTGTACTATGATGCAAGGGCAGAATATTTGACTAGATAATGTGAAATAAATTTTTCACCATGTGTAAGTGGTTACACACTGCAACAGCTAACCAATCTCTGCACTAATTTTTTTTCAGAAAAGGTACTGGATAATCCTTTTCTGCACTGAGTAGATTAGAGGGAAGACTAACATGTACATTATGTGTTCAAGACATGATTTTATGGCTTTCTGGCTAACATTTGCATTGCTATTATAATTGCCTTCTTATTTGCCACCTTGATGTCCCTGTTAGATAAATCCTGATTTAGAACTGCCCTCAGTTGAATGCAAGTCTTTGGAGGGGCTAAAAGGAAAAATCAAAGCTTTGACTCGAGGAAGTATCTCCTAGGTCTGTTATACATGAGAAACTACTTGAACACATTGCCATCATGCCACCTGCAGACCTGCAGGAGCATTACAGATGGTTACAGGGTCTTTATGGTGATGATGTCAGCTTACAGCGGCAGGCTCACATCCTTGCTGGCATTGTCAGAAGCATTTCATTATTTAAGGTACAGGCATTACACTGTCTCTACCAAGGGAAATTAAGAAAAAATGTGATATAGGAACATCCAAGGAAGAAAGCCAAGTTATAGTGAGACAGCTCGAAGTGTTGCTCGCATACAACATACCAGAGAAGCTGTTTCACTCATTATCTATAGAACAGTCTCATTAAAAAGACCTAGAATAACAGAGGAAAAAGTGTGGTTGGGACTAAAGTTCTCAACTGCTCCAATGCTATTTCTGATTGTGAGTCCTGAACGTAAGATGTGTGAGCAATTAGTGTTGGTACTTACTGTAATGTCTGCATTTTGCTATGCCTCAAATATTCATTATCAAACATCTGGTTGCAAAAGTGTCAACAGCTCTGAGGCCTGTGGGAAGCCAAGGCCCATTCCAGAAATAAAATCCTCCTCGAAAAACGACTGGAGGAGCCATGGTCTCAGCTATTGCATAGCACACTCCAACCAATAAACTTTCCTCTGAAAGGCAGTCTTCATTCGTTCTGGGCTGGCAGAGACAGAGCTGGACCTACACAGTTGTGTGTAACGTGATCACGGGCTCCTTTTGCCTAGCAATAGAGAACAGTCTTTGGAGCACAAAGAGGAAAAAAAGGTTCCCTCTCATCTGAACTCTCACTGAAATGTCATAATCACAAAGGCAGATTGAATTTGCATTCAGCTTAATTTTTTTTCCTGGCTCTTTCAATCTCTGCTCCAAAGGAGTTGAACAGCAGGAAGTGCTCTCACTGAAAAATTCCACAGCCTAGAAGTTTAGTCAATCATATGGTGATAAGGATGACAAACTAATTCATGCAGAAAATAGCAAAGGGATGTGCTATCACCCCCACCTCAGCCTGTGTCCTGAGTAGATGTGGGAGGACTTCTGTCTGGATTTCTGTGGTCTCAATGAAAGAGATATGCTGAAGTGGGTGGCAATCATTTTGTGTTACAGTTCTAGTCCCCTGAAAAATATCAGTATAGAAGGAGTGTTCTACATTGGGTGGATCTGATACTCACTCTCACAGTGTTGCAGAGCTCCCGTCCACCTGGTGTTGCTTTTCCCCAAGTTCCCCAGGGCACAATTTCCTTGGAGATCAGTGCTCCAGCAGAAGCAACCTTGCTGTCTGCACACCTGCCTTCCTCCCCCAGGGCTCTAGTTCTATTGCTGCAATGGTGACCTCATTTTCTTCCTATCAGGAATTTTTGAATTTATCTCCCTACCTCCTCTAGTCCTTGGCTTTCTTATTCTATTGAATACAGGAAACTTCATCTGTAACCCATAAGCAGTTTTAGTCTTTTGATTTCCTGTTTCAATCCAGAACATTCTGTTTACTTTCGGTATTTTTCCCTTTACACCAGTTAATAAGTAAACGATCCTTTAAAAATTTAAGATATCCATGTAAGGAACCTTTAAATTTAGTTAAGAGAACCACCATCAGTTTGCATAACCATCTGCAAAAATTCTGAAAGTACTAAGAATAGATAAAGTTTTTGTTATCCTACAGTATAACAAAACAGGAATCAAAATGATCATAAATCCTGCCGGCATTTTCAGTTATCATAACATTACATACTGACAGTCAGCCTGGCAATGGGGATCTTGGAAGTGACACTGGGGTCATGCATATGTTTGTGTGCACACATGCACTACACTGAATATGCCCATGGTCTAAGCAGAAGTGTAAAAATACAGAGAACAGGAAAAATTTTGCCAACTCTAATCTACTTAAAGCCTGTATCACCAGCATTGCCAGTGCTGAGGGCTTTGGCCTGGGCTGGCTATCCTTGCCCTATGCAAGCTTCATGCACCCAGTCTTGACTGATAATTATCTCTTACTGGCATCAGCAAACCTGGGCTTCTGCTATTTTGGTAGAGCTCCATATGCTACCTGACTGCCATGCCGACATTCTGCCTTTAAACCAGGCTTGTGTACTATTGCCACCACATGTGAGCTTCATATGCTGTTTTCCAGTACCTTGTTATATCCTCATGCTCACGGCGAATGAATCCTATCATTATGGTGAAAAAGCAATGTAGGAAACTAGAAAAATAATCAGATGAAATGTTGGGATGATACTACTATTTCAAAGCAGTAGTTAATTTGGCTGTTGAAGAATAAGAATTTGATAGGTAAAGAGTGTATTAGTGTATTATTACCACATCTTTGCCCTTTCTCCCAAAAATTCCCTGCAGAACCTCCTTTCAAGAATGAAAGTTACACAGATAGCAATTTGCAAACTTATTAATGTTTTTCAATGCCGCAAGTTTTTCTGGCATATTTTTTTATTTGTTTAGAATAATATATTTGTTTAGAATAATATTTTTCTGGGTTTTGCAACTCTTCTTTGACCTAGCCATGGGAACCCAGGTTAGTTCATAGGTCCTTACTACATTGTAGGACTTGTAAGACAACAAAATTCATTATGCAAAGTTCAAGTCTGTGTGTCTTCACATCAAACTGCTTTACAAAGAATTATACACATTCAGCCTAATTTATGCTACCTTAGAATGTGAGGATGGGAGTGAAAACTAAACATTTGGTAAAAAGGGAGTCACATTTGAACCATATCGAAGAGGTAAAACAGTATCCTGTTCTGGAGATATGAACACATTCACACAGCGCCCTTACCAAACCTCTACAAAATACCAAGACTTGCTGTTCTTCTTACAAAACTGCATGAAAAAAAGAAATCAGTTAGGATTTTGAGACTTCCTGCCCTTTCTCAGGCAGTCTTTTAATGGTCTGAGGACCAACCTTCACTGATAGTATACAGAAAACAAAATAGTAGTGTATTATTTCCTGTTAAGCCAGTTAGGCATACTCAGTATATAAGGGGACTCAAATCATCAACAGTCAAAATCAGGCATGAGAAAATTACTCAATGAATGTTAGTGCTTTTTAAAGCCATTAGGTAGCATCAAGATGAGCCAAGTATTTTTTAAACTACAATGAGGACCTCTTCACATTGGAGGACTTCAACCTAGAAAATAGCAAACACTTAGGCTAGGAAGAAACATTATAAAAGATATATCAATGTAATTACTGCTGTTTGTCAGAGTCCCAATCTCATGTGAAAAACCCCCAAACCTCTTAAAAGAATGAGAACATAAATAAATAAAAGGTAGAGAAAGAAGGGTAAGGTTTCTAGTGGTCCTTACCACATTTCTGGGAATATGCATTAAAGATTTCACTATCTTTGCATGTAATTGAGTAGGCAAGTAAATTGATTATTACCTGGAAAAGGGTCAGGTCAATAAACAAGTGAACTGGGGAGAAGACAACGGAAAAGCAGAAAATGTTCTGAAGAGCATGTGTTTACCATCCCTGAATAATTCAGAACAATCATTTCACATGCTCTCTGTGTAATTAATTATCCAGCCTATTAAAGCTATTGCAGTAAATTGGACTCTATTCAATTGCTCTGAAAATTGCCCTTACCATAAGAATTTTCTTTTTTTCTTTTCAAGTTAAGATCCTTCCTGGTGCAACTTGTACTCATTGTCGCTTGTCTTGTCCTTGTGAAGAGACAAGCTTTGTCCTCTTTGCAACTTGCCTTTAAATATTGGAAAACTGTGGTGACATGGCACCTAAGCCTTCTCTTCTCTAGGGTGAAAAGACTGAACTCCTTCCATTGTTCTTCACAGTGCAAGCTCTACGTCCCTTTCATCATGTGGGAACGTTCTGCTATTGTCTGCAGAAAGCTGTTGTTGAGGTAACTTGAAGCAAGTAAACCTTCAAGATGAGTGAATCTTCAGGACTTACTGAAAACTAAACCAAGACATTAACATGTTATGTAAATGTGATTGTCCAGCTGGGCCCTGCACTGGCGCAGTCACCTCAGATATTGTGTGCAGTTTGGGGCACCACAACACAAGAAATGTACTAAACTATTAGAGAGTGTCCAAAGGAGGGCAGTGGTGAAGGTCCCTGAGGGGAAGCCATGTGAAAAACAGCTGAGGGCTGTTGGTCTGTTCAGCCTGGTGAAGACTGAGGGGAGACCTCATTGGGGGGCTGCAATTTCCTCATAAGGGGAAAAGGAAAGGCAGACACTGATCTCTTCTCTTGGGTGATCAGTGACAGGACTGGATGAAATGGCCTGAATCTGTGTCAGGGGAGCTTTAGCTTGGACATCAGGAAAATGTTCTTTTCCCTGACGGTGTTTGGGCACTGAACAGGTGCCCTGGGCAGCTGTCACAGCACCAAGCCTGACAGAGCTCAAGAAGCTTTTGGACAATGCTCTCATGGTGTGACTCTTGGGAATGGTGCTGTGCAGGGCTTGGAGTTGGACCCCGATGATCCTCATGGTTCCCTTCCAGCTCACCTTACTCTGTGATTCTGTGATTCTGTAATTTGCATCCACACTAATAAGAAATTGTTTATTGTATTTACAATGTATCCATGGATACCCTGTGTATACAGATCCAGTGATTTGTGCAAGTCAACAACTGTTATTTGTAAACTCCAGAGATGATAAGGTGTTTTGGTTCAATCCCAGCCAGCAACTAAATCCTGCACAGCTGCGGGCTTATTCCCACACCTCTGGCAAGACTGTGAGAAGAATCACAAAAAACACATGGCCTGAGAAAAGAACAGATTAATAGCTGAAATGAAGAAAATCAATATTAATACAAGTAGTGAGAGGTGAGAAAGAGAACTAAAACACAAGGGAGACAAGTAATGCACAATAGAGTTGCTTACCACACACTGGCTGATGCTCAAGCTGCCCAGGCAGCAGTTGTTGCCTGCCAGCCAATTCCCCTACTTAACATACTGGGCATGACATTCTGTGGTATGGAATATCCCTTTGGCCACACTGGGTTACCTGTCCCAATGGTCCTTTCCAGTTTTTGACACAGCTTTTTACTGGCAGAGCATGAGGCACTGCAAAGTTTTTGATTTAAGATAAGCCCTGCACAGCAACAACAAAAACATCAGTGTGTTGTCAGTATTATTCCCACACTGAATCCAAAAGACAGCACTAAGAGCTGCTGGGAAGAAAATTCTCTCTATTCCAGCTGAAACTAAGACAGCAGAAACCTCTTATTCCATATAATTTCTGTAATACCAAGTCCCACTTCCCAAAACCCCATCACTTTTGGTACATATACAAACAGATAACATTCCCTTAAATTATGTACCATCCCTATAAAAGCCCGTTGAGTTCACTAAGTGCATGACCCTGGGCTTCATCTGTCAGAACCAGTTTTCAGGCCGGAAGAAAGGTGTGTAGTGTTGGACTGTTGCATGTGGAAAGCAGTTCTGAATCCATCACTGCTGGGCTCATGGTTCCATCAAATTTTATTCTTCTTTAATGTGTGATCAAAAGGGAGCTGAGGTCAGAGCCCCAAATCCAGCACAGCACAGACAAGTGAAAGCAAATTGTGGCCTGCACTCTGCTTCTGAAAGGATTGACAAAAATGCTTCAGTGATACCCACTGTGGTAGCACTGGGCTGCCTCTGACTCCATGGTGAAGTTCCAGTATGTCCAGTTCAGCAGCACTCAGTGATGGTGTCACTTCATTCAGGCAGTAGCCTACTGCTAGCCTTCATCCTTCCTCAAATCTTCACACTGACCATTTGGGACTGATAAAGGATGAACAGGTCCTGCTGATCCCTTGTTCCCCCAGGCAATAAATCACCTAGAGGATGAGTATCAGAGAATCTTCCACATCAGCTGTAGAAGTGATTTGGAGCTGTTGCTCTTTGACCTTCAGCAACTCCACAGCAGAAGGGTCCTCTGAGAGACCAGGCAAAGTAAACAGCTGCTTCATTTCCTCTGTCTCCAAGGCAGAGCTGAAAGCCCGGATCTTTGAAATACCTTCTCCACAAGGGTAACTTGTTATCTTCTGACCAACCTTCCACAGGAGGTGGAGGGAGGTGTAGCAGAGCATGTATACTTCTGACAAAACTGAATTATTTTGGTAAAATTGTCAAGTCTTCTAGAATTAAGCTGGAGAACAGGAATGGACGTCCTGAATAACCAGAATGAGTTACATTAAAAAGCTCCCAAATGCTGAATACCAGACAGTCTGTGTGTGAAGTAACAAAAATTTCAAAAGGGGAAAGTGGTCACTTCTCAGGGAAGAATGTGGTTTTAGAGTGATTCGTAAGGAAAAATTACAGGTCAGTGATGCAGTACCAGTGTTAAAACAGAAATACCCAGTAGAAACATTAGTGTATTGGCAAGATTAAGAATGGAAACCCATACTCTGCACTAGTTGCAAAGGATTAAAATATGCTGGGGGTGTTTTTACTCTGAATTGAGCATTCAGTGTTTGAAGGTCTCACATCATCTTTCCTCTCCGTTTTTTTTTGCCTCCCACTCTCTTTAATTATGATATCAATTTATAATGATAATTGCAAATCAGTCTCCCCATATCCCCCTTGCAAAGGACTCTTGGGCTCCTTCCCCAGAGGCAGTATTGCTGCCTCCTCCACTAAGGCGCTACAGGGTATATTTGTGTGAATGGCAAGATACCTGGGAGGTCTTGCATCAATAGCAGCAATTCCCCCATCTCTAAATGAGGGCTGACAACATGAAGAAATGTACAGAACCGCATGGCAAGTTTTACATTGTAGGGAGTAAAAGCTCCAAGCTGCAATAGCCCTTGCAACCGACTAAGTGGCATGTCATAAAGAAGCTGAGAGGATCATTATTATTTTCAGAGAATAATGCCTAGTCTTGAGTTATGAAGGATGCACCAGTTTAGTATTACTCAGACAGGTGTCAATATTGTCCAAGGTGATGGATTACACAACTCTCTGTGACCACAGCAAGAGCTCCTGTCACAACAGAATTATTTAATCTTCAGAGTAAATGCTAAATGAATAGTCAGGGTTAAACCAGATCATTATATTCATCAAGCATAATACTACCATTGTCATTATCTTGGGCAGGATGGAAAAAAGTAGACCAAAAATTCACCAGGAATTTAGTGAAATGGCTGCAGTATGACTGAGCAAGAAGATTTTAATGCACAGCAGTAAAACTCACCAAGCACCTTTTTTTTTTTTTTTTCCCTCTTCTTACTCAAAACCACACAAAATCATTGAGAAGTAATGAAATATCATTTACCCTATGCCAGCACAAACAACTCCTCCATGTTAGGCAAAGAAAACACCATCTGTCATCTTTTCAAGTTACAGAGTAAAGAACTGACTAAAACATTTTGGGGCATAGTTGTGGTGCAGCTAGGTGGTGAGTTGCTGCTACCTCCCCGAAAGCATCTCCACAGGAAGGTGTCTGGGCTGGCACACAAATAGTCACACAGTCCAAGCACATGCACACCATGGATAGCTCAATGAATGAGAGACAGGGTCTTCTCTATGGAGACATGATGGGGTTTATTGGCGCCACACACCAAAGGGGTCTAGGGACAAAAGAGAGAAGAACAAAGGAAGGTCTAGGCTTGTGTATTGGGTAAGAGGATGTGGAGCAGAGCATCAGGGACCAATGATCTGAGAACCCCAGGGTGGTACATAGGTGGGGCAAGGGATAGGAACCAATGGGAAAACAGGGAAAGGAGAACATTCTGGGGAACGTACGCACATAGCAAAAAGGGGCTGAACAGCTTATATCAACCAACCATGTCAATGGAATAATAGAACCTAGGAGATATTATTATGGTGCTGTAAGGCATTATGGGGGAAGCCTTTTTACTTACCCTATGCTGTGGGGTATTCCTGGAGCCTACAGTACATACACCCTTCTCGGGCATGACTACAGATCTCTCCCCATTGGGCTTGTGGGCCTCCACAATGAGTAACCAAGGGCACAGAACCAGAACCTCTGGTTCTGGAAAAGGCCTCTGAGCAGCTCTTGGCTGAACAGAACTGGTCAACAAGTAAACCCTATTCTCTGTAAATCAGCAGCCAAAATCTAGCAAGATCTAATACACAGAGATGTTAGCCTGGTATCACCTAATGTTCAAATATTAAGACAACTGAAACTTGGCAAGATATGTGATCCATTTATCTGAGTTAGAAGCATTAGTGCATGCAGAGGCACTGGCATATTTTATGTAGGTCTGACTGAGAGGACACAGAATGGCAAAAGGCTAAGAGAAAAGCAAAGAACATGGCCCAGGTGTCTATAATTCCTTCTGCACAACAAATACGTGAAGATGCTTCAGTGAATATTCTGAAGTGAGGGGTCTTCAGTCCAGAAAAAGAGACACAGCTGAATGAGGTCTGTAACAGATGTCAGTAAAGCCCAAGTATACAGAGAGATTGAATGGGGATTAACTGATCACTGTATTCCAGCACCAGAGCTGGGGAGGGCATCACATGAAAGTAACAGAAGGCAGATAGAAAACAAGCAAAAAGAGGTGGTTTTCCTCACAGCATACGGCAAAATTTTGGATAGTATTATTTTACACAGGTTTGAAAAGTGAGTAGGCAAATTCATAGGAGAAAAATCCATAAGCAGTCATTACTTTAATCAAATCCTATAGAAATATTTATCTGCAAATAATCAAAAGGTGAGTGTATGTGCGAAAATTAATTTGTGATTACCTTGTTACATTTTTCTTCAGGTAGCTGCCCTTGGCCACTCCATGAGACATTCTTATATTCTTTGCATTGTATTATGGATGTCCTAAATGCTATTATAAATGTTTTACAGAAGCAGACTATATACTGCTTTAGCAATTTAAGGAACATTATGCGATAAATGGCACAATTTCTTTATGGCGTGAGTTGTCTATTTCTTTTCAGTTTCTCCTAAAGATAACAGGAATTTGTGCAGGAGGTGAAATAGCATTTTATATTTGCAGTCTCCTGTTCTGGTTGCTTAGACTATTTCAAAAAGAATGCAAACATCATTCTTAAACTTCAACATGTTTCTATGCCTGTGATTAGATCTAATGAAAAATTCATACTGATGTTGCATTTTTTTCACGACTTTCTACCTTGACAGAAATCAGTCTCTCAAATATTCAATCAAATATTGGACCTTGTCCAACACTAACTTCTACTTCCTGAAAAAAAAAAAAGCCCACCAAAATGCAGAAATTCAAATGCATTGTGGAAGATCGGTGAATAAGTAATGATAATTTTTCTTCCATTAAGAAGCACCAGGAAAAAAAAATCAGAAAACCCCCAAATCAACCCAAAGCCAAAAGAAAAAACCCAGAACAAATGCCAGAAATAAAATGAGGATAAAAGAAACAATTGAAGAAAAGGGTAATGGCAGTATATAAAAAAAAAGATAGTAAAAATTCACTTATCAACCCCAGATATTTGCTGTTAAAATGAACAGATAAAATTTCATCTACTAGCCTGTGTGAAGTGTGAATTTCATTCTTGAAAGATGAAATAATGTGGGATAGTAAACTCAATTTGTTGGGTGCCTTTAAATGCCAAACCCCGTTCCACTTCTCTGTAAGTAACTTAAATTGCCATCTGTCATGTTACCAGACAATTTCTGCAGACATCAAGAGCTTCAAAATTTCTCTACTTTGACATGACTTGAGTTGTCTTTAAATGACACATACAACCAATCCAGAGATGACCAAGAACTCAGAGCCAGAAATGCATGACATGTGCACAGGTAATCACAGCCTGCCACACGGTGGGCACAGGCATACAGAACACTCACATAAACACAGCACAAACAGCATCATCCTGCTGCCTGCTCTGGCTGAGCAGGACAGTGAGGATGTGGATCCAGCAGCTGCTCCTCCATCCCTCCTCAGTTGCTAGCACTGGATGTAGGAGCGCCTGAGGTACAGGACCTCTCAGAGACAACACTGAGACAACCACTTTGTGGTAGCACAGACATGCCGCCTGCCTTTGCCCCAGACTCTGCCACTTCTCCAGCAGCTGGGACTCCTCTGGGCTCCCAGGAGAGAGCTCCTCCCTACACCCATGGAAGAAAAAGAGTTAGAAATTAATGTGATAAGAAGACAGATCAGACTCTGCTAACTGGACACATAGCAAAGGCAGACAAGCGTACTTACTTAAACACAACCAGCCCTTTCTGTCATATTATCCCTCTGTTTTCCTCCATTTTGTTCCTCCCCAAGTCATCTAACTTCTTTTCGTTTCCCATCTTTGCTTTTTCCCTAAACAGCCCATTACAAATACTCTACAATCCTAAAATGCTCTTTCCCTAACACATCCTATACCTCTAGGCAGAAAGCCCCTCAGTTCAAAAGCCACTCCAACTTTGACTTCTTATTATAATTGGTGTCACAGCTGGGCCATGAGGCAGTGGGTCCCCCAGGAGAGTCCTGGAAAGACCCTGGACAGGGCACAGTTCCCATCTGGCTTTGGGCTCCTGTGCTTCTCTGGCTATGTTGAGGTGGGCTCTGATGGACTGGTGGCTCCTTAAGTGTTCCCAGGCTCTTCCATGAGCCCCTGCACTCCACAGAGTGGTGTGCAAGGGAGCATTTTAACATCACAGACATGGCCATGCAATCCATGGATCCCTTTGAGTCCCTTTGTGTCTAGGACCTGTCCCAGGTTCTCAAAATACAACTGAGATTACGTAACCAAAGCTGTCTGCATATAGGTGTTAGCATGAACCGAACTCTTGCCCGGAGCTACTTGCCCTGTTCACCTCCCTGGGATGCACATTTATTCAGATGCCAAACATGTAGCTGGAAATAGGGAATGAGAGGCTGGAAAGCAGCACCACAGGGAGGGACGTGGTGGTCCTGGTCTGTGGCTAATTAGATCTGAGTCAAGTGTCCTGGAAGCCAGGAGTGAAACCCTGTCCTGGAGGGCATGAGGCACAGCATCACCAGCTGGGCAAGGGAGGGGATTGTCCTGCTCTGTTCTGGGCTGCAGTGCCCCCTCGCCCCTCCCCCCCGAGTGCTGTGGGCAGTTTGGGACACCACAATATAACAAAGACATTGAGCTATCAGAGGATGTCAAAAAGAGGCCATGAAGATGGTGAAGGGCCTCAAGAAGAAGCCATATGAGGAGTGGCTAGGGCACTTGGTCTGTTCAGCCTGCTGAAAAGAAGACTGAGAGGAGACCTCATTGGAGTTTGCAGCTTCCTCCTGAGGAGAAATAGAGGGGCAGGCATTGATTTCTTCTCTGTGATGCCCAGTGGCTCAGAAAAAGGCATCAACAGGACCCGACGGAATGGCCTGAAGTTGTATCAGGGGTATCAGGAAAAGGTTCTTCCCCCACTTCAGGAGGAGGATTAATGTTAAAATGAAAATGTCTCAAATTGTTTGGATTTTATTCTGAACTGTTGCATAAAAATTTGGTTTATTAACGTTAATTTTAAAAGTACTAGAAAAGCCACACGTGCCTTGGCGGTGACAAGGTGACGCGCCCAGAAAGAGCGAGCACCCGTGGATCGGCAGGAGGAGGAGGTGAGAGAGGCTCTGTCGCTAGGATGACTTCCTCGAGCAACCCCCTTCGAGCACCCCTCGAGGCGGGGAGAGGCTCTGTCGCTAGGACGAACTCCTCCAGACGACCCAATGATTCCTCCGGACGACGGTACTGTGGGAGGGGCCACCCTGTATATAAGGAATTATGAACTGCACGGCAGCGCCCAGCCCCTAGCCTGGAGCCCTAAGCACTACCTCAGCTCGCCGCCGCCGCCGCTGCCGCCCCGCCGCCGGTGTCCCGCTGCCGCTGCCCCGCCGCTGCCCGCCTCGAGGCGCGATGATCCTGATGCTGGCTCTCTCCACTCGGCACATGCTGCGATTCTTTGTGCAAGCACAGATCCTCTACGCAGACAAGCTATGGGATGAAGGGAAGAGGAGGAGGAGAAAGAGAAAGAACCGAAGGCTGTCCCGATCCAGGAGATGTAGAGAGAAGATGTGTGAAAATCAAAAAAGTAATACAGCACAGTTATAATGTTATCGATGCTTATTGTGTTTTGTTAAAAAAAAGAAATATCTAAATTCTTTATCGATTAGTAAGAGTTTCCAGAATTCCAGACAGAATTCAGTCACATTTCAGCGCAAGCTCTTGGCATGCTCTTGATTTATTTTAACCTAAATAACAAAAGCTAATATTCAGCACGTACAGACAACATTGTAAAAGTTCTCCAACACTAAGTGCCCAGTTATACACTTCAACAAATAAAACCTTTGGTGTTGTTTCCTAGGAATGTTGTTTTGTTTGTTTTAGATTGTTAGAATTGTTATTGTTTTGCTGCTTTTCACTTGAAATAAACCCATGAGAGTTATTACTATCTTGATTTCTTTGCCACTGCTTCACAGCTGTAGTCACAGAAAATTTAAACCAGTTATTACCTTAAGCTATTTAACACCACTCAAAAACTTTGTCAGTCACTACCGGGTGCGTAAATGTCCCATGTTACCCCAAAAATAAATGACAATAAATAATAAATATTTTCCCAATAAAATATACGTGTTTATTTAAATACATCTCTGGCTTGTATTTAAGAAAATTTTATAGACAACTTTTAAAAGTTATTGATATAGCAAGATGAAGCCACTGAGCTATATGATACTGAGCCATTGGGCAAGATTTATCATTAAAAGAGAATATATGTATCCACATCACATTTATGGTATATTGAGAGTCAATGAATTCGCCTACTTCCTCCCACTTTACTCAGAGTTAATTGAGAAGCAAACTACCGTAAATTGCTTCTCTCTAGGCTACCTGACAATTTTCTGCCAAAGAAATACAGCAGAGAAATTTTCTATGGAAAACATGCATTAACACACAGTTTATTTTCCTGAACCTCTTATGCAGATAAGAGGTCACTCAGGCCTTCTTATGCATCTTGTAATTTAAAATATTGTGCTGTGAAGAATATTGCTCTCTTGACCCAATTTCAGCCTCTCATTTCCAGAGCACTGCATAAAAGCTTGTGTCAGAGCGTCCTTCAAACATATTAAAGCTCCCCAAACTCTGAGTAAGTCCTTATTCAAGTTCCTTCTTGCCATACACACAAGCAGTTGATGAGACTGAAGCCCCTTAAAAAGTTTTGCTGGTATTTGAAACCACACAGTCCCTCTCTGACCCCTGTCGTGCAGCCTTTGTTACTACCTGACAGAACTACACCCTTTTATCAGCTGAACTACCCTCCCCAAATCGCAAGCCTCCTACTTCTAGCTGGTTTCCTTGAACTCTAACCTTGTTTTGCCTCTACATAAACCTGGTAATTTGCATACTTTCCTCATCAATTCTCTGCTATGTCTTAGCAGAGTGCCCAACCCACTGCAGAAGGGTGGAGGGTTTTTCTGGTGACTTTTCAGGACCCCAAGCTAAGACAAAGGTGTTCTTTGTCCAGGAAATTAATTCTTTCCTAAAAAAAGTTCTACTAGTCATCTTTGTCTCATCTAAGGCTGCCTCAAGGAGTCCCTCCATATTGAAAAACATCCCAACAACAACTGCATGCAATGAGTCAAGCTGTGTTCTGAATTTTGTCATCCACACTGTTATTCTCCTCACACATCAAACCCTGGAGCACATTGTAATAAGAATCATCTGAAAAGACAAAGACATGCCTCTACAGTACAGAGCAGAACTGTTTTATTTATACCACTAGTTCTCACCAAAGCTAAGAAAACGAGATGTCATAAGGCTAAAGAAGGCTTTTAAGACAATCAGGTTCAGTCTTCTGCCACTGTCACATGTTAAAAATACTTTAGGTTTCCTGTCTGTGACAGCAAGAACTATGCTGCCCTATGTTAGTCTGCTTATTTAATATTCTTAATATTACATTTATAACCAGGATGGGATATAACCCAAGATATTAAGTCTTTTTTGGACTGGTTGAGAAAACTGAGGTATTTATTATGTCCATATATTTAGCTGATTAAGACAGAATGTGTGTTAAAACAATGATGTCATGTTCTGTTCATTAGTAAAAAATGCATATTTGGAACTCCAAATGCTATTTTCTGAAAGCAAATAGCTCAGACCCCCAAGATAAATGCATCTTAGTTCACTGAGAAGTTGCCAAACATACTTTAAGATCTTAAAAGCTGCAAGTTGTTACCCTGGAAGTATTCCAAGTAGTTTCTATTTTGTATGGATGATAAGGAGGGCACTTTTCTGAGAAAAAATGTCATCTAGGAGGACTGTGTCCCACAATATTCTTCCACCACTCAGAAAAAAATCGTGAAAAAACCCTCACATCCAGCTACAAAATACTTTCTACATAGTGAATATAACAGAGGTATTTCAGAGAATATATGGTACAAAGGCCAATTACTAAGCTTAAGCATTTTCATCGACCCTGGATATCATAGAGGTCAAAAGAGGTCATGCTTTTCTTGACAGTGATGGCAACTCACACAAAATATTTTGGTGATGATGACAGCCCTATATCTATGTACACTTGAAATGATAAAAGGGTTAGCAAATTTTGCATATTCAAATTTACTTACAAAATAATATAAACAGTGTAGCAGCAAATGTATCAGGAAGACAGTCTGGAGATCTAATGTGAAGATAATACCAAAGCAGAGCAATGTGTAGCCACGGGGATTTTCAGCACATATTTATAGGAAAATGGCAAAAAAGCCTACACTGCTGCAAAGGGTTTGGCAGCATGGTAAATTAAATTATTAAAAGAAAAACCCACAGGAAAAGTGGATGTGGTGTCTGGTGTTTACTTGTCATTCTCTCTCTCTCTCTCTCTTTTTGTTTTGATGAGGGGTTGTTGTTGTTTGTTTGTGTGTTTTTTTCCATGATTTCCTCAAAACTAGAGCGGGTGAAGTAGGGAGCAGCTTGAGTGGCTAGGGTGAGACTAGCACAGCTCTGCTACTGGTGTAAGACCACTAGGAATAAATTCAGCTTCACTCTTTGTGTGCAGCAATCAGCTCCATAAAACCTGTTGTCTATCTTTGGGTGAAGAGAGAAAAAAGGAAATATAGCAGAGACTAAGATTTTAAAAGTGTGGTTGCAGAAATCACAACTCACTATGTTACTACAAGAACCCCAGAGTCAGAAATCAATGTATAGATGGAAAGAAGTTTTCAGCGCAGCACATTTCTAAAAACCCACTAAACATTAGCCTTCTAAGCAAAGAATGGTGTAGGTAATTATTGTTATAGGTTCTCCCAGGCAAAGTGCAACATCATGGCACCTTAATATGCAGTACAGAGCCCTCACTTTGATCCAACATCCACCTTTCAAAGATCTGTAATCTCAACTTTCTATTTTTGTTTTCTCATTGCTGTAAAAAAAGATGTGGTTTCCTAAACCTGAATGTCATCTTTTGTCTGTGACCTGAGCCGTATGTCCTTTCAAGGAACATTTGAAAACTTGACAGATTTTATGACTGACACAAAGAAGTCACTTTTGGTACTTATCACTTCAAATTGGGAATTCCTCACCATGACTGAGAAAATGAGTTAGAACGGGCATATATCCAACAGCCACACCTTGCTGATATTACTCCCTCACAGCAGCATAAGCATGGACAATTCACAGAAAAAAACAATTAAATTACTGCTTTAAAAGAAAACATTGCTTTAGGGTTGCTGCCTGAGTCTTCCAGGGATCAAAATTGCTCTAGGGACAGCTATGAATTTATCACAAACAAACATTTCAATACCAGAAAATGTAGGATCAGTAGTTCTCACAATTAAGTGTGTTGTATGTAGAAACCAGGAGTTGCCAACATGGTAATTTTTCAGTCATACTTTTTTCCTTTTATTAGCAGGGCAACTACGCATGCACAGACAAACTATGACTGTTTAACTTCATGGCAAAGCCATGAACTATTCTTCATTTCCTGTCAGTGATAAAGTTCTGTCTTTATCTCATGGCCTATGCACTGTGCTTTTGATCCTTGGCCAAGGGACAGCTATTGCAGAACTGGTGCCCTCCAGAGACCCGCTCTGTCATTGCCACATCCCCAGGGCTGCCTCTGGAGAAGAAAAAGGTATACCCATCAGAAACAGTAAATGACAACAGGGATGGAAAGAGGCAATAAATTCCCAAACAGATGAAACTACAGAAAGCCTGTAGTGGTGGGTTTTTTGATAAGTTATGGTTAAGTTATTGCTATTCTCCCAATGGTTTGTTCCTATAACCCCCCTCCCCCACCCCCCCACCCCCCCACCCCCCAGCCCCTGATAATTTGGCTTTACCCCAGGTTTTCTCCTCCCTCTCCCGGTTGTCCATCACTCTCCAGACCCACCTGCTACATCATTTACATGTCAATCCTTTCTAGTCCCTTCCCTTATTTCCAGAGGTTTCTCTGACAATCCTAAACTCCGCCTGTATTTTCCCCTTTTCCACGACACCCCGTTGGTGCACGTGACCCTTTCCAGGTTCCTTACCTTCCCTGTAGGCTGTCAGACTGTGAGTCCCTCCTCACCCCCTCTCTTTAAAATTCCACTGATGGGGTATAGTGTAAGGGGAACAGGATCCACTTATTTGAAATTCTTTCATAGGAAAAGTTACAGTATTTTTTCAATATCAGATGACACAGGCAAATAAAGCACAAAGATGATTTTAAGGCATTATGCCTTTTACTCTTCAAATCAAGAAAAATCAACTCACCACTTGAATATACTACCTGGCTTTGCAGCTATGAGAATAATGTGAAGGTAGATTTTTTTTTTTTTTTTTTTTTTTTTTTTTTTTTTTTTTTTTAAAGGCAGAATGAGACGTTATACTGCGTAAGACAGAGAAACCAAGGATTAATCACCATTCAGGGAAATCATGGTTTTCCTTCCAGATTCAGGAAGACTTATAATCTGCATTTAATTTTGTTACATACCATGTTACACAGGGAACCAAAACAGAAATAAGCAGGGCTAGCTTTTACTTCCTGCCTATATGCAAAAAAAGTAGAGATTTGTCAAGATCCATAAAGCAGCAGATAAGAGAAAGATGGTTTAGCATAAATCACAGATAACATTAATTAAATAGGTATCTAACATATTTTAAAACTTTATAAGATTTAAGCAACACTTTTCATAAGGAAAATTTGCTCCCTTCTTGATTGTATTTGGTTTTAGATGTAACTTTCAAGAGCAGCTGCTTTATAAGATAATATTTATTTTGTTTTCCTGCCATCTCGTGGCTTAACCACAAAATGCACTTAAAAAAAAGAGGTACAATTGCTGGTCTGAGAAGTGATTCTGGAATACTATTTGGCCTAAGCTGTGCTCCAGACCATCACCCCCTCTTCCCTAAACAACATTGCAGCTTTCAACAGCACGGACATGCAGCCCAATGAATTCCTACAGCAACTTGATACCATGGAAAGAAATTGTGTCAGCTAGCCCATGTCTCCCCAGAGGGGTGATGCCCCATTTTCTCTTCGAGACTGTTTACTTGACCCAGATCTGCCTAAGCCAGTGAATTCTTACTGCATTCCTGTTTCTTAGTTAAATACATCAGTTTGAATGACTATGTGGGAAGTGAGCTGAATTCTAGTCTGGGTTGCTCACAAACCGAGACAAATCCTACCAGTGCTACAAAAGTGAAATATGCAGTATTATTAGTTACACTTCTCACCAGCTGGAAAGTTGCATTTGGCAGTATCTATGAGTGCTAAGAATCCAGATGTAGCCTTTTGCAATTTTTTGGCAGGGAATGGTCAAGCTAGCTGATTTAATACAGCTCATAATTAAGCAAGCAAACATGAAAACCTAATGCCATTTCTGTCATTGTATGTGGGCCAGCTAGAAAATAAAGACTTGCTTTCTATCACACTCTGATTAAAAGGCATCACAATGTATATTTATCTAATCCAGCCAAAGTTAAATAGATGGTTGAAAATCAGACATGAAAAATATGAGAGCTTTGCTACAAAGTTTGGAGGCTTGTTTATTTCATTGTTTTGTTTCTGTTGTGGCTCCTTTTTTAACTGTCCAATAGAAAAACAAAGTTATTTGGGTTTTTTCATGCCTGTGACATATTTGTATGAAAATAAATTTTGCCTATGCTGGATTTGAAAGAGCTTCCTACCAAAGATGTATAGTCAGTTAGATTTAGTGGCTCATGTGACAGTTTGTGGGTGAAGAATATATGTGCATGTTTTTAGCTTAAGATTTCACTGGCTGAATTTTCTAGAAAGTCAGACTCCTCCAGCAGTTGTCCTGCCAGTTGAAATGCTATGCTAGTCTGACTGAATACACCAAGAGTGGTTAAGAGGAAAACACTTTTGCCAGTCTATGATTAAGCAAGATTTTTTTTCTGGGCCATGTAATTTCAGGTGAGCCAGCAGAAAGTTTCAAAACACAATTGTTTTAGTTAAGTATCAGTCCTCCTGTGCCACTTGCAGAATGCTCTTTCCAGGACATTTCAAGACTGTGGTTTTCCAGAGCAGTCCTTATGTTCAACTTTCAACTGTCCTACTTACACCTCAGCTGCAAACCTGGATATTTGTATTTTATTTTCTTGAGGGAATATAAATTGGGTAGTTAGAAAGACAGGGGAAAAAATCTTAGAAGTGAGCTGCAGAAGAAAAGTATTTGCAAGATTTCTCACAAGATCCTCATAAAGAACTTGTTGATGTACCAGCTGGATGACCAGATAGTGAGGGAAGTGATGGTCAGTGACACAAAGTCTGGTTCGAACAGTGTGACCAGGGGTCAGTACTGGATCTGAACCTCTTTCACAACTTCCTTAATGCTCTAGATGATGGGGCATCTGCACCCTCAGCGAATTTGCTGATGACGCGAAACTGTGAGGAGGGGGTGATACACCAGACAGTTGTGGTGCTGTCCAGCGTGTCTTGCTTTAGACAGACAGGTATCTGCCAGGGAAGATTGGAATTTCTCTTGGAATGTAAGCCCCCCTCCTTTTCCAAATTATTATAAATTTGAATTAAAAGGCTGTCAGGCAAAGATTTTGGGAATAGGTATAGCAGGTTTTTACTAGGGATATTAAAAATACAAATGTTGTAGTACAGAAGAATAAGCAAGCAAACAAATAAGAAATCCTAGAAAACTCTGAAAGAGTCAGAAATACAACCTGACACCCTGTTGGTCAGGCTGTTGGAAACAGTCCAAAAATAAGCCCTCCTGGAGCAGGCAGATGTGGTCCTGTTGGAAGCAGAGATGGTCCTGCGGAGCCAAGGGTCCAGAGATGGGTGCAGTCTTCCTTTGGGAGTCCCATGGGAGCACTGGATGTCTGGTGACACTTGTGACTCCTTTTTATCTGAGTGAAGATGGTTTGGTTCCTCCTCCCTGGGTAGAGCATCTTACAATAGTATGATGTAATGTGTCATGTCATTGGTGACTAGAGATAAGCAATACTGCTCCACCTGGTTTTTAACAGCTGGCTTTAATCAGAGAAGGCGGTTACCCCCTCCTGAACAGATAAAGAAAAAATCTCCCCAGTCAGGTTTCAGCCACCTCTTTGTTTCAGTTAAGTACTCTTAAGTATCCAACACTTGATTTCCTTGGTAACTTATGGGGAAAAAATTCTTTAAAGTGAAAAAGGGACAAACCTAACCCCCAACAGAGAGAGTCCTGGACAGGCTGGAGAAAGGGGCTGACAGGAACCTCATCCAGATGACATGACACTCAGATCCCTGTCAGCTTCAACCGTCCAGTCATGGGTCTGCACTGAAGAATAGCTTTAAAGCGCTACACAGTCCATGTGTTTTGTGCAACACAGAAGGTGTGGGTCTAGAAAGCCTGATTTTTACCACAAGACTTGATGCCTTTGTGGAGGCCCAGGAGCCTGCCAGCTATGCCTTAGCCATGGAGGGACCGATGCAAACAGGCAGAAACACCCCTCTAAGGTTATGGTGAGAAAAGCCCCCCTCCCATGGGCCTTTGCAGGCACATGATAATATCTTTTAGGTCATGCTACATTATTGGTTAGTTAGTTGATGCTACCCCTGTTGATGTACCCTTTCCAGAATATTCTTTCCTTCCTTAAACCCCATTGGTTTATTTTGTCACAGCACTCCACCCCTGTTACCCTGTTGAGTTCCCCTGATTCCTGGTTAGGTTCCTGGTTACCCATTGCACCACTTCCCTTTATACCTTATATTGGCCCTTGACCCTCAGATCTGCCCCTTTTGTCTTGTATATAACTCTGTGCCCTCGGCCTGAGTCTGGTTCTCATCCCTGAACCTCTATTCTGCGTCCCTGGGCCCCTTTCACTATTCCTGTTTGTGCAAACAGTCTGCAGATCTTCAACTGAGAACCTGTCTCCTCTCCATATTGCCAGTGCCCTTACAGTCCTGCACTCCAGGCTAGAGACAAAAGGTGCTCTTTAGGACCCTGTGACAGCGCACACGCAGTAACAGCCTGTGCAAAGGACCTGAACTTGCAGAAGTCTGACATGTGTGAAGAACTTTTAACCTTTCACAGTTAAAAGCAATTTAAATTAATACCTGAAAAAACCCAAACCCACAATGTTTTGAACTGAATTCTCAGTTATGAGTATTTTTCACTGCTTGAAATTGCTCAGATCTGCGCCAGTGGACCAGATTCAAGTTGATTTGAGTGCAATGTCCTGGTAACAGTGAGCACAATAACCAGCTAAAGGAAAACAGAGCAGTCAGAAGAGAGTAATGATAAACACACTGCTCGTGATCAAATTAAGGACAGCTCTAGGACCAGATCAATTGGTCAATCAACCAATCATATCACTCTCCTACAGAATGACAAATCTAGAAACCACCCCCACCAAATTTATTAACAATATGTCAAATAGAACTGTACTACCGAGCATGTATTGGCAAAGATAGTGCAGCTACTTTTCATAAGTTTGTAACTACTAAAAAAGACTCAGCTCAGAGTAAATATATTGGGCTACCTTGGTAATCACACCCCCACTGACACACTGCAGTTTATTCAGCCTTAACAGTTAAGAAATCTTGTTAAGAAAATGCTGCCTTTTCCTAAAAAGTATTAAGCAATATTGTTATAAATTTCTAAAGTTTGAATCTTGGTGGCATAAAACTGTTTACTGAAATGTTCAGTTGATGTGTGTTATTTAGTGAGTTAATGAATCAATATGCTTAATTGATTAATATAACAATCAATTACTGGAGCAGTAAGTTGAATTAGTTGAACTAGGACTGGAGAATGGACCACTCAATGAGGGAGAGAATTCTGCGAATGACTGGCCCAGGATGAACCTTGGTACAGACCAATCAAAGACCGAGAAATTGACCAATCAGCGTCTGGATCCTGAGCGCTCCAGTCAAAACAGAGAGACTTCAAAAGGCCTCGTGTGCCGAGGTCTTTCTCTGGGGGACTAGTCTCTTCTTAAGACTGGTCTGCTAGGAAACACCCTGTGCAGCAGCAGCTCGCACAGTTACTTTTTCTCTGAGATGTTGCAGGGGTCCCCAGCTTATCTTGGGACTCAGGTTCCTTGGATGTTCTTTCCAAAAATCAGGCTCAATTTTTCTTTAAGTTAATTACCTCCTTTCCTTTTTTTCTTCATGTTAATTTTTTTAATTCTGAGGCTTGTGTATAACAATACTGATAGTGATAGTTACATTTTCCTTCTTGAAAAGTTGTCTAATGGCTTTTGCCAACCTATCAGCCAAAGGAACATAGATGCCCCAAACGAAAAAGGCCAAGGTGCCATTATCTCCACCCTTCTGCATTGGAATTTGCACAAGCCCTAGTTAATGCTTGTACAAAGAAGAAAGCTCCTAATGAGGCATACAACTAGGAGAAAAATCCCAGCTTTTCAACTTATCTGTAGCTATTGATTACTTGGTAAAAAGCAGTAAGAAAACAGTAAGCCTGGCTGATGCGATGTCGGAGTTCTTCAGCCCAGCTAGCTCCTAGCACCGTTTCCAGGAGTGGGCCATCCCCAGAAAGCCGCGCGATCTGGGGTGCGGCTGTAGGGCACAACTGCTCTACGGCACAGATGGTTCGTGTCAAGGGCAGAGACAAGGAGCAGGGAGAGGGCTTTCTTGTGGTTTCCAAAGCTGTATACTCCCCCCCACCCCGAAGGTCAGGGACAGCAAAAAGGCACAGAGCCTGGGCACTCAGAGGCTTGTAAGTGGGGGAGGTCTTGAGAGAGGATACAATTCCAACCAGTAAGGGCTACGTGGGGGAGGAACATAAGGTGGGGAGTACAATACATAGACCAATGAAAGAACACAAGCGGAGGGAACAGCTTAAATTAACCACTAGGGCATCAAGGATTGAGGGATTGATAGAGGAGAGTCTGGAAGGAGGGGAAGAGTTAGGGAAGGATTGACAATTTTGTAGGAGAAGGGAAGGGCAGGTCTAGGGAAGATAAGACAACCAGGGCAAAACCAACAGGGGGAAAGGAACAATCCATTAGGGATGAGGAACCAAGCACTGCCAACACCTGGTAACATGGATCTTAAATTTGCTTTTTTATTTCCAAAATTCAGATTGGATTCTGAAGAGTTGTATTAATTTAATTCTAAATGAAGGTACTGTATCTCCATGTGATTAAGCCAGCTCAGCCACTTTCAGTGATGATCAAAGCCATTGCCAGGCATTGGTAAACTAAAATTAAATGCCAGTTGTTAGTCTCCCACTCTTCCAAACAACAGGATTTTGAATATAAAATATTGGGCATTCTAAGACAAGCATTCCTCTTCACAGAGGTGAATGTAGATGTTTCCTGAAAGAAAATTAATTTATCTAGTTATGTTTCCAGCTGGGGGGCAGACGTATTTTGGGCTTTTTGACAGTGTTTGTGATAATAAATTATGATAATAAAAATTCAGCCATGCAAGGTGTTATGTATCAAGACGAACAGATGTTCTTTCACAGGAATACTGCATACCTCAGGCTGTGGTGTAATTTGGGAGTGGTTCAGGAGTTACTGCACAGAGATGGGCCAGAGAGACAGCAGGAAGGATCATTAAAAGTTCAGCTGTGGTATTGTTAGCAATATTTAACACTCACGTCCTCACAGAGCTTTTCTCACATAGGCAAAAGCTGGTGGCATTGTAGGTATTGCTGTAACTTGTGAAAGAATGTAACACAGGAAACATATTCAGCATCCCATCAGTTATCTCACATGCTTCACTGACATTGTGCTCTGCACAGCTGGGAAGCCCAGAAGGTATGGAAATACCTCACTGTGAGCAAGAACCAGTTTATAAGCCCTGAAAGCACCCTGTTGGCTCAGATAATAAAAATAATATTGGATATGAGAACACAGAGTATCTATAAGCTATAGGACTATTTTTCAGAAAGCTTCCAGATCTCCTAAACTTAAGAAATTTGATGTATGCATGCCCAGAGAAGCTTTAAAAACACAAACAACTTTCTGTTAAAATCCACCTAGTCCATGGAAACATAAAACATTTCTACAAATAAAGTTTTATTTAAAACATCAGCATTTTCCAATGCAAACTTGTCATTCCCTCCTTCAAGAAAAAAAAAAATCCCTCTTAAAAAATGAACAAATTTACACTGGCGGTTTAAACTAGTAACGGCCCATGGAGAAGGAATATCATGCTCAAATGCATGAAAGCACTGGACTTCAAGGAGTAACAGGGCAAGGAAGAATGGAGAAAGCAGCCAAGTATTGGTCAAACTGGTCAACCTTTTCACTCAGAGAAATGCAATAGACAGGAATCTGAAGGAAAATAAGTGAAGTACATTCCTGTATTGTTACTATGCTTTCAACTCAAAACTTCTTTTTGATTCTAGATTGTAAAATTTCAAGTGTTGCATGTAAAATATCTTCATTTTTTTGCTTAGTATGTGCTAGGATGACTATTGTTTAGAGATCTATTTTCAATTAGGTCAAAATTACCAAGAGTTGTAAATTGCAAAGGGAACTAGAGATAGTTCCAAAGGTCTGGTGTAAAGCCCTGTATTGAAAACAAAACCATGTTCAAAACACTCATTTTGGTACCCACTCATTTTGGTCAAAATGAACAGCGTATTACCACACAAAGAAGAACTGTCATCTTCCTACTCTAATCATCTGCTTTTTAACTGATTTATCTTCCTGTTCTTACAAGGGTTTTCACTTATTACATGGACGTTGTCCAATGTGTTTGCTGGAGTGAATGATGCCCAGTGAACAGTGCAAGTCTGCAGGAAACAAGCATTTAAACACACTTTGGAGGTTTGCTTTGGCTGTGGCCTGACCATAGGTACTGCCTTTTCCTAGGAAAAATCTGGTCTGCTTGCTGCTTTACAGAACAAAGTGAAACTTCAACACTTCCTTAGCATTTTGCTTGTGTTGCAAGCAGTGCTGACTGGACCAGGAATGTCTCAGGCTTTGTCACCTCAACGTGTCACTCACCATGCACTGCACCACCTTAAGCTCTTTGTGGCTAGACAAACTTTGTCTTCAGTTTCAGGTGCTGTGACAAAAGCCACAGTTAACCGCCACCTGGGGATGCTGACCCAGGGAATCTTCCTTCACTGCTCCTGCCTGCCACACTGGCACTTGCAGGACACGTTTCAGCTGAATAGCATATCCACAGGGCTCTGGAAAGCTGCAGCCCTGTGTAAACCTTTATATGGCCACTGTAAAGAAGACCTGTTGTCGCCAAGTATGTTCTTGCATCTGTTGTGGAGGCCAATCCATGCACAGAATGGAGCTATTGATATAGACCTGTGCAGCAATGGGGGCTTAGTGGCAAATCCACAAAGCGAACACCATAACTTTTTACTATTTATACATTTTAGCAAAAATAGGAATTAATGTTCATTTGTCACAAGTTGCATAGTTCTCTTATTAATTAGTAGTCTATCTTCTATAGGTTAAGTGAGTCCCTCTTCTTATGTTAATTAGTCTGCATGCTCAGTCTTTCTTTTCTTTTGGGTTGGTGGTTCCAGCAGCATCTCCTACTGCTGTAATTATTTTTTACCCAGTCATTTTTACCTTTGCTGATTCAGCAAAGTTGCTGAATTCCTTTATTAATTTCTTCCTTTTCTTGAGGATTCTGCCAGATGTCCTTCTGGCATGTAAATTATGCATTCTTTGTATCCATCATCAGTGGTACATCCTTCTTCCCAAGCTTTGCAAACCTCCCCTAGGTCTGAGATCACTGAAGCCTGCCAAGCCCTAAACCTTAATAAGGCAATTCTGCCAAAAAATAGTTTGTTTTTCTACAATCTGGACATCATTTATAGCTTGTTGGACGCTTTCTGTTTCAGAGATTAAATCTTTCGTGTTGTAATACATTAAAGAACATCCCTTCTTAAAAACTTTTTACATTTTCCGCATTTTGTAACAGTACTTTCTTCTTCCAGGCTTTGTCAACCTCCTCCTAGGTCTGAGCACTGAACCTTCCTGTAATTCTTAACAGTGAAGCCCTAAACATTAACAAGGCCATTCTACTTACAAGACATTGATCTTCTGAACACCAGGATAAACATGCCATATGATGAGTAAGCAACTGGCTCACAGGTCAGGGACAAAGGCCTACAGTGACTGGGGTGACATCAGACTGGTGACCTGTCACTAGTGGGAATCCACAGAGCTCCATCCTCAGCCCTGTGCTCTTCAACATCTTCATAAACAAATCTGCACATAGGACTGGAAGGGAGACTCAGCAAATATGCGGATGATATCAGACAGGGAGGAGCTGTTGGCTCCCTTAGATGCAGGCAGGCCCTGCAGAGAGACCTCAATGAATCAAAGGGCTGGGCAATCATCAGCTCTGTGGAGTTCAACAAGGGAAGGTGCTGCACTCTGCACTTGGGATGTGCAACCCTGGATCTATGGAGAGACCAGGGAATGAGAGAGTGGAGAGCAGTACCATGGAAAGGAACCTGGAGGTCCTGGTTGACGGTAAGCAGGACATCAGTCAACAGTGGCCTGGCAACCTGGAGGCCAACTGTGATCTGGGGGGCATCAGGCCCAGTATTACCAGCTGGGAAAGGGAGGGGATTGTCCCACTCTGCTTTGGGCTTGAGTGGCCTCACCTCCAGTGCTGGAAGACCACAATGTAAGAAAGATCTAAAGCTACTAGAGGGTGTCCACAGAAGGGACACAGAGATGGTGAAGCCATATGAGGAGTGGCTGAGGGCCCTTGGTGTGTTCAGCCTGGAGGAGACTGAGGGGAGACCTCACTGCAGTCTGCAACTTCCTCATTGGAAGGGGAAGAGGAGGGGCAGACACTGATCCTTCTCTGCGGTGCCCAGTGACGGGGCCCAAGGGAATGGCCTGAAGCTGTGCCAGGGGAGTTTTAAGTATCATGTAAAGGTTCTTGCCCCAGAGGGTGACTGGGTACTGGAACAGGCTCTTCAAAGTAGTGGTCACAGCACCAGCCTGACAGAGTGCAAGAAGCATTTGGACAATGCTCTCAGGCATTCCGTGACTCTTGAGGTGTCCTGTGCAGGACCAGGAGTTGGGACTCGATGATCCTGATGTCTCCCTTTCAATTCAGCTGACTTCTGTGACTCTCTGCAATCAGTACAAAGCGACACTGCCAGACACACGTGAACAGAGAGCAGCCCCGGCGCCGTCCCAGGGAGGCGGAACCGCGCTGTCCCTCAGATGCCGGGGCCGGGTCCCTCTCCCCCGCCCTCTCTCACGCCATCCCCCCCTCACGCCCAGCCCGGCCCGTGGCCCCGCCCCTGGCCCATGACGTCACGGCAGCGACATGTCGCGAGGTCGCCTGACGCGAGGGGGCGGTGATCTCCCCGCCCCCGCGCCCGGCGGACGGCATCGCCATTGGCTGTGCCGGCGAGACGGTCGCGTTCTGATTGGCTGCCGGCATCGCGCGCTGTCGGGCGGGCCGCGGGTGACCGCGGACTCGGGGCGGAGGCGCGGCCCCGAGGGGAGCGCCCCTGACCCGCATTCCCGGCGGATCCTGGGACGGGCTTGGGGCTTGGTTGGCGGCCGCTGGCCCTCGTCCTGAGCCCCTGGCAGCCGCTTGCTGCCGCCCGAACCCGGCTGGGCGATGTGCGTGTGTGCGCGCTTCGGTGTCTTCCGCATCCTCCGTTCGGGTTTGGAAGATCCGCGCACTTGTTGGCATCCCTGACTCCGTGCCTTGTTCTGCTGTGTGTCTGTGTGATTAGGCATCTTCACGCAGGCGGGAAGCAAATGGATCCGCTGCCCAATCCCGCGCCCCTGGCCTCGAAGCTACGGAACACGCTGCTTCGTTACCACAGCGTCGGAGACGGCGAGTGGCGAGTGGCGAAGAAAACCGTGAGTGTCCTGGGCGGCTTCCCGGTTCGTGCTCCACAGGAAGCTGGGGGCCACCGGTGCGGCGGAAAGAGCCCGCTGTGCCTTGTCACACGGCTGAGAAACACTTGGCCGGGCCCTGCAGGACTTTAAGCTGACAGGCTCTGTGAAAGCATGCCTCTAGAATATCTTTAGGATGTGTTTTCCGTGTTCTCAGGCATACTCTGTCATTCCTTCTACCATTTTCAGGGGAGTATCTCACGGAAGAATCCTACCTGTGTAGCATTATAGGCTTGACTTACAACAAAATGTGAGGTACTTAGCATTAATAGTGTTGCAAGAGGCTCACGTGTCCTTCCAACAAAGCAGACACAGCCTGCCGACCTCTGGAATCTCTTGTCGATAAATACTTCATCATGCTTCAGTTTCCAAATGTCTTCCTCTTAAGAAATGAGATAATTATCAAGGCTTCCTCTCATACTCTTTCACTTTTCTGTTTTCTTTAGAGACTGCACATTATCATAAGTTTCCTTCCGTGGAAAGGCATACAGTTGCTGTTTTCTCCAAGCAATTTGCCATCCTCTTCTTTTGAGCTGCCTTGGTTTTTTGTGTTTTTACAAGCTAAATAACCTTTGCTCATGCATCAGGTCTAGGCTGGGTGAATCCTTTGTAGTGCTGTCCTCCACAGAAAGTAGAAGTGTAGCATTATGGTAGTACTAGTGTGGTAAATTTCTTTGTCTTCTTGTTACAGTCGTTTGAATAGGGCTTTTATTCTTTCTTCCATCATGAGCAGGCAATGATAGGACAGAGGTAAGAAGTGATCCAAAGATAACTCGATTATTTGCAAAATTAACAAATTTGCTGTCTGGAGAGGGAGGAACAGAGCATCCAAGCCTTTCACTCTTGCAGTACACCTATATCATCTCTGCCCTATTAAATGTTGTCTGTTCCTGTATTAGTATTCTTGTGTTATATTAGGTACTACTGTATTCCTTTAAAAAAATTACCTGCGTCCTTGTGTTTCAAATTCTGAGGCTTAATCCCTCCCTTCAGCCTTTCCTTCCTCTCTCCTTTCTTTCCATTTTGGTATTGTGCCATATAAAAGACATTCAGAGCTTTACCTACCACAAGGAGATGTGTTGTGCCCTAGAATATCTTAAATTATTCTGAATGTGGTACTCAACAGAACTGTGCTTTAGGACATTTGGTCCTTTGTGCTTATATAGGTTTTTTTGAATCTTATCATGATGGTGCCAAAGTGGTGGCACATGGTACTCCTCTCGACAACAAACTTCAGAGATTTTGTACAGAGGTTCCATTTTATAGTTACATAAAAATCAGAAGATACTGGTTTCTCTATTTTCTTTGCATAATTTTAAAATAAATAGACTACTGCTTGCAAGACTCTTCTAGTCAGGCATCTAGGAAAGAAAGGTAATTAAACCACCCTGTCTGCACCTGCACCTCCTGCACACCTCTGTGACTTGTGTTACAAGACCAAACAGCTTCTTCCAAGCAGAAGTAGTGTTGTCTTCCTGTCTGAGTAGCATCTGGCCGTTGGCTTTCCAGTGGCCTTGCTTTTCCTTGCTAATGTTGTTCAATTTTTCTGTGGCTTTCCCTGCTAAGGTTGGTCCATTATTCTGTGAGTTTTCACAGTAAACTGGTTTGGCCTACCAAACCCTATGTCTGCATAGACTTTTAGCATTTGACTTTGAGAAAGCAAATTTTTGGATTTTTTTTTTAAAATAATAGGAAATTACAGATAAAAACTATCTGAAAAATCTGAAGAAAAGTGTACAGTGGTGCCCAGGTGCCCATGGCTAATGATAAAGTTGGCTGCTTTTCTTCAAGAAAATTGAAGCATTTTCTGGACTTCCTGTAATTGTATGCAAGTGACAGTTAACTTTTTTTTTTTTTTTTTTTTTTTTTTTTAGAAAGATGCAACTGTGTGGCGTAAACCGTCAGAGGAATTCAGTGGATACCTGTAAGTTTGCTTGCACAAGAGATACATTTTTAATGTTCCACAGATGTGTTCTGTAGAATTTAGAAATTAAGACTGTGAATTCTATAGCCCTCAGCTACATAGATCCTCCAGAGAGGAAGCTAAATGGATTACCTGTTGTGGCTGTATGATTTCTTTCTGGCTTTTCAGTTTGATACTTTAATATAGCATGGTGTCTAGAGCAACAGTGAAGTCTGTGGAACACACCACAGGACTCGCATTGGCAGAAGTGAGCAGCAGCATCTGCTCAGAAATGATGATCTAGCTTAGAATCAAGCCTGGATTCTGTAGTCCTGAAGGGTCACTGGGAGACAGCTCAGTCAGTCCTTGGACTCTTGCAGTGACTGTGAGACTTCAAAATACAAAGTGTGGGGTTATGGGGGGTTGTTTGTGTGACATGGAGGCCCTTCCTGTGTGAATTTCTGTTGATGTGGTCTGTTGGTATATGTAGGTTTAGGCAGAGAAATAGTTACTACAAAACAGCACGCTGAAGAAACAAAAAGTCTTGTGAAAAGGTAGTTTTAAAAATTATCTTAAAGACTGATACATTCCACAGTAAATTTAAGTCCTGTTGAATCTGCAGGAGTTAATAGTCCCAGACACCAAGAGTTCCATGGGCCCACTGGCACCAACTAGTTGTGTAGCTAAGCCATTGCCAGGAGGGCAGTGACTGCTGTGTGCAGGTGAAGGCCCCCATGGTTGCTTATGCACCTGGAGAACTAGAAGACACACACTTTGAAGAGCTTTCCAGACACCTACCTGGAAGCCACTGACATGTTCACATGGTCCTCCAGTTCCAAGTATACAGCTGGGATTGGCTCTATACAGAGGATTATGACTGAATATGAGTGTACTGCACAAGTCTTCACTTGTGAATCTGTTGCTTGACTGTTTGCTACCAATAGGAAGATCTTAATGAAAATAAAGTATTCTGAAAATAATGATTTTGATGGATTCTTACCCTTCATGATTTGGAGGCCCAGTAAATCAAGAAAACAAAACCTCTGGTGTCTACTAAAATATCTAATTACAAATGAATGTTCTGTAATGTCATGTACCAGATTATTTTATTTGGTAATCATATGTCACTAAAGCAGAATGCAGTTTCTCATTCATTTGGTTCTACTCCTGTGTTATGATCTGCTCTAATCACAGAGAAGAGTATTAACTCTCTGTGAATAAAGCAGAATGAACCCAGAAACATTTGAATATTTACCAAAACTTAATTGAAACCAAACAAGGCTCGATGTTGATACTGAAAAATTAATACATTTTATTTAATGGTAAGAGGCAAAGAAAAAGAAAGAAATAGAAAAAGGGAGGCGTATTTGGGGGACAGGGAGAGTGACAGAGGCAGGTTGAGTACAAACATATTCCCCCTCTGTGGGTCCCAATGATGTCTCATTGCTCCCCTCAACCTAGTCTTTTTGGTGGTAAGGGTCCCCTGTTTGAAGATATAGAATCCTGTGGATTAATGTATGTTTGGGCAGGTGGGAAAGCTCAGGGGCCTCCCCTAAGGGGGGGCAGGTTTGACATTATTCCTTGCATGACTTTGGATCTGTTGCATCATTTTGCATCACTTGTAGCTCTGGTGCAGGGTCCAGGGACCCCTTTGGGGGGGGCCTTTTATGGGCCATGATACCCTCTTTACATAAGGGTAAATGCCCCTCATGTGGAAGTCCCTTAGATGTGACCTTGCCAGGGTGAAGAGGCCCCACAGCTGAGCTGGTGTGCACAGCAGAGGATGAGCTTTCACTGCCTCTGAGCAGAGGCTTTTTCACTACCTACCCCAAACATCTTCTCCCCCCACTTGGTGTGAGGGTCTGTTCCTCACAGCAGATGGACCTGGGGCTGTGGCCTCTACCCTGAAGGTGCTGGCCTTTATCCTATGAGAAAGTATTTTTATCCCCCAGCCCAGACCTGAGTCACTTTATCTTGTCTCAAATCAACTTACAGTCCAGGGCCTCATTCAGGAGGCCCATTTAGAGTGCTTCTGTGCAGCTTTTGTTATAGAGTTTTACTATAATACGCGAAAGTCCTTCATAAAACTGAGCCATAAACCATAGTATTTCAGTCTCCAACATCCTGTTACTTCTGCTTTATGAAAAATGTTTTCCGCATTATATCCATGATCTCCTTGTTAGTTTAGGTTTACTTATCTCTGGTGAACTCCCTTGCTAGCCCAGCAATAGGAGTAAAATAACAAGCTGTTACAGGTGTTAGGGAAAGAAACAGGGTATTTTTTATCCAGGGAAGGGATTTGCCGTTTATAAAATATTAACTGTATAAAAAAAGACAAATTTTCTCAGAAGTAAATTTCTTGCAAAGAGGTCTTTTCCTGTACTGTTTCTCTGATGCAATTGTCCACTGACTGTACTTCCTTGTACCAAGGTATTAATGTAAGTGTACTGTTGAAAATTAATGGAATATAAAGCATTTCTTTCTAAATGTAAACATGTTTTTCTAGCTACAAAGCTCAAGGAGTGGTGGAAGATGTTACTAACAGAATAGTGGATCATATTCGCCCTGGACCTTACAGGCTAGACTGGGACAGCCTAATGACTTCAATGGACATCATAGAAACATTTGAAGAGGTGAAGGCTTGTTTAGATTCTTGAGGGAAATGTGTATTAATTTAACATTCATTAATTTAACATTCACGTAGATCAGAGCAATTCCAACAGATATGAACCTTTTTCAGCCTTCTTTTTTGCATGCATGACCAGCATTGTGCATACATGGTCTGCATGACCACAGATCGGGCTCTCTGGCAGCATAGTCCTGTTCTGAAGCTGCAGTTCATCTTTTCATTAATTCTAAAAATAAAGGAGTTAGTCACAATTCTCTTGGACGTGGGAGCTCTGGTAGAGTCTGATAAAATTCACATCCAGAGGGCTACAGTGTGATACTGTGTATGCCAAAGCCATTTCATACAGCTTGCTTTCTTCTGTTCCACAACAAATAGTAATAGTCCACATATATGGAAGCTGAAACCTCCCCCTCTTCCTGAAGTGCTGACTCATGTGGCATGGCTTTGTGCTGATACACAAAATAGTTCATACTGAGGGTCAGCTAAAAGAAAGGTAAGTTTTGAAGCTGGTTACAGAACAGCTTGTAGCTTTCCTTTGGTTAATGCAGACATTCAGTATGAATTCAAAACCTTCATCTGGACACCTGGCTTGGACATGGATTGTCTTTTGCTCTATCTCTGAAGGAAAATGTATATGACAAGGTATTTGTCTGTATAAAATTTATACAGACTCTACTGTATTATAGGAAAGCCTGTTTTGAAGAATTGTTCACATTCCGTTTTATTTTTCACTTAGCGGATTAAGAGTATTTGATAGAGTATCTTCAAGAGATTCTTCTTGAGATTTGTTCATGGTTCTTTTAGACTTCCCAAGTGCTCCTTGGTGACTTAAGAGCCACATCACTTTCAGTTGTCAGGCATGCCAGAGTTCTCTAGCTTTAGATCTTTAAACCTTTATGGTGCCATGTATTCTGTGCTCCCACAGCTCTCAGTTGTAGACAGCAAGTTCTTATAAGTTCCAGCTTTTAGGCTGAGAATGGCACAGCCATTCAGACCTCACGGAGTTTGCAGCATAGTTGACAGAGGCCGTGACCTTTGTGAATGATGTTAGCTTCCTACAAGCATTAGGTTTCCCTGTATTCATGATACTAAGATATATTTCTTTTCTTGCCCTTATAATTCTATCACTCAACAAGAACTGCTGTGTGATGCGCTATACAACTGCTGGCCAGCTCTGGAACATCATAGCACCAAGGGAGTTTGTTGACTTCTCTTACACTACAAGCTATGAAGATGGGCTTCTAACATGTGGTAAGCCACCACTGCCTCTGCTAAATTCTTATTTTGCAACAATTGCTTGGCTTAAAATTTGATTCAGATTTAGTAGTAATAAATATTCCAAAAATGGTCTAAGATGGTCTTCAACAAATAAATTCAAGGTGTTTAAACAAATTTAAAGGTGTTTTAACATTTTACATATTTAAAGAATTGTAGAAGCTACAGTTTACCCACGATCCATTCCTTTGTGCCAGGTTTCTCTTATGCCAACTGTGAGGCAGGAGTGTTAGAGACAAGTTGAGTGCTCCAGTTCAGGTCTTAAAGCAAACTGGGATGAATAACAGCTTGCTTCTAGTAAATGGGAGGAATGTCCTCTTAACATCTAAATTTTTGCTTATCATGCTTTCCTGTCTGTTGCAGAGTTTAGATGAACAGCAAATTCCATGCATGAAAATACCTAGAAACTTGTCGTGTGTCTGTCACTACTACTAAATTCCCCAACCAGAAACTTGCATATTTCAAATTTACAGCACATTAACTTTTTTTAATCTCTCTAAAATTAATTTCCCTTTTTGTTCATTTCATTTTCCTTTGTAGGTATAAGCCTGGACTATGGAGAGGTGAGACCAAACTTTGTCCGTGGATTTAATCACCCTTGCGGTTGGTTCTGCGTCCCTCTCAAGGACTCTCCTGGCCACAGTCTTTTGACAGGCTACATCCAGACTGAACTGCGAGGGATGCTACCACAGTCTGCAGTAGACACTGCCATGTCTAGTACCCTGGTCAACTTCTACTCTGACCTCAAAAAGGCACTCAAAACATAGACAAACAGTGACTTAAAAGCCAGTGTGTTTCTTGCAATCAGATTATGTTGTTTACCTTAGCATAGGTTACCTGCTAATTTGAGGTGAGTTACACTTCCTGAATGACACCCAAACCTTTGTGTTGAGAATCCAAACAACTTTAGCAACTCTGCTTTTTGGTGTGATAATTGGCATTCATTCCCAGAGGACAGTTCAAAATGCTTTTTGCTGCTCAGCATTCTACAGCTTTGTGAGGAATAGCCTGACTCTCTAAACCTCCAGTTTCATCAGTCAAAAGCACAAGATGTGTGTGTGGGCTTGAAAAATGCAGCTCAGCTCTCTCCAGCACTTTTGGGGGGCAAGGCGTTCAGGATTTTGGTGTTGCAGGTTGCTGTACAGGCAGCATCTCATGGAAGATGTAATTTTGTAATATATATATTTATATTTACCTTTTTTGTTTGTTTGGCTGTGTCTGTAATTTGTTTTTAAAATTTGTTTTGATTTATGATACAGATATCATATGGCTAAGTTGTTAAATGAGAAAAGTTTTGTCAGGAACCTATTCGTACTTGAGAGCAAAAATAAGTGTTCATTATTGGCATTTCTTCGATGTTGTAACTGTAACTTATTTACTATTGTATATAACAGTCGCAGTGCATAAAGAAATGCCCTTACAGCTGATCCAAAGCTCATTTACGTCATCAGGAATCTTTCCGTAGGTTTTTTTGTGGGCTTTTAATCACACAATTGTTGAAATAGGAAACGTCCAGTGGATCTTCAGTGATACCCTGTACTTCTAAGGAGTTTTTTACTTAAATTTGCATGTAATAGTGTGTGTGAGGATTTCATTTGGTTGAATTTTTGGAAGGTTTTTTTCCTGTATATGTTTCTTTAACTGCAAACCCTAGAATTGCAAAAGTAACAGAAAGAGCTACTTATTTGCTTCAGTGTTGCTGTAGCCATAGCAGCACAGACCTGCCAGTGTTACGGTGCTGTGGAGTGTTCTGTGGTACAGAACTAGACTGATCTTTGCAATAAATTAACGTCTTAAAACATGAGCAATTGAAGGCCAAAGCTGAAGCTGCAGAATTGCTCAGATATGCTGAAGGATACAGGGTTTTTATTTAAGATGCAAATTTCAAGGATATTCAGTAATCTAGTGATTCTTACACATATGTAACGGGCATTTAAAAAATAAATCCCTCCCTGCTAGGAACATGAATTCTTTTTAAAATCTGATGTTAAGCTTTTAATGTTGGTATGTGTCATTTGTGCAGGTGACGTAGTTATTTGCATGCTTTGCCAGTGCTCACAATGGCAAATTTAACTGTGTAGGAATTAGGGCACATATCTTGGATCCCTGATACTGTGGAGCCAATTGTATACATACAATCCAGGGACAGGTAATAGACTCTCAGAAAAACAAAAATTCAGATGAAAGTCCCCTGCAATATTGGCTTTTTTGACACTGGCCACTGTAGCTGAACTCTGAATAGCGAGGACTTTCCTTTCTCATTGCTCAGTCAGAGAGGTAGCAAGAACATAATACCAAATACAGTGGGAGGTTTTTTGGCCTTCTTCATGTTTAAGGTACTTAGCACTGTTTAAAACAGTTGAAAACAATGCATCAAACAGCCTTTGGTGTCTTTGTGGGCAGAAAATGTTAACTCCTTGTTAGGTTCCCTTTAAACCCCTCAGTTGGTGTTCCCAATTTTTTTCTACCTTCCTCGTGTCTGCCAAAGTACTGCAAGCTCACAAGGTGATCATCCACCACCAAGGACACAAGGAATTGCTGCCAGAATCCTCTTCTTTCTAGTACTGGTACTGGGGCAATTATGAAATCTCTGGCAGTGCTGCTCTGTGGGATGAATGATGACATGATTGTAGAGGAAACTCTTTGAAGTGTAGCCTATTTTTTCTTCCCAGTTACAAAGATTACATATGCACTGAATCTGCATATTCATGTCTTCTCTTTTTAGAGCTTCTGGGACTGACTAATGGAGGGGTTGTGATACAGATGTACATGGAGAAAAATATTGCCTCTCCATGTAAAAAATCCAGATTAAATCTGCACAGAGGAGGCATTTCAGTGCTGGAGAAATGAGTCAGATGGAACAGAAGGCACTTACAGGAGGATGTCTGCACAACACCAGGCACTGCAGTAGTTACTGTTCAAAACACCCATTTTAGGGGCTCTGACACATGTACAGTATCTGTCCTTACTTAGTATCCAGTGAAATGGCTTTTTCTGGTTTCAGTAAAGACAAGTTGGTGAAGCACAGAGCAGCTGAAGGAAGAACTTGAGCTAAAATGAGAAAATAACTAGTGTATTTTTGTATACTGATACTTATAATATAAATTTCAGCTATATACTAATACAGAGCTAGAAGAAAGATGTCCAATTTCAAATGTATTTATTTGAACCTGAAATTTACATTATTTTTATATAGCTATAGATGGAGAAGGACTGTTATTTAATCAGAGTACATCCGAACCAAGAAAGCCACAATGTCAGAGCCTCTTCTCCCACTGTTGCATTTTTCTTATCTTGAGTTAGTGGACAATCTAGGTGGAGCCAAGAGGGTTAAAACAGGAAAGCAGTGGCAAGGACGAAGTGCAGGAACCCATGTTTTGCTTATGTAGGAGAAATGGGAGACAAAGTAAATGCTTAGTATAGATTTCTGTCACTTAGGAGTATAGTTATCCAGAAGTGACTTTTGAACAAATTTCCCAAGAACAGCAGATATCTGGTTTTGCTAGACAAATGGCATGTATATAGACACATCAGAATTATTTTTATATGGCTAATATTTTTGTAAAAGACTTTTTTAGAGGTTTGGGCAATGTGACACTTCACTCTTTGGCACTTTAACTAGGTGCTTTGTATGTGTGTGGGAAAGGTGACTGAAGATGACAGTTTTCATGTTTGGGTTCTGTTCCTCATCTATAACCTCCAGCATTAGGTTTTGTAGATGTGCCTGTAGATGTGTAGAAGATGCAGAGATGGGGTTAAGCTCAGTTGAGAGGCCATCAAAGTACTCTATGACAGCTGGCTAGGAGGTAGACCAGTACTTCAGAGAGATGGTCTGTGTACAGGCCTTGATCTCAAATTTGATGAATTTATAAATGTTAAACATGATGAGCTTATAAAACACAAAGGATCTAATTCCTCAAGTAATCATAAGTAACTAGAACAGTTTTGGTGTGCCCTGGTGGTTCACCCTAGGAGATTCACTGCTGTAAAAATAGCCATAATTCTAGTGAAACCAGTCAACTTGTGCCTGTGTGTGGAAAGTCAAAGTCTGTTTTAAGAGTGGGTTTAGCTAACTGTTCAGAATGTACATGACTGTATTTGTACTTTGAGTGCAACTGCAGAATAAATTAAAATAATGGATTCCAACAGGCTCATGTTGTAGCTTCTTCAAACTTATGCAGCCATATGTAGCATTTTTGGCGAGTTATGTCTGATGATGCAGTTAATCTTTAGCTTCATGGTGATCTCTAATGATACCAGTTTGTCTCCTTAAATTTGAAAGCTGTAAAGCCTGCCTTCACTTCAGAAACCTGATTTTGACTGAGGAAAATGCCCAATTGAAATGTCTTGAAAGCTGTGCAAGTAGGATTTCCTCAATGCTTCAGTTCTAAAAATGTATATGCAGGAGTTTTTTATGATGACCCCATGACTGTTGTAGTAGAACTTTATTATTGTGGCTTAGTATTATTTACTCTTTTGTATGTTTAAGAAGTGACCTATTAACTGTAAACATTAAGTTAATCGGAAACACATGAGCATATAGCACCTGGCAGAAGGCATATAGATGTATATTAGGTGTATAAAATAAGCTTCAACATGTATGTTGATATGTGTTTAATTAGCACCTATAGAAACAAAGAATATCCCTTTATCTTCTCTAGAGCCTTCCCTTGTTTCTCTTGCAAAGCTAGCATAAAGGCAGTAGAGTTCTGTAGCATTTTACTTTGGTGGAAAGAGTTGCAGCCGCCTTCTGCTGCTAAAAGGAACTGTCATCTCTGAGATACAGCACACTCTTGTAGGGCATGTATCATGTCACTTTCTGCAAAGTGTGGTAGGGATTAGGTATAGAGGCCGCTTGAGATCTTTGGAAAATCTTTAAGGACATTAATTACTAGAATTGTTAAAACATTGATGTTCAAACACATTTCCTGGTGAAAGGTGGCAGAGATTTTAAATCTACACTAAATATTCAATGTTCTCTAGAAAATAATATATCCTTTATATATAGAAAATAATATATAAACCACAATTTAAACTTTGTAACACATACTGCCTTTTCCCGTCCTTGTTGGGCTGTGCTGGTGACTCAGTTTTACTGTTCAGATACTGACTGCTTGTCATGGAGTAGACCTTCCTTAGGACTGTGCCACTAGCAGAGAGACAAGCAGACACAGATGGCAGCAGATTATGGCAGGAGATACCTGTGCATATTTCATAGCTGACCTACATGATAAGAAATGAGACATCTGCATTAAGGAGCCTCAGATACCAACACATTACTCAGAACTGCCTTCTCCAGAGTTACTCTCTTTAATACATTTATTTCAGTGTTCCATGACACTAGGAAACCTAATAATCCTCAGAAGTTTTTCTTTGATACAGTAACCTAAATGGAACTCTTAGAAGATCAGTTACTGCCCAAAGTGTAATCAGAAATTGACCTTGTTCAAGCTCTCACTGGACCAGTTTGGCTCTGCCCTGGGATTCACAGGGGAAGAAAGCACTTCCTGAGCTCTGTACCTGGGCCTTGCTGGCCTGCCTGCCAGCACACACCCCTCTCTGAGGCAGTTTATAACCCTTAACAGAAAATTACTATGCCAAGATTCCCTGACTGTCTCAGCATGTCAGTCTGAGTGCTGCCTGCAATTAGGGTTCCAGTCAGGGAGCATTGCCACTGAGGTGTTGACGTTACTAATTCCATCTCCAGGGTGCACTGGGAAGGCAGGGCAGTGCTCCATCAGATGCATTTGAGCAGCAGCAAACATGAGTTCAGTCAACCCATGTTATTTGGGTGCCATACAACCCATCCTTGTCTGTATACCTAACAGGATTTCAAGCTCCTCAGAATTTGAGGGGGGAAAGGAAAGAAAGCACAGCATACCTGTTGACTGGAACAGAAGCCATTTCTCCACAAACCACTGTCTCTTCTGCATACAGAATGACGGATGCAGCCTGTATGTGCACAGCCATTTTCTGCAGGATTTCACAGTCTCCCTGTCTCAATCAGCTAAATGGAAATAAAATTTTGTATATGCTCAACATATACATCTCTGTTCTGCTGTGTGCCTCCCCACCCACACCATGGGAATAGAACTTCAGGAGAAATGAAATTCAGGAAATCGGATGCCTGCCACAAATACCAAAGAAGTAAGGAAGAGGGAAGAGACCCTTCATGCATGTTTTTTTAATGTCAAATGAAAGTACAGAGAATTCAGCATGGATGTAAAAATACTGAATCACTTCCCAAAACTACCTGCATCATTGGATATTTGAGACATAAAGTTTCTGGGACATGTACAAGGTTGAAGGAATCAAGTGTTTGAACTGCTGAGAAGGACATCATAACTACAGAAGCCCAGGGCTCTTTAAAGAGGAAGACTGTGCCAGGCATCAAGAGAAATGCAGAAATTTGGTGGTTATGAAGCAGGATCATTATTTTTAACTCCCCAGCTATCCTGTCTCATGAAAAGTTTCTCTGACTTGTTAGATCTTTCTTATTCTCATTTCCTTATTGGTCTCAAGCTCACTATAAAACCAGTGTAATGGTATGTTGTATCACGAGCTCCAGCTCAGCTATTTGATGTGCTATTTTGAAGTCAGCCAAAAGCATACAACCCTTAAGCTCCAGGGGGAGCTCAAAGCCAGCTCGATCCTTGCCCTCATCTTTCCTTTGGTCTTTTGACTGCCCTTTTCCATTCTTGTGATCAAGATGATTTCATGAAACTGCAGTAAAAATGTATGCCTTGCATTAGTTTGGGAAGAGATTCAGCAACATCCATGGAAGTGCCTTAATCAGACCTTTTTTTTTTTTTTTTTTTTTTTCTGGAGCACTGTTGCCATGCAAAATGACTTGTAGAGTGTATAATAATTTATTTCTTACATGGCTCTAGGATGGAGAGATTTTGTAAAATTGTCTCCCACAAAAGGATATGAAGAGACTTTACATTCAAGCAGTTTGCAAGACTAAGGAGTTGGAGGAGGCAAGAATAACAAGATGCATCAGTACCAGGCAAGAGGGAACACCGCTGAAGGTGGCAGATACAGGAACGGAGCAGAGAAATGAAAAATAAAAAAAATCCTGTCAATGTGTCAGTCTTACACTGTTCTTCATTCAGGTACCATGTGCAGCACAAGTAGTCAGCCTTTTCTAAAGGCAGTAAATCCATATTCAAGCAAGAAGAGGAATGTAAGACCTCTGGGGTAAAGGTTTGATGTATGATGCTGAGAGAGGAGGATGCTGAATGAAGAAGCACATTAATAACCTTTGGATTAGGTTGCAGAAAACAAATCATTGTGATAGATAAGCTGTTAACAGCAACAAGATGACTTAGGACTTTGTAAAATACTTCCCAGTTAAAAGAGCAGAGAACTAGAGTGCTCAAAGAGGTGCACTCTAGTGCAACTAACTGTGTAATTTCTTAATCACTGGAAGTAATTAACAAAATGGGACACAAGCATCTATCTCTCATGATGCACCCTGGGGCACAGGGGAAGCCTCACCAGCCCCTAGTTCTGTACTCCCCCACTAATAACAGATTTAGTTTGTTATTCAGCTGCTAACTTTTGAGGGAGGAGGAGTGGGAAATGCTGTGCCAAGCTGGAATTCAGTCCAGGCTTTGCAATATAAACAGTTAATACCCATGATGACTCCTCTGTATAATGATTACTATTGTTCTTTGCTTTACGTTGAACATTAGCTGTCAGCAAATAATAGATGTAACCTTTTCTAGATTTACTAGTTTATTTAGCATTAGATCAGTCATGCAAGCCACTTACTAAAAACAGACATCCCAGCATCAAAGCATTTTCTCATGGCTTTTCAGCGTTCCCATGCAGACACACAAGAAGGTACACTGGTCCCACATACAATACATGGAAATAACAAAATGGTCATTTTTTTCTGGTTCAAATTTCTCTCTGGTTCACTTGCACAGTGTCAGGAAAGTTACACAAACAGGCTTAATCAGAAGCAAAAGGTACCGTTAAACAAGCAGACTATAAATTGCTATTTAGTTGCTTACATCTTTGCTAGTAGAAGAAAACAGTGTTTTCTTCTGACAGTACAGGATTTCTTACATATTAAACAGTAAAATAAGGAGTCAGGAACACAGGACATGATGCTAATTTGAGAGTCTGCTATATATATTTACAATATTCTTCATTGTTATTAGTAAGAGTCCAGCCTCCACTGCTCTGAGATCAACGAGCTTCTGTAACAGGCTTATACAATACTTTGTGTTACTAGTCAAAGGCACCATTTCTCTGTTTGTCTTGGAAACATCAGCACACACCCTAACCATCCAGCATACAGTATTCAGTAAGCAAAAGCATGAAATTCCCTTCTTACGGTCCTTATCCAGCCAGGAGCCTCCAAGGCCAAGCCAGACATGGACCCTTCACATACCACATTTCTCCAGGTTAAAACCAGTTTAAGCTGATGAGCTCCTTCCTGTGAGTGTGGAGCACCCAGGCAGCCTCTGCTTGGTACCCCCTGGTTTTGCAAAGGTGTGGTGGTACAGCTCCTGGGGACCAACAAACTTCTTCCCTCAGGTCACACAGCCTCAATGGCTCTTCACTCCTCTTGCCTTCTGACAAGCTGAACTAGCCACCACTGCTGTTTTGCAAAAGCGCCCTGTTTATGGTGGACTTGGCAGTGCTGACTTAACAGTTGGACTGCATAATCTTCCCTATGCAATCTCTTCCAAAGGTCTTCCCCAACCTGAATGGTTCTATGACTAGAGTTCACTCTCCACCTCTCCATCTTTCCTTCTCCCTGAGCAACTAACCATTTCAGAGGTAATTTTCTCATGAGCATAGGCCTCTCAACACCATGTATTCCAAAATACAGCCAAGAAAACCCCAAAAAACAACTAGACCCCAAAACAATGTCCTCCTATTGAACATTAAGTAAAATTTCTGCTATTTAATCAGAAGTGCTAGTGTGAAATCTCATGAGGATATGGTGTGAACAAGGAAGTGGTTCTTGTGCTCAATAGCACAAATAAACAGGGTAAGATCTCAGCAGTTAGTAGTTGTAAATGTCCTTGTTTCTAATTACTCTCAGTAAAAGTACCTTAGTTTGTAATTATTGTCTCCTGCAGAGCAAACAAGGAACATATCATTACACTGAAGGTAGTACATTGATGATGGCACCAGCCTTGGATGCTCTGCAGTGTCCTTGTAGTTCCCAAGGAAAATACTTCTCAGGGAGGGCACTGCTGCAGCAGGATTTAGGCAATATTTTGAAGATATTTTTGTCTAAATATATGGTCCATTTGCTTAGTTTCATGAAATGTTTCTTGACAAATTTCAGTTTTCTGTGAAAGACTATTTCAGGCCCCATAGCAAGCTGAGGGAGAAATATGGGGATGTAACTGGGGGATGTATTAATACTACAAACAATACAACTTTGATGTCTTACAAATGAAGAATAGGGTCAGTTGATGATGTTTGTCCATCTGGAAAAGGCTGTCACTGGATAGATACTTGCACTACTTCCATAAACATGGCTGGTGGGATGTCAGGAAAATAACAGAAGTCAAGAAAACTGAAACGTTGGAATGTTCTCTCTGGCATGTTTGTTGTAGGCTGTTACTGTGCAGTTTTACGTGGGGAATTGTGTAGTTGTGCTTGTTCCTGCAAATTTCACATTTGTAAGAAACATCATCATGCTTTAGGATCTGAGGGCTGATAGAATAGTACAGACCCCTGTGCACAGTTCTGTGGATTAATAAATATGACTCAGTGGCTCCTAGAACATACTGTCTCTGGGACAGATCTCATGCCATTTGCAGCTGTAAATCAAACCCAAAGGTTTGTTCTAAGCTTTCAAGTGACCAGAATAGCTGCTTTGAGTCATTATGCTGAATATCATTTTAATGATATTCATTCTTGTTGATGGACTTTCCCTGTACGTACTTAGGCAGATAAAATTATTGGCTCCAGACTTTTGTATTATAAAGCAGATCATAATTTACAATTCCAGGCAACAAATGGGACCAAGTGTTCCAAATTGACTTCACAGCTTCTTGTGTCAACACTGTAAATGGCAATGTTGCATAGAATGTGATTCTAAGTATATCAACTCATATTATGTAAGCAATATTAAGAAGGCCACTGGTCATAGCACACATGATATTGTTTAGGTCAAAGAGACAAGTCAGGTTTAGGAACTCTGAAAAATGTCTACCACAGAAGGAAAATGGTGGTGTTAACAAAGGAACTTCCTGGTGCTGAGGAGCAGAACCTGGCATGGTGCTGTTTTTGTGCCTCTTTGCTCTGAACCCCTCAGCCTGGGCCTACAGCAGCCCACGTGCCTTCATTTTCTTTTGGGAAAATAACCGAAAAAGCTCAATTATCTTCTGTGTCTATCTGGCATTTGTTGCCCACCACTGAGCTATTTGTGTCAGCCAGGTATAGGCTCTTAAGGAAGGAATCTGAAGGTGCCAAGAAACAGCATGAGTCTGGGAAATGGAGAGGGAAAGTAGAAATACTTCTCCCTGTGTACTAACTAGCAGTGACAAATCGCACCAGGGGTAGCTCACAAAGAAATACATGTATACTTGACTGATGAAACCCAGACTCTTCTGGGAGTGGGAGTGGGAGTCAAACCATCTGATGGAACCAAGGGCAACAGCAGATTTGTCAGGGCAGAAAAGCTGAAACCTGCCAGGAGTCAGATGGCTCTTTACCCACTGACTGGCAGCTGACAGCTGTTTCTGGGTGCCCCTGGGCCAGGAAAAAAACAAGATGAAGCACAAAGGGGAAGAATAACAATAAGCCATTTAGCCATTAATGTTAACATTTGCTAATGAAGACAGAGTTACAAATGGAAAAAAGAATTATCTCTTTCTTTTAAGCTTTGCTCTTCATGTATCTTCCTATAGGAGGAACTCTTACTTCATAGGGGCGAATGTGTGCTGTTTAATATACCTTGGCCAATAAACATCTTCCTAATATACAAATAAAGGGCCAGACTCTTCTTAGTCACACATGCTGTGGATGGAGCATCACTGGCAGAGCCTCTGTACAGTTTGGGGCAGCTCCAACTTATCACGAAATGCTGTGCTGTCACTCCTCTTGGACCCCTGTACTGAGCACATGAAAGGAGAGCATTGAAATAATCTTTTTACCAGCTGTGTCTTGGAAGGAGACAGAGCTGGGCAAAACTCTGTACCACTGTAGTTGTTATCTTTCATACCTTGATATGGATTACTGAATTTCATCCAACATTGATCTATGTATACTAGACTGTTAATCATTATAGTTTCAGGTCTAGCTGAGTAATGCTGGCATGGGAAAAAGATGGCTTAAAAGGTGCTGCAACTTCTAATACAGACTTGGCTCTCAAAAATTGTTCAGCAGTCTCTGCTTCTTATTTGGTAAATTTATATATTTATGTGTTCATGTACGTATTCAGATCTTAATCTATAATTTTTGCTGAATTTTTGCTAAATTCATAATTTAGCCACTTCAAGTATTCCATTGTATTACTGCTTCTGTACTGTGCCTATTCCCACAATATTTGAATGCTTTCCAATTATAACTAAGTTCATGAGTGCATTCACTTTCTCTGTTCCACTCTAGAGGGGTAGAAGAAGATGTAAGTATTTGCTGAATTTTTAGTTATATGCATGTATATCATCCTATCCTTATATTAGTTAGAGGATTCATAGTACAAGGGAAGCTCTTCACTGCCTCTCCAGCAATGTTCTGAATTACTCTGGCCAGAAATTTTACCTCCCAGTTATAAAGAATCTGCAGTCTTGCAATAAGAGTTTATATATCTTCTGGAACTAAGATCATAAAATCAGGAAATCACAAAATGGGTAAGGCTGATTGGCATGGTCATCTGGTCCAACCTCTCTGCTCAAGCCAGGTTTCCTAAAGCAGATTGCACAGTATTGTGTCCAGGTTCTGGAATATCTCCAGTGAGGGAGACTCCACAGCCTCTCTGGGCAAATCTGCCCCTGTGTGTGGACACCTGCACAGTACAGTTCTTACTAGTGTTCAGGGAGAACATCCTGGACATCAATTTCTGCCTATTGCCTCTTGTCCTATTGCTCAACATCATGGAGCAGAGCCTGGTGTATCCTCTTGGCACCCTTCTTTCAGTTATTCCCATATATTAATGAGATCTCCTTTTTAAGACTGAATAGGGCAAGCTCCCTCAGCCTTTCCTCCTAATAGAGCTACTCCTATCCTGTCATCTTTGTAACCCTCTGCAAGTTTTGCTTTAGAGCTCTGTATCTAGACTAGGCAAATATTTCACTCCTATTTTTTTCCCTTTTCCCTCCTTATTTCCTTATTCTGCAATTCATCTGATGGTTTTTGTTCAGCAAAACATGGTATTGTGCAGGGGCTTATCAGGGAATCTAATATAAATTTCTTTATACAAAAGAAAAATGAACTCTTAATTTATGTCCCAGCTGAATTAACTCTGATAGGGAGTAAAGGATATTCTTTGAGCTGTTACTGTTTTATAAAGTAACTTTACGGATGTTCTACTTGTCTCCTTGTTACCTTTGTTATCTTCAGGACTTGTGTGTATCCCTGCCACTGTCTCTAGGTCTAACTGTGCATCTCTCTTGGTCAGTCTCTGATATTTTTTGTTACATGAATACCATGCCTCCATAAGCTATGCACTCATAACCTCAGCAGCAACAAGGTTGGCTCAGCCACACAAAAGTGAGTTATTCTCCAGAACAAACAGCCTCTGCACAAGCCTGGGGTCAAGGCACTGTGCTGACACTTGTGCCTATCATTCTGTAAGCAGGCAATGTCCAAAGCAGACACTCTGCGAGGATCTGAAGGGAGTCCTCCACCCCACACTTTCATATGCTGCTCTTAAAACCCCAGAGATGACCCAGCACATATGCAGGAGCTGAGGGACATTTATCTAGGAACAAGCATTAATTTTCCAGAGTTCTGCTGCATTTGAGGCTTGTCAGATATTGCTTTCCTTCTGCCAAGTTGGACACTAAAAACTCCCAGTATCACTTTCCCTTTCCCTGCTGCTGGACAGCAGAAAACGTTGTCTTCACTTCTCCCATGGCTGCCAGATGTGTGTGTGTTCCACTTGCAGTGTGAGTTGTACGAGGAGGTGATTAATTTGAAAAAAAAAGTGTGGAGTCCTAGCTGCCTGTGAGCCACTACCTCCTGCAGCCTGAGCATCCCTGCTGGTCTAAGCTACTTCAAAAACTTTTTGGTGGATGCTTTTATTCTGCTCTGCTATCACACTGCTTTTCAGAGCATTTTGCACTATTCACCAAAGCAAAGGGACTGCTGGGCAGTTTTAGTCACTCAGTGTGGCCAACAGCCTGCTCATTTGTGGGGACAGAGGCCTTTAGTACCCTTCTTCTGAAGAACCTGATGTATCAAAAACTTTTGCCTTGATTGTATTCTGCATTCAGAAGTTTGATTACAGTGTGTCTGCCTCTTTACAGCATGTTTGCACACTGTAAAGTAGAAATTTCAGCCAACAAACCAGCACTGCCAGGCTCACACAGTGCAATCTACTGTGCCATCCACAAAATTGCAAGCAAAAGTGTTTGAAATTACAGGAAATCTGTTCTATTTTGGATGGAATCTTTCTGAACCCAGGAAAACCTCTGCTGTGGTGCAAAGGCAGGAATTCTTTAGTCATTTAACAGCCATCTGATCATCATCTTAGCATTAAAATATTAGAATGCAATTGGCTGGTGCTGCAACCTGCTTTTAAAGAAGTTTTGCTAAATTCGAATACTTCAAAAAGATTGGAAGGTTTCCCCTTTTGTACTTGAAGAACTTTGTTGATATGTTAAATATTCTAAAAAATTCATGCTTAGGATTTCAATATAAAAGAATACAAGTAACTTTTTTCTTAGCTTATAACCACAGATTTGGAAACATCTGGTCCATCTCCAGTAGTTTTCAAGTGTATTCACATTTTTCAGCCACAGTAAGACACTGATGTTGCACATTCCAGTCTGCACTACAGCAGATGCCACCACAATATGGTTTTTCAGACAAAGCCAATGCAGGTAACGCTCTTGTCTTCCAGTGCATGCATACACAAAGGTGCTGTCATACGTCAAATACTTCAGCTTTACTGAGTCACATACTGGTAATCAAAGACTCAGCGCAGACATCCTAATTGCTTAATGTTGAGTATGATAAAAGAAAACAAAGCAAAAAAACAACTGAAGCTCCAGAGCCTTTATACACAAAACTGAGTTGTCTCTGAAGATCATGCTGTCACAGAGATGTCTCCTGTTGGATGGCATCAGTTTATAGTTATGACATATTGGGGTATAATTTAGCAAAAACCACCATTGGGAATCACCTGAGACTACTTTCCAGCTCAACTAACAGCGCCTCAGATGAAGGAATTTATTCTCAAACTCCCACAGATGTGCAGTTACTGCACAGCCAACTCCACTTCTGCAAGTTTGAAGTAATTATCCCAAATGAAGGATGAAATGTTACAGAAATCCAGCCTCTCCCATCAATCTTCCCTACTGACTGAACCTGGATGACCTCACCTCAGTATAAGAGGGTGGAGTAAAGTAGCTGAGAATTGTATTTTTCCTGCAGTGACCTCAAAGGAGGTAAGACAGCTAGTAAAAAGTGAGACAGATGGATGTACCTATGATTTCCAAAGGTCTCTCCATCTTGTTGTACTTGTTTCCAAGGGAAAAATCTGTGAAAATGTCATGCTGGCTTGCATGCAGCTGCTATGCCCCCGTCAAATGTTTCAGCTGACCTCAAAGTGTATTCTTGAAAACTGAATGGATGCATGTGCTTTAAATTTCAACTCTTCTTAGTTAGCAAAACGTTTTGTACAAGTTCAAAGAGTTCTAAGAAATGGCTAAAAAAATCTCAAGTATAATAGAGCATTAGCATGGATTCTCACTCCATAAAGACAGGATCTTTAATCCTCCTTTATATATTAATTTACAGCATATTAATTTAATTTAATTTTATTTATTAAATGTGAATAACATTGTATTACTCTTTAATTTCATCAGGAAATGTAGTCATTGAATGTTTTACTAAAGTCTTGGTTTTTTCAGTAGCTGTTGTAGTTTTTCAGGGCAAGTTGTGCAAGGCCTAACAACATAAAAACATTAAAGCAAAAGAGTAATGATGATTGTATTAGGATTTTAGGTAACTCTAAGTATTAAAAAGTTTGTAAAGCACAAATGACATTTCTATACATCAGGTTGTTTTTGCTGTTTTTGTAATATATCAGTACAATAGTCACATGCTGTCAAATAGGTAACAAACAAGTGTAAGTGGTCATACACACTGACGCACCTAAGTTTTTCAGTTCCTATCAATCACATTCAACAAAAACATCAAGATAGCTGAAGACCCTGACCCTGCTTTTGCAAGCTGATTGATGCACACAGCTGCTAAGTCAAGACACAGCTCTGGGTGGGTCCAAGATCGGTGCTGGTGGATCACTTTACAGGAGGGGTCTTTTGTCAGGAAAATATGGGGTAATTACAAGTGGAAACTGCTTACTCATGGTATTAGACTACCAGGAACCAATTAGATTGTATTACTTGCTCCCAGACCTTGCACTAGAGTGTTTCTCCAAAGCAAAATCAGTAAGTAGTGGAAAAGCTTCCTTCAAGCATTTACAACTTACTTAAATGCAGATTATTTCCTTAGAGCCTATAAAATGTCTTCTAGCTGCAGATTAGAATTTTAATGAATGAATATAATGGTATGCCAAAATTTGCAGGTACTCTAATCCTTGTTTAGTCTATGGTTTTGTTTCACTAACACTTTACTGTGGAATGAAATGGCAGAAATCTGAGTAATTTTGGTTGCTACTGAAATACTGTATATAAACAGGAAAAGTCAGGATAAGGCATTCTCAATGCAAGCTTGAACAATGTATGTTTTCATGCCCAGTGGAACTACCATTTCAATTTCTTCTCAGAAGTAGTGGAATGTTTTTTGGTTGGTGTTTTTTTGCTTTTTTTGCATGTAAATCCCCAAATACTTTTTCAATTTTACAGATAAAAAATTGTTTCATACATCTGTTTTAAAAGCATTGGTTTGGTATTTCCTTCCATTTTGTCTGCTGAAGGACTATGAACTTGGAAGGAAACAGTTCAAAGAAACTCACAACATAGATAAGACACCTACCGCCATAAAACCAAACAAAACAGCATTTTGTTTCAAATGCCACCTAGGAACACTAGATAGATGAAGTATACACATTATGGTAGGTAGTTAATAATCCCCATGTTTTCACCTGCCGGTATTACTGCAAATTACACTGTTTCCATGACATGCCTAATGGAACAGTTTACTATTTTCATAAGCAGTCACATGCACTGAAGGTAGGATCACCAGGCGGGGCCTGTGGCACCCCAAAGCAAAACCAGAGAGGCCAAGCTTACTAATCTGTCTCGCTGGATGACAAGGTAGCTGGTGCATGAAGTGACACATCTCTGCCGACATGAGCAAGCAACATGGACCTAAAGCATTTCCTCTGGAGCCGCCGCCTCCTGAGCGGGTTTCTCGGCGGTGTCCTGGGTGGGCGCCGGGCTGTGGCTGGGCTTGTGGCTGTCGTGGGTGCCGTGACCGCTGGCGCTGCCGAGGCGTGTGGAGGCCACCACGGCTTTCACGGCGGCCTGGGAGAGAGAGGACCAAGCAAACATTCCTTAGGAGGCACAGCACCGCAGCCTCAGCGCTGCAACCGCAACTGCGTGTAGTCTTCATGGGAATGCCACCTTTGGACACCTGTCTGGGCCTGGGTGGATTCAGAAGGCCACCTTGAATATTGGGTTGAGGTTTAAAATTCCTGCTTTCACAAGGTTACAAGTTGGGTGAAATGAATGCAACTTTTTTTTCAGCTATAATCTTTTTTTTTTTTTAATTAGGAATAACATCAGGTGACCCATGTTGAAGTTGGGTGGAAAAAAAGTCATCATCTTCTGTCAGAATAATAACAGTATTATCATGGATCATTTCCTGAAAATTTCACGAAGGAACACAACATTTATCACTATGGCACTGTTGTATATTCCAAGCACAATGTTGTGGAGCACATAAGCAACTTCCTAAGTATAGACACATAAAAATACACACTGGGGATAGGCTTTCATATCACATGAAATATAACAAAATTAAGACAAACATGAAGAGAGCTGTATTAGCACTTGCCTTGAAGAGTTTTATTGCCTGAAAAAAACAGACATACAGAGGTGAGGAAAATACATGCTAATTTCTGTATGTGACAACTCAAGCTATTTTTGACTTGGCAGCTTTTGCTTAGGCATCAAAGAAGTGGGTCTGCAGGAAGAGATGAAGAACTTGGCAAATTTTGTGGATTCTTTGGAGAGGTAATCACACACACACAAAAAGCCTCCTCACGCGAAAAAGAAAAAAGAAACAAACAAAAAACTCCCACGAAGAAATAAAAAGGAAAGAAAAAATGTTAATGAAAAAGATAACATAAACATTGTCAATAAAAAAGAATCAGCTACAACAGATTATGAATAAATAAACCAAAGAACGTGACAAGAATTTTGAGACACTAGACCTCTTAAAGGAAAAATCACAGACATCCACATTAGTGGCGAGAGGACTTTGGAAAACTGATTACAAACAGAAGAAGCCACTTGATACTACAATGTCTAAAGGCATTTTCAATGTAATTTACTCTCAGAAGCAGTGTTGGATGTTTATGAAACATAATCAACACAGCCTATGAGAAACCAAATCCTGACTGAGACCTTTAGATTTGCTCTTTAAAATTTGTCTTTACATAAAGAAAGTCTGCTGATGATGGACTTTTATGTTCAGAAAGAGGAGATGATTACATATTATTCTCACTAACAAAACAACAGCTGAAGTGTGTACTCAATACTTTGATATCTGCTTTGGTTTTAGTTTTTTGAGCAGGAATTAATTGATTGTCTGTGAAGTCACTGTTTATTTTACAGATATATTTGTGAAAAATTATTAACTCTACAAGAACTGCTAACTTCAATCAGTCCTCTTAATAATTGGAGATTTGGTAATTTAATATTTAACAGAGAAGCACTGAAGAAATAAACTTATAAAAAGTGATAGTTTGTAATCACAAAAGATTAAATTGATTCACTGTAGGGTTCTAAATAAAATCAGCTTCAAAAAATATCTCTGGTGTAAAAATATAAAGAAAAAACAAAATCAAATGTCAATGTGAATTATATCTACAATCTCTGAGAACTTTTTAAATGACAAAACAAATTTCTTTCCCTTGTAGAGATTATCTGTTACAGTTCTCTACTGAAAAAAATCCTGAAGCCAAAGTTAAGGCTCATTTTTTTGTGAATTGTTTTTTCCTGTAGAATTTACTAAATCTCTCAGTTAAGTTGCTTTTTACTCTTATTCCCCAGGCCTACAAGGGCAGCTTCACTGTAGCTATTGCTAACAATTTCTGCACTGAAATATGCCTGGAATTATCTCCTGAGCAGAGGAAAATCTTTAAAAACTGAAGAATGGATTAGGGAAGAAGAAAGTTTCCTGATACTATGTCAGTCAAATTCCCAGTTGCCTGCTATTTGCATCTAAAGATGTTTCCCTGCTTCTTCCCGTGGTAGATATGTAGATTGGATGGTAAAGGAGCATCCTGGGGACATTTTATAGACCTACATATCTGAAATGCTGACTCTAGAAGGATGGCTTAAACCTCCTGCTTTCTACTGATAGGTACAGGTAACTCAGGGTGGGTTAGGAATCAAAATATGCTATAATAGACTGATTTTCTTCTAGATTTATGGATGCTCATTAAGAAATTACTCAGTGTGTTGCTCTTTCTGGGCAGTATTCTAAGGATGCCCCAGCAACACAGGACAGACTGATGGACAGGAGCCAGAAAGGAAGAAGGGAAGAAAAGATGGAAAGTGAAGACTTTGTGAAAGCCCTGTACATCCTCAGCAGTCCTATCTGTGCAGGCAGAGTTTTCAATCAACTTCACACATTTTTATTTGTTTGGCTTTGGTCATTGACTAAATCAGCTTCAAACTTCTACAGTCTTCATCAGACATTTTAAATAAAAAGCTTCCATAATACCATGGAATATTGTTCTCAAAAATGTGCAAGGTTTCTGCAAGGATACTAATTTAACTGCATGCTTTCATAGCCAGAGACTATTAGCAGAGACTTGCCTTAAGTTTACGCCGGGCATTGAATTCTTGAAGTTTCTTTTGTGCGTTGTCCATATGTGCAAAGTTTATTGCCTTCCCTGTGACCCATGGGTGCTGCAAAGCCTGTAGAGTGGTGAGGCGTTTCTTGGGGTCTAAAACAATCAACTTTTTAACCTGCATCACAAGCAAGAAATACAAAAGACTGTCAACCTTATTCTTCATTCAAATTTACCTAGTTTTGCATTTGGGGGTTCTGGTCTTGGTTTGGGGAGCATCTTAGGTGAGACATTCTAAGAAACCAACAAGAATTTTCATTTGTGTCTTTGCAAGTATTCTGCTTCTGGCATTTCTTGGTCCTCCATAAATAACATCTGATTAAGACAGCCACTAAGGGGGAAGAGAGAAGAGAAAGAATCAACTGGTTACCAACATATTAAGGGTATGTACCAATGAGGACCTGTATCTATCATAGGCTCTTTCATGTCTGAATTGTCACAAAACCCCTAAGAAATTCTCTACATTTCTGAGCAGTATCTCTGCTTTTGGATTTGGACAAGTTTTAAACTGGATTAGAAGGTTTAAGTTATGCATATGCAGTTCATGCAGACTTGAACCCTGCAGTCCCTATCAGGTATATCACAAAGGAAATGTTTTTTTTCAGTCACTGTAAAACCTCATGTACACGTAAAAAAAAAAGCACTGTACAAGTGTTTCTGTCTTAGCCCACTCTGAAATTAATGCTGTTTACACCATTCCTTCTATCACTAAAACCAGCAAAGCTGGACTTCTACAAACATGATAGTAGAATATTTTTGGGGAAAAGGCACTGTAAACATACCCCTGGGACTGGAGATGGTCCTGCTGGAAAAAAGTGTGTCCAGTCAAGTGACATTCTATGGGTTTTATTGTATCTCGCGACAAGTGGTGTTTTAAAAAAAGAAGAAAGGTGAGGATGGAGCAACAAAGTACACAGATGTCTCTACAGAACCACATTTACCCAGCTCTCCTGACTGCAGACTCTCTTTAGCAGAGTGAAAGTGACGGCACAGGGCTCCAATGCTCCTATGTGCCCAAGGGTGAGGGAAAACTTGATCTAGGGTTCTCTGAAATCTCTCTACAAAGAGCTTTTTAAAGAAAATTGGTGCCCTGAATTGTGTCCAGGAGAATAGGCATTATGGTGAATACTGGTTGTGTCTCCAAGGAACACCTTGAGTTAAGCAAATAATGTCAGCTGAACACTGAACTGCCAACATGCATTTTGAGAGTCATGGTCATCATCATCTACAATTTGCTATGCAATGTTCAAACCTGAAAGTTTGAGCTTTACTTTACTAAAACAGTATGATGCAGTTTGGACAAAAGCTTTACTTGCAGACTGCTGTTTATCTGGAGGTAAATTATTATTTTTTTGTCTTAGAAAAACTCCACATCTCATAAAACAACAAAAAAGTACTTTAAACTTAGACAGTTCTTCCATTTAAAATATCCTGAAGCACTTTCACTAACACAAATGACATAGTATTTTGTGATTGTTTGTATAAATATATATGGAACAAAGCACTTGTGTTTTCAGTGCTACTGAAATAACTGAATTATGCAAGTTATTATTCACAAAAGTCAGACTCAAGCATACCTATCTTTGCAGATCAGTGTCTCCTGGATCCAAATTACTTTAACCAGTAATAAAAGAATATAGTGCAGATAGCATGCCAGCCCTTGCATCTTGCTAATGGACAATATTTAAAAGCAGTCAATTTTTCCTCACCTACTAAAAAAAAAACTTTGACAGAAAAAGTAGGTCAGAAGAAGCAGTGGCAGGGGGAAGTTTCATTCCTTTTTATATTCTTCCCCAAAATTCAGGCTTGAAAACTGCACAAAAGAAGGGCCTGTTTCTACATTCCCCTGAAGGTGTTTGCCCAGAAAAGGGGAATGGTGAAAGACTTCAGAGCTGGAAGGAAAGGCAGGCGTACATGAACACTGTGACATCTGCCAACAGTCTATGGTTTACTTCACAGAGGAACCTGAATATCCATGTTCTGAGTGCATAATTACAGCACTGGACTAATGAGGGATATTAACAGCACCATAATGTAGCAAAGACAAGAGGAAACAATTATGAACAACTAATTAGCCAATTATTCTGCTCCCACCCCAAAATGGACTCTTTCTCAGTGGCAGAAATACTAAATACTCTAGTCTCATTTTTTTTTTTTACTTACTAAATCCTTGGCATTCAGAGACACATCATCCCACCAGGGGGACACAAAGTCATATTCACAGCTCAGGATTCTCTTAAACATATACTGATCTCCCCTTTCATCATAAAATGGTTCAAAGCCACAAAGTCTGAAACGATAAAAAAGAAATTAACTAGTCTTGTGTTGTAAGAAACAGTTCATGGTAGTATTTTTCCCTGCTTTGTGTTCTGTAGATCACTTTGGGAAATCAGTCCTGGATGTACTCATGAACACCTAATTCTACAGAGCAGAGAGAAATGTGATCATAGGTATTCTTAAGCACTGGGAAAGGTTTTTCTAATAGTAATTTTTCTATTTTCACATGTGTTTAATTGGAACTATTAAAACAGGATCAAAGAGCATTTATCAGAATCCCTGTAACTCTTGCCAGAGGAATAGGAATTTGCTGAGGAAACTCATCTTGCACATGAAGTTAAAAGATATATATCCAGTTAAGACTGATTTTTAGACAGGTTCATCCCTGTACATTTTTTCGTCCTATCAGCCACAATATGTAAGAACCTTTGGTAAATTTTCATGATCAGTCCTCGTCTTTACTTAGGTAACCTACAAATTAGAAGTCTTGTGATCTCACTAATGACTGCATTTATAAATATATTGAATAATAGAGATCCCAGCAGAGATACACACTGCTGGCCCCAGGGAAAGCAGACTCATAGATGTGTTTTCCATTTGTATAATGTCCTTTTTTATCGCTTCACTGCATTTTAATCATGTCTGCACACATAATCAGATTTTTTAAAGTGAATTTCCTGTTCAGACAGTATGTGATCTGAGCTTAACAGAGGAATTCTATCTGCTCGTCTGTCTCCAGAAAATGCAACAAGCAGTAAGATTATGCGACGAAAACAACAGCAGATCATACAGATCAAGATGGCAACAAATCTAGAAAAAGCCTTACATTTTAACTTGTTTTTGTATTTTTAAACAGTGTGCTTACTGTTCTGAAAAGGGAGGTGGAAGTTCATGGAGGAAGCGTGGTTTTGGGAGTGGTGCATAGCTGTGGGTGGAACAGATGCATCACATTCCACATGCTGAAGAGGAGAAACACCTCATTGCAAGCACATTCTACATATTATTTTCCCAAGTGTGAAGAGATGTATTAAAACACAAGGATCCAGCCTCCAAATCTCGTGCTTCAGTAGGTGGTGGCCAGCCAGAGCCCCTCTGCTGCTCCCTCTCTCGTTTGCTGCCTCTCCTGTCACCATTTCTAGGCTTGTAACAGGTCCCTGCTGTCCCCATGGAACACGCCTGAGCACAGCCCCTCACTGGCTCAGCCCAAACTGCCTTTTGGATTCAGGTAACTGATGACAGTAAGAACCTGCTTAAGCCTTGCTGTGACTCTGCTGGAATCCTCCAAAGTGAAATCTCTGTTTTCACTGTAATTTACTATTATCACCTATTGTTTTCCTATTAACAATTACAACAAATATTCTTCTACTTAAAAATACATTTCAGCAGACAGTGGGGTTTTTTGTTTGTTTGTTTTTGGTTTTTTTGTTTGGTTGTTTTTTTTTTTTTTTTTTTTTTTTTTTTTTTTTTTTTTTTTTTTTTTTTTTTGCTATATGCCAAAATGAGGAAATCTAGAGATTTCAAATTAGATTAATTAAAACAGTGGAAGACTACTGTGGGTGCTCTTGATTTAATTTTATTTTGAAATAACATTTTATTATTGTGATTAATTTTTAATCAGTTACCTACAAATAAAGGAAAATCAATGCAAACAGCTTAAAAACTACTAAAAATGACCAGATGGTGTTTTGTGTCCTTTTAAGTAACTTAGTAAAATAACATCTTTAATTAAATCCATGCAGCTTCAACTACAGGCTAAGTCTTTGTGTTTGTTGACCACTGTGCATCTCAGACATCCGGAAGGATTTCTAAGCTGCTTTAGTAATACAAAAGGACTGCTCCCCTTGACTTTTATAACTATACATGTGGCTTCCCTCCAACTACGACAGTTATCACGAATAGGTCTTAATATAATTTGTCTCAGGAAAAACTGTTCTGTCAGAATTACGTGTCAAAGGTTTTCTTAATCAAATGGTAAGTCCTCTTTGATTATTAGCAAGATAGAGTTTTATGCAGATCCCCTGTAATATGGTTGTTAATTCTTACATCCACTCCATTTTGGGGGGACATATAAGAATGTTTTGGTTTTTTCTGACTCTGTATAAGTGGGCTTCCTTTACCAAACTATTAGACTGAGACATACAACGTTGTCCTCTGGACTGCAGGATTAATGACTTAATAATTTTACATGTACCTTTCTGGTCTCAGTTTCTAATCCATCAGACATATTGATCCACAAAGCATTACACATAATAGAAGAGTTTTAAATGTGGAGTACTGCTACTGCAAAATGGAAGAGACAGGTGAATTTTTGCTTGTCTTGTTCCTGTAGATCAAATTGGATTTTGAGGTGGGAGTAGGACAGGATTAGAAGAAGGAAGAATAGAAGAGCATCTATAGTCATGTAGCCCCATTCAGGACAGTTACACACACATTTGTATTTAAAAACTTGCAGAGGTTTAGTGTGGCTTGGGAGCATCCCCTGAACAGCTGGAAGGTTTTGAGAGGCTGCACACAGAAAATGACACTCCAGATATTCAGATAGGAATTGTTTGGTTTCGGTTGGAGCTTGCTTACACTTGAAAACAAGTTTTGCTTTAAAAAGTCTCTTAGGTTGAAGTGCAACAACTTCATTAAAACTTGAGTAACAAGGAAAGGCCATAATTTAAACTAAGTGGCTTTGTAAAGGGCCAACAAAAGTCACCTCCCCAGTCTTAGGGACAGCCTTGCTGGCAAAATTCACATCTCTCTGTCATGAGTAGAAACCTTAGAAATTACAAGAAATGAGCACTTGGCAGACAGTATCTGAGATGCGATCTTCAACACAAGGTCTGGATCTTAAACCAGACCTTGACACAAAGATACACACATTTAAAAAGCAGCAAGTAACAAAATGGCAAATAGAAAGATTGTAGCCTATTATTTACAGGTACCCAAGAGGAGACCTGTGAACTATTTGAAACTTATGTGCAGAACAAAAGGTGAATGTTTTGTGACATTACCATTAGAGTGTTTATATATCCTTACATAGACTTTTGGTAAAAACTCTAGAGAATAATATCCTTTCTTTGCAAAAGAGGAAAATAATTGTGTTACTGCACATTGTACTTGCTGGACATAGCAAGTGGTAGGGGAGGGATAATGGCCCACACATATAAAATCCTCTGTATCTTTAAGGCATGTGTGTAAAATCTCATTTTCTTCACATAAAAGACATCCTAGAAGTATTGTATATAACTACACAAGCCACCTTAGCACTGTCATTGTCCAAATTAAGTTGCATAATTATTCTCCCATAAAGAAGAGAGTCAATACATCATATGCCATTTTCCCTTCTCAATAATCTTCCTCTGAAAGATTCAATCAATACAATCAAGTAATTCTTATAATTATAATTCTTATAATTCTTACCAATTGAATAATGACCAGACACAACAAGACTTAGACACACATACCTATTTAAACACAAGTGTTTGGAACTTTTGGTCTATACTCGTTCACATTTATATCATGATTCTGCACAGATCTTGCTGCTGTGCAGGAAGAAGTGTCATATTTATCAAATAATTAAACTGAGTGTTTTGCCACGCTCCTCTAGGATTTGACTTAATTCAGTAAGCTTAGGAATATAATAACTGAAGTTCAGGATTTTGTCTTTTCCAATGGCAAGGTCATAGTGTCATGAAATCCTGTGGGTGCTAAAAAGTGAAGCTCTCTGTGGCACTGTCTGCACTTACAGGATGTAGGTGATAATCCCCAGGGACCACATGTCCACCTCAGGGCCATAGGCACATCCCCGTAGTATCTCTGGTGCTGCAGAGGACAAAACACTTGTCAGTAACACAAAAGTTGAGTGAAGAAATAACAGAAAATCAATTAAAGTCCATGCATAGTCATGTCTTTTATACAAAGTTAGGACTGCCCATTTAAGCCCTTAATTAGGCAGATGATTCCCTTCACTTAATATAAACTAAGAAAAGTCATGACTAAGCAGTGCCAGAATAGAATGAGATGTGTACTTTGGTTTCAAATTGTTCTTTACATTTGTGAAAGGAACTACAGAAATCTACAGCTGCACTGCAGCTACGATGTGACCAAGAAGGTGATGCTTTAACTTCAGTATTTTACTTAGTGTTTTTATAAATACATCATCAACAGAAATGGGACCAGTACAAAGCTCCATCCTTTTTTGGATGCAGAGGCAAACACTGGAACCAGGGATGAGGAAAAGCTGAGGTACTTAATGCCCTCTTTGCCTCAGTCCTCAACAGAAAGGCCTTTTTATCCTCAGAGAACCAGCCTCTGAGATAGTAGACAGGGACAGAGAACAGAACAGACCCTGTGCAATCCAGGAGAAGGGAGGCAGTGACCTGCTGAGGCACTTAGACACTCACAAGTCCATGGGACCAGGTGGGATTCATCCAAGGGTGCTGAGGGAGCTGGCAAAGGAGCTTGCCAAGCTGCTCTGCATCACTGATTGTCAGTTCTATCTAACTGGGAAGGTCCCAGATGATTTGGAGTTTGGCTAATGTGATGTCCCTCCACAAGAAGGGCAGGAAAATGAATGCAGGGAAGTACAGGCCTGTGAGCCAGACCTCAGTGCCAGGGAAGATCATGGAGATCATCTTGAATGTGATCACATGGCACATACAGGACAATACAGGGGACCAGGCACAGCCAGCAGGGGTTCAGGAATTGCATGTCCTGCCTGGCCCACCTGATCTCGTTTCATGAGCAGGTGACCCACATGGCGTATAGGAGGAAGGCTGTGGATGTTGTCTGTGGGGATTCTATTAAAATCTTTGGCACTGTCTCTCATGGCATTCTCCTGGAAAAACTGGCTGCTTATGGTGTGGACAGTTGTGGTGTCACTGGATGAAAAACTGTCAGGACATCTGGACCCTGGGAGTGGTGATGAATGGAGTTACATCCAGCTGGTGGCTGGGCACCAGTGGTGTGTCCCAGGGCTCAGTGTTGGGACCAGTCCTGTTTCACATCTTTATCCTGGTCTGGAAGAGGGGATCAAGGGCACTCTCAGTCAGTTTGCAGATGACACCAAGTCAGGTGGGGACTAGGAAAGCTCTATAGAGTGGTGTGGACAGGCTGGATCCGTGACACAAGGCCGATGGGATAAAGTTTAATGAGACTTGAGTGTCAGTCCTGCCTTGGGCCACAATAACCCCCTGCAGTGATACAGGTTGGGGACAGAGTGGCTGGAAAACTGCTCTGCAGAAAAGGACCTGGGTGTGCTGTTTGGTAGTGGCTGAACATGAGCCAGCTGTGCCCAGGTGGGCAAGAAGGCCAAGGGCACCTGGCTTGTGTCAGCAACAGTGGGGCAATGATCATCCCCCGCCCTGTGCTGGGCACTGGTGAGGTCACACCTGAAATATTGTGTCCAGTTTGGGGCCATTTACAACCAGGAGGACCTTGAGGAGCTAGAGCATGTCCAGAGAAGGGCAATGAAACTGGTAAAGAGGAGCAGCTGAAGGAGGTGTGAGTGTTCAGCCTGGAGTAAAGGAGGCTCAGGGAGTCTCTGCAATTACCTGGATGGAGTTGTAGTGGGGTGAGGGTTGACTTCCTCTCCCATGTAACAATGATAGGTCAAGAGCAAATGGCTCAGGCTTCACTAGGGGAGGTTCAGGCTGGACATTAGGAAGGATTTTCTCACAGAAAAGATGATTAAGCATTGGAACAGGCTGCCTAGGGAGATGGTGGAGTCAACATCCCTGGTGTTCAAGAAACAATTGGACATGGCCCTTAGTGACATGGTTCAATGAGCATGGTGGTGTTCAGTCAAAGGTTGGACTTAACAATCTTGGAAGTCTTTTCCAACCTTAATGGTTTTATGAGTCTATTTACTTGGCACTTCATTTAGGCTTTATTTTTGATATTCTGTTTTACTTGGAAGGAAAGTCAGACCATTTAAGGCAGTTGCTTCTGCTACAGTGAGGAGCAGACAGAAAGACAGTTTTGGGGGACTCCAGCTCTGCAACAGTAAAGAGGAATCAATGTCTGCCCATCTTGACAGGCATAGTTTGAGGACCCCTGTCCCACTGGATCTGTGATGCACATGGGATGGCTGCCACATTTCTGGAGCACAATGGGTTGGCTGTACCTATGAGCATCAATGCAATCTCTTCCCCTTCCCACATTATATTTGCACAACCATGAACACAAGGACTTTTAGTATATTTTAAGATTTCCAGTTTGCTTTTGGTGAATGGATTTGTCCAACACATTGCTGTTAGTTTAGATGTTGCATGTAACAGACTGATCATGAATCACTGCTTTGCATGGGCTTGATTTTTTTTAACTAATCTCAGAAATCACTTATGCTCTTCCTGTTAAGTTCACTGAAAGCACAACATTGCAGCAAACTAAGTTCTCTGTGACCATCTTGCCTTCAGTCCTCTGCATCAATCTGCACATCCCAAGGATTGTAGATTGCCAAGTCCTGATGCCAAAGTATTCAGACTCCAGTATGTTTTTCTGTTGCTGTGTCCTTTCAGGAGAAGCTGCTGATAGATGGGTGGGCAGGATGTGAGAGCTGGCAGCCTGGAACCATCAATTATTCATAGTTTAATTTGGAATTTAAACAGTATTTCTCCTGGGTTTCCTCCAATTCTGGAAGGTAATGCTTGAATATTTTCTGGGCACCAGTACTTCTGCACAGTCAGTTAGCTTGAGTTGTAAATCAAGAATTGCTATAGGCACATGACTATAGGCATAAAGCCCCTTTCTTCCCTTCTCTCCAGAAATATTCAGCCCCAATCTTTAACATAACTCTGAGGCCCTTCTATGGGAATAAGCTCTATCCTATTTTCATAATATATGAAGATGGGCATAAAAAAGGGCTAAGCACCAACTATGGATGTGTGGCATTGGTAGTATAACTGTCACAAGAGAAGACAACCAGAACATTAACATTAATAGTTAATATGTGAAATACAGTTTTATGAAACTAACTGGACTGGACTGCTCTAAAATAGACTTGACAGGTGTGTGTGCTTTGCAGGCAATGTCATACACGGTCATGGATAATAGCAATGTCACCTGAATTGCATTATCAGCTGTTCCATGAGGTTAACAGTGATCTCATGGTCTTCTCCAGTGTCCTCTTTCCTTTGACTCTACAGTTTTAAAAGCAAATGTAAGTAACAAAACAACATACCACAGTACCCTGGAGTTCCACAAACAGTCTTCATGGTCACATGATCTTCCACAATCTTGGAAAGTCCAAAGTCAGCTGTTAAGATGGTTTGAGAATATTAGTGTTCTTGCTCCCTGTACTAATGTAGGGGTTTATGCTATATAAGCAATTAAATAGACATTTATATGTTAAATGAATGGTATTGGTATTTCCAGAGGTAATAATTGATTTCATTAATCTACCCATGCTGCAATCTGGAAGCAAAATTTGCTGTACAAATGCGTATTCCTGGCTCATGCTTTACAGAAATGTAGCTTGTATTTTATTCTGAAAACTGCAGAAAGTCAGTACAGTGGGAGGCCAAAGGACATACAATCAGAGATCCAGAAATATATTTTATGTATATATTCAGTTTCCACTCTTTGAGTAATTCAGTAAAATTATCATTACTATTTTTAGTTGCCTTTTTAGGCAAAGGTCAGCATATGTAGTCTCTGCAAGAACAAAATCCCAGCACTATTTTGATAGAAGGCTTCTAGGGGCATAAAGATAGTGACAGAAGAAGTACTGATCATCCTTTCTCCAATGTTTCTACCCTGAATTACTATTCACAGAGCAAGGGCCTTCATGAAAATATTCGCTATAATTGCATGACTCCTTTACAAAAGTCATAAAAATGGAAATGTTCACAACTCTTTTTTTAGAGTTAGGACAATATATATTTTTTATATATATATATATATATGTATATATAAATATACTGAGAATAAACTGAGCTTATTAAAATTCCAGTTTAGGCGATGAAAATCACCTTTGCCTTAAAAGTGCAAAATAAAAGTACTTGATTTTGTTTTGTTAGGCCAAATATGAAAGGGAATGTTGTGGCTCAAGATCAGGATAAAAATAGGTCACTTGTTCCTAAATGGCTATCCTTCTTGCATTATCATTTATCTAATTAGAAATAGTTTACTTTTATAAACACAGCCACTCATTGTAAACTCGATTTCAATTTAAGCAAGGCAATAACCTTACCAGAAAGATGAAGAATCATGGCATTTAGGAAATGCTTCCTAAGCCCTAAACACTCTGGATGCCAAACCAGAGCCACTGGTGCTGCATTAAATTATCAAGTTTAGAGCCTTTCCAGGAAAAATAAGAAACAGGATGAGATATAAATTATGATACCATCACCCTGAGAACCAAGACATTCCTAGAAATTTAGACAAAATTGCTTGAGGCCAGTTCATGGAAATTTGGCTCCAGAAACCCGTGATGAATACCAGCCTGATAAACGTAGCAACACAGACTCCTAATGGAGCACCAGGTGATATTTTCAAACAAAGAAGGGTTGCACACATGATTCTTGTTTCTCAAGCAAAAACTAGGCATGTCCAAAATTTTTGAAGGTCATACCCTTTCGAAGTGTCTGCCATCTCCAACAGAACTGTCACAACACATTCCTGATCAGGAGAGCCTTGTCCCTCCTCACCCCCTCTATAGTGCTGACCATGCCTCAGAGAATGTCCCTGTGCTCTTTCCAAGGATCTCTCCATGTCTCTCAAATCTGCCCTAAAAACAGAAGCCAGCCTTACTCAGTGCTTTCTACCACTTATCTGCACATTTTTATTTTCACACCAATGTACCTTTCCTCTTAAGGTACTAGTTTAACAGAAAAAAAGGGGCAATAGAAGTGGTGCAGAGAACTTTATGCAGTTCTCATGATCCTTCTTGTTCCCAGTGCTTTAATTTCTGCATGATTTTGGCTATAAATTCTCTAAGTAAGCATCTAGTTTTGCATTGGTTTTGAAACCATCATGTACAGCTGTGCTGCTGAAGTAACATGCTGTTCATTCAGTACTGGCTTCAAATAGGGTGATTGTGAGTTGCATATACTCCAAACATCAGTTAGCAATATTACTGATGCAGACACATCACAGAAGCACACATTTAATGCTGCTCACCAATTTTTAATGGTGCATCCGGTGCTGGTGTTGCATAGAGTAGATTTTCTGGCTTCAAGTCTCGATGCACAATCCCATTTGCATGCAGATACTAAAAAAGAGAAAGTCAAAGTATGTACGTGAGAATGGCCAAGCATGAGTCGACGTCTTTCTAATTCTCTATAGCAGCAAATTAATATTTGCTCTGTGTATGACACAGTGTTACTTTACTAAATTTCAGCAGTTCTTTTTTCTGCAAACTTGCTCAGTGTAGGATCTTTGGATTTATACTGTAATCTGAATAGGAAAATAAAACTTGGTAAGGCAAAGATAACATCATATTCATTTGGGAACAAAAACAGCTCAGAAAGTATCCTTGAATTTTAATACAGCAGTAGTTCCTAAGAAGCAATCTAATAGATGATGAGATGCCAAAGTCTTGCTCAGAGAAAGGTTGTTTCTGCACATTATACCATTCTGAGAGATAGGAAAATGGTCGCCTAACGTGTTAAACAATTAAATAGGCGTATTTGAGTAGAAAGGATGCAGTAAGTGTCCTGGGCCAACTGAAAAAAATGGTTGGAGTTTCTTGGTGCAAACTTCTTACAAATTTTTAAACCACTCAATTACAAAGTCCCAAAAATCCATCTGTCTTCCCAAAGTACATGCAGTATGTACTCACCATTGAATTCCTGCTTTGCACTAATGGAAAGAAAAATTTCTAAAACATACGCATGCCATTTACTCTGTTATGGACAGAAATAAAAAAAAAAAGATATACAATATACTGATAGGCAAAAAAGGATAAACAAGCAAGGGAAATTCTATATTTCTTATTGATAAAATATCCACACAAAACTCAGAAGTCTTAGAAGAGAAATGCTTAAGGGGAGAATCACATTATCTTATTCAAAAGTCTCATGTTCTACATTTTAGTAGCATCTCTCTCGGCTGTGTTCTCACTCCCAAAAAATCCAGTCTCTATGCCTACTTATGCAGGAAATGACAAATGGTTGAATATTCAGCTAGACAAGACAGCTATAATGTCCATTTGAGTTATCATCTGAGGTGAATTCTTGACTGTGCATCTCACTGGAATTTAGTTTCCTATTAATTGCCAGTGATTAAATAACATTAAGGAGGAATACACTGCTCTGTCCTTGGGCATTGTTTTAGTGACACTGTGTGCTTTTCACATGTGTTTTTCTTGCAGTGCAATAAGTGTTCTTTATTGACTTTCTCTGCAATCCTTAAGTCACAGGACTTGTCATGATGTGGTTTTTAGAGATCAGCAAAAGAACTCTTGCCTCTTCACAGTGAAATCTAAGTGTTTGTTCCAGCTGTTTTCTACAGTGAGACAACGAATCAATTATCCAAGGTAAAAAAACAGTCAACAGCATGTGGAAACTGATGGATTGTACACTGCTACATCACTTAATGCAGCCACATCTGCATAGCTGCAAACAATCATGTCCACCTCGCATAAAAATACACCTTCATCATGCCAGACATAACTATAGCAAAGATGCTCCCACAGCATAGTAGTGATGCATTTGACATGCAGAGGTAATAGTGGCACACAGGGAGGGAGTGGACTAAAAGCCATCACACTGGGGTGGACAGAAAAAGATGTCTGAACTGATCTGTGTTCATGTGCTGCAAATCAGTTTAGCTGCCTCTGTACGAGTGAGAAGGATCAGACATTTCACAATCACTCAATAGAAAACAGACACTTCCAATTCATCTGCACAAAAAATCCTTGACCATACTTGTGCCAACAAATGTTCCAGCCAAGTTTGCAGTCTTTTAGCAGGTCCTTTTTAACACCTGCCCATAATCTTAAAAACATTTCATGCTGTGAGGCTGAAAACAGAAATTTTATTTTCTTTCCAGAAACACATTTTTGTGGGAGGGAATTTTGGGAAAAACTTCAGAGTTCAACTTTTCCTCCCTTTTAAGTCATAAAATGAGACTGGCTTGTGGAGCTCCTTCTCAGACACAGCAAGAACCATAACTGAGAACATCTGCTAACCATGCTTGTGCCTCATGACTGAGTGACTTTTTAACCAATTATTATTGAACTTGGAGTGTGAACTGAGGTTTCTTGTTACAAACTCACAAAACCCCAAACAGGAAAGTTTCTCTTCTCTGTCCAGCCCACTATTTGCATAAAACTCACACATGGGGGTGCTCAACAAATGAAATAACTGCCTCAATAACTTAAGCCATGCCTTTCAAAGATTGTCACTGCAACAATCTTCTCGCTCTCTCAGGTGGCTCATCACAACACCTGCACCTACTCCCTCTTCACCACACCTCCTCTTATCTTCCTAGTATTTAATTCTGAATTCTTGCCCAGACATAGTAACTTCTCTGACATCTCTCTGCAGCCCACAGAGGTCCTGACATGGTCACACCCTAAAATCAGTCTTTTCTGTTCTTTCCTCTCATATCCATTGTTTCTCCTGCTTGAATTCCTATTTGGGCTGAGACAAGTCATGCACATGGCCAGGGATGCCTCATGCTACCAGGTCCTGGGTTTAACAGACCTACTGTTGGCAGCTTATATCTTTCATAATAAGTCAAGTTTTTTGAGTTTTGCCAATAGAGTCAATAGTTTTGTTGTGAAGTAGCAGACAGAAGGGCAACATGGATTATAAATACTCCAAAACCAACCCAACAAAAAACCCCAGTGGTTTTATGGGTATGGATACCCCATTCTTCATGGAAGTACCAGCTAGGCTCATAGATCCCCTAAGAGGACAGAGCGCTGGCTGGACATCTGTAAAAGGTATCTGAGTCCAAACAGCATGGTTAATAAATGTCTCTAGCAGATGCAGTCACCTCCTGTTCTCCAGCCTGAGCTACCTGTCACTGAGAGAGTTTCCTGCTCCACAACTCCCTTGTAATACTCATTTTCAGCATGGCTCTCTTATTTAGTAGATACACTGGCACCGACCTGTTTCCAAATTCTCATCTGTCCCAATAGCTCTGCTCCCATGTAGCATTAAAGCTCCTGGCATTGACAGGACTACTACTTGGTCTTGTATAAATATGAATGGTATTCTCAGCTAAAATATCTTGGCTTAGAAAGAGGTTTAGTTAAATTAGCATAATCTACTTTGTATAACACATCTCAATTTATATGTGCTATATTTTGATTGCTCTTGCTTTATTTCTCATATAACAATTTTAATAAGTTATGTTCCTTTGCATAACTTCAAAGACTTTCCCAGTTTGTAGTACAGACTTGGCCATTGTGCAGTTCTATTTTAAGATGGGCAGTCTGTGCTCTAGTACTCACGTGCTATGTCTCTTAATTACTAAGTTATGTGATAAAATGAGAGAATCTGGGCCCAGGTACCATGCCAGAGCTTGCTTTATGAACTCAGGCATTATTGAATTACATTACTTTTCCCACATAAAAGATATGGATAAGACTTGGAAAATACTTCATTTCTTTGGCTGGATGTAGAGTTAATAAGTGCACTGCAGAATAGTTTAACATAGCATGCACATTAAGATGTGATCATGATGTGGTACTCTCACTGTAGCTAAAATATTCAGTTTTTCACATTCTTCAGATTTTCAGTAGAGAATACCAGCCAATAAAAACCCACAAAGACCTCTCAGGTAATCTGAGAGGAAAGTCTTATAGCAAAATTGAGTAGCATAGTCTTATTATTCTTTGATAAACTTTGAGGTCTGACTAATGACACTAGGCCCTTCTCTGCAGGACTTCCTTAAAATGAAGGCAGTCTTCATCTTGATCTTTACTCCTGGGGTACACAACTGGAATTCATGACTGAAAAATTTCCATGACTTTAACTATGATTGCAACAGAAAGACTTCTTTTCTTTTTTTCTCCTTTCCATCTAAGCATTTTTTTCCCAAAAAGCTCTCACTTTGCCACACAAAAGTTTCTTTTGTTCTTTGTTTTGTTGTTTAATAATTCAGGTACCTATCTAACTTGAAAGATTTTATGACAAAAGGACAAATGTAAACTGCTTAAAAGTCTGGCCCTATACCTTAATTTTATTTATGGTGCCCATTTCATAGAACTGTAGAAAAGTAGGGCTGTAAGGAGCCTGAATCATCCATTCCTCTCTATGCTTCTTGGCAGCATCAATTACACCTACAACAGTTTGTTCAATTTATTCTTGCACACCTCTGCTATTAGAGACTCAACAATTTCCCCAAGCAATTTATTACAGGGCTGTGCTTTCCTGACTGTTACAAAGTACTTCCCTGCAACTCATCTGGATTTTGACAAGAGCAGATGAAGCCCATTGCTTTGTTTCCTACATATGGAAGACACAAAAAGTAGATTATCTCCTTTTTCTGCAAGAGCCTTTTGTATACTTCTTAACATGTACACAATCATTCTTCTCTCGAAGACTGCAGGACTTTTGTTTGGTCAGTCTTTTCTAGACTTTTGGTCATTCTTGTTTTCTCCTATAAGAAAGTGTCAACTTGCACTAATGCGTTGAAAATGCAAAAAATGCATTAAAGTAGTTGTGACCTGACAAACTTTATAGAATAAAGAAGTTTACAGAATGTATTAAAAGATGTATTTGCCTTTTTCTCCCAACACTTCTCTCTACCTTTTGATCCAGTGTAACCTTCAAGTACTTTCCCTTTCTTTTCCCACTGTCCTTGACTGTACAAAAAGGATTTTGTTTTTTTCTTTTAGCAAAGTTATTTTATTCCTAATCCTACTCTGCAACATACTTGTAGCTTTCTCCAATTTTATGGTGTCCAGAATTTTTGAAAGTGGGTCTTCTATTCCATCATATTACCAACAAAATGCACTAAAAAAGCAGGCCAGGCAAGGCTTCTCCTGAACCCCTACTTTGATCTTCAGGTACACTGAAGCACATTTTCTCAGTAGAGACAATCAGTGTCTAACCAGCTTAAAATCACATAACTTTGAATATATTTTGCTAATTTATTGTAAAACTGTCAGATGAATCAAGTACTGAAAGCTTTACTTATGTCAGGTAAATACAATACTTTCTTCTTCTCCCCTACTAACAATTTCTCTTACTGTGCTTGAGAAAAAGTCAGACTAATTTGGCATGGCTTGATTTGAACAAAATCCTGCCTTGCTGGTGACCTCCATGCCTTGTTATTCCTCAGGTGCCCCATATTCTTTTCTTCATTATTGGCTTCAAATTTTGTGGGGAGTGAATTAACTCCTTACTTCTTCCTCTTGACGTGAGTACTACATGTATCTGCTTTGCTGCCCAGCCTCCATCAGAAGAGAATGTTATCCGTTAAATCTATTTTAGGTTTAAAAAGCTTGCTCTTTAAAGATTGTAATATGCAGGTCACTGGGAGAAAACAATTTAAAAAATAACTAAATTTGCATACACTCTGAAGCTAATTTTTAGTTAATTTTTCTTATTCTAGGCTCATCTTCTACAGTTTAATCACTGCTATTAAATGTGCCAGACCTCTGGGTATAACTGAACATTTAATGGCAACTAGCAGAAAAACACCAACACCAACCCAGAAACAGTGCTTCCTTCTTCTAGACATCTTTTAGCTCTTGTAGCTCTTCTTATGAGGATGACTGAGTTTGCTACACTTGTCTCATCCTAGGTAAATCCTCATTTTCTGCCTTGGCCTTCCTGGCTTCAGCCTTTGAATTCCTGGTGTTATTCAAACCCAGGCATGAAAACCTTGACCTGTTCTCTGCTTTTGCATGTGTCTGTGTTTAACTCCAGGATGGGCTCTTCCTGAGCAGTGACCTTCATTCAAGGACTGATGATGGCAGATTCCTATGTGCATGAGCAGTGGGGAGGAGTCTGTTGTCTGATGGGCTGGTGCAGTGGTTCCATTATAGCAATTTCTGTCCAGGATGCTGATAATGTGACAGCCATGATCATGACTACCACATTCAGCCATGTTTTCAAAAGGAAAATTCCACCAGTTTCATTGCTTGATAGAATATATTTAGGATTTTAGTGCTGAATTTTTTTACAAAACCAGGACTGCAGGGTTTTGAACCAAAGCCAGCACTGGACATCTGCCATAAGTGCAGTCATTACATGCATATGAAGTTGAAAACAGGGAGGTTTTTGCTCCCTTTTCAGGAATGTCTAGACTTGTAATTAAGCTCTGTCTGTAGCCCTCACAAAATCTGCACAAAAGAGGGTCATTGCATAATGAAAGCTACTGCACAGTAATTTGGTTTGATTACAGCCATATACTGTTTAAATAGGCATGGTTAATTGATACAGATTTCCCATCAGTTAAGAGGAAGTTTAAATAAACTTTACATAAACCAGAAGGACATTGAAAAAAAAATAAATCCCCGTTTTCTAGTCCTAGAAAGGTGAGTGAGTTTATCTTATACAAGTAGAATGGGAAAGCCAGTCTCCATCTAAGTGGTGTCTAAAATCATAATTCAACAGAGATCTTACAGAGTACAGAGAAACTTTCAAAATGCATCACTGAAAATGTACCTAGAATCCTACATTCCAAGTTGGTGTAGACTTTGGAAAACAAGACACATGCTGCTTGGGGGAATTGAGAGATATCTAAAATGTTATAGTTAGTGAGCACTTCTGCAAAGTTACAGTCTCACACATGCATTAACCAATTTGCACTTCACAGGTCCAACAACTGCACAGAAGTTACAGATTAATAAGAGGATATGGTTTGTGACGTGGAGCTACTGTAGGCTTATCCTAGGCAGTTCTTCTGCATCTGTTTCCACATTTTTGAAACTTTTGAGGCATATAAGCTACACAGATGTCAGAGTGAAAAGTGCAAAGGGAAATGAGAACACATAATTTGTTTTTGAAATGGTGCTGTCACCACTGAAATCCATGTAAAATGCCTCTATTTCAAATTTGTCTGATTTTATTTAAAATATATATAGTAATATGACAGCCTGTTCCTGTGCTTCCATTTATCCCTTAGGCAACACATAACTTTAAATGAAGAACAGGACCTGAAATCCTATATGCTTTGGCTTTGGAAATTGGATTGTTTTATTTGCGTTGATTATGGAAAATGCATTTGTCTGTTGTTTATATGGTAAAAACATTACTAAGAGTTAAATTTTTTTTGTACAAAGTGGAACACAAGCACAGAAATTATTTTGAATATACAGGGACTGTTTTAAGAGGTCTTGCAGAAGTATATGTTAGAATTCCTGCTTAAAGAGCTTTAAAAAAAAAAGAAACTAAATAAAAGACCACCATCAATGGTAATGTCAGGACCCAGCTCCACAGGCATGAACAAGGCTTCAGTAATAAAAGTGTGTGAGATGAAGTTATAGTTATATGCACATCCTTATCTCCCCTTTGATGCCATTCCTTTCTGGTAGTCACATTGGTTTTGGGACTGAATGAGCAGAGGACCACTTTATAGCCACAGAACCAATATCAATTTATTTTGTGGATGTATTATTTCAGCAAGTTTTGGAATTCATTGTCTGGATGACAACGAAACAGTGACTTAGAAAGGCCACAAATAATGAAAGCTCCTCCAAACATCTTTCAGAAATCTGATTCTTTGTACTTGTCATGCTTTTACTGGTTTCTCTAGCAAATACAATTATGCCATTATGTTTGCCACTTAAGAAACCAACTTCTAAGTATTTTCATAAAATGTCAATTAACCAATAGTCCAATTCATTTAACTGAACATTGTTTTAGTGGAACAAAATATATTTGCCTTTGTGCTTAGTGTAAGTATGCACTAACACAACTAATTTGATTTATAATTTTAGATAATAAATGTGTATTATGAAAAAGAATGAAGAAATGCATCAGCATCTGATATTGAATAAATCTAAATTGAATAAATCTAAATCTCATTATTTTCTTTGCTGATCTATGATGTTCACAGTTACGAGACAGATCACAAAGGAGGTTTTAAATTATGCAATTGGGTTATATAAAGTTTCAGCTGCATTCCCCACAGTTAGTTTCTTTTTACATTTGGAAGCATTTTTATCTTTTTGAATGTTCCAGCTTTTAGGAGAATGAAGCAGCCTTAGGGGCGATGACACTACACTAGGTGTTGTGACAGTAAAATCACGTACAGTAATTTCTGTACAATCTGACATATGTAGGAGATGGTAACACATGCAATTCCCACACAATTCCCAAATGAGCGGGCTTTGTGCAGAGAGCTAACTGTCTGCAGTGACATGAAATTCTCCTCCTTAACTGTAAGTAGGCCACAGCATCAGAGTAGCTAGAAGAGCTTTGATATAGTGGCTTTTTCTTAAATCCATCCAGAACAGCCACCCACTTGCAGACTATCTGAATTCAGAGAAGAATTAGCATATGTTTACCATGTTGCTCACACAACATTCCGCTTAATTTTCTTTTGTTGTTGTTGTTGTTGTTGTTTTGGTTTTTATTGTTGTTGGTTGGCTGGTTTTGTGGATTTTTTTTTGTTTGGAGAATTTGTTAATGTTTTGGGGTGGGTTTTTTGCTCTGCATGTCTGGGGTACAGAAGACAAAGATTATGCATCTCCTCCTGCAATTGCCTAGATCCCTCAAGCAAAGAAATCTTCCCACTGCAGTGTCCACACAGACTGGCACATTTTCCATTGCGTACAGAAAAGGTGACAAATATATTTTGTTTTGGGAAAACTCAGTAATTTATGGTGAAATTCAAAAGAATCTTTGTAATAGATGCAGGGTAATGCCAAAAAATTGGAGTGGACAGAGCTTACTGAAAAGGTGTGACTTGATCTGTCAGTACTGCTGAGGCATAGTACACTCCTCTGTGAGGTGCAAAAAAACCCCAGGAGAGCTAAACTCCCCCAAAATCACCACCCTTCTTAAAGCAAAAGCCAAAACCTAGCAGTGTAGTTCCTCCTTGGTATAAGCACTCGTTTCCTCTACAGTTTTGTTCAACTCACAGAACCTCTCTGCTCAACCTACTTCACTTAGCAAAGCTCTTACAACAAACCCTCACAGTGTGCTGAGGTTTTATGGTTTGTACAGAGGTCAGAAGACAAAAAGCATCACAATCACATTACATTCTACCACTTTGTTAAACCTACTGTCGTCACCATCTTTTACTTTATTGACCACAATCACATTATAAACAAACAAAGAAACAAATCCCTAATAAGCAAGAGTTTTTAATTAACTTCAGGACATGAAAAATATTTAAATTGCATTAGAGACGGAGTTATTTTAAGACCAACCTAAAAAAAAAAAAAAAAAAACCAAACCAAAAGCTTTGTAAATACACTAATGTACCTTTACAAAGTAAGTAACTTCAGCAAATTTGAAAGGAAGCAGGGAGGAATTTTAGCCAACGTCATAAATCTACAGAAAGGCTTTTATCAAACTGCTATCCTTATACAGGACACAAAATTCAGCAAGATCACTGCAATTCTAGCAAATTTAAAAATTAAGTAGATTCTCTATGCTGAGTGAGTTATTGAAAAGCAAATACTGCTTTTGCAAGCCAGTAATGCCTTTGGTTTTGCCATTGGGAAATTGAAAAGATACAAATGAAAACCAGTCTAGAATAGATCTAAAGCTGCTGTCAATGATATCTGGTGCTAGCTCAGGTCCCAATAACTTTCATCATCAGAGAGACATTTAGCTAATGAAAAACTATTTCTGGCAGCATTAGGTTTCACTGACCACAGGGATTCACTAGCCATAGCTCTAGGATACCTGTAACAGGGCTCTATTACAATCAGCATATCTGTTCATTCTGTACTAGCATATTTTATTTTTCTTGCAAGAAAATGATTTTTTTGTACTCTAATCAAAGCACTAAATTTAATTTTGATTAATTTGTCTCCTTTTTTTAAGAAGGATATTTCATAAAGTAATGTAGATCTTAAATGGGTAAGTTACAGTCTTTATTATGTGCTCTTGAACAAGCATATTCTGTTCTGCCTGTACTGCACACTACAAAATTAAGCCATGTCAGGAATCGCTCCTGGGTGCCAATACTCAATTTCTACACTGTTCAAATGTTTAGAAAAGTCCTGGGTAAATTAGCACTGATCAAAACAACACCCTGTTTCTCAACAAAGGGTGTTCCTGTAAGGCAATTTGAATCTGGCCTTTTTTTTTTTTTTTTTTTTTTAACGGTTGGCACAATTTAATGGCATGGGTATTATCTGTAAAAAAACAGCTGGCATTGCTGACAGTGAATGACTGTTTTGGTAGGTCAGACTGTAATCAGTTTCATAGGTGAGATTTCAGGTTAATAAACCAAGGAGAATGAAATTTCTCTTGTCCATTCATGAAACTCTCATTCCAAATTATGCATTTTTAAAGCATCATTTTATCTATGGGATATTTATAATCGTGCATTTGAATTATCCTTTATGCATAAATAACATACAGCTGTTGTTTTGTGTTAATTATACTGCTTTCTTTGAATGGTTAAGTTTGGCCTACATTGGCATCACTTGTTAAACCTAATATTGACCACACATATAAGCTGCAAAAAACATACTATTAAAAAATTTTTTTTTTTCAACTTTTGTTACAGACTTTTTACTAAATGTAGTTTTAAACAGCCTAGCCATCAAAGAGCATGGAAGAGTCTCTACTTATTCATTTGCTAGATGTGAGCCCTCAGCCTGTGCAATATAACAGCCAACCTCAGTCTTCCAGATGCCATTACATTAAACCACAGGTGTGGTGTGGCAAACTTGGACTGATCCCAGCCTCACAGAAGTGTGACACATGCACTCTCCTATTCTGAAATCAGGAAGGAAAACAAAATATTTTTTCTGTCGGCAGCACCATACCTCAGGCATCTCCTTGCTCAAGGAGGCTTGCAGGCTAGACCTGCCAACTATTTTGAACTTTCATATTTTTGCAACATAAAATTTATGCTTAAATGAGAAAAGAAGTCTATTATGCTCTATCATGGGTATTGGTGATTGAAAGATGGGAATATTCTGAGCTCCGATCAGAAGCCAAATTTACTCAGCACACAAGATGTTTATATAGGGTTTTTCTTGCATGGCACTTATAGAGGGTTCTATTTTTGGTAGTGATTTCTCATTGGTTATACATTCTTCATGACATCAGTTACTTGGTAATCATTACTAAGTTTCACAACATGTTTCTTGGTCACTTCTACCCCAGAGAGCCTTTATCTGTGTCTCTCTCATGGTTTCTGCTTGATCAGGCCTAAGATACCAGGCTCCTTTATCAGTTCCATTATACTTGCTGTTTCATTCCCCATACCTCTCCCTTCCTGTTCAACCAAAAATACACACTTAAGTGACTTGTCTATCAAAATTTTCACACTGTAAAATACAAGGAATAACCATAGCAATACATAATACATAATAGGCCTAATACATATAAGCCTATTTTAATTAAATTTCTTATCCATCCACTAAGTGTTAGACTGCTTTTTCCCAGAATAATTAAACATTATACAAAGATCCATTTTCACTGAGCCCAGGATCTCTATCTCTTGAGGCTCAAAGGACCCCAGGGAAAGATAAGGAGTCCATTGAAGAACAATTCAAAAAGTTGGAAACAAAGGGCTTTCTGCAGTCTCTTGGCAGAGGTGATATCTCCAGCGCCCCTCTTCCTGTTGAACTTAAGAGACACTTGAAAGAGCTGTGAGCCGTGAGTCAATGATAGGTTGACCTGTTGGGCTATGAGGAGTATCTGTTGGGAAGTATAAGGTGGGCCAGTCTGTCTTTACTTCAGATGGTATACCAAGAGTTGCAAAAGAGAAGTGAAGTGTCTACAGACATCTTTAGCCATTTTCCCTGAATGGGCTGATGCAAAAAGAGCACCAGAAGAGGTATCAATAAAGGAATGAATGTATCCTATATGGCCAAACTCAGAAAAATGGGTAAAGTCTGATTGACAGAAGGCTCTGAAGCCCTCTGGGATTAATAAGTCCTGCAACAGAGGGAAAAGAATGAGGCAATGACAACAAACAGAATAATTCCTGAAGCTTGGGCTTTAGTAATGCCAAAGTGTTGAATCAAAGAGGCAGCATATTGTTGAAAACAAGGATGGTTCAATTTAGTCTGTTCTATCTTTTCAGGTAGAACAGATTGCAGTACAGGCATTGTTAAAAGGTCAGCTTGCCTGTTCCCTTCAGCTAAAATCTGGGAAGGTCTGTATGTGATCAAATATGCATACCAAAAAAAATGAGATGTTCTATTTTCTAAGGAAAAGACAAGGAGCTGCAACCAATAAAAAGGTTGTGAATTTTCAACCTCTTTCAAAACTTATGCTTCAGCTCTCATCATGATTCCTGCAACATAAGCTGAATCTGCAACCAGATTAAAAGAAACAGAAAATTTTTGAAAAGCTCTAACAACAGCACCAAGTTCAACAATCTGAAGGCACTTCTCATCTGTGAATACAATTGCTTACCAGGCACTAGAATAGGGCTGTCTCCATAATACTACTGATTTATGAGAGCAACTAGAACCATCTGTGAATACTGTTAAGGCTTTAAGTGGAACCTTACTTCTCTTTGGTTTTTCTATCAGTTGAAATAAAGGTGTTAAAAGCTTATATTTTGGAGGATGTATTGAGATTTGACTGCTGAATTCAGCAAAGGCCATCTGAACAGACTCTGATTCCTGAAATATCCAATTCAAATAAAAGGAATTCAAATAGGCAGGAAAAATAGTGGAAAATTCCACTCCTGCAAGAGAAGTTAGTCTTTGACAGGATTTAACAACTAGTTGGGCCATCATTTCATGTTGGGTACTGATGGTTTTGGTCATTTGGTGTGGTAGAAAAATCCATTCAATGATAAACAAGGTCTTGTGCCTCAGAGTCCCACTGATAAATCAAAGCATGGGGCTGTTTTGCTGGGTGCAGAATTATTAAAAAGAAAGGCAGGTCAGATGCTCAGGGTGTAGCTTTCCAGTTTACTAAGGCATCAGTTACGCATTGCAGAACCTGCTGAGCTTGTAAAGTAAGTTGTCTAGGTGATAAAAGGTCTGAGTCTCCTTTTAGCAGTTCGAACAAAGGACTTAGCTCTGCATTTGAAATCCCTTAACAGGGACCGTACCCAGTTCATTGTTCCCAGAAGTTTCTGAGCACCATGTAAGGTGTGAATATTTGTCTGAATTTGCAGAACCTGGGTGAAAATTGAATGGATTTCAATGTCCCACCCCAAATACCTCCAGGGAGGGTGTTTTTGTACCTTTTCAGGAGCTACGAAAAGCCCTGCTTTAGTGAAAAGGGCTAAGGCTTTCTCCACGACTTCCTGTTGTTCAGGTGCTACAAGAATATCATCCATATAATGGTTCAAAAGAATATTGGGCATTTGTTGTTGAACACGATTGAGGACCTCAGCAACATACCACTGGCAGACAGTAGAGGAGTTTTCCATACCCTGAGGTAAGACAACCCAGTGATATTGCTGCAAAGGCACTTTCATATTTGTGCTAGGACCTGAAAAGGCAAATTTAGGTGCATCATCAGGATGCAAAGGAATATCAAAACCTCAATATTTTAAATCAATAACAGTCAGATGCCAATTTCTAGGGATCATGGTAGGAGATGGGAAACCAGCTGTAACCATGTCTACCACAGCTGCATTAATTTTCCGGAGATCACGGAGTAAACATCACTTGCCAGTTTGCTTTTTGAAAACTAACACAAGGACTGGTAGTAGGGCCAATATGCCCTTTTTGGAGTTGTTGCTGGAACAACTCTGTTAATGTGAGCAGTTTTTGCAATGGTAGGGGCCATTGATCCACCCAAACTGGATTTTCTGCTTTCCAGGTTAGTTTTAAAGTGTCACACGTGTCAACAGCCTCCACTAAAAATCTGATTTCATCCTAAAGCCCCACTGGGAGAGAACATTCCTTTCCACCATAGGCACTGATAATACAAACAGTTTGGCTGAGGTGTCCCTTGGGCCTTTGATTTGTACCAAGCATCAGCTCTGATAGTTGTGGCTGCTCTCTCCAATGCCTGAAAGTGCCTGGGGCACTTCAGCAAGGGGCAATTGTGGGGGCCATTTGCCTTGAGAGACAACTGTAATGTCAGCCCCTTTGTCTGTGAGACCTTCAAGTATTATCTTTTGTTCTTTCAGTGTCAGGGTAAATCAGCATGTGGGGCGTTGCTCTAATATAGGCTGTACCCAGCATACTTGTGGTGTCCCAGTAGACCCGACTCCCCTTTTCCTGTTACATCTGTTAAAGGTACGCTCGTGGTTTGGGGAAGTAAAATCAATTGAGCTATTCAAGTCCCCTGGGAAACAGTGGAAGGTGGTCGAGGTGTCCAGGCCCATCATCATAATCTCATTGTCAGAGTCAGAGCTGAAATGAATAAAATGTACACAGTCTGTCATTTGTTAAAAAGTTGTACTGTTTCAAATGTTATGCCAGTTGTAACCTGTCTGTTAAGCTGTTTGTACCAAAGTTTGTACCCTCAAAAACCTTATTCCAAGTTGTATACCCCCTCTAAAACCCCAGGTTCCCTCCCCTTCCGTCGGGCTAGGCTGTCGCCATTCCCGCCAGCTCCTCAAACTGCTGGCCCCGCCTAATAGGAAAATCCAAGGACTTCCATGGTGCACCGCTCCAAACCGAAGTGCAGTTGCTGGCAAAAGGACCCAAAAGCCGCGACCCAGCACAAAATCCAGATAAAAGAGAGACACTACAACACCAAGAGGACCCTCAGCTACCTAAGGACTGAATTCTGCTTCTGCCGCCTTGCCATGACCACAAAGAGACTAGGAAGAAGTGACGCCCCTAGACCACACGAGCCCAGTTGAGTTCCTGGGGATTCCCGGGAGGCCGGAACTCCCGACTCTGTGACGAGAGCAGCAGATTCGTCTGACATCTCCTCAGCGGTGGCCGTAACGAGAATGGCGACGGAATCGAGAACAACGACAGGAGCAGCGATGGCGCAGGTGACCCCTTGAGTTCCCCCTTAAAAGAGCTGACTAATAAAGGCTTTTCAAAGGAGCAGGTCTCCTGGCCCATTTATAACAAGAGCCAATAACCCCAGGAAGAATGAACAGTCCCATCAAAGAGATAGATAACTGACCTAAAAGCAATGCATGCATACTCTACCCTGGTGATCTGGAAACTCCTTTGTGGGAAGCAAACGAACAGATGAATCAAGTAACATTACTGTGATGGAGGTTGCCAGGCCCAGTCCTGCTGTCCCTGGTGTGGTGGGTTGTAAATCAGTGATGGTCCAGCAAAGGCTGCTTCTGGTCTGGCGAAGGCTGTTTGTGGCAGCTGGGCTGACATTTGCTGTGTTACATGCTTCTATCATTTCCAGCAACATGGGTTCCTCCTTAGGAGCAGGTTTTTACAGTTCTCATTGGCATTTTCAACACTAATTTTAAAAGCAACACCTCTCTGACAATATCATTCTCAATTTGTCTTTCAAGAGCTTGTTTTAGGCGGTCAATAAATGCCATATAAGGCTCAGCACCTGTATCCATTGGTCCCAGATCAAAGGGGTCCCCCTCCTCCTCACCGCTAGAGCTGTTGTCAGCTGCTAATGATTGTGAGGCAGGATGCCTTTCCCTCCCTTGACTGGGCAGGGGGGTTGCTGATGGCTGTGGCTGCTTTTCAATATCAGGGCGCCAGTTTCAAGCAGGCAGGGAGAGTCAGAGCGTGGTAGGGGGCCAGCAGTATTTGCAGATACCTGAGACTGCTCTTGCTTTTTCAATGTCTCAAAAATCACCCTCAAAGACAGGAGCATAGGCATTGTCAGCTCATGTAGCTAAATCATAGAGCTTCACCCCTACATAATCCCAAAAAGCAGTTATGAAAATAGAGGAGGCAGTTATGTCAGAACACTTAACAGCTCCCCATTTCAGAATAAGTTTCAAGTCCAGCTTTGGCAAGGATTTGCCATATTTCACAAGCAAAGCAAGCATTAGCTCAAAAAATGCTTCTTACTCCATTAGACATGCTTTGTGTCATGTTCCGCCTGGCCCACCTCCTTCTCCATGGAGGGATTATTTCAGACCCACTTCTGGTTCTTGCACCAGCACTCTCAGTTCTGGGGGGGTCACCGACTGCAACCAGATGGGCTGTTCTCGCTCCTCACACAGGTCTACCAATTATCAGTGATTGAGAGATGGGGACATTCCAAGTTCTGATTAGAAGCCAAATTTATTCAGCACACAAGATGTTTATATAGGGTTTTTCTTGCATGGCACTTATAGAGGGTTCTATTTTTGGTAGTGATTTCTCATTGGTTATACATTCTTCATGACATCAGTTACTTGGTAATCATTACTAAGTTTCACAACATGTTTCTTGGTCACTTCTACCCCAGAGAGCCTTTATCTGTGTCTCTCTCATGGTTTCTGCTTGATCAGGCCTAAGATACCAGGCTCCTTTATCAGTTCCATTGTACTCGCTGTTTCATTCCCCACACATGGGCACTCAGTGAAAAAACCCAAACAACTTCATGGGCAGTTATTTAGGATCTTAAAACAGTGAGAATTCATAAGATCCATTTCCATTCTAATTTTTAAAACCTGAATTTTTCTTCAGGTGACAACATGAAGAACATACATTTCTGTTGTACTTTACAAGGTACCAGCAATATTTGTAAGGAAATCAGGTATTTTAAAAGAATCTGACCCATAAAATTAGTTATGCTTGAAAGAATGTAACTGGAAGGAGGTATAAAATTCTCATCTACTAGTAAGAGGAGGAAGTCAGGTTAGCATGTGGTTATCTCTAATACATAGGTGACTGCTTCTATTGAAAGCTTTCTCAGATTGCACACTAGTATAACTATGAGTTTTCTGAAAAGGCATATTACATGTTTGTGCAGAGTCTCAAAAGTGGAAGAAAATTTCACGTTCTGCTAGGAACTGTACAACTTCATCAAGGTAGTCCATGTTCATTGTTTGGACACCTGGAATTCTGAAACAACATGTGCCACCCAGAGAAAGGACAAAATAAACCTGAATTTGCTAGCAACTCCTCTTTTTTAGAAAGGCCAGGAGCAGATTATAATGGGATGTTTAATTTCTGCCTAACAAAAAAACCTCCCTGTGGTTTTGCTGCTCTAGTCCAGAACTTCAGGCAATGTTGCCAATTTTTAAAATACATCATGTGATTGTTGTTTTAATATCCAGAAGGATACAAATATTTTCCTTTATGAAATCTGCTAATATTGGAAGACACAGTAAGAGATTTAATTTTATATTTTTGTCAGTGAAAGCTTTTCAGAAACATATTTCCAAATATTTTTCCTGGTTTCTATGTGAATGTCTCTTAATTCCAAATGTTGCTATTATAATGGAGATTTCCATAAAGAGCTACAAAATTTAAATTCCTGTTAGTGTGCCATACACTTCCCAGTGTTCAGAAAATCCTTGTGAAAATGCTGAAAAATATGAACAAAACTTTTGGGCTAAGTCATGTATTCTACAAAGCCATGGAACTGAGGAGGAAACCTTAGTATTTTGACTTTACTTTATAGGCAGATTGTATTCCCAATGCAAATAAGCCCACCTTTCCCAAACTACAACTTCCTGAGCTGTTTATCTAAGAGAGTGACAAAGTCTTATAATACAAGTGCTTTCCAGGGTGAATAATGATAAAATATGCCTGACAACTTGCTGTCACCTCCAGCATCTGCCTTGGGGTCTATGATCAGAAAAGAGGAGCCTGGGGTGCAAAAGCATCTCAGGTAGTTTCTCTTATAGGCTAGTGGTAATTTTCAATTAGGATTTAGAGCTAGAAAAAAGGATCAGGCACACATGACAAAAGGCAAATAATCCCATGAAATCCGTGTAAATGTTTCTGTTATGTTCAAAGAAACCAGAGTGTGTGTGTTCAGTGTTTTGCACTGCACTACCACCATAATTCAAGTATCCCTGTACTCTTGATGAGGAGGCAGTCACTGCTGTGGCTGTCAAGGAAGGTTGAGGTCTTCTGGATTAAAACTGTGGAACTAAATGTAATGACCAACATTCAATCACATGTTATCACTGTGCTCTGAGGGCTGGAGACAGGGTGGCAGTATGATTTTCTTTCTGCATTTTATTCTAGGTTTGTGGTTTTGTGTCAAGTACAAGAGACTTAAAGATTAGCATTAAATTTATTCCCATACTAAAAGAACACAACAGGATTAATAATTAATTAATAATCTGGTCCACAGATTCTTCTTGTCCACAGATTTTTATTAATTAGCCTAGCAATCAGTATGACATGTAAAATGTATTTATTGTTTTAGAGTAACTTCCAAATTGAGGGGGTGATTGTATTCCAAATTTGTGTATAGGAAGTCTTTTACTCAAAATATCAGTAAAAAAAATCTAAAACATGTAATGAGAAACAGGAATGCCAGCTGGGATGAAAAACTTTTTCTCTCACACCTCTCAACCTAAATATAAATCCATATAAACTGGAAAAAGCTATTTTGAGCTCATTCAAGTAAACAGCTAAATTCCTATTGATCAGAATGAGAAAACAACCTGACTGAAAAACTGTGAAGAGATGACTGAAAATTATATCCCTTCTTAACACCCTGGCTTTCATCATCTCAATGTTTATAATGCCATCTTCTTTTTTTTTTTTTTTTTTTTTTTTTTAATCACAGAGGTTTCTGGATTATGGACCTGGATTATAAATGTGAAATATTATGAAGAAATACAAAAGTAAAAATTCAAAGCCTTTCATGGTTTTGCCTGGTATAATTACGAAAGAGGAACCAGAGCCTCCTCACCCTTTGCAGGCTACAGTTGAACAACTCCATAATACTAACAAGTGCTAAGAGAAGATAGATCAGTGTTAATTTTAACCTTTTCAGAACATGGGGCGCCACTCTGTGACAGCTATAGCCGGCCTATAGCTGCACAAATAATTTGGCCCTGATAGTCACTAACTTAACTAGTGAAGGTCATTAGGGAATTGAAGTAAGCAAGTCCCCAGGTATGAAGTGATTGGCTGAATTCAAGATCACACAGGGGACCCCAGCCAATCCCTTTGAACTAAGGATGCGCCCACCTCATTGGCCAGTGGAGCTGGGTGGAGTTGAGACCGTTACCCAATCAGATGTTTAAGAGCGGGAAATTCAAAGCCCCTGTAAAAGGAGTGCCCCATAATAAAATACAACACAACACAACACAACACAACACAACACAACACAACACAACACAACACAACACAATCTGGCTGTTGCTGCATGAACTTCAGTTTGTGCATGCAACATTCTTGTCTCCACCAGCAGTGACACCACTCCTATCCCAGAATCTCTTATCAAACCACACCTGGACTAAGCTCAATGGCAAATATCAATATAAACACCAATGCTGAAGAAAACAACAGCCTGCCTGTGCACTGTTTACAGGGAAAAAAAATCCTCCTCTTCAGAAATTCTGACCAGTAGACTTCATGCAACAGTCACAGATGTGAATATATCTGGATTTCAGTGAAGTATCTAACATTACCTCAGGTGTCCTATTGGTCTTGCTGAGGGTTGCACCAATGGAAATAGAGATCAGTAGGAGAAATGCAAAACAGACAGGAGCACAAAGCAACGAAAACACTTGGTGTTGAGAAACCTGTTCTGAAAAACGAGGGATCAACAGAGGAGTGGAGAGGCTGTTGTCTGATGAGACAATGCCAAATTTGCCCTGTTCAGCCATGCAAAGTAAAGGTTTGAAGGAGGATTTGACCACCTTCTACAAGTATACAGCAATAAACACCAGGCAGGATGGAAGGAACAGCTTAAGCTAAGATATTCTTGGCACAAAAAAACCCAAAAAACCAGAAAGTCCCTATGAATATTTTTAGGCCAGAAATGAGAAAAAGGCTCCTCATCATGAAAGTTACAAATATTCAGGGCAACCTTTCAGCAGAAATGTGTGTGGGTGAAACCATGAACTGCTTCTAAGGTGATGTTCAGTACAACTATAAAGACTACATACTCTTTTTTTTTTTTTTTTTTTTCTTTCCCGTTTATACTAAAAGGTGTTGGGTTTGCATGACAAGGTTTTAGGAGCAAAGGGGCTATAGGGGTGGCTTCTGTGAGAAGCTACCAAAAGCTTCCTCCCAGTCCAATGGAGACAATTCCAGCTGGCTCCAAGACGTACCCAAGGCTGACCATCAGCAACAGGGGCAGCAACTCGGGGATAAGGTATTTAAGAAGGGGGAAAATTTTCCCTCACCACAGCAACAGCAGTTCAATGACAGAAGTGAGAATATTTTCTCGTTATCACACTGTGATTTAATTGGTAATAAATTTAACTGATTTCCTGAACTTGAGTCTGCTTTGCCTGCAATGGAAGTTTCTGAGTGATTTCTTCCTGGCCTTATCTTAACTCATGAGCTTTTGTTATTTTTTATCACCTGCCCATCTGAGGAAGGTATGGATACAGCAGCTTAAGTGAGCTTCTATAATCCAGCCAGGCTGAAGCCCCACATACAGTTTTTTGAATGGTTTTTAGCTGCAGTTTTTATGACTTCTGTGTGTTGTGCTAATTAGCACAAATAGGATTTGATGCATAGGCAATCTGACTCCATGCTTCAAACCCTATTTCTTGTGTAAGAGCTGGCTGCAAGCACTTTTGCAGCTGGGCTGGAGAAGGACACAGGCGGAAAGTAAGAAGGCCAAAAGGGAAACAATGAGCCAGGAGTACTTTATTTCATTGATGAACTGGAAATGACAAATACATCCTTAAGTATTGATCTCAACTCAGTGCTTGCCAGGGTGAGCATCACACTGAGAGTGGTCTTTGCTCAGTCAAAGCCCCAATACAGAAAACACTGCAAACAAGTAAGAGCAGATGACTTTTCTGCCTGCTCAGAGATGCACTTGAAGAAGTTCACATGAGGAATGTCTTCTGTCAGGCAAGATGAACTCAAGCTGCTAACATGTCAAAGGGGAATGATTTGATGGGCTGCTTACCTCCAGTTCAAGGGATAATGTGGTGCAGAGAGATCTTGTAGCTCTGGAATAGTGATGGAAAGGAAGGGTACTGCTGAAAATTACATCTTTCAGTCTGTGAGGATCAGATAAAATTGGCAAACATATGTTTCACTGAGACTTGTCAAACACCGAAGATAGTACTGCAGACTACAAGGCTGACCTTCTACACAGTTGTCTATGATGAGGCCTCCTGTTTATGTGCATTCTTTTGCTTATATTTTTAATGTTTACTTATGTTGATTTTTGCATAATTATGATCCTTCAACTTAGTTTTTCCTGCTAATACATTACCTATAACTCATCTTTGTTTCTGTTTCTGCTCTTTTTTTCCTTCTTTTTTTAAACTAGTTTCAAGGTACCTTATATTTCTTCTCTCTCCAGTCTTTATTCCACAGGGCTAAACAGTCAGGTATCCTCTTGCTCATTCCAAGGTCTGTCCCTCTTCTCTATTATCACATGCTTTGTTTTAGCCTTTTAGCCTCCCTCTGCTTAGGTCTCTCACACCCCCTTGCATTGCTTCTCTTACCCAGATACTTCAAGATCTGTGTTAAGGACCAGCCCTTATCCACATTTATGTATCTTCCTGAATCCTGACAGTATGTCCTGTAGTACACACAGCTCTGCTGTTTTCCTCACATAACAAATATAACCAGTTTCACAAGACCACTGTAGAGATGACCAGTGTTGGCAGGTCCACAGGAACCTGTAATATAACAACTTCCCTCAGGGCTAGTAATCATTCCTGCCACTGAGCACCTGTATAGAGTTGTTGAGCTCACAGGTGAGAAAGTTACCAGCTGGAAATGCAAGAAGAAGATAGATGTTTAGGTTTATTTATACACCACAAGATGTACTGTCAATACATCCTAGATGCATGGGGTGAAGTCCCGGAGTGATGCCATTTTTGCAACAGAAAAATGCGGTCCTCAGATGCCACAGGGGAGATTTTGTCATGGAGAGAGGTGCTGCTGCACAAGACTCCGGTTTAGACCAGATGCAAAAACAGGCTGATGATGCTACCATATGGTGTAACATTTAACTTATATAGGGAGACTTTTCTGGACTGAAAAACAAGCAGGGAATTTTGGACAACATGAAGATTCTCATTTATCAAAGGAAGATTAATAAGTGAGATGCAATATTTTACATATATAAGATGATATATATAAAGATAAGGTCTATCTGAGTGATCAGAAGAAGTTGTTTAATTTTGAATTATTTTACCTTGAGCATGTGTGCCTGAAATGTGAGACTTGAGTTTTCCTGGAACAAGTTGCAATCAGGTTCAAACTCACCAATAAGAAATTTATTAAGCCTGAAGTCCATATTCTTATGAGCAGAGATTAAACATATGGGCTTATTTGGCTTAACAATAGTTGTAGGCTGTGAGAGGAAACAAATGCTGTTTGTCAAGACAAGAATGGACAAGATGGAAAGAGGAATGATAGCCCACAGCTGTTCCTTAACCACCGAGATCAAAGGAGGTTTCCACCAGGAACGCAGTAGCAAAAACATGACTGGTCTCATGTTTATGACTCTGTGAGAAGATATATCTACTATAGCAACACCAAAAAGCCTAGAACTAATGGAGACAATGGCAAAAGGCTGAATTTCAGATTTGACCACCCTTCCAAGGGTCCAAAACTGAGCACACCTGTGAAGCCAGGGGTGCTTTTTCCACACTGCGGAGTCAAGAGGACCAAATTTAATGGCTATGTTTACTCCACTGGCTTCAGTGCAGCATTGATGATCTCCATGGATGGAGGATTTAATGACAGTAAAATCTGTACTTTTATGCAATGTACTTCCCTGCTAAATCAGTGAACAAAAGCTTTGGGACTTCAGCTGCTGCAGCCATCATTCAGTTTTTTTGAATTTGCAGAGATGACAGTAACTTTCGACAAATATTATTATAAAAAGTCACAACAGTTTCATACTGTTCAATGTTGTTTCCAAACAAGGAAACATAAACTCTCAAGCACACTGTTAAATATATGATTTAGCAAGAATAGATCAAAAATATTATGGAAACTTATGAAAATGCCAAGATTTTCCACCATTAAAATGAATTTACTGCACCTACCTCTTTGACAAACCTAATTATCTTAACTGTCACTGTGCTTAAGCTATCTTATCCCAGGTTTTGGAATAATCACAGAATTTTAACAGTATGCATGTGAATTACAATCAAAACCTGGTATTTTTCACGCAAAAAGTTTACCACAGAGCCTACTGAGAGCAGGCATCATTAAGTTACAGACTATCACATTACATGGATGACTATATGCATACAAATGTACACCAGCACATTGTACAAGAAGTGAACCAAACCAGGCACATTTTCCTTAGAAGGAAGCAAGTGCATTTAACCTGTAACACTCTGGCGCAAAGTTAAGATTGTGGGTTTCAGTAACATCACTTCCATGTGGAGCTGTGCTTTTGTACCTGCACAGCAATCCCTACTAAACTTGAGGGACAACATCCTTGACCAGGATTTTAAGGCCCAGTTTGGGCCATCTGTGACCATCCTGGAAGGAGACAGCGAGCATCAGGGGATCCACTGCTTGGTTGGTGCAGAGTATGACAGCAAAGGGAAAGGTCATGGAATATTATGTACTGTGACTGCCAGAAAAGTATTACTTTATAGCAGTTTTCTGCTGGAATGCCTGTTATTTAAAAAGCTCTGAAAAAGAGAAGTAAAATTATTTCAGCTGAGGCTTTATTTGCTTTGATTTTGCTGGTGAAATGGCATAAAAGTTTGTAGTTCCCTTTTCAGAGCATACTCCTTCCCTTTGCCTAGCCTCTGTGAAGTCAAGAAGGATTTATTCTGCATGTATGATTACTCAGTGTGAACTAAACAGGCGAAAATAAGTTAATAAAATCCCTAGAAAAAGTGCAATTTTTTAAAGAAAAATACTTGCCAAAACCAAAGTAGTTTAAATTTCAGGACAGGACCTGACCTATTGTCTAAAGGGCTTCAGTCTTTGGGACAGTTCTACCTGCTTCAGTCAAAGCCTAGCAGTGCACAACACCTGAGGCTATACATACCACATCTTTGAATGTACTTCTCTGTAGTGAACATTTAAATATGGGATTCTATGACATCTCAGTCCTTTCCTCAGGACAAGCCACTTCTTATCAAGAAAAATGCAAAAATTTCTGACCACTAAAAACATAAAAAAACCCCACCAGAAAAAAACCCCCAAAAAACCAAAAACCCAAAACCAAACAACCCAAAACCCCCAAACAAAATGTAACAAACAAACAAACAAACAAAACCCCACAAAAAGCAAACCCACATTTTAAAAACAAACAAACAAACAAACAAAACACCCTGAAAACCCAACTAAAAAGATACTTTCATTTTGGCAACGAAGAAAACTGGTTTTGTAAATGGCTGAAGGCACTATTTTTTTCCAGCCACATCTGAAGGTTGGAAACCATTTCCTTTACTTTGATAACTCCTTCTTCTCAAGGCAAATCTTAGATAAAAAACTGCTGTTGCAATGGTGGCTGAAGGCAGAAATGCACAGTTTCTCTTCTCATTTTCCAGCAATCAACAAGGCACAACTAAGGCTCCAAGCAACCCTCTCAGCCCCAAGCTAGGCAGCATGCATGGCTGCTGTTTCCAGTGGCTGGACCCTCCTCCTGGAGAGGGCTAAGCCACCCCAGTGAGACCCAGAAAAGTGCAGTGGGATGCTGTAGAGCATCTGCTTAGGGTTACCTCATTTTTGCAACAAGGTTGTGCACACTGTTTTTGTAGACTGGTGTATTTTCCAGCCTCAGAAAGTGTAACCCAGAATAGTCTCAGCTTTTTTAACCCAGATTTGGTGCTGGGTTTATTCCGGTTTGTCCATGTTACATCTCACAACACACCGTTTTTCCAACAATTCTTCCTCTTTATATTGAAATCAGGTAAGGAAGCTTAATAAAAGCCAAACAAACAATGTTTTATATATTTATTTCTAAAATTCTAATTTAGTTTGCTGCATTTATGTTACATGCAGAATACTTTGGTCTGAGCAGACTTGTTTGAAATATAAACCACAGCTATACTGCTAAATCACATTAAGGAGTTTTCTAAGTTAATTAAAACCTAAGTTCTTTACTTTCAAAGTAAGTGTTGATTCCTTGGGCTTGAACAGAATCTTGTTCCTTGAACAAGAATCTTGTTCATTAAACAGAACAAGCCCACTAGTGTTATCAACAATTTCTGCAGATAAGTTCATCTACCTGTTCAACTGAACACATTACCTATTAGAATGAACACTCATCTATTGTTTGTTAGCCATGTGTCCCTGCTTAGACACTCCTCTAAAATTAACACAAAATGCAGAGGAAACACAGCAAAGGAAGATTTATCACAGTTCACAAGGATGAATGTCTATGCCAAGTTCAAAGTGACTTTCCAAACAGTTGAAATACAATGATGCTTCTGAATGATAATGCAATGGCATTCAGAAATACCTTTCTGCCTAAGTGTAGTGCCTATCATGTTTACTGCTTTGTCTAAAGAAACTGACTCTTTAAAAACTTCTACAGCATGAACTGGACACTTAAATGATTCTCAGGAGCGAAACTTTCCATTGAAAGCAAGTATCAACAGGGCCAGAAGTCAACCGAGGATTGAATCTCCTGAAACTGAATAAAACCCATGCAAATCTATAAAGAAAGGAAAAATCTTTCACTTTACAAAATGTAACCTTTCCCCTAAGCTAGGAAGGATGTGAGTTATATTTTCTTGGTACAGGGATTAAGAAAAGAGGATTTCAGAACTATCTTATCACATTCTCTGACATTGTCTGGTCACTGTACATTACTAGATCACTACTTAGAGGAATCAGCTGCTCATTATGATAAAGTCTCATATGTCCATACCATTACAGAAACAGCAGTCCTTTAATATAATTATCATGAAATATTACGTATAATTATCTCCATGGCCAAATATTGCACAAATCTTACTTGAAAATTTCACTCTTTTGTATTTGAAAGACATTTTACACATTTAGGTTTGAAATTCACAGTAAATCAAAATTGATAGCAGATGGAGAAATTACAGCATGCCAAATTTTACAGCTTATTCTCAAATCTTGTGTGCTTAGTTGCTGTGCAAATAAAAATAACCTTAGGGGCCTATGCTTGCATTGGAAGAGAAGGACAACAGGCAAAAAGCTATACTCAATTCTTTTTCAGCAGAAAACTTTCATCCAGGGAGGGACTCAGAGTTGGATTCTTGACCTCCTAACACTGCAGACACATTTCTATGCTGGGTGTTTTGAGGAAGGGACCAGACATTTAAGAACTGGAGAGGATTTATGGCCTTCCACACTTCATTCTTTTCCATTTATTGATCAACCCAAAAGCATAAATGCATCTGTCACTAGACAGGACTACAGAAGGAATGGCACAGTAGGTTCCTGTCGTCTCTGACAGCTCCCAAAAGTGTAGTAAAAAATTCTCTCTCTCTATTCCTCCTTCTCCATGTGCGATTTAGAGCTCTGAATTCTGACAAAATACAAACTACTTTTTCTAATCAGAAAAAACCGTGGACTCCCCCTGAGAGCTGCAATGGTAAGAAACCAAGATGATGCTGCAGCAGCAGAACAATAAAAAGAGTTAAGAAGGCCAGTGCAGAACATGTCTGCAGCCTCTTCTGGAAGGGACACACACCCTGCTGGGTACACAGTGCTTTTCATTCAACATTTTTGATGAGTGGGCTCTTGTGGGGTCTTAAGGGTCTCATGTTTGAAGGGCTGCCAGGCTCTTTTCATAACTTCTGGCTGCAGATGAGAATTTTTATAGGGGCTGTGTCTCAGACATCATTTTAGCTGGTCTTTAAGGAAGGGCTGTGATGAAGGGGTTTGTTGTTGTAGTAACTGGCAAGAGGTCCAAAAGGGAAGCCTAATGACCAACCTTAGTTTTCTGGTGTCATTCCTTTCTATATGTCCAAAGTTGCTTGAAAGGATTTTAGTCAAAAGCCCTTGCCAAGATTAAAACACATTAGACACTGCTCTGAAACAAAACCCAGCTCTCTAAGGTAGATTGTTAGCATTTGAAAAGCGTAGCCTAGTGAATTACTTTTGGTTAGCTGTGCCTTACCATATATCTTAGGTTGCAATGCAAGATGTAACCAAAAGTATGTATTCTATTACAATCTGGGGCAGTTCTTTATTTCTTTCCTGACCCATTCCTCAAAACTCCAAGGGTATTTACTGTTAATGGGCCATTGAGGCTCACTGCATGACTGATAAAATTACATCATCCCTTTGTGAGATGCCCCCACCCAGGGGGAGGAGCCCAGCATCCCTGCCTGGATAAAAATCTGAGAGTCAGAACACCAGAGCTGTTTTCCATTGGATTCACAGAGGAGGAACTCACCACCACTGGACCTTCAGAGGAAAACTACACCCTTCTATAGGATCATCTCTTCTTCAACAGAACCATATCTGTCTCTCTAGGAGGACTGCAGCTATCATTTAATTGGACTGCTACCAGCACCCTGACCAACAGGTTGTCAGGTTGTATTCTAACTGTCAGTGGTTTGGTTTTTTTGTACTACTGCATTATTATTTTGATTTTCCTAGCAAAGAACTGTTACTCCCATTTCCATATCTTTGCCTCAGAGCCCCTTAATTTCAAAATTATAATAATTTGGACAGAGGAGGTTTACATTTCCCATTTCAAGGGAGGCTCCTGCCTTCCTTAGCGGAAGACGGCTATCTTTCCAAACCAAGATATCATACTAAATAATTTTATCATCTTTGCCTAGATGACAGGCATCAGCTTTATGATTTTAAGCATATCAATCAAATTGAAAGCTATGAACTGGTCCATGACTTTTCATTATTTAGATACATTGGTCTGTATTTCATGCAGAAAGCAAACAATTCTAAGAAACAATAAAGATAAAAGGTCATGGAAAATAAACTCCAGGAAGTACAGTAATTAAAATAGCAATATAGTAAGGGATTAATAACTTATTCTCAAAGAGCAACATACCCATTCTGTGTAACATCATATCAAGTCCATCAAACCCAAAGAGTGACAGCATTTCATGAACCTTTGCTTTCAACCCAAAAAATGCTTTTGGGAAAGAGTGTCATCTGAGTTACAGATCTAAATCCAGCCAGGTCTGTTGTTCGTTTTTTGGGGAATCTGGCACAGGCTGGAGCATGGGGAGCTGTGCAGCCCAGGACTATGCTTGCACATTTATGTGGTAATGGGGACATGGGAGTAGCAGCCACCCTGCCAATGCCAGGCTGCTGCCCATCACCTCCAAAGCCTGAGGTGTGATGTGAGCCACAGAGCACAGGTGCACCATGGAACAATGTCCCAATGTGTGATTCTGAACTCAGAATCTGGGTTATCTGCAACAGACCTCAAAAAGACCTGCAAAATAGGCATGCTTTGCTTGCTGGTTATTTCAATTTCTATTTACCAAGCAGTTCTCTTGCAGCAATGTTAACCCAGCTATATCACTCTTCTGCTTATCTTACCCAATCCTGTAGAAAGTATCCTCATTATGTTATTTAAAGAGTTATTCTTCATTATCACTAAAATGCAACTATAAAAATCTATTGTGCATTCCTGAAAAACATGCTCAAAGATCTGCTCAGACATAACTGCTTCAGTCTGCTGCTTGATTAGCAGAAATTGAGAAAATGCAGCAAGTCTGGTAGGGGAGAAGGTCTGCACTTGACTAAATAGGAGATTCTTCACAGACTCCTACTTTGAAATTAGGTTCAGGAAAGTGGCAGCTGAAGCACCTCCATTGATAACACTAGTGACAACCCAGCACTGGAACCATCCTGCAGTCTCATGTGGAAACAATTGCAAAACCATGTAGGGCTGGAAATGGTTCTTTTATATTCAAATGACATACTGGATCTTATCCTTGCTGCAAATTTCAGTGACCACACAGGAATTTAAAAGCAAAGTATATCAGATTTTTTTCTTTGACTTGGTTTCTCTACATGTTACCATGTTTTTCTTCACACTATCTGATTAGAGAATTCAAAGCTTATTTGTGGATTTATCAATTTAATTTTTGACAGGTTTGCCCTTCTAGACAACCATACATTTAAAATTATTGCAAGGACTTATGCATTCACAGAAAACAAGATGAATCCTTCAAAATAATGAGATAACTTCTGATTTGTTAAGAGTATTTTGTCTGAAATTATGTTGTTCTTATAAAAAACATGTTCATCTGTTTGATTTACCAATAGGTATGTGAACAGCAGAATACTTAATTTACAAAATAAATATACCAAATCTGGGTATAGAGTAAATGGCACTACCCTACTGCACCATTTGGAGGATGGGAGTCATGGAAAGCACCCATCATGAAGGGGAACCACCCCTCTATCAGTCCCTGCACAGGAAGCAAAGATGCTGGCAGACCCTGGCGTGTGCACCTCTGCAGTACCGTCTGCACTGGCAGGAGTAGGGCAGGAATCTCCCTCTGTTCCTGCGTGTGGTGGTGGGAGCCCTGTAACTTGAAAAAGCAGCCACTGGTAGGTGGAAGACCCTCTCTGAGGAGAAGGTGGCTTTGCACCAAGCAATTCTTGTTTCTCACTAGGCAGAGAACTGAGGTACCCCGTGGTACCTTGTCTGCCGGCAGTGGTAAACCAGCTTGTTGATCCTACCTACTCTGGATTTCAAATGAGGAGCATTGGGAGGATCTCAGAGGCAAAAACCAGGGTTGGGATGAATAAAATATGTGAGGTAAACACTGATTGTATAGACTCTTCTTCACGACATCTTCATTATTTTTGTTTCCTAACCTTTCTTTCTTTAGGAAGAAGATGTAGGGAGTCAGTCTACCCCTCCAACTAACATTTTTTCAGATTACTGAATAATTTCAATACATTTCACAAGAAACTAACACATTACCAACCATCTCTCTCACTAAGTGGAAAAAATTAGGCAGCCAGCAGAAGAGATCTTTTTAGTCCCATCATCAAAGGAAACGCTACAAGATAAGATCCTCATTCTATATACAACTGAATGCTCATGTGGTCAGACTAAAGACACTTTAATGAGGCACAGTCTCAGAACTCAGGAAGAAAGAACTCTTATTTATGAGAGACATGAAGTTATCAAATTTCTGTTTTCTGAGTTTGTTCAACTATTCATCCTTCCAGACAGCCACAAGCACAAACTTATTCCAGGGTGGTTGTATCTGCACATGTTGCATTTTTTGTTGGCAATGATGTTCCATATCACAATGATGTTCCAAGTTCCTTATAAAACAAATCCATCATTGTGTCACACAGAAAGATATATGAACCCCAGTGAAGCAGGCACAGTAAGATGCAAGGAGAAGGACAAATTTCTAGCCCTAATAATTTATTATGCCTAGCTAGATCTACAATTGTTAAATTTTGCTCGCTAAAATATAACTCAGAATTATTACAGTTTATTGCCATAAATTATGTTAATAATTACAAAATATGATAATATTTTATAGACAGGAAACCACAATGGTAAAACAAAGCAACTTTAAAACACAAGAAATAAAATATTCATAAGCTTACTTCCTGACAGACAGCATGCTAATTTCTCCTGTTGCTGCTCATCTGATGGACTTGGCTGAGCAGAGTATTTGGAAAAGCACATTTCAATAATGAATTATACTGTCTGTTACACTCCAGGTGCTGCCCATCCTTACCTTATCCTGTTATCCTTATCACATAATAACCTATGTCAGAAGATACTACAAAAGCACTGTTCACCAAACAGTCAAATTTGTCAATGTCCAGAAATTGAACTACCACTGACTGTGAGCTTCATTCAGGCACCATCTAACATAGCTCCTGAAAAAAGCCCTGATCACCTACTACCTGAACCAAGGAGACACCCTGTTTCTTATAAATACCTGATCTCATTATTTCTAGCTCATGAAATAAAAACATGCACTCAAATCTAACTAAGTGGTAAGTATGGGGTGGTGCTGGTTGCTGCAAACATTGGCTTCAATATTCACCTCTGCCAGGGTTTGGCTCTTCCAACATGGAAGTCTGTGTAAAGCTCAATTAAAAAGGAGTGTGTGAAATTTAAAGTCTAGGCACTCCCTGGTTTTGTTGATATAAACAATAGAAGTGGAAGTAAAAGGCTTCAGAAAGCATTCTTCATATGCCAGGAAATAAGTGTGACAATGCTATGTAAACCAGTCACTCAGAGACATAAAAATCATCAGGAAAAAGTAATTGAAAAAGGAGAAAGACAGATTCATTACAAGTTCCAAAATATCCACAGTTGCTGACATTTCAGGGATCAGTTAGGGATCTTAAGAGATTAAATGAGGAGTCTTGATTCACTTATATTATCAGGGCCACAGAAATTAAGACAACAAACTGAAACAATGACTGATAAATTTTTACATTGCCTATTTGAGAGGGATCAGTGTCAGTCAATCTTAGTTTATGACAACTCCTTAGCATGTGAGGAATCTCCCCCAAAAAGGGCAGGAATTCTCTTGCCATTTTTTCAATTCTGGTAAGTTTCCACGCTACTTAATGAAAAAAATGCAATTTTCCAAACAGTTGTTCTGCTGAGAGGCTGCCATTTCAGTCAGCCTAGTAGTATAAAATTGGAGTATAAAATTGCATAAGGCTATAATAATACTACTGAGTAATTTTTTGGCAATTGTCTTTTTACAGGTTCCTTTGTAATTTACTCCTGAAATTGATGTCTTTTTATTCCTTATCACCATTACTGATGCATGAACAGCAAGACACAAGGAGACAAGCCTGTCCTTGCTTAGTTCTACAGGCAGAGTTGGCTGAGGAAACACAAAAACACAGTCCTAGATGTCTGGATAAAAGGGTTTCCTTCGGTTTCAGTAAATCTTTCTGGGGATAAAGCAGTGACTTCTACAAAGGTGCTTCTATTCTAATGTAACATTTAACCAGATGCCTTTCAGTCCTTAGTGAAATATTGCAATAAGTGTCCACACCACTATCACTTAATCAAGGCTGCACAGTTTGCATGAAGGGGAGCAGCTACTGGTGGCACTCCTGCAGTGTCAGTTAACAATTCTCCTCTATCTTTTCATGCAGATGGGTGGCCATCTACTTTGGTCTTTCCTCTAGGGCGATTCCTGATACTTCCTAAGCCTTCTTGACTCTTCTTGACTCAGTTTTTCTTGACTCTTTCTGTAGCATCTAGCTGTTAATCTTTTACTGTTTCTACACAGTATGTGAGAATATCAGGATACTTCAGGAGCTTCTTCAACTCAGAAGCCTTCAGAGCCCTGTCAAGCTCATACAGCAACATGCACTTTTCAGAGATGCAGAGTGTACACTGTGTCCCACAGGAATGGGTACGTGATTAGCCTATCCTTGCATTACAGTTTGCAAAATATATGCAATAAAAATTATTTTAATAAAAGGAGTATTAGCAGTTTAAGGTCTGAGATAAATGCTTTCTCCTTTGCTTGTGCTTATTAATTGCTGATATTGTGCTGGCTAATATATAGAAAAGCTATGTATGGCTTTCTAAAGGCAAGAGTCAGACTCTCACACACCTGGTTTCCTAAGCTATTCCCCCTCTAAAGGAGATGGCCAGGCCATCACCAAACAATGCCTCAAGAATCAGTGGATCAGGTGGACAGACCCAGCCTTTGGATGGGATTAGCACCTCTTTCACATAATATTTTCAAAAATACATCTTATAAATGAAGATGCAGGAAAGTTGCCCCTCTCTCTGAGATGAACTGGGAAAAGGTCAAATCCTTGAGTGCCCTGTCAGTTCTTAGACAGCAATTTTCCTGCAAATGTCTGTCTCTTAGAATAAATACCAGCTACTGACTCAAACACAGCATCATTTGGCATTGTATTTATGGTGTGCTGAGAGTTAAAACAAGGGCTAATTAGTCACTTTCATTGTTACTTCCAAATATTTTCCAAAATTAATACTGTAGTGATGTGTTTCCAAAATAAGAGAACAACAGCTTACTTGATGAAAGCATAATATCAAACGGTAACAATTAGGCAAATATGACCCTGACTTCTTGCTGCACAGGACATTAACTGTAACAGAGTAAATTTGCTCACTTCATTTCCTCTATTAGTGATAATAGCAAACACAATACCCTCATTTCCTCACTGCTGATGGCAGCATTGCTGGGCTCTTTTGACTGTAACTTTTCTTCAATACATGTGCTGCAAGAGGAACTCACCTGAAAACAGATCTCAAGAATGTTTTTGAAAAATAATTCTGAAGCAAGGTACTGATAAATCAGGTTAGTGTAATAATAAATCCCTTTATTACTTTGTTACCCTTGCCACAAGGGTAACATTGAGTACATCTGTATCAATAAAAATAGTTTAAATCTGTCTACAACAAACATGAAAAGCAATCAAATATAAGCTTGGAAAATTATGAACCTAATCATTAAGAATGCTTTCACACTCTAAGCAGATTATCCTATGTATAGAACCATAACTGAACATGGCTTCAGAGACATTTGAAACACAAATGCATTTCTCTCCCAGGCAGGGGCAGCACTTAAATCGGTTTCTTACATAACTTGACAGTTTTCCTACTTGCTTATTTGTTCTTAACAGCAGTGTGACAGTACTGTCTCCCAGGGCATTGATGTTAAAGCCCCTGTTAAAATGTTGTCACCAAATGGAAGGAAAGGCCAAGACAATTTCAATGGAGAAATCTCTGTGCACGATGTATTAAACTACTCCTCTCCAAGAGGGTTCATCTTCCAGCCTCACAGACAAATCTTGAAGAAAGAAACATTTGTGCCTAGACTAGATGAAATATATATTTATTTATTTCTTTAATAAAAACCCAACAACAAGGTGGTAGGATGAATAGATGTTGTTATTTCTTACTACAAGTCATTAAGTAGTATGCCATGCTTATGGCAATGATCCCAGTTCAGGTAAGAATGAATGTAATTGACCTGCAAAACACATCCTGATATCAATCCAACCATCAGTCCCTGCCTGCCTTCACTGCATTATGAGATACAATGCAAGCAAACAATAGATTCTCTCCTTATTCATTCCTCCTCTATGTCTGACTCTCTGCCTTGATATACAGGGTTTATTGGGCATGTGAGGCATGTTTTATTATGAAAGTTCATTTTAAAAATATTGCTAGAACCTCTTTTTTATGGTGTGCCTTTTTAGCCTTTGCTAAGTATATATTGATAATGTAACACATTTGCCTTGTTCAGAATTTCAGAAACCTGTGATAATTACACCTCTATTAAATTCACCTTGTAGGTGGTGGCTAAAACTAAAATACATTAATTTCTATCTCCAGCGAGAACTAACTCAATGACTGTATCGAAAAGAAAGGAAACCTCTGCATAATCTTAATCTCTTGTGCAGTTTTTTGTGAATGTCAACCCCCCCAAATATCTAAACCAATTATCTTGATTCTCATCCCGTCTTTAGAAGTCTGATTAGGCATGAGCTCTAATTGTCAGACACATCAATGCCTCAGAGTTTGTAAATGTGCTTGCAAGCTGCATATTCATAAGTAGGTTCCTACCTACTAATGCACAATTCATTATTGGACAGACCAAAGTTCTCTGAAATGAATAGAAGCCTTTAATCTAGATTTTCTCTCTCAAACCTGCAAGTTGCTTAAGTGCCCTCAAGTTTTGCTGCCATACCTGACAGCTCAGCATGCTCCTTGTGAGTTTAAGATGACAAGGACCTAAGCAGAAGTGCAGATCTATGATGAAGCTTGAAGCGAAAAAAAAAATTTGAATTAAAAAATAGAAAATGGGTGAGTCCCACATATAACTTCAGAAAGATGTTCCTATCTACACAAGATAATGGGGAGTCTAAGAAAATAAATTGTTGTAAAACTTGATGGGAAATTAATTTAGGGATTGACAGATGAGTTCAAAACTATATATAGTACATATGCTAGGAACTACCCTAAATACAAAACCCGAGGACTATTTGGATACCAAAACATCAATAACTCATTCTGCAAGATACCAAGTGAAGATCTGGTCTCAGGATATCTGCATGCAGAAATTAATTCACTACAACAAAATAAGATAGTCAAAACTTCTTCTAGAATAGGTACGCAAGAAGACCACATTGTGTGTAACTCATTCCCTGAGAGGAGAAAAATGACAATAGTGTGCCAAAATGACAATAGTGTGTCAAATGCCTCCTCTTTAGGCATGAAACTCATTCATGGAATCATGAGATTCCCCCCCGCCCTCATCTCCTCTACCTGCTTTGAGCAGCACAACAAAAGAGATAAAGGGATAAACATTGGTTTGAACTAGTTTTAAACAAGCCTTTTATCTTCTGAATTAAGCTATGTCCCAGCTTAAAGAACAATGAAAAAATAATGGAAAAGACAAAAATGCAGAAGAGAGAAAAAAAATAAATAATGTGTTCCCACTAAGGGCAAACACAGTCACTGGCTGGGAGCTCCAGATCAGATGTAAACAGCAGAAAGGAAAATCATGAAAGAAGGCAAAATGAATGTGGTGGTCTACAAAACAGTACTGGTTTTGTTATTTTCTCTGATCTTGGGATGACAGGTGTCTGATGTATTTATGATGGTTTGTGACATGATTAATCTTCCGTGTGCTACTCTGGTTGCTTGATTAATTCTTGTTAAGCCAGTTAGAGCTGGGCTTACAGGCATTCAGGTATTACAAAAACCAGACAGACCTAGAAGCTTTATCAATTAGTCTGTTATGTCCATTTGCTTTGGCAATTTCAAAAAGAATTGAATAAAAATTGCTTACGCGCTTTTAATTAAAATTCCACTCTACTCTTCTCATTAAATTCTTTAGCAGTGTCTCATAAAACCTTTTCTATATAAAGACATATCTCCTCATGTTAATGATTCACTGCAAGGACAGATCCATGACTTCAGCAACAGCCCTGAACAGGGGTCTTATAAAACATTTAGTTCAAGAGAGGTCAGCAAAAGGAAGCCTGGATGCTTTTTCTAAGATCAATTTATCAAAATCACATGGGTCAAAAAGCCAATGTGTTGCCAGATGGGTATTCACTGGCATTACCTACTGTATAGTAAAATATTCAGTTTCAAGAATGATCAACGGATCAATGGATACACTTCCTTTTATTTTGAAAAGCTTATTCTGCTTCAGCAGCATTTTCCAGTTTCTAACAAGAACTCCTCTACTGCTCACAAACACTGTTCTGTCAAGTTTATAACCCTAATCTATCAGAGTACTTCAGCAGGGCCACAAAGATCCCAAGTTGGGAACTGCCACTTCCACAGCTTTTCCAGCTTTGGCCTGTATGTCCAGTGTCAGCTGTAAGAGCAGAAGTCAATACAGTTCATGGTAGTTAGGAACCTAGTACAACAAACCATAGAAATCCTAATTATTGCTTATATAAAAACCAGTTTTTCAGTTTCGATACATGACTGTTCTGTTAATTTCAGCCAAGCTATTAAAACTCATAGAAGCTGAAGATTTTTCTCTTGTTTCTGGCTTTAAAATAAAGAGCTTAAACATCCTCTGAAATATGTTTCAGCAGAACTTAATCATAATTTTTTTGTAAATTTGTAAACATTCTATGTTAAATAATGTAGAGCCATCTTAACTAGGGCATTTCAACTGAAAGAAAATATTAGTAATAAAATAAAAACCTGGGCCAATATAAAAAAAAAAGTTCATAAAATGCATTATGATGTGCTTAAAATACGTAATTTAGATTTCTTTGGATGTGAGTGACACAGTCGACATCAGATAATTTAGAAGGGACCATGAAGTGTACATGCATGGTCGTGCAGTATGTGCAGTTAGTGTTGTACACACCAGTTCTCACATCTTATTTAGTGTGAACAGGCTCACAAATAACAACCAATAAGGACTTTTCACACTGAGGTGCTTTGTTATTATCCCAGGTAAACATGCCAGATTGGCCTGTTCCTTCTGATTAACAAAATTATTGATGTAACCAATAATCTCCTCCTTTCTAGATACCTTCTGCAGGGGCCAGTCATCACCACCAGTCCTTTTTTGAGGACAGCTCCTTTGACACTGAATCTCTATGGAAGGCCTGTACAGGACCTGTCTCACCACTAACATCCTTCAAAGAGTCCTGCATGCTGAGCTCAGAACTAATACATGTACTGGACATTGGACAAAATAATTTCTTAAGTATTTCCCCAGCATCAGATTGCTGGTATGGAGAACACCTGGTATGAAATCAGATGGAAGAGCTATAAGTGACTACGCACAGAAAACATACAGAAATACTGTATGTAGACACTAGAAGCCTTCCTCAAGAATCTGTACACCTTTCCTTAAGTGATAGAATGTGAAATTGTATAAAAAATTCCAGTGTTTGAAAAGCCCAAAACATATAGAGGAAGAAGATATATTAGAAACTGCACAAGCTACTGGCAACAATTATTATTCTGCTCTCTCTCAACAGTCAGTCAACAATGTCAATTCTGATTGAAGTGCAATTCTTCAAAGCATCACTGATTACCTTAAAAATTACCAATATGGAATTAATTGTAGGAGGAAATTTGTGCACAATGCCTTTTTCACACACGAGTATTTATTGAGCCATCGTGGATACCAGATCAGGTGCTGAGCATGAGATGCCATATAATACTCACAGAAACTGCCTCCAGGATTTGTCTGACAGCATCAGCAGCATCTCGTTCACTGTAGTATCCCTTTTCCACAATCCTACAGAAAAAAGCAACACAATTAAGCATTAAGGTGAATAAGGCTATTAGGCAGTAAGGAGGGGTATTGAAAGAAGACTATCCTATAGTTTAGGTCATATAGTAATGCTGGGGTATTGTGGGTCTCCAGACAGGTCGCCGTGGCTTGGAAGTTTTCCTTTTGTTCTAAAGGCTCAAAGTGAAGTTGCGAAATTCTTCCTTAACTCCTGAGCTTAGCTCCCTCCAGGGCAGAGCAGCCGGGGCTCCGCCCACCTCCACACTGGGGAATCATTTGCATATTTATTTTTTTGCATCCTCCCTGTGATAGTTTACACAAGACAAATGGTAGGTGTGCCAGCAAGACTCCTACCTGAGACCAAGGAGTGTTCTTCAAAAGCATTTTTCAGATTTAGCCTGCAGATTAACAATGACTCATTGCACTTTTTTTCTATAATGGGGAGAAAATCTGCAGGAATATCTTATTTCACTATTATTGAAGCAAACCCCAGCTATTTATATCTAGTTTACAAGATGATCCTTGACAAAAACATGAGTGAAGGATGATTAAGCTTTTGCTGAGACGACAGAAAGATAGGAACAGCAGCAATAAGGAACTAATTAAATATTCTCTTTGATATGCAAATGAACGTGCAAGGTAGGCCAAGACATTGCTGGAGAGAAAATCTGAGGAAGACAGCAGAGAATCCAGAACTGTTTGAAACCAGAAAAAATGCTTGGAAAAACACTTAATTTGGTGCTGCAAGCATCCAGGAAATTTAAAATGCAACTTCAAAATGAAGACATTCTAGACAGGGTAAAAATGCAATGTGATTTGTGTAGGATCTCTTTTTCATGGTTCTGCATATACCTTTATTGAAATATCCTGATCTAATTGTTTACACCTTTTTATGTCAAGACACATATTAAGCAGAATGTCTACTAGATAGACAGCAAGCCAGAGCTCTCCCAAAGCACCACCTGACTCAATCTTGTCTTTCCAAGCACATGTTATCATATTTCAGACAAATCCGCCTCCTTCTATGTAGAGGAGCAGGGAAATACTTCCCAGAGCCCCTACTCACCGCCCTCACCCAAGGCCAGCAGAGATGGAGATACCCGATGGTGCTGAGACACATCTCTGCCTGCCTGCAGGGCCCAGGCACTGTGCAGAAATCTGTGGTATCATGCTCCTTCAGCTGCTGCTGCTGCTGCCCAGAGGTAGAAGAGCCTTGTCAGGTAATGGCAAATATAACAGTGAGAAAAACCACTCCTAGCATCACACTGCCCAGCAAACTTGTGGAAATGGCATAATATGTTTCTGGGGACACATGCTCTCCTACAGTTGATATTTTGGCAGCTTCCATCACCAAACACATGTATGTGTTCATACATTTCCTAAGTTTCAGTAATCCTTGCCAGATTCCAATTGGCCTTTTCAGCATTCCTGTTCCTTGTAAGCACTGGAAGTCTTCTTGCAGTATAAATTCTTCAGTTTTGTGGGTTTTGGTGCAGCCTCCATACTGTGGAATTTCAGCTCTTGCTACCTTTTTAATAATATTTCCATGTTGCACCTCTTCATCAGAGTCTACATTAGCAGATGCATAACTCTTAACAGCATTCACTGCACCCCTGCAGCCTCCAGTGTAATTTGGGAAGACTATGTAATGGATTTTACTTCTTTTGGGGCATTCTTCCTGGTATTATGCTTTAATTCACTGTATTTGTGTGAAGCCATGGAAAGCCACGTGGGCTATCTTGGCAAAGGGAGGGAGGTGGTGGCCACACCTGCTCTGCAGAAACTTTATTACTGGTAGAGGAAAAAAAAAAGAAGAGTACAGTCCTGCTAAGCTAAACACACAGAACTTAAAAACCAATGAAGAAAGACATGGAGAATCAGGATCCAAATACATAATTTTAGAATCAATTTCCAGAGGAGGTATTAAAATTATATTGATATCCAATTTCACACTTGACTAGAACATGTTTCTGGGAATTAACAACAAGCACATCAGTCAAGTGAAAATAATCAGTCTTCTACAAGAACAAACAAATGAACATTTCATCAGAGAAGGAAAGGACTAGGTTTGGGGCTTGATTTTTAAAAAAGTAACAAAACAGGGGCCCAGTTCTTTCCAAGTCCAGCAAGAGAAACAGAGCTTGAACAGCTGCACTGGCAGAAAAAGAAATCAAAACCAGCCAGGAAGCTGCTTTGAGCAATGAGAGGACTCATCCAATGCCAGAGGATGCTAGACTGGGCTAGTAACTGATAGCACACACCTCTTTGTGGAAGGTTGACAGTGCCTTAAATTCCCAATCAGTGTTTGCTGCTGCTGTTACAGTGGCAGCTCTCAGCTAGTAGTGCTGAAGGGTGAACACCCTTCCACCCTCCACAGAACCACTCTGGGCCTCTCATTTGGCAATGCCTGAAACTTTCTGTTGAAACCACTGACCCTGAGACCAAAGCCTCTCTTTTATTCTTCATTGCTATTGAAATCAGTTTCAGTACAATGAATATTCCTGCATTTTTAAATTCAATGTGTACTCACAACTCCTGGTGATCAAGAAAATTTGAAATCTTACCACTTTAACAAACTTACTTTTTCCTCCCCTGCATTTTACATGCACTAATTCTCCTATTCTTAGCTTTTCTTCCCTGCTTCCCTCCCATGTGGGCCACTCTACCCATTCTCCAGTATTGCCTGAAACTTGAGCAGGTGAAGTCTGTTCCTTTCCTGCCTTAATTCATATTAGCAAATGCACTTAGCTTTATGCTAATTAATCTAAAGAGCTACTCTAAAATTTGCAATATTTAGCGGTTATTTATTGTTGCTGCTATAAATACTATTTCTCCACAATCTGGAGTTGGTAGCATCTGAGTATTAACTGAATTTAGAAACATATCATGTGTCTTGCAAGATCCTGCTAAATCAACAGGGACATCTAAGACAGTAAAAATTATTAGACTTCATCAGTTCCCAACACTGTTTTGCTTTCTTTAAGCACTGTTTGTATTTACTTTGCAAACCGTCCTTTATCACTGTCATGAAGTAAAAAAAGGCATCACTCTTTTTAGGGTCATTTTCATTCTGCCTCTAGCTGGCTTTTACCTGAAACCCTTTCACCATATTTTAGCTGTGGAACTGTGTCATGTTACTTCATGTACTTCATGTACAGGCAAAATGCTGCCCAAGACACATAAAAGTTCTGTTCCAATGCCTGTATGTGCTACCAATTTTAGAAATTGTTTGGTTCTATATAATAAATGTTAATTTATCAAAAACGCTTTGGTTGTCATGGAGATTTTTTTCTGAAGCTACTCACTTAATTTTTATGCAAATTCTTGTATTCAATAAAATGAAATTAGAAGATTTCTACAAGCTGAAGTGAGACTAAAAACTAGCAGAAACAGGAAAAGAAAATGACATTGCTCTATTCAATAGCGAAATGGTTCCCACAAGGGACACTTCCTCAATGAATGGTTCACATATCTTGGTTCTTGTCTGTATTGAGGTGATTGCAATACCTGGTTGCTCTGATGCATTTGTTTAGTTAAAAAAAAGTTTCCCACATAAATATGTATGCATTTTCCATACTACAGAATTGAAGGATAATAAATATTTTAAAAAGTATCTCTGATTCAGAATCTCCCTTATTCCATAGCCATTTTCATATTCCAGAGTAGACTAGCTGTAACTGTCTCTGATGACTCAAACTGCCTGTCTGTGATCTGAAAAAAGATAATGGGAAATACTGACCTGGATTTGGATGGGACTTCCTGTGAAACAAACTAGAAGTTTTTCTTCAGTACTGTGTTTAGAAATGAAATTCAGCACTGCAGTCATTCAGGAAAACTGTTTTCCCTCCATTGTTATTAAGCAAGACACACACTCTGATAAATGTGACATGCAGGAGAATTTAGAGAAAGATTACATATTTCTTATATCTCATACTAGGATTTGTTTCCCCCTCTTTAACTTTCTACTTCCAACTCAGCATTACTCTAGCAGTCACAGAATTAGACAAGTTCACCTTTCAGGAGCTTGATCTCAGAAGATATTTTAAAAAATAATAGTCTTTGCTTCTAGAGATTTTGAAGCTGCAGTGCTCAGGAATTGGCTGCAAGCTTCCCTCTCAAAAGTTTCTGTGTAACTGGCTATCTGAGGCAATGCAACAAATGGAATTACTGAAGCATGTCACAATTCCTGCCTGCTGAGAGGGGGAGAGGAGAAGAATCCCTGAAAGTTTGCAAAAGAGGCAGTAGCCTGGGAAGGGGAAAAGAGCAGCACTGAAGGCACCAGTGAAGGTGCCCTGACCACAGCTGGTGAGGCTTTAATTGGATTTCTCTGGCTAGCTAAGGGGCCCGCGATATGGGCAAGATGTGGGAATCTGGAGGAAGTTCAATAGAGAGTAACTGACACGTAGAAAACATAGTGGGGGGACAAAAGACTGCAGGGGCAAAGAAAAGAGAGTCACTCACAGTCCTCTGCTCTGTGAGGGTTTGTTATAAAGTTTGCTTTTAAAGAATAAAGTAATCACCTTCTCTCTACCTGCTGGGGACAAGGCAAACAAATACTGGCTGAATTTACAGGGAAAACAATTTTCTAATATTGATATTAATATTCCCAAATTATATTAATTCAGGAATTAATTATATAATGTTCCTGAATATATTAATATTCCTGAATATAATTATCAGTCTGGAGAGTACGTGGAACAGCTTACACATAAGACTAGAGAGGTATTTAAGAAAAAAAAGCCAGACCATGGATGCCGAAGGATGGTGGAAAGATTCTACTTGAGTTCAGATGACCCACCTGCCTGCCTACTCCACCCCTCCATGCCAAGGCAGTGCAGTTCTATAGCTGCCATGACATTTTAAACACTTTGCCCTGGAGCTCACTCTGGCAAATCACCTACTTCCTAGCAAGAGTGAAGAACTGACCATCTAACACTGGAAATGGGCACAGCTTGCATAACAGATTGTTTTTGTATTCCTCTATGTCACAGTTCTTGAGAACATTCTCATTATCATTATTTGTTCAGGATTATTTCAGGTTCACCTTTTCCAAACCCCTTTTTGTGACCTTGGCCCCTCTTACAGTGCATAGGTCTGTGACACATTCCTTACAACTGTGACTAAAGTTTAACACTGAACTGAAAAATGCATTACCTAAAACGTATTTGCTTTTCAAGCTTTCATTAAAAAAAAATCTCCTTAATTATCATCTAGGAAAAGAATTTCAGTGTCCTGAATATTTAGGAAAACTGTACTTCTTCCTAAAACATTTTGACTTCACTTTGTAAAGTGAAGTGAAGTGGCTCTTGTCATAATGTACATAGCAAAAAAGCAATCAAATCCAAACTGTACAAAGCACATACGTCCTAAGTTACTTTATAATTTCAAGAGAGGTGTTGAATCAGTGCACAGAAGACACATCATTAACACTTGAGTCAGTTCAGATTTTCTGTGTGTGCATGTATGTGTACAGTACAGTTCCATAGGTGTCTTGGTTTAGATAGACAGGTGTCTGCCAGGGAAGATTGGAATTTCCCTTGGAATGTAACAAACCTAACCCCCAACAATAGGCTGTAGGTATATACAACAGCCTATATAAACCATATAGGTACATTACAACAGTTGTCAAAACCTCTCTGCATTTCAATAAAATAACAAGTTAATATTTCTTAATAATTAAGGAATTCAGCTAAGCTTTAATCAACCTTCTAATTAATTTAACAGGGTAGTTTAATTATCCTAGTCTGTCTGCCATACAGACTATGTATATCTATGTTACAATGCTGAGGCTATGGTACAAAACTGAGAATACATCTGTCAGAGGAACTATAATCACAAGAACTGTTGTATTAAAAATATCTAATAAACTGAAGAGCTTCACAGATGCTGATGTGTACAACTTACAAAAGGTATTCCCAGTTTCCAGACTGACAGAAAATTAGGCACTGACCACCAAAAAAAAAAAAAAAAAAGAAGTGTAAAGGCACTATTGCAACTCTGTATGAGAGCAAAATATCAAATTACATTGGAAAGACTACAAATGAGCATTAATGCACATTTTTATTCTGAAATTACTCAGTTTTATTATTACAGAAGCTAAATTCAAGAGAAACCAAATGAGCTACTAAGATATCAGAGAGCACTTTTATCAGAGCTCTGTGTCTTGACTTCCAGCTTCAGAGAATAGACATAGTTGGTGTAGTCAAGTCACCAATCTCTTTTTATTTTTGCCAGACCTAAGTGTGGGATCGGTAACATGTTTTCATGAAGCAGGATGTCCAAAGGACTTGTCTTACCCCTTTTCAGAAGACAGACAGATTGCCTTGACATAATGAGACCAGAGCACTGAAGCAAACAGAAGGTGCTATTCTGACACTAGCACATAAAAGACTCCCACTTTAGTGACTGATTAATTTCTTGTCTATTTTTTGACATCCCTTAGCAATTTTTAATTTCCAAAAGACTAAAAAACAGGTGCTTCTAAAGCCTGGGAAAGCTTCACTGCATTTTGAAGCAATCATTCCCACCCCTCTTAAAAAGGCAAGTTTTTTAGAACAATTAATATTTTTGTTAATATATAATATATAAAAGAAGATAATATGAGTTTGAACATAGAATTCAGAAGAAATTACATGAAATTTGAAATGGAAGTGAGTCAAGAGACTGTCAGCTGTAAGCACTGTTTTTAGACATTGTTTGGTGCACATAATAATAAGGTGAAAGAAGAAACACAAGAGCTTGTGGTCAAGATGCCAAAGCACAAAAACAAGTAGAATGTATGCATTGCCATTTTTTTTTGAAGTGGAAAAAACAAAAACTGTTCTCAGCAATCTGCAGGTACTCTGACTAAAAAGAAGTTAAAGTAAAGTTGAATTTTTGCTGAAATTCATATTTGAAAAATATATATACTGATAATTCAGCTGAAAGACAGTAGATATTAATAAAAATTGAACTGAAAAAACCAATTTTAGCAAAAGGTAGCCCATAAAAGACAAATATCAGATTGTGCTTTGGGGGTCACCATTGCTGGAGCACTCAGAACCTCATCAGAAGATTGTCCCTTGGGGGTCTGTCAAAACACTGCCAGTTTAAATGCATTTCAACCAAGCCTGTCTCTTCTAAACATGCAGGAATAAAAGAGGAGGGCCAAGCAAATGTCAGAAGTGTCTCAGCACTAGGCTGAAGATGCAGCACCCATAAAGAACTTTAATACCAGTTAATTTAGAACTTCTGCATTTTCCCCTCTGTCCTGGTAAATTCCTCCACTGGTCTGCCACTCTCTTTCTCATTTTTGTCACTCCTCACTTGTTTGGTTGGCAAAATCATCATATACATTGGAATAAATATTCTAATTTACACAAACTTCTCCAGTTTTGAGTAGTTGTATTTATTGCATTTGGAATGGTATAGAGGGTATGATCTACAATGTGATTTATAAAGTCTGAGAAATAGTTTTCTTTTTAAAAATACAGAAAAAAATCAATCTGATTTGAGCTGTATTAACTCAGATGTCAAACTGATACATTAATTTGAATTTATCTCCCTTTAGATAACATAATTGAAAAATTGTCATCATGAGAGTCCATTTTAGCAATAACATGGATGATTTGACAGTAATGTTAAATATGGTGAAGGAAGTGAATAATTTTATTACCCAGAACTTCTAGTTAGAATGGCATGAAACCAGCAGCACATCAATAATGGGTTTCTAGAACATTAATTGGACCTTGGGTACTTATAAAATCGTCTTCATCATGAGAGGGATGTTTACACAGAACAACTTACTCTTCTGCAGCTCAAATACTATTCAGAAGAAGAATGGACATCTGGGATGGTAGAAAAATTTATATCAATTGTCAATATAACAGTTGATATAAAAAGTAGCAGCATATTACAAGATTTAGGAGTAACAGCAATGAAGATGTCTGCAGCCAGGAGAGCAGGACTGCTTGTGTAACAAGCCCAGTTGTGTCATTTGGTGATAGCTGATTAGAAAAAGGGATAAGAGAACTCCTCCAGAGTGCAAAAGTTGCTTTGCTGTCTTTGTATGAGTGGTGGTTTACAAATAAGGCACATAAGGTACTCCAGACCCTGGAGTTGGTCCCAGGCCACACTGGGGTCCTGCTTATCTACACAGGGTCTCACCTTGAAGACAACCATGGGGTGGATCTCAAGACCTGGTCACACTCTCCCTTCACATCTGACACAGCCCCTCAGCTCAGGAGGAGATATTCCAGAGTCATTTTCTTTCTCCTGTGATGGGAGCTATACAAGCACAGAAAAAGGTATGCACAAGGTCTCTCTGTCAGTCAGGACATTTCCTTCATGCATGATAAAAAGACGTAAGGACTGAAAAGATTAAGTATGAGATGGGAATCTGCCCTAAGGCAGAAAGCCAGATTTATCCTCCCTCAAACTCAGAGGGCAGCCATTGTGCAGCACAATGCAAGTGCTCATCCTTTAGCCCAGCTTAGAAAGGGGAGACAGCAAATGTTTAATTGGAGCTGCTAGTGCAAAACTTCTTGACTGAATATTTCTGTTTAGTTATTTTTAGTTTCTTAATAATTTAGTTTATTTTAGTTGAAAAGTGAAGTAATACATCTATTCATAGCTTAAGAGCTGAAAAAAATTTATTATGGTTTCTTGTTTCATTGCTTGTTGGGTCTTTTTCCAAATCACAGAGGTATCTATGGACAAAGTTTCCAGTTCTGCTGTACATGGAGCAAAGGAGGAGGGAGAGTTCAGATTGCCAAAGTATTGGTACTCATCTATAGTATCACGAGGGGACTCTGTAATTCTACTGAGTGACTTTGCTGCTAGTCAGAATGCCAGACAACTGGTCCTAGCTGTCCAAACTATTACATCAAGCAGCCAATATTTCTGAAAAGATCAATCTCTGACAGTTCATACTCCATAGTCACTACTGAGTATAGATTATAATTTGAAACTGTCAGAATATTAAATGCTGGTCGCATCAAATAATGCAATTCTCCGTCCTGGATCCCATGAATCTGGATCTTCAGTTCTTCTACCACACAGATGGTTACTGCTTGTTGCGGATTTTCTTAGAGAGTGAGGACATGATTTATATTTGGATCAAGGGTGAGCTATCCAGCCTGGGTTTCAATTCAGGCCTCTGTGATGCAGGTGGAAATTCTTGTTAAGGCAGAACCAGGGAACAGTAGGTTTTTAGGTGTAGTGCTGTGGCCTGAACAGCTTGGCCACCTTAAGAATAAGATAAATAGTATTTTTTTTGCATTCTTTGTATGCCCTGTCACTGTAGACTATACTCTGATTCTATATAACCCACTGTTGGAAAACAATAAACTGGAGAACATCATGATGGCTGAATCGGTTGGGACATGTCGTTCTCTGTCCAGCCTCCTATTAATTAGAGTCTCTTGCAACAGCTGCTCAGGATTCAATTGTTTCCCTGGATTTGTGTTTCGCCTTTGCAAAATCTTATCAAAGACTCCTGTAGAGTATCCAGTCCTCCTGAAAATGATCTAATCTGAAACCCAGTGGATATATAAAGGGCTACACGAAAGATACGGCACTTTGACCAGGGTCTTCTCCAGCCAGGACTGGGCCCTCACTAGTTCTTTAACTTGCATGTCTTGTCTCATTCCTTTGGCTGAGTATTGAGAGAGTAATCACCTTCCTTCTGTCAAACTTAGGATGTCACAGGAGCAGTTGCTTTTGTTGTTGTTCAGAAATAGTTCTCGTGAAGGTCAAAGGTATGACCATGGCATAAAAATAAGTATGCTTTTGTTTTTTCAAGTGGAAGATACTTTTAGACTGAATATTTGATGTGTATTTTTGTAATATTCCTCTATGATACCAAACTTTAATTACAGAACACGAAAAATCAAATAACCTGTCCTCATGTGAGCTGGAAATCACTAACTCCAGTAAGTTAATTCATTTACTAAAGCCTGTATCAAAGTTTTTCTTATCATCTTTTGCTCAAAAAACCCCAAATCCTTACCAATAATATCAATCCCAACATTATTACAGAATCCCTTCAATTTATGCATATGCACTTACTCCAGAAGCATGTGCAGCCTCATAAGCAAAACCTTTGGAACTCAACAGCTGTCTTGAAGAACTTTTGTAGCAAAACCAGATGTTTCAGAAGCACAGTGAATACTGAAGAGAATTTCTTTCTTGTTAGTCTGCTTACAAAATTTTTATTTGGCATAAGACTATCATCCTGGCAGGCTAATTGCCACCTATTATGTTTTATGATGACCTGTCAATGAGATTTTGCCAGTTTTTCCCATCTTTTGTCTGTTGTAACACACTCAATATGTACCTGTTGAACACCCTTCTTCAACATTTACTGCCTAATTCCTCCATTTTCAACTCATTTTTTTTCCCCGAAAGTCTCCTGATGATTAAATTTCCAAAATTAAATTTTTTAAACTATTTGCTGCAGATATTTATTCATGTGAATAAATCATATGCTGGTAAAATAATTCCAGTAATTACTAATACAGGGTTTACATACAGAGAAGAAATTTGAACTCTAACATCCTTGTGGAAGGAAGGTACTAGGAGAAGTGTGTACAGGTAACTTACCTGTCAAATAGTTCTCCACCAGTGACCAGTTCCAGAACAAGACTGATTTCTGTAGGGGTCTCAAATATCTCCTTCAGTTTTATCTGGTAAAAGGTAACAAGAAGAATTTCTTTTACTTATTTGTTTTCTTCTGAGCACATCTGAAAGTCAACAGTAGAACACAGACCATAGCTGGGAAAGTTACCTTGTTCAATTTTTTGCTAGCTTTCTTTTTTTTTTTTTTTTTTTTGTACTCTTTTGGTTATTCTCATACCTCAGTAACCTCTGTGAAATACAGGAGTTTAAGAGGCTGTCTGCCAATCTCTCAGAGAAACCAAAAAGTAAGACCTTTCCTACCCTCCCAGGACTGAAAACACCGGTTCTACTTTCATTTGCAGAACTTCTTTCACATAGTTTCTCACACAACTCTGTGAGAACATCAATGTTTTATCTTAAAATGGAAATATAGCTCAACAGATGCTCATGCCCACAAAGAGAACCTAGAGCTTTAATCCAGATCTGTACAGGTGAACTACAGCAGTCTTTTCTCACAAACAGAAAAAATGTTATAAAGCAAGGAAATAAATGTGGAGTGAAAAAACATGGCTAAACTTACAATGTTGGGATGCGAAAGGCGAAGAAGAACTCCAATTTCAGTGCGGACAATTTTCTTGTCTACCTGGTTAAAAGTGGGGAGGCAAAACAAAAAAATTATTTCCATGTTCAGCATAGAAACTTTAGGTGAATCACAGGATGCTATGAATGAATAGCACTTCTAGATCTCCCAGAAGAGTAAGGTAATGTGAGACACACAAATCAAACATACTATAAAGAGAAATTTTCCATTAACACAAAGTGGATACTATTACAGAGAAATGTCCACATCCAGCAAAATTATTACAAATATACATGTGAGTCACACAAGAAGTACAATACAGGTAAGGTATCTGAAAAAAGTGGGAAAATTTCTAATTTTACTCAAGTTCTGACCGTGTCTATTGCCACTTATGTTTGTTGAGTTTATGCTAGGATAGCTTTCTTTCAACACACAGTCCAAGAGCTGTGCTGGAAAAGGTTTTTCAATGTAGGAAGTAACTCATAAAAGTAGTGTAACTTTCTGCTTAGAACAAAAAAAAATGATGCAAAGGTCAAATACCTCCAGCCACAGAGTATAAGGTTTAACCTCAATTTGTTCCAATTATCTCTGACAGAATGATATATTAATTCAAATTATTGGTTAAACCTCTGAGAAGATTACCCCTTCATTTTCAAACTGCAGTCTTCAACAATCCAGACACAACTTATGTTCTTGGGGGACATCAGTTGTTTCTCATGAGAAATACAGAGCTATGGAGTATTTCACTCAGGAAAGAAAACTGCAGCTCTCCTGGAACTAGAATGCTTAAGCAAGCAAGAATGGAAAATATTTGTAAGCAAATCATGAACCCATTTATGTTTCTAAGTCAATTTAATACACTTATGAGGAAACTAACTGGTTTGCAAATATTCTCCCAAACCCTAGAGAAGTCCTACACTGATGAATTAGAGGGTTCTGAAATAAATGAGAGTCAGCAAGTCGCTGTGTGGTTAAAGATTGATGTCATAAAAGACATTTTGAGAGGGACTTGTGCTGTTTTTTTTTTTAGTGGAGGTTTTTTATCATTGGCAAGTTTTGGTTTTGGTTTTTTACATCAGATAGGAAATGAATGGCAGTCATAATATATAAACTTTTAAAGGGGACATAAAATTAACTTCAAATTCTTAGTGAAGAAGACACATAGGTGTTTTTTATCACTTGAAAGAAGACAGCTACTTCTCAGTAATTTTTTCTAGCATCAACAAAATCCAAGTACCCATTACATTCAGAACTACTGGATAGGCAGAATTTGATTCTCTCCTTGTGTCGATCTGGGATGATTCCAGCTTAATTATGCCACAGTGCTCTGACACTGGTGTAAATGAATAGAGAACTAGAGCCCTCAGGGCTTTCTTAAAACTTACTGACATTCAATCTCTTCTAATGGCTCTGCCAAGAAGCAAAATGAAACAAGAAAACCAACTTTGGACAAATTCAGTGCTTGTAAGAAGGAGCAGGAATCAAACATTGAATAGGAAAAAAATATTCCATTATTTGAACATCTAATTGAAGGTAAAGAATAAACAAAATCTTCATGGATAAACATTTGCTCTGGGATCAAACTCAGGACCCTTGAAGCTTATGACCAATGCACACTTTACAAATGTTTTTGCTTTCTACTCCAAATGCAACTAACAAATGCTTTTTCCTGCTACATAAGTACTAAGCAGCAGGCTTGAAGATAGGCTGCCATGAACTTTTCCTGAAATGCTGCTAGCACCAGGCTGCAGTCTTGTCAGTTTTAACATCTCCTTGGCATCACTTTGGGTTACTTCAGTGAGTGCAAACATGGAGCAAAGGCCTCCAAAGTTCACTGTTGGGCAGCAAAGGGCTTTTGATGATTCACACAGTAATACATATTGTGACTGTTTTTGCACACTTTGCACCTCAGTCAGGATCAGAAAAATTAATGTACAATTGTGGATGGACAGTGACATCCCCAGGAGAGCAGTTTAGACTGAAAGATTTACCTTATCCAAAAGCACTGCTATAGACTGAACAACCCACAATTTGTTTCCTGCAGTTTTGAAAATATTTAGGCACCAAGCACACCTGGGAGCAAGCATGGAAACAGTTGCTCCAAATCTAAAGATGACTTCTTTTGGCACTGAGTAGTTGCAAGTGAGAAACTACAGAGGCCTCTTCTCACCTTGCAGATAGCAAGTGATTAAGTGAAAACAGGGACTAAGACTCAGTTTTAGGTTCTTTGTTTCATAGACATTTTCTCTCCAATGAGTTCCTCTGTGATAAAGTTTGTGACTTGACACACAACAGTAGACTTTCACACTTTCTCAGATGATGGTATGAGAAAAAGATACATCAAAACTCAGGATGATAAGATGCCTTGGCAAATATGCTGCAGAGAAATATTTAGGAGTGTTACACATTTATATGAAATGGCTATTGGGATAGATTTTACTACAGAAATGGGCATGTATAGTTGATATGAATTGTTCCAGAGTAAAAACAGGGGCATATTTAGTCATGACATTTCATTACAGACAGTCTATTTTATCACTTTTATTTTCTTACTTTCTTCTATGCTAAGTTCAGATAGAGTTATGTGAACATTTACCTTCTTTCAGCTCCAACCCGAAAACAAGGTATTTACTTATACTAGGGCCAAACCTGGCTTATTTTTAGTTTGGGCAGGAGTATCAGCAATTCAACTACTTATATTAAATTCACCTATCATCATCCTATCAAATAATTTCCTGACAGAAATTATTTGCTAAGATGAGAGTCAGGCATCTCATTCTAGAGTGCATGTTGCTATAGTAACAATTTCTAAAACTCAGATAATTTAATCAAAATATGCCATTACCACAAATGTTTGGGCAAATTAAGTATGTTAGGCTAGATCAAATACAGTGATGTATGTAATAACTGATCAAAATGAGGTTGCAAAACTCTTTATTTTGTCTCCTCCTCTTTGGATGCAATTTACATAGGCAGTACAGTGCTTGAAAATTATCTGAGCTTTCCTCTAATTAGCATTACTCACAGGAGCATTAGTGAAATATGTGTGACTATACTGCAATCAAGAATAATGGGATCAGCAGAACTGGTCTGTTTGTGAAGTGAAAAAACAATCAAATGTCAACTTTCAGAGCTTTCACAGTTCCACTAGTTTAGCAATTACCCTTCTATCCTTCTTTCTTTGTTAAATGGACTAGAGTACACTTTTGGTCAAACAAATATTTCATTAGTATAATTTGATTTCTACTTAAATGACTACCCTGTGTGAAAAATACTACTTTTGTGCCAGGTTGTGTAAATGCCTGCTCAAGTGAATTTAACACTGGTGCAATTTTACTGAGCTGTATTTTCTATATTTGCAAACTTTAAATTGCAAGTAACCAACAGGCATTTGCTGTGATAGGCCTGCAGAACAACAACCTGCTGTCACCCATGTCAATTACAGAAGTCATTTGACAGATAAACCAGGAACAATTATTTATCATCCCTTCGCTGCTGACTCTGGGCTTGAAGATTTCCCTGTCATAGGCAAAAAACAAAACCAATCCAAATAAAGTTGTTGGATAGCCTGTGATTATTAAAACCCACAACACCTACATGATTCCACAGCTTACCTCCGGAGGCACAAGGAATGGTGAAAGGCAGCAAAACTACAAGAACTACTTGTAGGTGCTACACAGCCACTGCCTAGTGCTGTGGCTTCCAGTGCTCCTCAGTAAACTCTAGCAAGCAAACCAGGAGCTGTGACTGTACCACGGATAAGCACCTGCACACTGTATATAATCTAACTAGATAAAGTACCTGCAGCAGCAAAGATCTAAAAGCCTGAACCTGGGAGCAAGTGGCAATCTAGGAAGGCTGCTCCATTAATTTATAATAAAGCATTTACATAAAAAGGGTGATCATTCTTGTATTATTACTAGTATTTGTCTCTCCAGTTATTTCACTCAAGTGAAATTAGCTATTTATCTCTTTTATAGATATGTGTCTGCAATGACCCTGTCTTTGAAACTTAACACTGCTAATGCATAAAAGGAGCACTAGATTTATATTCAGTGTATTTCTTATTTTTGAATTCCAGATTATTTTGACAAGAGAAGAGAATTGAAAATTCCTTAATGAAAGCTGAGATTCTTCCATGTTTCCATGCAACAATATGGTGAGGTGGAGTAATACTTAAAACCACTGAGATGTAAAATGTTGTTTCTGTGTAAATTAAATGAAACAAGATAAAATGAACCACTGCTTTACACAGATTAATCCAGCTGCTGCTTTGCAATATAGTGCCACCCTAAAACCAGGTGGCCAACAGATGTTCTCTGTACCCTCAAACTTAGTAGAGAGGAAGAGGAAGAGCACATTCTTCATCCTGCAAGTTCAGTCCCTGCTGTTCTCCTTCCCCCGGGTACTGTGGAGGCAAAGGGGCACATCTGCCCAGGTGTGACCACCGTGCAGGTTGGGTGATAACACTGTTCCCAGGCAATGGGTGTGAAGACACCAATGCAAATCATCTCTTGAGAAGCTTCACAGCAGTGCCCACCTCAGGAAGCCTATTCACATCAGCTCTGCATGGCTCCTTAATTAATATCCCACTTCTTGACTTACATGAACACCTCTAATATGAGCAATGAATTATTTATTGAACCAGCAGGTCAGGCTCTGACTATGTGCTTCTCTGCACTTACAAGGATCACAGTGCACGGCGTTACTAGCTTGACACTACACTATTAGAAGTGCTTCCAAGAAACAAAGCTTTATTTGCTCATACAGTAACTGCTCTGAAGCCTATATCTTTCTGTATTTTATGGCATCAGTTGCTAAATACCATTTATAATTTTGCCATTATTTTGCCTTCTCACAGTTAAGCTGAAATATTAAAACCTTTACAGACATAGACTACACACAAGCAGAGCTGTCAGTTCCCTGACAGTCTAAAAAGTCTGTTCCCAATGGTCACAACTAAACACAGGAGTGATGGGTTACCCAGGCCCCCTTGAGAGGTTTGAAGAAAAAAAGAAATCGGCTTGAATTTAAAAACCAAATTTAAATAAATCTTCACAAGATTAAGGTCTAAAGAAGATATTTTCTATGCAGTTTAAGGTCTTGTTTTTCAATTTCAGAGTGATCTGAATTATAGGAATTCCAGTTTCTGCCCAGTTTATACATAGAATATTTTCTCTTTAAGTCTTTCAGTTAAGACTTCAACATAAAATACTTTAAAGAAGACTTTTGAATATGTTTTTATATCTTTACAAAGATAGATAGCATTGAAGTCATATGATCTCATCTATGTATCAATGCATGATACCGATGTCAGTCTTCAGCATAAGTAACAAGTAATAAAGTAATAAAGAATAACGGAGGTTACAAAAAGTGGTACCAGAAAAATCCCAGGACAAATGAAAACAGAGACTCAGCCCACTTCTCTGAATTACTCTGATGCAATTCAGTAATCAGCATGGCAGTATACAGTAGGTAAAAGCAGAATTTTAAAAAGCTGACTCTTCTGAATGAAAGGTTACATCATCGTTCCAACTAGGACATTTATTTAACAGCTGCTTCAGATGATTCAATTCATTGAATGACCATTTTTGAATGAAAATAATAGTTTCTCAAGTTAAGAATTCCTCCTATGTTTTAGTGGCTGTTCTTGGTGGGACATTGTTTGACCTTCTCAGCAAGGTCTGCAGCACTCTCTTGTATGGGAGCAACCTTTGAACTCCTAATGGACTAATAGTATCTTAAAAACAACACTGTTTGAAATAATCTTTTTTGTATTTTAAGCTAGCCAGACTATTCTGGCTCTATCTACACTCAAGCTTAACGTGGGCTCCCTGAAGAGCACAAAAAACAACTCAGTAAAGCACAACAGCAAGTGCACAGCTCTGTAGTACCTTCCCTAAATTCAGCCCGGAGTTCTCACCGTGCAGGTGTGCTGATTTGGCTGGGATAGTGTCTCTTTTCTTCACAGTGGCTAGCATGCAGTTAGGCTTCAACTGGTGCTGGAAATAGTGTGGATAATTCAGGGATGTTTTTATTAGTGCTCAGCAGGGTTTGCACTGAGCCAAGGCATTTTCTGCTTCTCATTCCAACACACCAGGGAGCAGGCTGGAGGTGCACAAGGAATTGGGAGGGACAGAGCCAGGACAGGTGACTCCAGAAGACCAAAGAGATAATCTAGACCATGTGGCATCATGCTCAGGACATAAAGCTAGAGGACAAGGAAAGGGGTGGGGGAATAATTCACAGTCTTCCCAAGTTCTGTGGGATGGAGTCTTGTTTTCCTGGAGATGGCTTACCAAGCAACACAGTGAATGAATTTGCTACTTTGCTTTTCTTATGTGCACAGCTTTTGCTTTGCTTGTCTGTAAACTCTCTGTATCTCCATCCATGAGTCTTCTCACTTTTACTCCTCTGATTTTCTCCCCATCCTGCTCGGGATGAGAGAGTGAACAGCTCTGTGGGGCTTAGTAGGCAGCTGGGGTTAAACAACAACAGTGGGTTACTGAAGAATTTTATTAATTTATTAATCTACGTAAGTAATTTTGTATTATTCATGAAAAAAAAAAAAACAACCAAACTATTAATTACTAGACCAATTATTTTCTGCACACATGTCCATGCTTCCAGTTTGCAACTGTAGTCCTTCAAGTGATTCATATTCCTCAGACTGAACACTGCATGGGAATACTGCTGGTTATGTTAATGTGTCTGCATTTGTCTTGTCAGGTAATTAAAAATCCGGTAGCTGTGGCCTGCAAATGCCTGGGTTTGTAGGAGCTGAAAGACACTGATCTATCTGCATGAGCTAGGGCTGTTTATCTGTTAAAAGTAAATTGTGCCATCAAAAAAGCAGCACTACTGTTTCTGAAGAAAAGCACGGTGCATTTGCAGGGAAACCATCAGATGAATACAGAAAATTCATGTGACTCTATAAACCTCAGCACGGTAAATCACACCCTGACATATCAGATTAACAGGCCCTGCATCTTAAAATACATGGCTTCATGTAAAGGTGACCAGATGCAGGTAACTTTCCCCAAAGACACACAATCCACTGTGAATAGGTTCAGTTAAGCACCCACATTAATTTGGTGGCATCACCACAGGGTGAAATTATGGGTTCAGAGACACTTAGCTCATTCATGCAGCACTGGTCATTTGCAACAATATATTTCATGTGAGAGTACAAAACAAGTTCATTAGAATTAGCCTCATTATAGGCTATGGTCTAACTATATGACTAATTTGGTTGTTATTTCTTTTCCTGTCTCATTAATACACAAATTTTTGCAAATACACTAGATAATTGTTGAGCAGTTTATGCAAACAAATGTAAGCCTATTAGGTATTCATTAATTGCTCCCTTCAGCTATTCACTATTTATAGTGTGTTACTGCCGTTGTTACTGTTCCCAAAGCTGGGTGGAGGAGGACACTTTTAAGATGAAAGAATAATGTGTAAATCAAAGGTAAGCAAAGGAGATGCATTTTTAGTTCTAATTATAAATTTGTACTTGCCATCTTCTTGTATATTCTTTTCACCTATAATTGTTACAAATTCAAAAATTTTCTCTCTTCTCAGTGAAAATTCTTTAATCCAGCTTTTACCCTGGATGATGCATCCAGTATTAAATATCTTGGTTTCACATCAACACCATCTCTCTGATTAAACATGTTGCCACATAAAAATTAGAAATGGAGAGCTACTAGGTGATTGGACGTTTCCTGTCATAATGTACAATATTTTATCTTAAAATCACTCAGAATTCTCAGGAGCCCTGAGCTGCATTATAAAGATCTGGAATACATTATATCTGCTTGTATCATTAGCCAAGTGCTGTGCTTGATGCAAATGAAGGAATTTCATATAAATAATAAGCTGGTGAACCCATCCTTTTCTCAATTCAATTTTGTATGAGTTCACTGTTACCCAATGAAGGTTTGGTGCATCAAGGCTATCCTCAATCACAGATATCACATAATTCCATGTGATCAATGAAGCAGTTTTGTCTGGGGTGGACCTTATTTTCTTCATAGTAACCTGTATAGGGCTACATGCTGCATCATTCCATTTACAAGCAGTTACACAGATGACAGGTAGGGAAGGCTTAGTTGTGGTGCTGATGCTCAAATGAGGTTGTTTTACTCAAAATCTTTCAAGCAGGATAAAAGCATGACGATGTCAGGTGCTACTTAAGTCATGCACATTTCCTCTTCTGAAGCATCCTGAATCTCTCAGCCAGCTGCTCAAGTACCCCGTACTAGGATACAAAATCTGGATTCCGGATACTAGGATTGCAAACTCTGGATTCCAGTCCATTCTTCTGCTAGGTCAGCCCCAAACACTCATGACAAGCACTTTCTGTGTTGCTTGATAGCATCCAGGACCTGTAATTCTACACTTACAGGACTCATACACATGAACCCCCAAACTGCTTCAGATTTACAGGTTATATACCTTATAAACTGAATAACTAAAAAAAGAAACCAAAGGAGGCTGAAAGGAAAACAGGAGAGGAATCCCTTGCAGAAGATTTTCAGGGGTTGAAAATGAGAAGTATTTAATATAATTGGAAGATGATACAGAGGAGCATGTAGAAATGGTTAAGAAAGATGGTTAAGAAAGCTAGGCAGACGTGAAAGCAAGCCTTTGTAACTAATTTAGAGTGCTTGCTTCTTAGATTAGAAACTGTGAGTTGAGATTTTCTTGTTAGCACTATGTGTCAACAAATAACCCTGTAATTTACAGGATTGCTTTTGTTCCTACATCTCTCCAATCCCAACAGAGGATGTCTCAGCTATATTAATGGCAGCATGTTAACTTGCTTCCTCTGCCAGGAACTATGAGTTGTGCTGGGGAAAAAAGGACAAGTGATTGAGCAGGCTGAGAGCAGAAGGGATGTGCCGTGACTTCCCTCCCCAACAGGTCACCTCAATCCATGAATTCAGTGCACAAAGAGCCACAGGGCCCCTTTCATATTTGATCCTGTGTTCCCTGATGCTTCATACAATTTAAAAGTAGATGGAGGAAATGCTGAAAGGGGACAATTGTAGGCTATATGAACCTGAACCAAAACACAATATTTGAATTTCAGGAGACTTTATGCCTCCCTTTATGGCCACTGAAGTCACATGCAGATTAGGCAAATCACACAGTACCTGACCAAAAACCTAACTCTGGTGCCTACTGTGTTTTGGGTGCAATTTTGGTATTTCCAAAAGAAAACCAATCAAAAACAAAACAAAACAAAACAAAACAAAACAAAACAAAACAAAAAAACCCAAAAAACCAAAACCAAACCAAACCAAACCAACAAACAAACAAACAAAAAAACCCCCAAAACCAAAAAACAAAACAAAAAAAATAAAAAACACCAAAACTGCAATCCCTGAAGACCCCATAGATGTGGAGATGAGAAGACAGATTTTACCTGTGAAGTAAACATAAAGGGGGTTGATGTGGCTACGAACTGTGCTACCAACTGCCTGGACACAAACACTTTACAGCTCTAGCTCCTGTGGTCCTCATCCATAAAACGTGGAAATGCTAATGTGTGTTCTCACTGTGGTGTTGCAGCTGTAACAGTAATGGCCCAAAAAGAATAACTAGAATTAGTTATAATGGTGAAATGAATAGTTTTCCTGATATATGGAAGCCATAACAGATTTATGGCTTCTTATTTCTGGGAATTAGGGCTTTCATCTTGAGGAATTATGACTTTACCCACAAATTCTTGAAAGTCATATCATGGAGTTATTTTTATTTGTATTTTCCTACATTTTTACATTCAAATCCTATATTCTTTTGACTTTGCAGTTTCTTATATTTTTCCATTCAAATCCTGTATCTACTGTGTTTATTACTCAGTCCAGAAACCTACAAATATTATCATGTTATTTCTTCTTTTATCACTTTACAAAGACATGAAACCTATATGAGTGTTATGTATTTTGCAGACAAAAATCTAATTTTTTGCAGACAAGAATCTAAATTTATGCAGATTGATATTTGTGGGAGTGCTGTTTAGAAGCCCTAATAAGTTAGCACATCATGTAATAGTTGCAGTTGCAATAACAAAAATTTGAAATCAGAATTGTCTCCAACAGACTGTCAAAGAAAGTGACTTGGATATCACAGGACTGAAATACAAAATAGTCATCTTATTAATGTTATCTCTTGTTATGGAAATGCTTCCATATATCTACTATATCTACTGGCTGATTATTTATATCTTCCATATATCAACTATATCTACTGAAGACATGCCCAGGTGGAGTTTGAAACATTAGCTTGATAAATACATGCAAAGTGTAATGTAATGCTTGTTGGAAATGAACAGTAGTATTTGAAGACTGTGTAAAATGAAAGAGGAAGTATAACAATGGAAGTGGGATGGGTTTTTTACATTTACATGAAAACAAATTATTAGTTATTTTTTATGTATTCAAAGTTTGGGCTTAGCTGATGTATTGTTGATTGGGGAGATGGGTGTCTTTTGGGGTTGTTTTGTTTGGGGCTTTTTCCTTAAGAAAGCCATTTTTTAATGACTTGATCAGAGAGCAAGTTTGGTTTGACAAAAACTTGTCACAAGCCTCGCTCTCACACACCAGTGCTGCAATTGCCAACTGTGACAAAATTCGGCTTCAAAATTTGTATTGAATCTTAATTCTGGTCTTGAGAGAGCCTCTGGTCAGGTGATGTATTGCAAGGAAATAAATCAGAGGTGCTGCCTTCCTGATTTCTCAAAGAAGCTTCTTCAGACCCGTCAGACTGTGCTGCTTTTACAGCCGCTGTGTTAATTTCCACCTTCACTTTTCCATTCCTCCCTATGAGTCATTGATCTTTCTCTTAGACAACATAAATAAATGAAGACCACCTCAACACAAAAGCGTATATTTTATCTGGAAAAAAGCCAGTTTGTCAAGTAAGAACATGCTGATTACAGAATCCTTCGTAAAATAAATCCTCTCTTCCACAGATCTCAGATTTGCCTCTCTGAGGGGCTACATATTATCTTCAGACTAATAAGCATAGGATGACACATTTTAAGACGTAAAATGTTCATGACTTATTACAACACCTGAACTGTGAGCATTGGAGAAAGCACTACCATTTTTTATCTTCTGCCCTCTTCATATTTTTGTGCATACAGACAGCTTTCCTTTAGTACATTACTCTATAGCTTAGAATCTCTCTTCCCCCAAAAGAATAGCTGTCACACCTGTGATGATGGCATCACACCATACACATCTAAAAACAAAAACTCCCTAAAATGCAGAGGAGGAAATTTCTTTAACAGGTTGTAAATAATGAAAGGATTCCAGAGAGAAGGGGTGTAATCTCAAGGTAGCCTAATATTTACCTCTGCACCACCGTTCAGAAATGCCATCCCTTTGGAGGGTTCTGTGGCATTAAATACAGCTTCACAGAGCTAGAGTTTCTGGTCCTACTCTCCATCTTGTCCCTCCATAGTCATGTGCACTCCAGCCACAGAGCTCCTCCAGGCTTGCTTAAAGCCATGGAGAAGACAAATCACTGCAACAGGAAAGGAGCAAAATGTGCATGGATAGGTTGGTGGAAGAATACCTCTGGCTAAGATAATTTCACAAAGAGTTCCTGTCAAGCAATTCAAAGCTAAACGTGCGTCATTTTTGGGAGTTGGGTTTTTTGACTGAGTCATCTAGAGGATATTATCACTCAGAACTACTTGTTCAGCAATGCAATGTGTACAGTAAGTTGAGTTTCCCTGAACATATTTTTTTCTTTTTATAAAATGATCTTTGTATTTCTGAAAAATAAGCTGTAAGGACCAGAAATGACTGTTTCTGAGTACCTATAAATTAGATAAGGAAGAAAGAAATATAATACGTACTGTCAATTCTTAAAATCTTAGCCAAAGTTCTGAGTAATAGGTGCAATATGTCCCCTCATCCAGAGGGGATAATATCTTCATAAATGAAGATATCTTCATAAATGAAGGTATTAAACGGAACTGGGCACAACACTGATCCTGGGGGGACACCACCAGTGACCAGAGGCCAGCTGGATCCAGCACCATTCACCAGCATTCCATCTCCAGGCTATCCAAACAGTTTTTAACCCAGCCAAGAGTGCACCTGCTTCCGCCTTTTCCAGGACAGTGGTGCAGGAGACATTTCCAAAAGGCTTTACTGAAATTGAGGTAGACACATCCACAGCCTTTCACGCATTCACTTAGCAGATCACCTGCTCATGAAAGGAGATCAGGTGGGCCAGGCAGGACATGCCGTTCCTGAACCCCTGCTGGCTGTGCCTGGTCCCCTGTACTGTCCTGTATGTGCCATGTGATCACATTCAAGATGATCTCCATGATCTTCCCTGGCACTGAGGTCTGGCTCACAGGCCTGTACTTCCCTGCATTCATTTTCCTGCCCTTCTTGTGGAGGGACATCACATTAGCCAAACTCCAAATCATCTGGGACCTTCCCAGTTAGATAGAACTGACAATCAGTGATGCAGAGCAGCTTGGCAAGCTCCTTTGCCAGCTCCCTCAGCACCCTTGGATGAATCCCACCTGGTCCCATGGACTTGTGAGTGTCTAAGTGCCTCAGCAGGTCACTGCCTCCCTTCTCCTGGATTGCACAGGGTCTGTTCTGCTCTCTGTCCCTGTCTACCATCTCAGAGGCTGGTTCTCTGAGGATAAAAAGGCCTTTCTGTTGAGGACTGAGGCAAAGAGGGCATTAAGTACCTCAGCTTTTCCTCATCCCTGGTTCCAGTGTTTGCCTCTGCATCCAAAAAAGGATGGAGCTTTGCATTGGTCCCATTTCTATTGATGATGTATTTATAAAAACACTTTGCATTATCTTTCACAGCAGTGGCCAGATTGAGTCCTATTTGAGATTTCACATCAATTTTTTTTCTCTACATGACAGTGAAGTACTTGTACTCTTCCTGAGTTGCCAGTCCCTTCTTCTCAATGTGTGTGTGTATATATATATATATATATATATATATATATATATACACACACATACATGTATACATATGTGTATGTGTGTGTGTCCACATTGTATATGTGCACACATGAATGCAATTGCAACATTTTAGATATGCCTTATAGACCATTATAATCTCCTTCAGACCCTAACTCCAGATATGTAACCCCAATTATCCATAAGAGAAGCCTATAACCTTTATATTTGCTCATTCTCCTTTCTGATCCACAGACATATAGTATCTGTTGTCCTGAATTTGTCTGATTTATTTATACAAGTGGATTAATCCCAGCCCAGCTGTTTCCAGAGTATGTATTGCTTGAAAGCTGTTGCTCTGTTTCAGATCTGAGAAAAAACTGATGGGCCTGAATGTTTGTCTGATTTTGAATATCAACCAGTCTTCAAGAAGAATGCTGCTTCACATATACTGATTTTGATAATAGTGCTGCAGAAGTATTATTTAAGCATCATAAACAGTGTGAGGAAGGATGCCCACACATAAAAAAGGAGGAAATCAAGATGAAAATTCTCCAAAATAGTCTCTATACTTGTGTGTCTCATTGACAGAGGTAGACAGGGTCTAATACTTCATAATATTTAAGTGCTGTTAGGGGACAGCACCTATCAATTAGAACCTAGAAATGTTAACTGGGCTATCCTTCAAAACATTGCCAAGAAGCAAATCAAATAAATATTATCTCATTTTTATGGATGAAAAAGTTGAAACCAAAAGAAATACTGGGAATATGCCTGGACCCAGGCTACAGACAACCCAGCTCAGTACTCTATCCTCCTTTCAGCAGAGCTTGTTGCTTCATTGCAATGGCAGCTCCAAAATTTCTTCAGTTGCAGTACTTTGCATTTGGTAGATCTATAATGTGGGCAGGCACTTGGTGCCTTAGTTTAGAAACCATGTAACAGAGCCCATCTGTTCTCATCACTATTTTTAAAGCAACTTCTCCAGACTCAGGTAGGAAAGTTAAAGCGGAGGTGGATATAATTTCTTGGAAGGCATTCACCTACCCAGACTCTGTGATAACCTCCAGGCTGCTTAGCTTCCTGAAAATACACCAAAAAGTGGAAAAGCAGATGAGAGACTTCATATTAAAATTACCACATATGTACGTTTGCTTCCTTAGAGAACTGCATTCTTCCAATATGATCCACACGCTATATGTTTTTTGCAGCAACAACCATTCCAGAATGACTGGTTGTAAATATCACATAATTTTTAAGTCTCAGTTTAAGGGCAGTAAGAATAGTTTTTGTAAAATGTGTCCTAAAGATACTTCACTTTTCTGCAGCACTGAGTCATCAAGGAGAAGTAAAATTCATAGTGAAATGCAGAGCAATCTCATATGTGCAATTGCAAGTGTAAAAGTTCATCACACTACTCTGCTCATTTGATGACCTTTTCTTAAGTGCTATGTGATCTGCTTTTGCATCTTTCTTGCTTCAAGAAATAGATTTCCCCCCACAGAAATTACATGGTCCCTATCTTTGTATTTACTACCTAGATGGAATTTAAGAAACCTGCTAAACATAGCAAGTGAGCATGCAATACATTTCAGTTATGCTCAGGAATTTCTCACAAAGGTTGGATGAGGAAATCACAGCAGATATTTTTGCATGCTTATTCATTTGACCCATGGATGTTGAGTTTTAAGTATTTTTTTTTTTTAGCTCTTAAAAACCACTACAAATTTTATTTCTTGTACATTATTAGGGAGTTTCCCTCCTGCTAATTCAAAATTAATTTTTCTCAGGGCCTCTTTAACCCTTCTGACAGCTATCTTTTAGCAGTTCTAGAAGTTAAAGCTCTGACTTGCTTCTTAGGGTCCCAACTTTGACATTAAGACTCTCCAGGTATAAGAACCAGAGGTGTTCTTTGAACTAAATATTAGTCACTCTAAGTGTAATTAAAGGATTTGAAACCACTCCTAAACTTGGGCTAAATTTGACAAAACTAAAATTAACAGAAAAGGGAAGCATTCTGCTTCAATGATTTTGAAGCAGAAAAAAACTTTTTTCCTCCTCCCTTTGGAGTTGTAGAAAATTTGTATTAATGGTTAAGTTATTAAACCTCTCAAATGCAATAAAATATTATGAACACTTTCTTTTATTTTAGTCACACAGAAAGGTTTATATAAATATGTTTTGTTCTGTCATTCTTCGATGGTTTAACTAGAAATAAAAAAAAACCCCTAAATCACAGATGAAACCACCCACACCCCCAGGCCCCCTCAGAAATTAGTATATAATCTACTGCTATTTTAGTAAACAAGATGGCAAAAATGTATTTATTGCAGAACCTTCTAGAAACTCAAATAACTATACAAGCATGTATTCTCAGAATTGGAAGATAGGTCTTGCCCAAAATTTTATTTGCTCTTAAATGAGAATGCATTAATCATGCAAAGTTAAAAATTACTCATTCCATTTAAATGAAAAGACCATAGATAACAACAAACAAACCCCTATTTTATGTTTCTTGGAGTCTGTTCCTAGTAGACTAGTTCAGTCCTAAATGATCATATGTTCTTACCTAAGCTGTTCCCATGGGACAAAAGTAATAATTTCTAATGCTTTACTTCAAATTATAGCGCCTCAGTGATCTTAACTCAGAGAGCTGGAGCTGCCTATTCAGCCACCAGCCTCCTAATCACACACCACTTGTTATCACTTCTAGAGGAATCTGGACCACCCTATCCCTGTCCCTCACCATATTATTACAGACTTCTTCACAGAGTCAGTCTTGTTCAGAGCAGCAGACTATTTCTGTTCAGTCAGTCAGTTTGAATGGAAAAATCAGGACTGTTTGCTCTTTTGTCATCTTCCTTCACCTTCTCATTTTGTACACTCCCATTCCTTCAATTCTATACAAAGGGAATTGTCTACCAAAAACAATCCGAGGCTCTTCTTCTCCCCCCATTCCTTTTCCTCCACTACTGAACTGCCATCCTTTTTTAAAATTGTTTTCAAAAAGCCAACAGACACTTAAGCTGATCAGTATTTTTAGTACATGACTTGGCCCACACATCGTTATTTTTATACTGAGATACTCAGAGCAAAGATCAGACCTCTGCTGTAGGAGCACACTAATGTGGACAGCTCAGTCCTTGTGATAATAATTACATCTTTAAATTGGTCAGACACAAGCAGTGGGACATCCTTAAAGCATTGTGTCCCATGTTCTTGTTTATACAGAAAAGCTCAGTTCCTTAAGAGGATTACTTGTTTATATAGCAAAACATCCTGAAGTGCATCAACTACACTAGGAACAACTCAGCTCTGTGAACAGCTTAACCACACTGCTAATATAACTAATGCTACATTAAGCCAAGTTATTGATGATGTGAAAACAATTACGTAAGTATAGTTTTTTTCTTTCACTGCCATTTAAAAAAGAAATCAAACCTGTGCTACAGTAGGTCAACCAAAGTCTAAACTAGCTAGTTTCAGACACAAATAAATAGATATAGCATAAACGCATCAAATGTGACAATTGTAAACATGAATTAATTTCCATAAAGGCAAAAAATCAAAAGGCAAAGAAATATTTTTTAAGAATTATACTTCTTCCAAGTGCATTTCAGAATGAGAATTATAGGACAGTATATTCCTAAAACATTATGGGAATCACTGGCTGTCTCAGTTTGAAAAGGCAGGTGCCTGCTAAGGAGGGCAGGAGCCTCCCCTGAAATGCAAAATGTAAATCTCCTCCCTCCAAATTATTATAGTTTTGAAATTAAGGGGCTCTCAGGCAAGGATATGGAAATAGGAATAACAGTTCTTTACTAGGAAAATTAAAATAAAATTGCAGTTGTACAAAAAAACCTCCAAACCAACAAACTGCAAACACTGACAGAGTCAGAATATGACCTGACACTGTGTTGGTCAGGGTGCTGGTAGCAGTCCAATAAAAAGAGTGGCTGCAGTCCTCCTGGAGTGACAGATGTGGCTCTGTTGAAGCAATGATCCTATGGAAGTGTACAGTTTTCCTCTGAAGGTCCAGTGGTGGTGAGATAGATCCAGTCTTCCTCTGGGAATCTAGTGGAAACAGGCTGCCTCTGGTGTTCCAAATCTCAGAATATATCCAGTCCGGAATGCTTGCCTCCTCCCCCTGGGTGGGGGCATCTCACAAAGGGACGATGTAATTTCATCAGTCATGCAGTGAGCCTCAATGGCCCATTAACAGAAGATATCCCCTGGAGGGAGGATGGGTCATGGAAGAGATAAAGAACACTGCCCCACATGGTTTTAACAGATGGTGATAGAATACATACTTTTGGTTACATCTTGCATTGCAACCTAAGACACTGGCATAACGAACTGATGAAACCTCAAAAATTCTCTGCCCCTCCCCAGGAACAGCAGACCCTAAGCTGCACCAAGGCACATGCTCTGCTTCTTCCAGTGTACAAGATGCAAATTCAAAAGCAGCACACACAACTGAACCTTTGTTCCCATTAAATCCTCGGTGTACATTAAAACACAACAAATTAATGCCAACATTTTGCTCATGTCAAAACCACTCATTACATCTTGCACTGAGACAACCAGTGAAGTCACCATTTAGACATTTTTATGCCTACCCACCCACCCTTAAATTTTTACATGTGAATATTCCTGAACATTGTGGAATAATGACTGTTCTAACACTGGAATAAACTAAATCAAAACCATTCAACAAGCAATCTCATAGCTTGCTTGCTTTCTCTCAGACTTCTCTTCCCATCTTAGGAATGTGAACTGCTCTACCCCATGCCTCACACAATCTTTCAGGCTGAAGTTTCTCAGTCGATAACTTGCCTTTCCTCTCTTAATCTCTCTTCTTGCTTTCCACCATCTATTTTTTAGAACACAAAAAAATAGCTGTAGTGTAAGTGTGACATATGTGGAGCTCTAAAAATAAATTACCATCTCAACTGGTTCTCTAGCAATTTCAAAGTGGTAAAAAACATTCTAAAAATGGTTAATTTTACTTGGGTTTGAGTTGGTGTTTCAATTGGTTTCTGAAAAAAAGATTAATTGCGTAATGGCGTTTTTTGAGCAAAACAATGTATTAAATCAGAGAAAAAACACTGAATATTCAAATTATTCAAGATGTCTTTTTTGCATTTTTTTTTTTTTAGGGAAAGAAAAAGACATACTTTTTCTAAAAGTTTTTTTGCCAAATCCAAGTGTATATGAACACCAGCTTAAGGTATAAGCCCGATTTATGGGGATAAAGTATTCCCACTACAGTACTGTTACCTCTAACAGCTGTTGTAGTGATGAGGAACCAAAGGTCACTCATGGAAAATACAAATTTAGCATCTTATAATCCTAAATCTAGCACATTTTCCCCACATGAATAGACTGCACCAAAAAAAAAAAAAAAAAAAAAAAAAAGAAAGGAAAAAAAAAAAAAAAAAAGAAAAAAGAAAAAAAAAAAAAAAAAGAAAAAGAAAAGCCCAGAGAAAATCCCAAATATATTCCAAAGCAAAGCAAACAAAACAAAAATGACTTACTGTCTTCTTCAACATTTTGACGGCGTAAGGTTTCTGGGTCCCTTTCTGCCTGCATCTGTAGACAATGGATGTAGCCCCACTAAATTTAAAATAATAAAAAAAAATTAAAAAAAAAAAAAAGAAGGAAGAATAGTTGGGTTGTACATACAACTCTTCAAATCTGTCAATAAACAGAGTTGCCTACATTTCTACTCCTCTCAGTTTGGGCAAAATTATCTCACTTTTCCCCAGAGATGCAATAAACCCTCCCCTCCCAAACCCAAGGACTGTCAAAACATCTCTGTGTTTAACCAGTGAACTTCAGCAGTTGCTCAGCCAACAGAAGTTGCAAGAGTTTAATATCCTGCTTGGTCACACCTTTTCTGTCTATGGCAATTCCTGGATGTTTTCTTGGATAATCAAGTGAATACATCTTGCCTTTTTTAAGGCAACACATTTGCAACATTGTTGGGTATTTTTCTAATCACGTAATTGTTGATGACAGCAATGGTGAAATAGAAAATTTTTGCATTACTCCTTGCCCAGTGGACCAAAAAGTCAAATTTAGCACTTTGGGAATACAGCTAGAGAGCAGAATTGAGAGCCCTGCTCAGCTCATGACAGAAGAGGACATGTTAGCTTTGGTAGGCCATAAGCTCTGGCAGCTGAAAGCAGAATCCAGAAGAAAGAAGCAAGAGACAACAAGAGTTCTTGGTGTACTTTGGTATGCAAGCCTGTACCTGTCTGCGTGGGTCTCTGTTAGCTTATAGTTAAGCAATGTTACTAAGGAGCATAGGTATGGTTGTTATGGTAATTATCGCTTAAGCAAGGAGTTATTTTTAGTTACAACTGTAAAGATACAAATACTGAGCTCTGAAATCAATAAATTGGCTTCATGCATCAAGCCATGGTGTCTACATCTCTTTATCAATTACCATCAGCCACCAAATGGAGGAAGCAGCATCTTAGGTTAATTCAGTGGAAACTGGTGGGACTTGTTCACAGCAAAAGCAGACTAGGCTTACATCTTCTGTTTGCTTTCAAGGTGTAGTTACTTGAATGGGTAAAATCTGAGCACTCCTAGCATAAAATTACATCTCTGCTAGATGGAAGGCACTTCTCTGAGTGGGTATTTGAGCTAGATGGTCTCCAGAGCAAGCCTCAACTTGCTGTGCTTTAATTGTTATATTTAGATACCGTGGTATTCTGCCCAAAATGGATGGACTAAAGCACCATCACTGAATTTAAGGCTTTTTTGGAAACTTTCTGCCCTCAGACTCACTCCAAGACTCAGCACTTCTAAGTAGCTGCATATTTTTAAGACAGAGGGGACCGCAGCTATCATGTATGACCTCCTGAACAACCACTGCAGAACTGCACACAGCAATTCTGCAGTGAGTGAATTCTCATGCATACCAGATGTCAAATTGCACTGGAGATCCATCTGAATGCAGAGAAATTCATCTCAGCAAGTCTACAGGAGACAGCCAGAAGCAGCACAATGACAGGAGCAGCTTTTTTTTTTTTTTTTTTTTTTTTTTTTTTTAACAGTAATATGGCATAGCCATGCTTGACTATAGGAATAAAGCTGTGCTGCAAGGTTCATTATTCTAGGTGCTGTACAAAACTGTCATGCGTGTCCTGCAGTTCTCCCTCCTCAGCATGGGCCAGATAGGTGCCAGACAAGGCTCTGAGTAGGCACACCCCTATTTTCAAAAGTACATGAGTGAGCACAAGAACTGGTGTTTGATTGAGAAGATATATTTCAGAATTACTTCTTCATAAGGAAAGGTCACCTGTGAGCAGGGTTATGTAGCTCAGTCATCTGTGGGCTTCTCTGCACCACATATAAATTAATCTTCACTTCATCTCAAATGCTAAAATGATTTGTCGCTCTTTCAAATATATTGATAAATATGTGGGCATATTGAGAGCCTCAATGACTCCCAGAATCATCATTACATTAATTTCATTAGATCCCCTCTCCTTGGCCAAGTCTCCAAAGATTCTACTTAGCAAGAAGAAAAAATTTATCACATTAAAAACCCTCACATCTTTTAAATACAAGAAAAACTGTTCAAAGATAGAATTCTAAGAACGTATTGTGATAAGGTTTATATCTCCAGTATTTCACTGCAGGATTGCAATGGAGATGGCAGTGCATAAATTCCAAATCATTCCTGTACCCTGCTTCACACACAGAGTGCAGTATTAACATTAAACTCATTAGATTACATAAATACTTTCAAACTAGACAGCAAACTTTCTAGAAATTATTGTATTTGGGTGAGGGCAGATTTAGATAAGCTATCCAGCTGATGATCCAAATAAACAGAAGATCATTCCCGTGCAAATATCTTGGTGTTCACTGCTGCTGTGGCAATGGAGGGCAGCCCCTGTCTCTCAGTAAAGCCACTGTCAGTATTTGCATTGGTTTGTAACACCGTGCTGCAAAGTCTTCCATGTAAATAAGAGCCTAGCCACTAGAACACCCCGGATTATTTAACTGGCTTAGCAATGAGATGGACCAGCAAGGATAGACAGCATCACAGCACCTTTAACAGTTCATTAGACTGTACCCAAACCTGGAAAACATGCAGCATAATGCTTGAAAGAGGTGTAAGACAGCCCAGAGAGAGAGTTGAGCAGTTTGGCATCAGGCTCATTAGTCAAGATTCAAAACACAAACTTTTGAAATTATTCTCTATTGTACAGATTTCTGCATATCCCCAGAGTTCTAATTCGGTGTAAAAATGATGATAAGGTATTGCAAGACTTGGGAACATTTGAAAGATTTTGCTTTTGGTTCACATGGCTATGCCCAGCTCTGACAGACATGCTCCCACCAGCCAGGAGATTATATTAGGATAATATTAGCTAACAACCAGCACTGCTTTCCTCTTCTATGCCAGAAACCAGTACAGGAAATCAGGAACTGGATGGCAACCTGCTTAGACCATGTCTGGTGCTAAACATGGCAGAGAGCTATTACTAGTACAGGCCTGATTCTTTTTTTTTTTTTTTTTTTTTTTTTTTTTTTTTTTTTTTTTTTTTTTTTTTTCTGGTAATGGGATATCTTTGCTTCTTCACAGTTTAAAAAAAAAAAAAATGTAGGGAGTATGGTGGGGAGGTGGTGCGAGTAGAAACCAGACTAGGGAACTTAATGTAAATGTGCAAACAGAACTGCCTCATGTAAATCAGGGTGGTTTGCTTTGCTTCTTATTTTGGCTTCCTGCTAGAGCTTGCTGCTGAAGCTTTCTGCTGAATCAATGCATCCAGCTTTCCTTGAAACAGTGTGACTTGGAAGGTCACCAGCTGGAGCAATTCAAGCTTCCATCACCAAAGAGCAGTGGGAAGATTCAGCTGCAAGACTCTCATGTGAAGCTGAAACACTCAGAGAACTTCCAATTGCAACCTCTTGCCCCTACCCTTAGTTTTCCCAACATCAAACGTTGACTGCCATCATCCGGCCTCTCAGAACCTCCTCTGGAATTTGCATCAACTGAAAACTTCATTGATACGTTTGAATACACAAATATAAAGAAACCAGGAATCCTTGTGGCAACATGCCACTTGCCTCCATGGCCAGACATGCAGACTAAGCCTCTCCATGTCCCATTCTCTGCAAGGGGTGTTTCACTTTGTCTGAATGATAAATGTAAATAGTCCTTATAGAAAGAGATCACCAATACTCAATGGTTAAGGCGCTTATTTGATAAGCAGCAGACAAGATTCAAGAGAATATTTAGTCCTACCCTATTAACAGTTTAAATGAGAGAAACTGAGAGGGCCTTGAGCCCAAACAGCTGATAATCACTTGCAGGATTGCTTTGCAAGGTATGACTGACAAGTGAACTGCTACCATTCAGGCTAGAAACCAGAAATCATATCTCCCATATTCCAAATTATTACATACTATATTGTTTTTGCCTATTTAGATTTGATTCTGTCGGCTTCTGTCTCTTTATATTTAGTGAATATATACAAATATATATATCTTTTCATATTTATATACACATTTATATGAAATATTCATTATATATATTTGTCGATGTAAGTGTGCATTTATTTACTTGTAAGAAAATGAGGCTTAAAGGAGCATCCAGCTGCTGTGTTTTTTTCATCTTTGCCTGGAAACAGTCTACCTGAATTCAAAAGATAAATTATTTGAGTTGGCTGGACAAGAAAAATGGGGAAAAAGAAAAAAGAAAGAAAAAAAAGAAAAAAAGAGAGAAAGAATAGTATATTTTTGGAATATGTAGCTGGCCAAGTCAGAGAACAATAATTAAAACTGTTGAAAATATTGTCATTCTCCTTTACTGACATATATGTTTCAACCTGAAAAGCTGCTTCATGATTCTGTTAAAGATTGACTTTTAAAAGCCTAGGTATAAATTTGATCAAGCTAAAGAAGAACAGCAACAACAAGAGGTCATTTTACTTACAAAAGGTCATTTTACGGACATTTTACATGTGAAGATGCCAAACGCTTTACTACAAAAATATGTTTTTTATACTGTTGTGGTTTTGGTTTGCTTATGTGAGTCACAGCACCATTTATGTGATGGTTTAATGTTTGCCAAATTCTGTTTGCTAACTGGGAGATAGGATTCTGGGAGAAAAGGGCAAAACCAGGCTCAACTAAAAAGTAAAATAGATAGATTTTATTCACATACACTAAGAGAAGAAAGCAAGAAAAAAAAAAAAAAAACAACAACAACAAAAAAAACCCCAAACAAACACAAATGAATTTTAAAACCAACCCTTTCTCTTCACAAACAGTTCATTTTCTACAAACAATGTAAAGAGGCAGAACTCAGAACCCCAGGTCAGTATCACTTATAAAACAGTCTTTCATTCAGTCTTTGAGAGAGAGAAGTCTCTCCTGTAGTTTTGGTAACTTTCCACAAGAGAAACAGTCTGCTTGTGGCTTCCAACTGTCACAAAAGCAGCCTGCCCGGGAGCTTCTGCAGTTGTGGCACCTCCCATAACATGTAGCCTTTCCCATGACTACATATGGGCTGTAGACTCACATATTAGGGTGGTACCTTTTAAAAATGAGCAGTTTCAAAGAAAAAGGGGTTTTTTTTCAACTCGGGGAAAAGAGATGTCTTCTCATTTCTTCACTGGTAGAAGGCTTCTTCTTATCTCTCTCTGTTCAACCTCTCATGGGATCCACAAGACCACAGCTACTAATTCAATATTCACTCAGTCTATCACAGATATCTTTGCTCAAATCCACAAATCATCTCCCCAGTTTATATTGTCCACGATTTAAAGGATTATTCTAGCACATTACAGTCTGTTACCATAATCCATAGGAGATTTTCAGCCTAGAACCAAGGCAACTTAAAGACACTCTTCCTTTACTGACTTTGAGATCTCCATATTGTCCCTTTACATGTCTCCACTTTGGCCTTTTTGCTCATTTTTGAGAAGGGTTACAGTTTAAGAAAGTCTCAGTCTGTATCCGGAAAGAGTGAAGGCCTGCCCAGCCTGAGGTAGTCGTGTGATCTCTGCGCAGCAGCCGAGGTGGTTTCCAAAGCCATGCCATTGTGGGGAGGCTGGTGGGCATCTTTTTTACCCACCTTGATCTGCTGGCGTGAGCCTCTAGCAGCTGCTGCAAGACCCAGTGTAGGGTGTGGGAGATCCCATCCTCTGCCTGGGCCAGGAGTGCCGGCAGCCAGGGGGTCAGGGCATGGTCCTGCCACGGCCTGGCCCCGATCTCCACTGCAGCGCCAGACATGTGGCTGGCCCTGCAGAACTGCAGTGCTGCTGAACTGCAGCCCTGAACTGCAGCCCTGAACTGCAGCCCTGAACTGCAGCCATGCAAACTGCAACCCTGCAAACTGCAACCCTGCTGAACTGCAGCCGGGGATCAGGGGCTCCGCTGGCCCTGCCTCCTCTGCGGTCAGGGCTCTCGGAGACCCGGCCAGGCCCTGGACACCCCGGGTCAGAGGGGCCTCAGCCGGGCTCGCCTCAGCCACAATGCTACCAGGTCGCCAGGCAGCGGGAAAGTCTCAAACCCAGCCTCAGCTTATATGGGTATTACCAAAAGTTGCATTCTGTTTTCTGAGTGGTCAGAACTACATTTCAACCCAAAACCTGACATCTGATAGGTCCTTGTCCTTTCTAAAGAATTCTGAGGTCCTAGCAAAGCGATTTTCTCTTAACCAAAAAAACCCCAAAACCAAACTGTATTTACCCACCACATATATACATATATGTATGCATGTATTGAAGTTAGAAAAAACCCTGAAAATAATGTATACATCTTAACTACTTGGTCATAATGGACAAAAAACCACTCACTTTTGTGAGGCCACCTACAATGAAGACAAGAATGATGCCACCTACAATGAACACATAAGAAAGCTCATTATGTCCTGTGCATGGAACGTGTGACAGCTGAGGCACACAGAACTCAGTATTAGCAGCGCAGAAATAGTTTTCCTGAAGTACAAATACTTCAGTGACACAATAAATTCACTCACCCATCAGTCAAGCTACATAAGTATGTATCACTAAATACATCAAAACAGACTAAAATTCAATCACTGACCTCTGCATGTGTGCTGTCTAACACACGAATTTGAAAAATGCTTTTTAAATACTTAAAATGTGCTAAACCTTCTGCCCCCTTCTCATCCACCTCTCAATGTACAATTGGTTAGCAGTCTGGATTATTTTTTTTCTTATTCTCAGGTGTTATTGAGTTTCCAATCATTTCAGAAGGACACTGTTTTGAACGTTGGGCAGCAGCACCACTGTGCTAAGACTGTAAGACTAAGAGAAAAGGCATGGCCACAACTTCAAATACGTGCAGTCAAAGACAGTAACGTCAGCACACATGGGAGGAAGGCAGGGACGCCCAGGAGGGGTATTAAGGAGGTGGAAGTGATACGCAGAATTTGCACATAAAGGAGAAAATGGAATTTTCAGGATTCTGCAGTGAAGCCTGGCAGAGAGAGAAAATACAAAGAAAAGACAGAATTTGACCCAATTTGAAAAAAGCATTTCTTCCCTTAAACACACAAAAAGCTTGTGCCTCTGAAACAGGAAAGGCAACCAAAATGAAACAGCCATATGCTTATTTGGCCACAGATAGGTAGTAAAAGTAAATTCTTGAGCTGCAGTTTTAAAAATAACACTCATTGGCAGTAATTTCACTGTAAGAAGGAAATTTGGCCTTTTCAAAAGTAGGTCAACATGCCCACTCATGCCCACTCATCCTGGCTTTTATAATGCCTTTGAATCAACTCATTACAAATACAGTCCTCAATGTAATTTCCTGTAAATTTAATTTGGATTAAATTTCTTAAGTTCTGAATTGATCTTTTTAAAATAAATTAGTTTGTGTTTCATGCAGTCAAACAAAAATTACACAATCAAGTCTGTCCAATAAAAACAGGTGAAAGAATGACTGGTCCCAAGAAAACTGTACCTGGTACAAAGCCATGGAAATCTGTGCTGCCAAAACTGCAGTAAAAGATCAAAGTCCATTACAGGTTTTCCACAAAAATATACAGATTTCTTTGTATGGTTTACAGAAATATAAAGTTAAAGCATATTAATTTACTTTTTCTTAGATATACACTAAAAGGCCAAAAATTAATTTATATAAATTAAATTACTGTTCCTAGACTTCAAAATTAAGCATCCTGTTTGAAGCTAAAAGACTGGACAGAAAAAAAAATCTATTAACAGTGAGAGGAATTAAAATTAGTTTAAAAGTGAGTATTCCATGTAATTATTAACATCGACTTCACTTTAAAAAGTACATACATGTAGATTTTGAAATTCTCATAACTTGCATTTCATTTAGAAATATTATACACACTCTTTCTACAGTAATCTGACAAACAATTCTTAAATTAGTCTAATCTAATCTCAAAGCTTCTTCTAATGGTCAACATCTACTTACACAGCACTTGCAGGCAATTGCAAGCAACTGCAGCCCTCCCTTTCCCCTCATTATTTCACAACTTGCAAACAGAATGGAAAATTTCTCAAACATATAATTCAAGAGCAGCAAAAAGCCTTGGATCCCACATTCTGGACAGTTTGACTTTTAGAACGAAAACACCCATGCATTTTCAGATTTTTGGGTTTGTTTTTTTATTTTATTTTTAGCTGCTGAGCAGATTTTCTAATATTTGAGGTGAAAGGACTTTTAGCAATTGTTCAGGTTGGCCTGCAAAGGCAATGCAATGGTCCAACGTGATATTTTTTATACTCAGCCTTCACTGTGTTCAGCAGATAAAAGGAGCCTTACAGAAGCACAACAAAAGACATACACCATTAAAAAAGCCCAAACTATAATCAAACTAGTGCTTGCCAATAATCTTGAACCTGTAGCTGCCACAGATAATGATTTGTAGAATTGTAATTCTTTAGACATGGGGTAGGTTGGCTGGTAAAATACTAATTGAAATGCAGTAGTTCAAGCCACTCCTGCTGTGGTGGCTGGACCAGCAGCTAGTAATTCCTGCTGGGACTGCAAGAGCATATTTCTAACTTGCTTCCAGTGGGGCTCCTCCCTCAAGTATTGCAAGAAATTTATAGAAAAAGACTTATCTATCTCACAGAGAGGCCAAACATATTGCTACACCTGGCACTAGTGTCTTTTTAAACCACAGGAATTCAGTTAGGAGTCACATTAGCTGCATTCTTTCATATCCATATTAACATTAGATAATTTCCCCATCAAATGCTACTTTTTAAATTTCAGTTTAGCTGAAAACTGAGGACAAGAAACAGACCATCAGCACTGAGTCTGGCTTCCCTGCCTTTCACTGAGTGGAAATAGCTGACCCAAACTTACTAAAAGAGCAAGAATCATTATCTCAAGCATTAATTTGAAGGCACAGAAACAAAACTCAAAGTACACTTAATTCCAGAGGTCACTGCTGTAGTGTGTGTACATTGTTACCCTTGGAGTGACCCAACTTTCTGAAATTTGGGCTCCTAAAGAAAACTTCAGATATGATTGCTGAAATGCAGATACGATGTGAAGAGTACACTTCCTACAGCACTGTGTAAGAAAAATGTATAGAAAACACATTCATAATTTCTTTTTTTTCCTTTAGTCCCTCTAATATGTTGGGTCAGAACACACATTGGAATAGGTCTATCTCTAAAATAGCATGAGAATTCTCAGTAGGAAACCAAATTTCTTTGCTACCGAGTCAGAAAAAACATGTCATTTAAACTTGGATGAAACTGAAGTTATACGACTAGGGAGTTGACTTTTCAACATGAAGATCTTGCAGTCCAACAGACGCAGAAACTGATCTTGAGTATTTTATTTGGAAATCAGTTTTCCTTGAGAAGTGCTCTTCTCTTTTCAGGGACTGGCGTGTTCTTAGCTACCCATGTTTAAGCAATTCAGTGAAATGAGGAGAACACAGAAAAGAAGGCAGAAGAGTAGACCAAGAGAAGCCATGCATGGTTTTGTCCTTGGTACTGAACTTTGGACACAGCGGGGCAAATTTTCCAACACGTGCTTACACTACCTGTGCAACTTGCAGACTCAGATCCTTGGACTGGCAGTCTCAAGCATTTTCTCACAGCCACAGATGCTGTGCACAGGTACGGCCTGACTGGCCCTTCCGAAGTCACACACAAAGCCTGACAACTGAAATCATCCAGTGAACTCACCCCTCCTGAGAATATATATGCCTTATTTAAAGCACCATTTCAACCTCTATCTCATAAGCAGCACTTCCTCCCTTAAAAGATACTAATGAAGAATAACCATTATTTATTTAAACTTAATGGAGAGTGAATGTGAGGAGAAGAGTCCTGAGCAGTAAAAACTGTAAAACCTCCTGTGTTGCAAACCCTTCCTTCCTGGGCCATTGCAGAATTACCTGTCTGGGTATTTTTCCTGGTGACTTGTTTCCTTCATCAAGAAGTGTTTTAAACACTCTGTACCATGAGCAGGTGTCAACACCATTGCTTACTGCTCTTCATGACAATCCCCAGACGCAGGAGGCAGACTGGCCTTTACACTAAATAACAACCTGTGGCAGTATGAACACCCTCACACATTGACTCTGATTCCCCCGGTCAAGGGAAGGGAAGCTGTGTGGAGGTTATGGACTTCTAACAACTTGCTATGTAGGAAAGTTACTATTTGAAATCAGACAGGGAAAAATTAATGGCTATTCCTGTCTGCACATTTAAATCTAGCTTTGAACAAACTTTACAAATTTGGGCCTAGTCATTTTGGGATTCTGAAAGCTCTTGTGTCCATGTGTATCCTTAATAGCCCTCTTTTTGTTAGGCTACACAGCTTTCTCCCTGGATGTTTGTGTTGTGCTGAATCATCAATTCCTATGCAGTGTCTTCTCTGAAATAAATTGCTTTTGCCAAGAAGTTTATGTTCAGTGCCAGCCCAGGATCCCTTAGCACAAGACAACAAGCAAAATCCTAATGTATATCAGATTCCAAAGTTATTGAGGTTTTTTTTAGGTACAATGTATATTTTCTTTAATCCTGACAGGACAGACATTTCTAATCATAAGCTATAAGACTGAAAGCCAGGCAATACAGAAGAGTTTGGAGGAATGTATAATAGTTTGCCAATTCTTCCTAAATTAACATGTTTATAACATTTTGTGTATTCTGATCACAGTTACATATATTCTCATAAGATATACTGAAATAGCTGATTTTCCATAATAGATAGCTCTTTTAATCTGTTATTTCCAGTATTCTTTTAACAGTCAGAAAACCCAATTTGCCATTATCACAACAATAACCTGCAGACAACACTTGGTTGTAATTTTACTGCATTAACAAAGCTACAGAAAAAAGATGAAGCTGCAGCAGAGACACTGTTACTACTTATAAAACAGAAAAAAGTCTTGAGGAAATGAAGAAGATGGCATTAGGGCACATATTCTGGTGCAAGTTTTGTCAGTGGGGTTTATTTACATCAGAGTGATAGGGTTTGAAATCCTGGAAAGTCTGGTGACCAAATGTCAACTTACTGCAAGCACAGGGGAGGTTTCAAGTCAGGTCCTGTCTTCCAAAACTGCAAAGAACAACCCTTCCAACTTCAGTTGTGGTGGTGGGAAAGACCGAAGTAAGTCTAGACCTTCCTTAGATGCGGGATTTCTTCCACATACACAGAGAAACAATGCTGTGTCAGTCCTCAGCTACCCTGCAGATGCCATGGAGCCCTCCCTACCACCCACCCTGGTGCCAGGCACAAAGTGGGCAGGAAGCTGAGATCACCACACCTTCCTTCTCAGAGACACATGCATAGTATGCAGGACTGCAGTGGATTGTTCTTGGCTGTCAGGTACCCTCCAAGTTGCTCCATCACTTCTAGTCCATCAACAGGATTAGGGAGAATATGGTGGGGAGTTTGACAGAAAATATTTTAGGTTGAGATGGGACAGAGATATCCCTTACCAATTAATAACATGGGCAAAACTGACCCGGCTCAGTGAAAGTAATTTTAATTATTGCCAATAATAACTGAGTGTAAACTGGAAAGAAAATCTTATGTCAGAACATATTTTAATCATATTATATTCAGGCTTGGATGGAAATGTTGTGCCTTTCTGGTGTAATTATTTACATGGCTTTTAGTTTACACTGTTGTGTACAGCACAAGTTGAAGAACATTAATGCTGCACAGGGCATTGTGGGAAGAGGAGAGATGGTCTCACTGTCCACTGGACATGCAGAACCCACAGAAACATGGAGCAAGCAGGCAGTGTGTGGCTGGGTTTAGCCCATGAGCTCTGAAGATATCCCAAATGTATCTCAGGGAAATAAAAATACCAACAACAAAGCCACCACCACCAAAAAAAAAACCCCAATCAACCAAAGTCAGTCACAGCGTGTGCATTCAATTCCAGAAGTTCTGTATTTCAGCTGTCCAACAATATTTCTGCTCATTTGTTTTCCCTGCTGTGTTGCTTGCTCTTTCTGGTTTTGGTACTTTATACCTTGGCCACAGAGTTTGAAAAGAGTGGTTTGTGCTGCTTGTGTGAGATGGAAGGCACCAGGCACAACAGAGGCCATGGGTAGTAAGATGGGAGGCCCTAGGAAGGATTTTGTGAAGCAGATAAATGTTACAAGACAAGAAGAACAGAATCAGCAGAATCAAATACTTCTCATGGTAAAGCTGTGGCCTGTGTCTGTTTTCACTTTCAGAGTTTTGTTTTTTCTTACTTGTAGCACTGCATTGTGAACACCTGACTTGGCTGAGCTCATCTGACCTTAGAACTGCTGGGCAAGAAGATGCAGAAAGGCTCAGGAGTGACTCCCAGACACTTGTGCCATCTAACCTTCAGCACAAGGACCTCTGACATGATCTTCAGCAGCTTCAATTCAAAGTTAGAGGAAAGTCTCTTGCAAAGCCTCCTTCCAGCTCCATCTTTAGAAGTGCTGTCAGCAGGGACTCTCATTTCTGGAGCTGTGAAGGTTAACAAGTCTGAGCTTACAGTTTGCAGTCTGACTGACTCCCCCACATTCCCTCCTGAAAAGCATTTATGCAATTGAGAGTTTAGTGTGCTCACATCTTCTCCAGAGCTTCCTGTAATATTAAGATAGAAGTTTTGGCTTCTAGAGCTAAATGAAGCCCCCAGCCCTTTCTGCATCAAATATAAGTTCAATTTCCAAAACTGAAGCTCTTTCTTTCCTGCATCAGCTGTCACTTGGAGCAATAAACTTTATAAAAAATCCATTTGTTCTAGGAAAGGCTTCCTGTGTCTCAGTCCAATGGACTCCACCAAGTCCATACTCACTTGCCCATAGTCAGTCTGAGGGATTGCAGCTGAAAAATATGATATTCCTCCCAGAAGTTTCCTTTTTCAGCACTCCGTGATGAACACCACCAACTCACCAGGCAAGTGCATGTACACTGAATTGTTTTAATGAAAGTGTCACCACTACTCAATGCTTGAAATAAAGGAACTCTTTTCTTTAATATGAAACTATTGATTTCAAGGAGAAGATTCTAGAACTTCTATTCCATGAACATTTTTTATCTTTTCATTAGGTTCTCTACACCAGTCACTGATCAAGTCAGTGTTTAACTGGTGATGCTAGAGAAAGGCTGTAGTTTCCATTTTTAAAGGACTGAGGCTTTTTAGCTGTCAGAGCTGCTTTGTAATCCAGAATAATGAATCTCATTTAATGTGTGTCAGTCTCTCTCTCTGTGTACTTCTCTACGTAAAGAACTCAGCACTGTCTTGTAATAGATGTTTGGAAATAAATGACTTCTTTCATGTTCTACCCATCATACTGAAACTTCAAGCACAGCATACTCCAATGACATACCTGAAGGCTGTCATTTTCAAACTGTACTGGAATGTAAAATAGAATTGCAGTTTGGAAGCATTTGAGACATAGTCTGTACAGGAATTACAGATTCACATTTGTAAAACATGTTTTTTAAAAGGTTTTGTGTGTACCTTTGGAGTGACTTAAAACAAAACATGCAGGCAATTATGCCCATGCACCCATTCATGCTCTTGTAAACCTGTGGGTGACAGCCATGCAGATCAGTTGTCCTGGGGTGGAAGTGCCAGGAGTGGATGGTGTGTGCTCTGCACAGCAGAGGTCCCCTGCAGGCAGAGCTCCAGCATCCACATCAGCCACAGCATGGAAAAGGTTTGTGGTACACCAGCAGCGAGGAAGGTTTGGATATAGAACTTCAAAGATCTTCTGTTTGTCAGACCAGCAGGTTCTTCTGAGTCCCTCAACACTACTTTGTGTGCCCACATCTCTCTTTGTGTCCCTGGAACCACCTTCATGTCCCTACACTCTCTTTTCTGTCCTTGCACATCACATTTTGTCCCTGAACATCCCTTTGTATCCCTGCACACTACTCTGTGTCCCTGGAAACTACTCTGCGACCCTGCACTTTCCTTTGTGTCCCTGCACACCCATCTGTGTCCTTGCATGTTATTTTGTGTTTCTGCAAACCCCTCTGTGTCCCTGCATATCTCTTTGTGTCCCTGCAGATCCCTTTGTGCCCTGAAGATTGGGTGCCACACTGACATGCAGAACACTCTCCTTTGAATAAGAACCAAGCTGTGTACATCATGTATTTCTGCCACCCCTTCACACAATTTCCTTTCTTGATGGCTGGAGAGGGAACACCCTTATTGAGATCTCATGTGAAGTCCAACTCCACAAATTTAGCTTTACAGGTGTCAAAATGCTGCTTCTGGGCTTGAATTGGATTTGGCTAAATTTATCCAAAATTGAAGAATTATTTTTTGAAGATTTAACTGAAGATGCACAAGACTCATGGTGATCATACACCAAGGCTCATACACCATCCCTCTAGATGGTTAGTTATGCTTCAACAATATCTTCTGTCCAGGTATCTAGTCAACAATGTTTTTATCTGGCAAAATGTATGGCTATATCAATGCCATAAAGAATTTTAGTAATTTTGTGCTCTCTAAAGCTCTAAAAATGGAGGCGAAATATAACAATTTTAAAGTATTTGATACATCCTGAAAAAAAAAAATTGAGGTTCACTATATTGCTGATAAGTTTATCCATATTTTTATCCAGAAGAAATGTTTCCTTATTCCTTCATCTGAATAATTTTCTTTTTGAAAATAAATTTTTTCCCCACTGACTTAATAACAAACCTGTTGGCAATGGCAATTTGTGAATTCTGTTAGGAAACAAATGCTTCTAATAAAACAACACTAATGCTTGTTAAACCTTGAGTACACTCGCAAACTTGAGAAACTGTTGCAAGCATATAAGTACCAGCAATCTGTGTAGGACTATGTCTTGTCTTGACAAAAAACCAAATAGTTATGTCTGACAAAATATTAATCACTGTGGCTAAACAATCCTTGCCCTTTTGTGGTGGTTTAGCATGAATGTGAAAAGTTTTTTTTCCTAAGGAAGTTCTAGCATGGATTGTGATTGACAGCTTGGCTGGCGAATGGGAGTGTTTCTACATCTCTGGAAACAGAGTCTTGAATCAGAAATCCCAAGTGGCTCATCCCTTTCCTTTTCCAGCTGGCAAGGAGGTAACATCACCTGGTGAGTCAGGGTTCAGGCTGGGCCCCCCAGGGCCAGGCTTGGCCGATCCACGGGGGATGGCCCTGCCTGTGGGAGAGTGGTTGAGGCTGGCCGTGTCCCCTCTGTCCCCTCCCCGTGGCTCCTCCGATGGGGAGAGGAGGAGGAGGACTGCAGACCAGCAGTCTGGCCCTGTGCCAGGACCATGGTGGCCGTGCTCTGGGCCTTGGTTGCCAGAGCTGCTGGTCCAAAAGAGGAGAGACTTTTAAGAACTTTTCTCCGGAGCTCCAGGGAGCTGATCCAAGTTTGAGTCACTTTAGATCTGACCAGGGGTGGAGGAGATTTCATCCATCAGCATTCCTGAGCAGCTCCTTCTCCCCCTTCTTCCCCCGCCCCCATCACCTGTGACCTTGAAGTTCCTGGAGTCAGCTGGAGAGAAAAAAACCTCTGACTTTAATGCAATGAAAAAAAGACTTTAACCCTTTTCCCTCCTCCATGGGAGGCAGAGTGATTTGAAATGCAGAGAAACAGCATTGAGACAAAGTCAGTGAAAGAACTAAGGAAGACTATTGGAAGATGGGATGGAGGAAGTGGACATTTTTAACCAGACTTCTCTGGATGTGAATTATGGGGAAATTGACTGTTTTTGTAATGCCCTAATGCTGCTTGGGGGAATGCAAGTTCTAGCCAAAGGATTGTGTGTACTGATATACATGGGTTTTAATTGAGAATTTTGAATAGAATGTCCCTGGCTCCTGGGAAAGAATAAGGAGGTCTCTATTTCTTTTGAGATAGAGGCGATTTTAGAGATGGAAGAGAATCCCTGTTTTGTACTAGAAAAGCATTTTTAAAATGATACCCCAAAAATGCAGAGACCCATAAACAGCTTGGAAAACTGTTATATGGGTGAGACTGCACAGAATCTGCAGAAATTCCAGGCGGTTGCAGATCTGTGGCCATGAAAGCCACCAGACCTTTTCTTGTGGTGTGTTCTCCATAACTCTAGAGAGGCTCCTCTCCTAGAGTGATGTAGGATTGTGTTTAAATGGTGGTGACTGACTGAAAATCATAGTTTTCTCTCTTTGATGAGTGGGAAAGTGAACAGTTTCCCACTGGAGTGGGCGGGGGAGAATGTGTGTGAATGTCTCATTTTTTCTTTTTTTTTTTTTCTCTTTTGCTATAGTGTATATTAATAAAATCTATCTGGTTTTATTTTTAAGTTGTGCCTGTTTCGCCTTTTTCTCCCAAAGTCCTATCTCCCAGTTCATAAATGAAATTTGGCAAATGTGAAACCATGACATAAATGGTGTGTTGGCCAGGAAACTGAATTGAAACTACAACACCTTTAGAGAGAGCTTTTTGTACTGCATTTTCTCTAAGTGCTCAAGGATCTAAAAAGTTTGTATACAATGCAGACTGCAGCCTCAAGGACACTGGAGGCTGTCCCACTCTGTCCCTTTCCTCCTGCAGCTTTCTGTTTTTACCAGTCACCTACTGGAGCTATCAGCAGTTCTGTAACTTCTTACCCATGATCTGTGTTGCTCTTCCCTTAGCACTTCTGTATTTTGAGAAGATCGTGCACTATTTCAGAAACTCTCATAGTCCTGTCTGGGGTCAATTAATAAATCAGATAGGCAGAACATGAACTAAAATACCTCCTATTTAAAATATTACAGACCTAAACTGTAAAATATTGCAACCTAAACAGTCTACCTTTTCCCTGGTTATGTAAAAAACGTGGTTCAGACAGATGGAAATGAAACTACTTCTGCAAACCGACTCAGACACAAAATGTATTTAGCTGTAGGAAACAAGAACAATAAACATAATCTCAGGAAGATTTGAGGGACTGCACATACAGTCATGTGGTCTGATCTTGATCACAGGACACTAGGACACTGGAATATGCACAACGTACATGCTTTGATGCTAATGAGGGCTTAAACACACTTCCCTCATCTTTCTTACCTGGCTGAACACATATTGTAAGAAGAAAACAGATAAAGAGATAGTATGTCTAACAGCTTACCATGCGGAAAACAGTAACATTGACAAAAAAACTCTAGGTTTTTGTTTTCCTAGGGAATGACATGCAAATGAAAACAGCAAACATAATAATCTGAAGGGCTTTTAAGATGTTTTTCTAGCACTTACAAGGAAGTTTTCAATACAAGCACTAGTCTTGCAAACCATTTTCTCAAAGAAGGGTAAGTTTAGCACTCTTTAGAGTTTGACAGATAGCCTTAAATGCACTCTGCTGCTGCTTGAGACACTCAGAAACACTCTGTATCTCTTTTCAAAGACAGAAGAAAGTTGAAGCAAGACATAAAGAGTGAGGAGTGGCTTTCAACTGTGGATATCTAATCTAGACCTGAACAAGAGTTTAGGTCAGAAGTGAGATGTGGTGATGTCATGTAGTTGTATTTGTGGACAATGACTGCACAAGGTAGAAAAATATGTCAGTTAAAGAACAAAGCACACTCACAGCAACTTAAAGAACCAGAGCTGCTATTCCAGAGTATAGAAAAACTGTGTAACACCTATATAGCTATATCTATTTATCATTCAGATATATAAGCAATAAATCTACCCAAAGAAGGTGCTACTGGGATGTTTCCACCTGTTACATATTTCTGTTATTACATGACACTAATTACAGGCCTTACAAGCCACTTAGTAGCTTCAGGTAATATTTTTAAAATTATTTGCTTCATTTCTCCATATTCTTATTTTTGAGGAGGACTCTTCAAAGCCACCATTAGTCCCCTCAGGAAAAAAAAAACTGTTACCTGAATAGCATGCTGATATCATGCACCTACTGCAACATCCCTGGATCTACCCTTATGGCTGCATTCAGCTAATTAGAGTGCTTTTTTACATCCTTTTTCTTTGGTAAGCCTTTCTACGCCTGCATAAATGCAAAATTTTTCTACAGGGCAAATTTGCCAGCAACAAAGGCGTAGGACTGGGTCCTAATTGCAGGGTGCCAAAGTGTAATGTCTGTGCAGAGGAGTAATAAAAAGTTTTAATTTTCTGCCTCCATTGCTCCAAAAGTAAAAAGCAAAATACACCTTCCTTTGGCACCATTAGTTTTCTGACACAGAATTACTATGGCCTTGAAAAAACCACCCCCCCTCACAAAAAAAAACCCTCAACAGCCTGCCCTGCTGCCCCCAACCAACCAACAACAACAACAAAAACAAACAAACCAAAAAACAATAGAGGGAAATGAAAAAGAAATGAGATATGTACTTCATATACCTCTTAGCTTTCACCAAAGAGCAAAGATGACAGACCTCACAAATATCTTTGCTAACACCTAAGTTTACTGTGGGAATCACTTTGCAGTGCAGAGCTACATCAGCAGAAAATTAAGAGCATTTCTTGAATTATTCCCCCAGGGGAAAACCTCTCCATTTTAAAATAGAGGGCTTGTGCCATTTTGTGTCAGGGATCTTATTACATGAGAAACTGACTTCCAAATGTGGCATAAGTCTTCCATTTTTGTTCTCTCTGGGGAAGTCAAATTAAGACAGAGTTCTTAAGAAGTGGCATATTTGCCTTCTTGAAAGGTAGACTCTAGGTATTTAAACATACACATGCTGCAACTCCAGTGAGAATTCCTAACTTCTGACATAGTCCATCTGCTAATCTTTCAGTAGGGTAGGCTTGGCTACAGGCAGAGAAATCAGAAACTGCTGCTGTTGCTGCAGAGATGCTGAGAAAGCCTGGCCATATGGTGAGCTCTGGAGAGAGAGAGAAAATTCTTAAAAAGGTCACCCTGAGTCAAAAGACCCACGTTGTTCTGGTTGATTCATCTGGGTCGTAAAACAGCTCCCAGGTGTGGTCACAAGGTAGCTCTCAAGAGGTAGGAGAACAGGACAAATATTATGAAGTTACAGTTGCAAATACTCTCATATGTCATGATTCCAAACAAGATTCTTATTATTTACTGCAAACTCTCCCTCTCCTCTCAAAATAAAGAAAGGAAACAGGACAGATGGAGTTACGATATTTCTACTGTGTTTATCAGCAGGAAAACTGATGTACATTTACAAATATCCCTATTGCCAGTCATGTAAGGGAAGACAAACTATATTATTTGCACTAAGTTGCTGATCTGATACCATACTGCCCCTGCTTGGGAACCCACTCTTGATCCACTGAGCTCCCACCCAGTGGCTGACTGCCCAGCAATTCACACCGGTATCCTCCACTGCACAGCAGCACAGTCAAGAGCAGAGGACTCAACCAAGAGCTCCAAACATGGCCGGGAGCAGAATCCATTCTTCACTGCAGCACAAAGGGCAAAATATCTCACCAACACACAAGGACAACATCATACGTTAAAATCTCGGTGCATGATTTTTAGCTGGAGATTTTTCAATCTTGCATTTAGCAAAGATCAATGCATGTTGCATTGCCATTATCAGACTACATGGAAACAAAAATGGGCTACAAGAGAAGGAGAGAATATTCCTGGTCAAAGTGCATTTTTTCCCTTATTTCATTTGCACTTTCAAATACTGAGCTACTCCCCACAAATGGTAATCTAAAGAAAACTTCCTTTTGTTTAGTAATAATGTTTTTCCATCACATAGTTTCTAGAAATCTGCTTGATTTCCCAGATATTGGTATTTACTGCAGCCTTCTGCCTCCTAGAAAGTACACATGACCTTCTAATAGAGAATGTCTCTTTTTAAAGTAGATTCTTGCACTGCAGCACTTAATGGACTATTCCCCAACCTCTGCTAATTTTTTTATATATTAAAGTTTTTTGAAAATCCCAAAACATATAAAAGAATGTTCTATATTAAGTTTATTTCTTGGGAAGGTAAAACAGAATTATCACCCATGTCACAATACGTTTTGTGTATTTGCGGAGTATTCAAAATTCAGAGGAGTAAACTCCCAAACCTAGGCCAGCCTCAGGAAAAGAGGGCATGGCACAGCGATGCTGAAGCGCCCTCTGATGAACTGAGTATCCACGAGACCTTAGGAAAAATGAAAATCTATACAGAGGAATTCCCAATCATTCAAATCTGAAGAAAGATATATTTGCTGTACCACCACAAAGATAAATGGTAAGAGTAATCACTCTTTGATAAAACTGCTGAAGGTATTCAGGACTAAAATGAGGTCCCATCTTGTACTTCAGACTATAATTTCACCATATATATGACATATTTTATATGCAGTTACATAATGTTAAAAGTAATTGCAGTAGTTATCCTGGATTAGTACACCACGTCTCAAAGTATTCCTACAACAATGTAGGCAGCAAAAGTGATTCCCAGTAATGAGACTTTTGGGGTCACTTGTTGATTTCCGTGAAATAACACAGATTTTGTGAGAATATCTAACATTTCTGATTTTTTTCCCCTAATTTATTTTTCAAAGCAAACTATAGTTGGAAAAGACTCTGATTTCCAATGTCTCAACAAATGGGCTTAGCTTCCTTCTGAAATTAACAACTATTGCTAACCTACTGTCAACATAGTTCTGTAAATATTTAGAAAACACAAAATCAGCAAACTATTAGCATACCACACAATAAACGATCCTGTTTTCATCTTCATTCCCCTTCCCTCACCAAAGGGCCTATGAAATTTTTTAAGTGCACCACATTTTTTTCTTAATGGAGGAGCACTGCATTCAATGTATTTTCTAGTTATTAGGAAGGTCTAGTGCCAGTATTGTTAACAAAATGAAGAGGTAGCTTGTTTTCTCCAGGTTTGTGCAAATAATCTCCCTGACTATAATTTAAAGACATGAAATTATTTTCCAGAGTTTCAAATCTACTTTTATCAACTGCAATGGTACAAAGTCAGAGCTTCATAGTTTGTCCATCAGAGTGGATTTTATTTGCAAAGAATTAACAGAATTAACTGCCTATACAAAGAGATTTAAGGGTAATTATTTTGCTGCCTGGTTTATAGCACTGTAGTCTGATAATAAAAAACACTGACTCTGATAAATCAAAGTCCCTTGCCTCTAGTAAAGTAAAAGAAATGAGGACATTACTAAAAAGAATAGTCCGGGCTTTGTAATTTCATCAGTCCCTGATCAGAAAGATGCATCTGAGACAGGAGTGCTGCCCCAAGAAGCATTACCTGAAGAGAAGGAAAGAGTTCATTTGAGAAACATGGTCTGCTCCCAGTGCAGGGAAGAGGAGGGGGAACCATGGCAGGGACCTCACAGGCCCAGGAAGGCAGAAGGCACAGAACCAGTCTTCCAACCTGGAACCTTCTTGGACTTACTGAAAGTTCACTATGGATCATTTGTAAACAAAGTTATTCAAGGTAAAGGAACTGCAGAAAATACAGTTATTTACTACATGGTTGCCTATAGCAGGATCACATTCTTTTGGCATTTTCTTTTTTCCTGGTTTGGGGTTGTTTCTGAACATTGGTTTTAGAGGTTTGTTTTGGTGGGGTGTTTTCTTCTGGTTGTGGTGGTTTTTTTTTTGTTTTTTGTTTTTTGTTTTTTTTTTTTTTTTTTCCGTTTTTTTTGTTTGTTTGGGGTTTATTGTTTTTTTTTTCATCCTTAAACAACAAAATTTGTAAGGGCTATTAATAATGAACATGCAAGGCTATTTTTGTACTATACAGTAATGTGAAATTACTCCCATTTACTCAAACACTGCAGCAGGGCTACACAACTCTATAATGAAAATTGCTGCTCTGGTTGTGTTTCATAAATTTATTCATGAGTTTAAAAAAAAAAAGGTCTTGCAGTTATTTCAAGTAATTTTCATATAATAAAGCGAACACCATACTCCATACAGTAATTGTAAGTAGTGTAATATTAATTCAGCCATGATACTCTAAAAGGGCAAACTACATTAAGAGGTAATATGTTATTAAATATACTGACACTGTGGAAAAAGCAGATACCTTTTAGTTCTGTCTTCTGTATGCTGACAGAACAGTTAAAACCTCCACAAACATCAACAGAATAGCCTAAAACCAAGCTTGGCTATTTTCAGATAAATTTTGTTCCCTTGGCCATTCTCAGGTGTAACCAATGAATTATTTCTTTTCAGAGAGGGAAAAAAGTATAAAAACTCCAATGTCAGTTCAAGGGAGTTTGGAAAGATGTGATATTGCAAAGTTAAGACCAGGACCTGAGACATTAAGTTTTAAACACCTCTGGGTAATTTTAGTTCTGCACAGTATTTACATCAGCTTTTGGTAAAACACAGGACTTTGAGTAATCCTTCCTTATTAGCAGACTCATCAGATGTCTCATTGGCACAGCCTTCCTCTACTTTGGCTTTACGTCCTCATTTGTCTGGCAGTTTGTGATGCTAGAGAGAGTGCTGAACGCTTTTTCTGAACCACCAACTTGTGTGTCTGACTCAATACAATCTTTTTCTTTCCATCTGTACAGAAACAGTGAGGAAAACTCATCTAATCAAATGTCAGCATGTCCCTGATAATTATACGAACTCCCTTTGCACATAACAGAAAGCAATTGTCAGTTTTGGAACATGGTTCATTCCATCCTGAGGGCATTTTGAACAGGTTGGGTATAACAGGACCTGAAAGGGTTTTAACCCTGAGTACTGATGAAGCTTTATATAGGTGCCTATAAAAGTAGCTGTCTGATAAAGAGAAATTGCTCCCACTCTTTCTAAGTACAGCAGCCCATAGAGAAATGAGTTTTTGAATGCAGGTCATGGCAACCTCTTATAAAGACTCTCAAGAGCAGAAAAAAATGTCACCATGATACCCGTCTCTCGTGATCCAGAGCCCTTCCATGTCTTGGTCAGTGAACAGCATTTGATACTCTTTAGATTTAGTCCAAACGAAAAACTTCATGGATCTCTCAATCCTCTGCCTCCTCATGTCCCCCAAAACTAGTGCAGACTAACATGTGCGATGAAACCATTCTGAGAAAGCAGCTATGCTGTGTCGTGGGGCATGCATGAAGTTCCCCCACAGCATACAACCACTTGAAGCAGGAGAAAGAACACAGGGAAGAAAAATCTTTGGGAGAAAAAAATAAATAGAGAAGCCATCTTAGAGAAAAAAATGGAGAAGGACATGTACACATGTATCTATATTTAAGTAGATATCTGGAGATGAAATAAGCAGATATGGCAAGACACTGAGGGTGGCTGAGGAGGGACGGATGCTGAAGTGAGAAGACAGGCACACGAAGATAAGGTGGTGAGAAAAAGAGGTGGTGGGAGTGTGCAGAGTGGGTCAGGAGACATGCCAAGTGAAGAGCTGCACAGTTAAGAAAGGAAGTGAGAAAAAGGAATTCAGAATAGAAGCAGCACCAAATAGAAAACAACCAGGTAGGCTCATGGTTTCAGAGTCTGGAGCATGCAATGACAAAAGAAAAAAAATCACAGTGGAGAACAAGAGCAAGAGAGAAACTGCAAGTTTGAGGAGAACAACTGTATTGCTTTTCAAGCTCAGGCAATGAGTAATAGTACAGTGAAGCATAAAAAGGAGTGAAGAATATGTAATAGCTTAGGTCTTTTTTTTTCTTATTTAACACCTTAATTTAATCATGAGTGTCTTAGAGAAGATGCAACACTTGCTGAACATAATTAAATATGATGCCAATTTTTTAAGGCTCAATGCAGCAGCAAAAGTGGTATGAAACACAGTTCTATAGACTTGCTACACCTAATGCCATTTCAGATATTACACATTCAGGAATTGAGGAAAGAAAATGTTAACTGTGGCAACCTGCATCAAGCTGCAGTATCAAGCCTCATGGTTGCATGTGAACATAACTTATGCCTCAATAAAAGATCATCCAAATAGGCCTGTGCCCTTTCTACACACCTTGTGTAACTGAGTAGTCTCTGGTCTGACCAACGCTACTGAGACTAATTGATAGTATTCAAATTTCAGCCCTGAGAAACCACCCTCCTTAAAGACTGTCTGTGCTTCATATGAAAGTAAACTCCTTCTGTAAGCTGAAAAAATCCCCAACTTTTAAAGAAGAATGCATAAAGTAACCATATAAATCTACCTTTAATAGGCTGTCAATTATCTTCCCCCTCAAGCTCATCTTGTCTTGTAAAAGCACTGAAATTCTTTTATGCTCCTATGTGTAAATGTAAGAAAGAATAAACCATTTTAAATGGATCTTTATTATTACAACAGATTAGGTAAGCACATTTTGCCTTCTTGCAATGTCTTTACCTGCCTACTGCCATTCTGTAAATGTGAGGTTATTTAAGTCAACCATATCATGTGGTCTGAAGTGTTCTTGCAGCATATTATTATATTTAAATTAGTGTGTAACTGCTTCTACTATTGCTGCTATTGATCAGCTACAGTTTTTCTGCCAAGGTAATGAAAGAATACATCTTACAGCAGCTATCACTCATGGCATGATGGGATCTAATAGCCCTAGGCAAATCCTAGGTGCACACAAGGGGCTATACAGGCAACAGCTAGGAAAAAGCCATATACACTTCAAATCTTATTACTTTAAGAAAAAACAAACCACAAACAATTACTGAAGAGTGCTGGGAATGGCTTATCCAGAGATCAGGGACAGGAAAATACACTGTACTTTCTCCTACCACTGGATTTGAAAAAAGCTGCTTGTGCCAGTTTGTTCACCCTTCTGATTCTGTGGGTTATTCAAAACCTTTTATTAAATGTACTTTCTAAGGCTGTCATTTCAAGATGCTTATAGAAAAATTATGTCTATTTGTATTGTTTTCCCCTACAACTGTGTTTCCAAGAACATCACCTTTCCGGGAAAGGGGTATGACCCAATTTCCTTTCTGACAAACAATCTGCTTACTTTTTTTTTTTACTCTAGTTATCCCACGAGTGTTTCAAGACAAAGCTCTTTCCACTTGAACAACATACCCTTTTCTCTAGGCTAGACATGGGACAAAAATACCAGAATTCTTTAAACTACTTTCAGTTCACCAGGTATTTATGAGTCAAGTAATACATGGTACCACTATCATTTGTGGGTTTTACACTCTGCTTTTTCCAGCCACTTAATTCTTTCCTGTAACTGAATTCACAGACTCAAATCAATTCCTCAGTCCTCTCCACATACCAACTGAAGGGAAAAAGCACTGTATTTTTAGCAACCTTCTCTTTTCTAAGCCACTTTCTCTCAGGTAAAAATATTCTTTTAACAGGTTTTTTGCTATTACTTTGATGTGTGAGAAAGGCTACAGAAAAGATTTTGGTACAGGGAACATTTTTAGTTCCTACCAAATTCCTCAAGATAACCATGTTTCTTCCCTCAGTAAATCATCAGGACTGAAGAGGTTAAGCTGTCAGACAAAATTACACCAGCTACCATTTCAGAAAGTTTCTTTCATAACCATTCATTTATAACTCTTATATTTGAGAGCAGAAGTGAACCAGACCATCAGAAAGCACATTTTAAATTAATGTTGCTCAGCACTAATTAGACGACTGATTAGTTTCTGCAACTATTTATCTGCCATGTTCTAAATTTTGTGCATGGTTCAGGCAGACAGATAAGGGGTTTAGGTGAAAATTTCAGCAGGAACATAACTTTTGTGTGTTGGCAGAACACCCCAAAAAATTGTTGGGATGGATGAACTCCCCAATCTCACATCACACTTTTGCTTCAGTCAAGAAACTGCAAAACAATTGGAAAATGTATCTGAAATAGTAAGAAATAAATTAATGAGTTTATGACTTGTGGCACATATTTTCCATTTTTCTCTTCACTGTGCTGACTGAGAGGAGAAAAATGAGAATCTGGCCCTTGGCTCTGCATTTCTACATTAAATCCAAGCATATGTTTCTGATCATTTTTCAGTCACAAGGATCCTGAGACTCCAAAATAAATAACTTTATTTTAATCATGTTAAGGGGCTAACAAAAATTAACACCCTTCCTATGCAGCATTAACACTCCAGAGCAATACCTAATGATTTTCTCTTTAAAAAATGTATCTGAGGTCCTCTCATCTTTCACTGTATTTATTATGACAATTTCTTGTTCATGTCATCAAGCAGTCATTAAACAAAGGGTGAGTTTATTCTTTAATTCAGTGAATTATATAAATCATTAACTTTGTTGCAAACATAAATCCATAAACAGTAGAATGGATCCTTATTTAGATTGTCTACATTTCTTCTGACTGGGATAAGATCGTAACTCTGCAGCAAATCATTAGGTGATGGCTGAGTTCTGCTGTGTTTTCAGGCAAAGGCCAAATACTTCTTTTGTTTATATTTATGCCGCAATACTCAGAACTTTATCTACACCAATAACAAAGAAAATTAGATTTCTTGGCATTGGTAGAAAGCTGTAATTTATTTTCACGCTCTCTTCCTTTAAATAGTGCATTCTAACAAAAAAGAAAAAGATGTCTATTGTTGCCTAAAGTCTATGCCTTGCAGTAATTTTCATTCACTGGAAATACAGCACACCTCCAATTATGTTAGGCTCAGCTATTTCAGCAAGAGCTCTTAGATTTTGCAGTATTTTCATAATGACTATTTACTATTAGGACTTGAAAGTTTGATTCAAATTATTTATATATGCTTTGTTAATTGCATGTATGTCATCAAAAGGAGTTTATCATCCAACGTTTCAAACATAAATCTTCAAGATCCTTTATTGATATGTCCCACAAAACTTGCTGCCTATATTTTTGTATTTTGGAAATTCAAAATATTTCTCCGAGCACCTTGTGTTTTTTCAGCAACAAAACAGAAGCAACTGAGGCATGGTCAAGTTCTTGTTTGGTCGGTTTTGTTTTGATGAAAACTTTCCTTATGTTTTTTCTTCATTTTGCCTCACAGGAGGAGGCACCTGCCCAGAAACCATTTTAATTAGGCTGTTCCCAAAGGACTGCACTCCATGTAAACGGACCAACACTAGAACAGTTAGTGAAGATCTGCAGCCCGAGGGAACAACCCATGTTGGAGGAGGCTGGGAAGGACAGTTTCCCAGGGTATGGACCCCATCTCAGAGCAGGGGAAGAGCATCAGGAGGGAGAAGCATCAGCGACAAGGTACTGTAAATTGTAACCCTTCAAGTTGAGTCTTGTAAGATGTGTGTGGGGGAAAAGTGGTTCTAGTCACTCTCATTTCTCCCCATCCTAGTCTGATATTAATTAAAATCAATTTTCTTAGGATCATCTTGTTTTGCCTGTCATGGTAAATGGTAAGTGGTCTCCCTATCCCTATCCTGACCCAAACCTTTTCACTGGGTTTTAATTAACTGAGCTGCGGTTGTGGTAAACCACCTTGATGGGTATGTGCTCCTCAGTCAAGCTCAAGTCACCCCATCAGGCAGGTTTAATCACCAGCAAAATCAGGTCTTGATGAAGCTTTCAGCAGAAACAAATGGTATGAAATGCTAAGCCCATTTTAAAGCATAATATGAATGACATGAAAAGTCTTAAAAAAACCAAAAAAACCCAAGACAGTAAAAAAAAAAGAAAGTAGACTAAAGAGATATAGAAATAAGAAACAAAATGCTGGACTGAAACAGGATCTGTTCTTTCCTAATTTTTTTTTATATAGTTTAGATCTACATCAGGTGACAGCTGATGCAGGAAAGAAAGAGCTTCAGTTTTGGAAATTGAACTTATATTTGATGCAAAAAGGGCTGGGGGCTTCATTTAGCTCTAGAAGCCAAAACTTCTATCTTAATATTACAGGAAGCTCTGGAGAAGATGTGAGCACACTAAACTCCCAATTACATAAATGCTTTTCAGGAGGGAATGTGGGGGAGTCAGTCAGACTGCAAACTGTAAGCTCAGACTTGTTAACCTTCACAGCTCCAGAAATGAGAGTCCCTGCTGACAGCACTTCTAAAGATGGAGCTGGAAGGAGGCTTTGCAAGAGACTTTCCTCTAACTTTGAATTGAAGCTGCTGAAGATCATGTCAGAGGTCCTTGTGCTGAAGGTTAGATGGCACAAGTGTCTGGGAGTCACTCCTGAGCCTTTCTGCATCTTCTTGCCCAGCAGTTCTAAGGTCAGATGAGCTCAGCCAAGTCAGGTGTTCACAATGCAGTGCTACAAGTAAGAAAAAACAAAACTCTGAAAGTGAAAACAGACACAGGCCACAGCTTTACCATGAGAAGTATTTGATTCTGCTGATTCTGTTCTTCTTGTCTTGTAACATTTATCTGCTTCACAAAATCCTTCCTAGGGCCTCCCATCTTACTACCCATGGCCTCTGTTGTGCCTGGTGCCTTCCATCTCACACAAGCAGCACAAACCACTCTTTTCAAATTCTGTGGCCAAGGTATAAAGTACCAAAACCAGAAAGAGCAAGCAACACAGCAGGGAAAACAAATGAGCAGAAATATTCTCTCTTATCACTAAAACGAATTGCAGCATATATTTTTCACATATAACTAAGCTCTGTATAATTACCTTGGATGTTACCAGACCTTACAAACATCACACAATACAGAAATGTTCTGATCTAAATTCTGACTTCATGTTTATGTAAAATATAAATCTGTTCAGATATGGAGTCCTACAAGCACATATCATCATCCAAACTCTTTGGCTACATTTCACTTGCAATGCAACAATAGGAAATAAGGAATTTCCAACAGAATTCTGTTCAGTTCCTCCAATGTATAGGAGGGGAGGGGAGGGGAGGGGAGGGGAGGAGAGGAGAGGAGAGGAGAGGAGAGGAGAGGAGAGGAGAGGAGAGGAGAGGAGAGGAGAGGAGAGGAGAGGAGAGGAGAGGAGAGGAGAGGAGAGGAGAGGAGAGGAGAGGAGAGGAGAGGAGAGGAGGAGGAGAGGAGAGGAGAGGAGAGGAGAGGAGAGGGAGAGGAGAGGAGAGGAGAGGAGAGGAGAGGAGAGGAGAGGAGAGGAGAGGAGAGGAGAGGAGAGGAGAGGAGAGGAGAGGAGAGGAGAGGAGAGGAGAGGAGAGGAGAGGAGAGGAGGAGGAGAGGAGAGGAGAGGAGAGGAGAGGAGAGGAGAGGAGAGGAGAGGAGAGGAGAGGAGAGGAGAGGAGAGGAGAGGAGAGGAGAGGAGAGGAGAGGAGAGGAGAGGAGAGGAGAGGAGAGGAGAGGAGAGGAGAGGAAAATTTGGAGTAGGGGGCAATAAAATGCTACTGGCTAAGAAGAACATTGAACTCACTCTTACGAGGCACTATGAAATTATAGTGGCATGTCACATCATATTTTGAAACCAAGAAATGTTCAAGACTAGATTAAATGAAGTAAGATTCCTATATTTGTGTTAATAAACTCTCGCCATAAAAGGTAGAACCAGCTTAAATGTCTACTTGTTATTGTTTTACTAACTGGTAAGGTTGTTTCTCTGTTCCTCCATGCAGCCACGCATTTCAGATTAAATCATCCAATAAAATTCCTATCTTATTTACCATGAGTTTTTCAGTATGCAACACATCATGTGCAGCACTAAGGCAAAGCTGTGCCTACACAAGGCTTTTGTTTGGGCAAAACATCTCCTTGAACTTACAAATATGTGTGGGACAACCATTTGTAACAAAACAAGCAGTAACAATAACATTTCTTACCATAATGTATCCCACAAACAAGTTATAAACTTATTCCCTGAATCAGTAACAATTGATGATTAACAATATTTGACCCTCACTTTTCTGCCATAAAGATATGGACTTTTAAATATGCTAGCTTGTTGTTTTGTCATTTACCATTCAAACTCAATTTTATGTTTTAAATTTAATTTTCTTAATCACTTAAAGAGTATATTTCCACAAGATTTAATTGCTCAAATGTGACAATCTCTCATCCTTGGACAATTTACCTAGCCCAGGAAAATTAACTGCTATTACACAGGACTAGATAGAGGATTCTGATTCAGTCAAGTGTCCAGTAGATTAGTTTAACTGCAGTGAAACTGTTCCAAATATGAGGGAGAAATAAACAATATAAAACCAAAAAAAACCCCTCAAACCAACAATAACAATAATTCCAGGGAAGATGCAAAGCCTAACAAGCCTCAAACCAACAATAACAATAACTCCACGGAAGATGCAAAGCCTAACAAGGCTTTGGAGATAATGGTTAGAATGAAGGACCAGGCATCTTGGGCTGCATTAGGGAAGCATTGCCAGCAAGATAAGAACATATGTGTAGTTGCACATCAGTCACTAATGATAGTATATGGAAAAAAATAAAATAACTGATTTTTGAGACACTAGATGCTTTTGTGTTCTTTGCACATTAATATCCCACAAGTTTATATCACCCATGTAGTCTTAAAGGTTTAACTCTGAAAATGTGGGGTTTTTTCTAACTTCTTCTCATGTGATGACATATAAGAACGTATAACAGAAAGTTAGTACATATTTTAGCAATCAAACAGATTCAGCTTAGGAACCATGCAAGGCACAGAAAATGTGGTCCTGGTCATGATTAAAATATTATTAACTGACTGTATATTCAAGTCTACCATTTGTCAATCTACACTTCATCAGATCACATATCTGTGATACAAAAGAAGAGATGCATCTATAGGCAAACTTGATAGTTCTGTACAGCAGAAAACAAGTCAATATATTAAGTCATGGGAATAATTATCATAATTTGCATGTTGAAATGTTCTAAACAGCAATATTTTTCAAGTATCTAAACTGCCATGAAAAAACAATCAGCAAAAGCCAACAATGAGAAAAATCATCATAGTAAAAATAAAATCTTAAAATGTAACTTTATTCTTCATAAAATGTGAATTTTATTAAAAGAATGTGTTGTGGTTTCATATTCGCCAAATTTCGTTTACCAGCTGTGAGGTAGGATTTTGGGAGAAAAAGGCAAAACAGGCACAACTTAAAAATAAAAACAGATTTTATTAATATACACTAAAGAAAGAGAGAGAGGAAAAAAATGAGACATTCAAACACCTTCCCCCTCCACCTCCTTCTGTTCGCTTTCCCACTCACACAGAGAGAAAACTATGATTTTCAGTCAGTCACCACCATTTAAACACGATCCTACATCACTCTAGGAGAGGAGCCTCTCTAGAGTTATGGAGAACACACCACAAGAAAAGGTCTGGTGGCTTTCACGGCCACAGATCTGCAACCGCCTGGAATTTCTGCAGATTCTGTGCAGTCTCACCCATGTAACAGTTTTCCAAGCTGTTTATGGGCCTCTGCATGTTTGGGGTATCATTTTAAAAATGCTTTTCTAGTACAAAACAGGGATTCTCTTCCATCTCTAAAATCACCTCTATCTCAAAAGAAATAGAGACCACCTTATTCTTTCCCAGGAGCTGGGGACATACTTGATTCAAAATTCTCAATTAAAACCCATGTATATCAGTACAAACAACCCTTTGGCTAGAACTTGCATTCCCCCAAGCAGCATTAGGGTATTACAAAAACAGTCAATTTCCCCATAATTCACATCCAGAGAAGTCTGGTTAAAAATGTCCACTTCCTCCATCCCATCTTCCAATAGTCTTCCTTAGTTCTTTCACTGACTTTGTCTCAATGCTGTCTCTCTACATTTCAAATCACTCTGTCTTCCATGGAGGAGGGAAAAAGGGTTAAAGTCTTTGCCAAGAGTTTTTTTTTCTCCTCTCCAGCAGACTCCTGGAACTTCAAGGTCATAGGTGATGGTGGTGGGGAGGAAGGGGGAGAAGGAGCTGCTCAGGAATGCTGATGGATGAAATCTCCTCCACTCCTGGTCAGATCTAAAGCAACTTAAACTTGGATCAGCTCCCTGGAGCTCTGGAAAAAAGTTCTCAAAAGTCTCTCCTCCCTCAGACCAGAGGCTCTGGCAACCAAGGCCCAGAGCACAGCTGCTGCAGCCCCTGGCGCAGGGCCAGACTGCTGATCTGAAATCCTCCTCCTCCTCTCCCCATCGGGGGAGCTGGGAGGGGACAGAGGGGACACGGCCAGCCTCAACCCCTCTCCCACAGGCAGGGCCATCCCCCGCGGATCGGCCAAGCCTGGCCCTGGGGGGCCCAGCCTGAACCCTGACTCACCAGATGATGTTACCTCCTTGCCAGCTGGAAAAGGAAAGGGACGAGTCACTTGGGACTTGTGATTCAAGACTGTGTTTCCAGAGGCGCAGACAACACTCTTATTCATCAGCCAAGATGTCAATCCATGCTAGAACTTCCTTAGGAAAAAAAGACTTTTCACATTCATGCTGAACCACCACAGAATGTTATCAGGTAGTCACAAAAATAAAAATGGCAAGGGCATGGCACTTCCCACCACTAGGATGTGTTGTAACTTGACTTTCTCTCAAGAGTATTTGATTCAGTAAGCATGTTTGAGAAGAAAGATATTTGACAATTGACTGCTCAGTTTCTGATTAACCTATTATATCTGTGAAGATACAGAAATAATAATAAACAGTTACAGCTAAAACCACTGAGGAAATAACAAATCAGATATACTTTGGCTTTTAATACAAAGCAGTAACATGTCTCAGATTTTCTTTTCACCTTATGCAAATACAAAAGTGCTGGCATGAGAAGTACTCACATTGACCTTGTAGCTGATAAGTCTCAGAAGAGACATTAAAAGAAAATATATAGATATCCTAAAATGGAAAGAATGAAAACTATCTGAATGCATAGATGGGTATTAAGTGAAAATGACACTGTAAGATGTCAGTGTGAATGAATAAAATAAGCTTTCCAGGAAGGTGCAAAACAAGATGTGTCAGATATAAAGTATACTTGAAAAAGAACAGGAGTTACCCGAGTTTCAGAGTCACACATTAGGTTGACACAGACATGGTCATATTTCCCTCACAGTATAAATGGAAGAAATGCAAATTATGATCATAACCATGAAGTTCATTCCTCTCTTGACAGCTGTCCCAGCTTGTCAATAAAAGTTGTTTCTTAGTTTACAATGCAGATATTCAGATCATAAAGCTTCTGCCACATAAACACTGTAAATAACTGTTTTAGAATGACATAAAAAACTTTGACAATTAAATTTCTCAGTCAACACTGTGCAATTTTTCTCTCTGCATCTATTGCATATGCAAAAGCAAGACACATTTAGTCTTTATTCTATGAGTACTTGAAGTATTTCACACTTCTAGGATGATTTTCCCATTTTACTGCTAGCAAAAGGCAAAATGAGATGTAGGTCAATGTAAAAAACTGTATTTCTGAACAGAATGTGCTTTTAATTCGGCAGCGTCCAGTATATTTCATCTGGAAACCGTAACTGACTTTTCTGCTGCAAGAGGAAACTGAACATTTGAACATTAGCAAAGTCTGAAATCAGGTAAACATCAGAGAAAGCGGCGGATTTTATTCCAGTGAGTGCCCTGAAAATGTTCGCTCTGAGTAATAATGAGGAGAGGTAAGGAAATCCAGTGGGACAACGAAGAGCTCCAAAGATGTTCTCACACTGCTACCATTTGTGTGAGAATGCCCTGTTACAGTTCGCTTATCATTAAGAAGAACATGTGAAAAATTTGTCTAGCCTCAAGCCCACTCAAGCTGACCTTGGGTTTAAGACACAAGATGGTGTGTGAAGTTAGAAGGAAGAATGACACAGCTGAGAAAGCATTCTGGAACTCTGCTTCTCAGCTGGTGTCCAGTCCCCCCTTCCAGATTTCTTTGCCTAAACACACCACAAGCTGAAATTTTGAAATGAACTTCAGGGATGGAGATTCAGTCCCCACTTTGACATGAAATTAGAAATTTATTTTCTGTCATTTTATTCCAGACAGAAAACCACCAGAGCAACTGATTAGCTGCCAGTAAGAGGTCTGGCATCAGAAGACAATCAGACGAAGCAGCCATTCTAGGTAAGACTGAGCAACAAAGGTTCTTAAAAGTGAAAAAAAAAACAGTAAAAGAAGGCAGAAAAGAAGAGTAACATGACCACATATTTGACCATTAAAATAACATTCTGTGCAGAGATAAAAAAGGCAAAACTACATAGCCAAGTTCAAAGAAAAAATGCCAAGAGAAGATAAAAATATGTGACTAGACAGAAACTCATACATAAAAATCCAAACAAAAACCTGAAACAAACTGAGTCCCACCCCCACTTCAGAAAAGTTTAAAAGTTATGTAGAATACAGACCTGATGTGCTCAGGAAAGAAGAAATGGCTAAAATCTGGAAATGTTATTGGAATTATTAGTTATGTTTCTCACACACACAGAAAAACTGGCGTTATTTATACCACAGGCACCTGCATCTTTTCTAGATAGTTACAAACTCTTTTATTTCCATAGAAAGCAAAACCACTCAACATGTACATTTGAACATCTGCATATTTTGTTGCAAGAGAAAATGTTAAAACATTTCTCAATGGAGAAGTATGTGGTACTTTGGAAATCTTTCCAAGAGAATATAAGTTGAGTTTTCATAATAATAGTATATTGAGCTAAGTATACATGCAAAATGGTAAGCTAATTTTTAATAAAATAGTTTCTTACGCTGCTTCTTAATGCATTGCTCCACATTTATTCGCCTCAGCAAGGACTCAGAAAATCACTTAAGAGAAACCCAGGAGGAGAGAATCTGATCTTATTACCTGTGATTCCCACATTTCAAATACTGGTGAAGTTTGTGAACTGTTTAATGAGTGATAGCTAGAACAGGTGACAAGTCAGGATCTTATACTAACAGAGATTATCAACTGGATTTAGAGAACATGATGATTCCCCTGCCACAAAACAAAGGCTGCCTTCAACACTGGACTCAAAATCTGCAGGCATCCATGACACTTAATTGCAGGGATTTGGCAGGAGGTAACACTAGAGGGCTTGAGGACTCTTACTGGCTTCAGACTGTACTGAACAGATTGAAAACTAAAATCCACTAGTACAGAAAGGTTAACAAAACATCAGCTTTGTGCAACTTTTTTCCTTTTGACAGCACCATCAAGATTTTTCTGCTTGCCAAAATGTCAGCCAAAGAAAATGAATAATTCATTGTGGCTTGTTGAAGTAAATTGTGTTCTGATCTCATAAGGGAGATACTTGTTAATAGCTGCATTACCAAAACTAAAGATAAGCAGAATGCCTTAATTATGCACATCTTCTAGTAAAACAACAACAAAAAAAGCAGCTTACAGTAACTTAAAAGGGTAAGGATTTCCACCAAATATGACTGGCTGCAAAAGCAGCTATCAAAAAATAATGATGACTACCAACTTATTAAAGTGTGAGAACTTCAAAGCAGGCATGGAAAACGCAGAAGACTGCTAGAGGAAGTTCTTGCAAAATACTTTTTCATCAAGTACATTCAGATGCAATGCAATGGGACTTCTGCAAATGCAGCACACCATGCAGAAACTTAAGTTTTAAAATCAGTTTTCTCAGGCTGAGAGGGTGAAGACACCAGTAGATATAATTTCTCTTCTCTTGCAGGAAAAAAAGGATTGCTTATCATTAGCATAATTATCACCAATATTGCAAAGGGATAAAGAAATCAGCCTGTGATTTACAAACGGAGCAGGTCAGCATATAGGACTTCAAATGTTTCTAAGCTGAAAGGAGGAAAATGGCCTAGGTATACCATTTTACCATTTAACTTGGGCAAACTGTAGAAAAATTATTCTTTCACTTAAAACTAAAAGCAAGAACAAGGCTAGACACTGAGCTTTCTCCTTTGCCCCTGCTCCTTATAACCTTCAATTCCAACCAAATTTTTCTGCCACAGCTAGCCACACAGTTCATAGCTTAAATAATCATAGCAGTAGTTCTGCAATAAGTCTGATCAAAAGAGTGTTTAAATTCAATTAAAGAAAATTACGCAAAAGTTTGACTCTCACAGTTTCCTGAACCCTTCTACACAGCAGTGCCATCTTTACAAGGGAAATAAAACGTGGCAATCTTTATGTTCTCAGTTTCTCTGCTGGAAATACCACCCCCTTTCCTCTTTGTCCTCTAACAACATCTGTGACTTTTCTTCGGCTGCAGTGTTAGGGTCCCGCGCCCTCCACACCCCGCTCAGATGGCGCTGTCCTGGCTCCCAGCACTCAGCACCATGGCCAGCGCCACGCTGAGCGAGAGAGCGATGTCCAAACCGAAAGCTGGCATCAAACAGAAACCACTCATCTCTGCCCTCTCTTTTCCAGGTGGTAGGTCAGACACACTAGTTATAACATATGGCTGCCCTGATGCTGTTTCAAACCTGCTGTTGTTATCCAGTGACACTGCATAGCACTGAATGAAAAAAAAAAAAAAAAAAAAAAAGTTCAAGGTAAATGTTTGCAACAAAGAAATGGTTGTAGCTTTTATAATTTCATTGTCATGGAGGCAAAAGGACAAGCATCAATAAATGACCTAAGTGTTGTGGTGTTGCAATGATGTGATTTTGACTTTGGATAGGAAGTCTGCTTGTTGATATAAGTGAAATTTGTGAAGACTGTGTGAAGAACATGGACTTCAAAGACAATTCTGGTTTATTCTGGCAATAATACTAACTGGTTTACAAAGTGATGCTGCAGAAAAGCAACTACTGACCTGGATTGTACAGAGCTGTAATTATGCACTATCTCTGTTTCTCCAATTTATGTCTAAATTTCATTATGCTTCAAATAGTGCCCTTGAGAAAAGCAAGGCACTTCAGAACAAATCTGAAGTCCTCGGGACTTCAGAACAAATCTGTTACAGATATGCTATATAAATGTATATACAGTGTTACATAAACACACAATGCTGTAGAAATAAGAGTGACTAATCTCACACTTTGCTTCAAATACAGTTTTCTGACATGTCTTTTTATGCAGGGGAACCTCGCGTCTAAAAATGATAAAACTGATCTTGCCTAACTTGAATTAGGAAAGCCTCATCAACACATCTTACTCACTCTCTTTTTAATATAAAGAAACATGTAGGCACACTCAGCAGTTGAATTTGATTCCACATCCAAATTTGGTGGAATTATAAGGTTTCTGAATGACAGGTATGTAAATGCTGCTGTGTTTCATATCACACATTTTCTAGACCTCTACTGCTACTCAGCCTCCACTCCTCCTCCACGCAGCTTTCTGCCAGTTACTGACAGAAAACACATCTGCAAATACTCTGACTTTTAAATTTTCCTGCCTATTTAAAGATCTTGCATTTGAGTTCATAAATCATTGAAATTATCTTTCTCCTTAGAAAAAAAAATAATGCACAAAAGCAAACAGTTAAATTTCATGTCAGCAGAATCACAAGCTGAAAAGCTCCAGATGACACATATTTAAAAGACATCCATGAAAATTAAAAATAACTGACTTCTGGAATAAAAGGTTACTTGAAAGTACCTTTTCTACAGCAGAGGCCTGGGATCTACAAACTCCCCATCTGATCCTATGACTACATTAGCAACTTCAGTGGAACTGTGATCTGCAGGAATTGTGCACAAGTCATTCGAGATGCATTTGCCCCAAGTAAAATGTAAATACTTGTACTGCAGTATACTGTTGTGAAAGGCAGGCCTAATTCACTTAATTTCATCAATCATTACAGCACCTTACAGACTAAAATTAAGTGACAATAGCAGACAACTGTGGCCATGTATCCTCAAAGTTTCATTTTACTGAAGTCATCCAGATGCTGATATTGGATATTTTGTTTCTTCTATGGACTCAAGAGAAAGTGCAGCAGATTTCTACACAACTACTCTGCAATGCAAGAGTGAACAGAAGTGAGAGTGAGGTCATACTGTTTTATCTGAACATCCTCTGCTGAACTGTGTTATGTGACCATTACCTATTACAGCTTTCAAACACATCCTTTATTCTAACTGTAAGAATTACATCACTGACTTTAGTTTTCAAGCTCCCTTCATCCTTCACAAGTTGAGTCTTCAGTTTAGACTGAACAATCATTACTGCTGGTCAAATACTATTAGAAGGAGTAGGAAAAGATAAATTCTGTTTTATAAAAATAAGAGATTTAATCCAGGACATAAAAAAATACAAAAAGATCTTTTATCTGTCTATACAACACTATTCACAGTATTGCTCTTCAGAGCAGAATCACATCTTTTTGTTCTCTTTTCTTTCAAGTTTCTATTTTTATACTATCTTGCTATCCACGAAGCCTTTCACTCTTAGAAGTAAGCTTATATTGTCATTTTAATCCCCCAAATCTCCCTAATTTCACAGAATGACAGAATAGTTAGGGTGGAAAGGGATCTCTGGATATCATCTTGTCCAACTCCCTACCAAGGTATAGTGACCTGGAGCAGGTGACACACGAATTGTCCCAGGTGGGTTTTGAATGTTTTCAGAGGGGGAGACTCCATGCTCTCCCTGGGCAGCTCTTCTAGTGCTCTGCCTTCCTCAATGGGAAGAAGTTCTTCCTCAAGTTGAGATGGAACTTCTTGTGCTTTAGTTTATGGCCATTGCTCCTTGTCCTGTCACTGAGCACCACTGAAGAGAGTCTGTCACCATCCTCCTGGTACCTGCCCTGAAGATTTTTATTTGCATTAGTGAGATCCCCTCTCATTCTTCTCTTCTCCAGACTAAACAGGCCCAGCTCCCACTTCTCCCCATAAGAGAGATGTTCCAATCCCTTAATTGCCCTCCTTTGCCCTCTGCTGGACCCACTCCAAGACCCCCATGTCTGTTGTACTGGGGAATACAGAGCTACAGCACTGCAGATGTGCCTCACTAGGGCCAAGAAGAGGGGCAGGATCACCTCCCTGACCTGCTGACCACACTCTTCCTGATCCCCACAGAATCCCACTGTGTCCTGACCCCCACAGCACACATGACCAGCTCATGGTGAACATGTCACCCATCAGCATCCCAATATCCTTCCTAGAAGAGCTGATATCCCATGGGTAAGCCTGCAACCTGTGGCACTGGGGGTTATCCCTCCCCAGGTGCAGGACCCTACACTTGCCCTGTGACCCTACACTTACCCTACACTTGTTCTCTTTCACTAAGTTTCTCTCTGCCTAATTCTTCAGTGTGTTGTTGGGGGTTAGGTTTGTCCCTTTTTTTACTCTAAAGGATTTTTCTTCCCCGTAAGTTACTAGGAAACTAAGTTTTGGGTGCTTAAGGGTGCTTGACCAAAACAAAGAGGTGGCCAAAAGTTTGGAGGGGGAGAGGATGGCCTGGCTACTGCTTCCTGAAGGAGGAGTTCACTGTCACCAGGAAGTCTATTCCTGGGATATCTGCCATCATCTGCTTGCCCTGGAATTCTGAGCTTCTCTGCTGCCCTGTGGGAGCTGGGCCAGCCCTGCCCCACCATCGTGGTTCCATCAGCGCTGTTCATCTGCTACAGAGTGACCCCGCACCCCCCTGCCCTGCCGGGACATCCTGCCATCCCAGCTACCAGCCCGGGACTTTTCCACTATTCCAGCTTGGTGCTCTGAGGATCCTACAAAGGCACCGAGACCAAACTGCCCTGGGTTTCTGTGAAGCAAAGCCCTCGAGGTTCTTGGTTCTGTTTTGTTGTTAATGCTGCAGTTGTTTTTGTTTGCTTTGTTATACTTACTAGTAAAGAACTGCTATTCCTGTCCCCAAACCTTTGCCTGAAAGCCTCTAAATGAAAATTTATAATTGGAAAAAGGATGAGGGGGTGGGTTTACATTCTCCATTCAAAGGGAAGCTCCAGCTTTCCCTGGCAGGTATCTGTCTTCCCAAACCAAGACACCTGTCAATGTCCCACTGAATGGCAATACTGCCTTCAGGGATAATTCAAGTGTAATTTCCTCAAGTGAAGAGCATTGGTTCACAACAAGCCAGTTACTTCACAACTATGATCAATCAATCTGAAAGATTTTCCTTTTGTTGCTAATTTAATGCAGGTAAGAACACTTATATAAACTTCTAATAAATAAAATCGGTTTTAAAGGAAAGCAGAAAAAAAAAGATTAAAATATAAGTATTTTTGAATCTGCTCCAAAGCTTAATTCCATGAGTATCATATAACAGATTAGCAAAAAGAAAGGGAAGAGATGCATTTTCTTCAATGTTTTCTTGGTATCGCTGTACTTGCAGAGCCTCGAAGTGCCATGATCCATTCCTTTTAAGTACAAAATTTCTTTGAAAGTAAAATTGGACAACTTGGACAGCATGAATGTGAATGGCCTCAGGCTGTAAGCATACTCCTAATTAATCTCTTGCCATCTGGGGGTTCTTCTTCTCCATGCATTTTTAGAACCTCTGTCAGCATTTCAAGAATTGTGAACAAAGAATCAGCTGAGGACACCTACAATCTAACTAAAAATATGTTCAGTGTAACAGATCAAAGAAAGAACTCTATTCTGAGATCAGACATTTGATTTTCACTACCTCACATATTTGCTATCTGTGCTTTCTCAAGTGTTTCTATTTGTCCTTTTCTGTACTTTAATATTAAAAGATTATATGTCTCCTCCTCACAGTTAAAATCATCTGTCTGCTCTTCATGTCAACAGACTGGACAGACACCTGGTAACTACTCTCAAGTTTTTATTTATAATCTGAATGAATGAGCTCTTTCACTTCACTATCTATTCTCTTGAAATGTTAAAAATGTGCATCTCATCTTGATGCTACACTTTTACAAAACTACATGAATAGCCTAATCTGTTGTTATAAATATGCCTCTATATTTTTCACTGCCCATTTTACCTTTCTCTTTACTTCATGCATGTGACATGTCCATCACAACAACGGCCAACACAGACCAGATAACAGGGAAGAGAAGAAGGCAACTTCCTCAGCTAATCATAGGTACCATTATTTACTTTTTTGCATTCATATAAAGCTAATTTCTTGAGTAAAAGGACAAAAACCTACACAGTTTGAGGAACATTACCTCATAAGACACCATATCAGCTCATGAAACTGCAAGTGAAAATAAACAATAAGGTTACCCTATTTGAGGTCACAGGTTAAAAACAGATTTAGACAGTTGTTTGGATCTACGCAATACAACTAAAAATTAAGTTTATATTATGAGCTGCTCAGCAGTCATTTCTGAAAGTAAAAGTTGGTATCATGGAAGAGTTCATCAGTTTTTGTAAAACACCAATGGTACAGTTGTGTCTCATACTAAAAGTGTGAATTTGGCTCTTGTAACATGAGACCTCCTATGGAGCTGGCCTGAGGTGCCTATACAAATTGACAGATTTTTAGCTAGATAAATGGTAAATTATATATTTTTTTCAAATATCAGAATTACAAACAAAAGCACTATCAATTTTATAAGGATCAAAAACTTAATACTCCGAAGCATCTGGTAAAATGTAACATTTTGATGTAACTAATGCTACAACTACCTAGATTTTGAGGATTTTGGATTTTCTTCCGAAGTGTTTTGTTGCTATCAGATGTTGATACTAGCACCATTTCAACCTTGGGTTTTCTTGCTTTTCACAGATGAAACAAGCACAGCTGGTTATATGAATTATTAAGAATTTGTGACATCTCACAGGACCTGGAATTTTTCCCTGTGAAGTGAAAAATACTAAGTCTGTACTACTCAATGAATTATTTTCTTAGCAAGCACAAGAAACATATTACCTCTCTGCATCTCTCCATTCACAGAAGGAATACTACCACACCCAGTATGTCACAGAAAAGAACCTAATGCTATTAAGTTTGAACAAAATTGACAGCATGCTCTATGCAAAAAATACAATGTGTTTGACTTTCTCACCTTTGAATATAGTTGCTATATAATCTAACTTTCTTTTTAGGGAAGATAGTTCCCTGAATAAATTTGGAAAACTCATATGATAGCATAGGGTTAAAATGTTTCTAAAATCATGGGAATTGTATAAAATAGATTTAGGGGAGGTGGAAAGGCAGGCTGGGCTGGATAGGCCTGGGAAAGGGAACCAAGGCTGGGTAGGTCCTGAAGTTTGGGCTTTGTCTTTACTAGATCATGTGAAACTGCACCTGCATAATCATCATATGATAAATTAAATTATTGTTAAATGTAATTGTTTGGTAATTGAATATGATTATTGTTTAAGAAGCATAAGAAATTATGTTTGAGGGGCCTGATGAAAACTACAAGAATTCATGCTTGAATAAGATCAATGTATACAATAGAACGATATGAGTTTAATAATTAATATATAGAGTTCTGTAATGAAAGGGTATAAAAACATGTCCGTCTTGAAACCATGCAGGAGTCTGATTTGGATTTGTATCCTGTGCCCGTTTCCCAGAGCTCTTCAATAAAAGCACCTGCATATAATCATTCTGTGATCATGTGTTTCAATGTTAACAATATGAATGAGTGTAGGTATATAAGACACTTAGAATAATTAATAACAGATTTCTTAAAAAAGGGCAAAATCTCCACATTTGCAAATGGTCTATTCTGCCATTTATGAGTAAATATATCCACAAAATGTGCATTTCTTCTGTCTGAAAAAAACCCTAAACAAAGTAACTCTTCACTAGACATTCCACGTAACCACTAGTGTACAATCCAGTGTTGTGAACAATAACTACATTTACCTAAATAGCTTATATTTACTCTCTTTGCAGTTGACAGCTCCGTTTGGAAGGCCAATTTATAGAAAATCAACTTTCCAGCTTCAAACAGAAGGTACTGATTGGTATATCACTAAATAAAACCCTCTTCAGTGTTCTATAGGAATGGCTTTCTTTTCCTCAATGTCTCTTGAAAATAATAAATATGAGTTATGTCAAATATAATTCAGTACAAAAACTTTGGCAGCTATGTGCTATATGACTTAAGTACTACTACATGCAACGTCTAAGATGTAAATGCTGTAGAAGAGGTTAAGGATACGGCTTCAGTGAAGAGCAATGTAAATAAATAAAATAAAAAAGGAAAGCAACATAGGAAAAACAGAAGTTTTCTATAAGCTACATTTGTTCAGTGCTGAATATGAATGCTTTTGAAAAATCATAAGAAACAGTTATGCAGCTATAGGGTACAGGGTGTAATAGACAACTAACTAAATATTGTATTTGCTGTTTTGAATCCAAACTCAGAACCAGCAGTCTGGATCAGAGACAGTCAAGTTTAAGGCATCTGCATATAGGAAAGTATGCAGAAAACACAGCAACCAGCAGCAATGCAAACTAGTCAAATGCAAGTCAAGGAGAGGTAAGTATAATAATATAATAAAAGACCAACATAGCAAACTGGACTTTGCCCCAACCACAATGAGGAAAATGCAGAACAGAAAAAAAGCCCCAATCAAAACAACAAAGAAACAGACACCTGACCTCTCCAAAACAAAATTGGTCATACCACTAATGATAATTGAAAAGAAAACAAAGGCTTGTACAGGACATCTCGGAAAAACAAGGGCAAACATTATGGGTCAAAGGCAAGGGAGAGTTACAGAAAAGACCAGGAACATTGTTAACCAGCTTTTTGGTCCAGAGGTGAAAAAAATCTGTCATAAAATCTCTGCAAGGCTCTAGTTTAATCCCTGTTTTCTATTAAAGGGTCAACTTTTTTCAGGTGAGCCGAATTATAACAGCTTTGTAACAGCTTAACATTGGACAGAGATAAATTACATATTATCAAAATTGCTCACCTTCATTAGTTTTATTGCAGAATATTAAAAGCATGATCAGAAGACATTTCAAAGCCACAAGTGGCTTCTTTTAACTCAGAGGAAATGAATGAGAAACTAGTAGAAGACTAAGAAAATTATGAGAAATCCAAATTGCTACTCTCTCTAAAAGAAAAAGCAATATGAGCATTGGTGAAATACTGGGGCCAAAAAAAAAATTAGGCAAAGAATCAGGGAAAAGTACTTGTCAGCCTCAGAGAATAAGGAGATGACTGGAAAGAAAATTTCTTTTTTCAAGAAAAACTCTTACCAAACGTATCTTTTTTTCCTCTGCTGTAGTAGGTCTCATTGCAAGCGGAGGCAGCAGATGCCAAACATTTTCACCCCCATGCAGCTTATGAAATTGTCTCACATAACCCTCTTAGAAATAACACAGGGAGACAGTCTAGGACAATACACTATAAGGTCAGTGAAATACTGGGAAAACACACTGAAATAATAGTTATAAATGATCTGAGAGTTAAAAGTAGTTGCAATTTGTTCAAATGGACAGATGTGTCAATAGTCCTGTATCTGCTCCTGTGTTTGATACCGCTCAGTGTTTTCACTGTGACCATAAGAGGTCATCAATAAACAGATCGTGATTGCTTTAGCAAGTAAAAAATAAGTGGGATTTTTCAATACAGACATTCTAAATGTGGGAATGCATGATTGAGAGTAACAAGAATTAAAACAGATCTGGACAATGTAAAGAACTGATCAGGAAGACCCCTCCACAACTAACTTAAAAGAGACAAATACCTTCCTCAGGGAAAGTGAATCTCCAGATGAAGTTAATCCATACAATAAAGCCTTTCTACATCCCCATGCTCTATTCAACACGGAGGTGAATCTTGGCAGGTCTGGGGACATCCTCTGTTATTCCATACAAATATACATACATATAAATTTACCTTTGTATCAACAGTTTCCTGCAAATTACTGCTACACTACATATGCTAGTGTACTTTGAGCTGGTCCTGGCACTCTGGAGCACTCTCAATTACTTTCTATTTTTTAGAAGTTGTATTTTTTAGTCTTTCCAGCATAGAGCAATGGGCTTTTGCTGCTTTTCATGCAAGTATTTAGTAAAGGTAGCAAAGAAGACTGCTGGATATAGTTTAACAATGGTGTCTGAAATTCATTCTGAAACGAAAATTTAAGACCCCAATATAAAGTAAAAGGAAAGCCTTTCCTCCCTAAAAATGAAGAGATAGGTTATTTGTGTTTTCGAAGAACAGAGCTTAGCTGTGGTGACACTAGCTTGTGTAAAAGGAGACTGGTGAGCTAGGGGACTCGCAGCACAGAAGAATTTAACACACTAGCAAAAATCATGGTCCTTAATTATATGCAAGAAAGTATAGCTTCAAGCAGTCAGTCATGACCTCCATTTGAAGAAATCCAAATGCTTTTTCTTCTGCAAAACCCCTGCCTTTAAATAGACCTATATGCATGTCTACTGACACAGTTTATTATTTTGGCTTTTGCTCATAAGCACCTATAAATCAACACTGGCATCTGCTAGAAAATACTGCTAAAGAGCTAAGGGACAATATCATAAAGATCTGAGTACATACAAACACCACCTCAGAGACAGCAGTCACACAAAGCAAGTTCCCTATGGAAACATCTGGAAATACTTCCAAAAACGGAGCACAACCTCTGGAAAGAAATCAAAATAATAGCATAAAAAGCAGCAGAGAGAAATGAACTACACATTTCAGAACTACCTTTTAAGTTCTCACAGGTTTTGGGATAAAACCTGTATGGACACTGTCTCACACTGAAAGCTACCCACAGATGGTAAGGTAACCCAATCTTGCGAGCCTGAAGTAGCACAGGAAGGATAACCATGCCTAAGTACATTAGATGGTTCTTTAAGCCATAGGAGCTTAAATATTAACATAAATAATAACATTAACAAAAGCATGAACCACTCTTTATATATTAGATTTCCAATATTTTAGCACAGAGCATGCCTATATGCATGTTGCAGTTTCCCTCAAAAGGAATTATTCAAGTTAATGTAATTACAATTGATATATTATCAAAAAAAACCCCAAACCTGTTATTCTTCAGCATAATAGATTTGGCTTCTATCATTCTACATAAAGCTGCTGCTTTTATGTCAGGATGGCTGCACTTAGGATGTCCATTCCTTTAAAATCCCCTGATTTACTCAAGGGACATGAAAAAGTCCCAGCCTTGGCTGATCTTTCTAATTATTTGTTGTCAAAACTAAGTAGATATTACATACACATCTCCTAATTCACATGTGTATATGAAGCTCAGACCCACTTCAGAATGGTGCTGATAGAGGAAATAACAGTGTCTCTCTTTGCCAGCCTATGCAAAACATCAGTAGACCACAGAAACTCTCCACTGACTAACTCATTAGAAGTCAACTGGTGAAGCTTACTAAGTAAAGCAGAGGAACCTTTCATCCTTGGCACTACTGAAATTTTAGTTCTGTAAATACTTCAGTCTCGGTAAAACTAAAACAACTGAAACTCAGAAGTACCTTTTGAAAAATTAATTTAAAAACTGAGTTTGCAATTGTGAATATACCACTTGCCATGGTATATTCTCATTTCCAGCCCAATCATTTCCAAGAGGTGAGGCACAGCATTGTCCTGGATGACATTCCAAGTGGAAGAGACACCCATCACCTACCTCTCTTTTGGTTGTTAGTGCAGGCTGCATGACAGGGCCAGAACTGCTGCAAGGACACAGAAAGCACACCTGAAAAGAAGCAAAAAACACCTCCTCTACTGATGTCCCTGTTTCCTCAGTCACCCATGTCTCCTGAGCCCATAGCTGAAGGGAACAGAGGAGCACATCCAAACACCAAAGGTGCCTGACAAATCACCAAACACCTTTCAAAACCATCATTATTTGGGCTTCCCATATAACTCACTTGGTGTGGAACAGCAGAAATAGACCAATATTCCCCTACAAGAAATCTACTAAGTAGAAGGAAGAGAATGATAGGACCACTACACAGGAAGAATCATCACCATATTTGAAGCATTCACCACCATATAAGCATGCAGATGGTACTACAAAGTTCTTACTTGCAGAAGTGGTGAGCAAAGGATTCACTGCAGAGTAGCAGGCAGATGCAGTCTGTTTTCCAAGTACTCTGACTTCCACTTAAGTATCTGCATTTAACAAGAACAACTGTGCCTATCCAAGCAATCACTTGAATGAAGACAGCTTTCAAACTAACAATTCCTTTCTCACCATCAGTCAGTGAAGTAAAAAAACCAGGCTGCAGTTTTTAAAGCTGAATTTATGAAATTTTAGGGAAATTTGAAAATTTAATATATGAAATCATATATGAAATCATATTTTCCATCATTTTTGCTGTGTACTATGACTTGCTCATGCTCTTATGGGCAAAATTTTTTAAATGTTAACAAAAATATGCACTCTACAGTGAAAGGTTCCCTATTGTCACTTTTGAAGAAACGGGGTTTCATGTTAAGCATACTTTAGACAGAAAATAAATCAGCTTTGTTTCAAAATGATTGTAATAGCAGTTTAATGTAAAAAGCACTCTGTATGGCAATGAAAGAACATCGACCTATCTGCAGCTTTTCAGACTTGAACATCAGAAAACACTGTAGTAGGTTTCAGTAGTAGGTTCAGCTCATGATTGGAAATGGGGAAAGATGGGGGTGGTGCTGGTGTCAAATCAGTGAACAACCATCCCATTAGTCATCCCAATCATGTTAGAGTCTAATCCTATGAAACCCAGAGGGGCAAAAGTCTTCATGGCCAACTGATAATTTTCATACTTTATCTTTCAGGGTAGTTTAAACTACTTCTGTAGAGAGTCTGGCACATGAGAATTTTATGAAAGAAGGGTATGCTAAAAGCATGTATTTTGTATTGGAGTTTGAATAGAAATCATTGCCAGGATGACATATCTCAACACGGCAAGGCAAATTCTCATTCCCAGTTCAAGGCAGAGCCCTAAACGAAGTCTGACACTCCACAATAAATCAACACTTTCTGAGCATCATAGCACTTATTTCATTTTTCAGTCTTCTGTTCAATTTTTTGAGGCCAGTTCATTTGAGATTAATAACTCTTCTTTTGGAGTCCATGAAAATGTTCATTTTTGAATGACTGAGGGATCAGGTTAAACTTTGTTACTTTCCAGCACTAGCAAATTCTAATACAAATCAAGGCTGTGGAAAAAGCCAAAACAGGGGTTAACAGCCTTCTCCATTTTCTTGGAAAACCTAAAACCAAGGAAAAATATTCTCACTTGGCTTTCCTCTTTCCACTACTCAGAGAAGCACAGTGTGGCAACAGCGGAATAAAGGAGAATTTAGATTTTTATTTTGTTATTAGAAGGGTGACCCCAGGAAGATGCACAAAAAGAGAGTTTAGCTGGAGAAAATGAGAAATTGACAAGCAACCTGTAGCTACAACTAGACATTTGCGGCCCACAATGGATGGCAGTTGTTGGCAGAAGTTTGACCATCTAAGAATAAGAGCTATGGACCCAGCACAGAAGAAAGAGCAGATTCAAAGGATCTCTTCTGAGCACCTCTGTGCGAAATGACGCCACCTGTTGGGGTGCTGACAGTGCCTCCGAAATTTCTGATGCTTGGATCATCTCAGATGTGGGGGAAAACAGAAGCGAAAGGCTGCTCTGCACAACTGCTGGAGCTTAGCATGCTCTCAGACTCCTTCACCTGATGACGCGCAGAAGAAACCTCTGCAGTCACTGTGGCCCTGTGGCAAAGAGCACTGACCACACCAGATGGGTTACCTTGGGGTACCTGGACCCCTGAGCTGGAAGACAGAGATAACAGGTGGAAAGAATTACCAAGAATTCAAGGTGAAATGGTTAGCAACATGTTGTTTCCAAGACATTGAGACACAGTTCTTGAGGTCATGGTTTGGTGGTGTTGCAGCTTTAGGTTTATGGTTGGATCATATGACCTAAAGGTTTTTCTGCCCTAAATAATTCCTTTATTTGATCCAGGCATTTTATCACCTCTACTGGGCCTCAGGAACTATTATGGCCAACAGTTTCAACCATCTTTGCAGATTTTTTTTTACATAAATTCAGAATGCTGTTGACCATCACTGACGGAACAAACACTTGCAAAAAAATATGGGTTACATTAGGCTTCTAAATACCTACCACTCATTTCACCTCCATCAGTGCACCCTCTTTGGTGGTTCCCATTCACCTGACATCAAAAGGAATCACAAAAGCCACTACACATTAAAAGCTTGCCACTTACCTTCACATCCATTCAAGGTTGCACCTACACATGTGTGCACACATATGAATTCACAACAGCTACATGAATTATAGAGCATTCACAACTGCATCTTATTGCTTCTGGGGCATTTACAAGCACGATTCATTTTAGTCAACTGTTTTACCTCCTAGCAGTTAAACAAAATGGAGTTTTTCCACAACTAAACTAATGCTGTAATATAAGGTCACAGATGAATGCAGAGACAATGGAAGCTGACAGAAAGGACTAACCAGCCAAGGTACCATCAAGCCATCATTCAGATTCTTGATTAGTAGACATTGAAACACCCTTACATAGTTTTGTCAGGCTAAATGGCAGTCATTTAGGAACATATTTCACTGTCCAATAAGGGCAATATATTTTCCAGACTATTCCAGCCACATGTATTTTTCTTACAAGCTATAAAAAATGTTACATAAATAACTTCCAGAAGCACTGAAAAACAGTAATTTGATGCAAGACTTGCAATATTCATTCACAGTTTCTATACAAAAACTCTGCCTATAACAGAAAATAAATTTTCTCTATCTGCCTATTAATCTGGAACTCAACCTCTATTCCTCAACTTCCCAAAATGGTCCTTGTACCTGGCATAGTTCATAAAAAAGAAAAATGAACTGACTTGACACTGCATGGAGATTTAAAATAATTTAACAAAAGCTTTGCTTTATCTTTAGTCATGCACATTTCTCCTTTTCTGGATGTAAAGGGGCTAGCACCATGTGGTCAGACATAAAAAAATAGTAAAAATATGTGAAGACCTTCACATTACCCAATCTGTGCTAAGGCACAGTAAAATGAAGGTGTAGGATCAAAACTCGCAAGTATGAAAGGCAGCTTCTGCAGCTTCACTCTTCCCTAAGATCTGTTGTTAATGGGCTTTTGCATCAAATGACAGGAGAGTAACATCTTACCTGTTTTTCACCAAAGGAAAAACATTCTGTGTTGAAAGTGATCTCTTCAGCAAGCACATAACAACCATAATACACTGAAAAGTGGCTGCAAAATCATTATACAACTTTAATTCAGTAAAGATTCTATGTCTACTGAACAGCCTATGATAAATCCAACATTTCCCAATGCTAGAATCTTTCTTTACTCAGAACACAGATGGAAAAAAATAAAATTATTCAAAGCTCACATAAAGCGAGAGAGTGAAGAGGCAAAAAAACAGATAAAATTACCAATAGCGCAATATAGGCAGTGAATGAGACCCAGTTAATTTATTAACTTGAACTCACAGATGAAATAGCTTAAATTAAATGATATCTTAACTTTTATAAAAGATTAGCCTTTTTAGGCTGAAAGAAAAGAAATGTGACAGCAATTTTTAAAATGTTAATCAGTGGAACTGAAGCAACTATACTGTTGCTCTATATGGCTGAAGTCATTTAAAGCTCTAAGAATATGAACTGTGGGATATATGGATACATACATGAGCCTGAGGAAGAGTAAATGTGGCCTCTGTAAAGAGAAGCTATGCGCCGAAACCACAGAACTTCTGTGACAGATTCAGCAAGCATTTGAATATAAAGTAGATTTGATTGATTTTTATACTTGGATTTTCAGAAGTTACTTGACAAGGTCTCTCAAAATAGGTGCTTGAAGAAACCACAGAAGGCACCAATGAATTAGTAGTTGCTTAAGAGAGAAAACAGGGAAGGAATAACAGTTTAGTTTTCACAGTGCAGAGAGGTCATCAGTAAGTCTAACTGACCAGAGCTGGTGTCTGCTACCCAAGGAGCTAAGATGAGAAATGAGATGAAAATAGCTGGTTGAGATTTTTTTTCTTTATAATCCAATTTCTCTGTAATAAGTCTATGCCCACCTGCATAGACTGGTGGTAGGTGTGTACTGAGATTCAGTTATAGGGTATTAAATGGCAGAGAAAATTCCCTGTAAATAAATACTAAATTATAAATATTAACCACAATCCTAATTTCTTACATTAAACAAAATAATTGGCTTATTAGCACAAAAAGGACATCTTAAAATATCGACAAAAATTACACAAATCAAGCATTTGACTAAAAGGAAAAAAAACCCCAACAACTGTTAAGAGGTATTAAGTATTAGCCCATATATCATTTCACTGGGTGAATGTCTCCCCTGATTTATCTCCATCTATTCAGAGCTCTGCTGGACACACTGCTGGGAAAACTTTTCTAAGTTTTTTAAGCAAGGAGGTTGGACTGGATGATCTTAATAATTCTTTGCCAATAATTCTCTCCATTAGTTCTGTGATTCTGTGTTACCTTTCAAGCACTGCATGCAAATTTACATGACTATTCTGTAGAGCTGAAGGTTCACATTTAGCTTCTCAGATTTCTGGAGGCTGGGGGACTGCTCTGGGCAACCATCAAAGGATGGACGTTCTTGAACCCCTTTCTAGGCATGTGCTTGTCACTACAGATGGGAGACAGGATATCAGCCTTAATCTGACTCAGCACCACCATTTTTACACCATAAAGACTCAAATGACTCAGGATGACCAGCTCATTTTATATTGTATTGCAAACATATATGTATGTTTGTATCATTTCAGTCAGTAGATTCCAAAATGCCTGAAAGTTCTGGAAACAAATATTACATGTTTCCAAACAAGATAAGCAAAACAGAAAAACACTTTCATGGTACCATCAGAATGGACTCTTTCTGGAAAGCAAATTTAAGTTTCCTTTAAACACACATACACAATGTACTGCATGCCCATCTCTAAGAGCAACAACTGCAGTTTAGGTATATTTTCCACTAGCCAGCCATTAAGGATGCAGTAGAGTACATCAGCCCCCAAAGACATTTTGATTTCAATTTGAGATAAGTATGTGACTAGGAGAATCTGGCTGATCCTTTGGTGGTGTCAACAGATCAATACTGAACTTACTGCTACCAACATGAGGACACTGAAAATCAATGCAATGATTCTGAAGATATCTGAGTAGAACTCTCCTGAGTCATCGAGAAAGCTCCTGGTAACATGGGCAACCATGTCGTACAGTCTCTTCCCTAAAATTATCACATACTGATTTTAGGCATAATTCTTGTCTGTCTTGCTCATATTTAAAAGGCTGTGACAGAAGTACAGATGGTTACAGAATTTCTTCTAAATTATAATTTTTATTGTAATCATGGTCAAGGTAGTTGTCTTCTCCCTTGAATGCACAAGGAGTCCTTAAATTTAAGTGAATTATTCTAACTTGCAGATGTGGTCCTTTGTTGAAGAACTACCATAACCAACCCTCTGAGGGTAAAGAAACCAAATTTCTCCACAGTATATTTTCAGATTAAAGAGATTTTTCATAATACATATGAAGGCAAGTATTTTATGTCAATGCTGCCATCACTTTTCACAACTGCAACTATTATGCTGAATGGATAAAAAATTAGGACCTATCAGGTCCCAGATAACTCACAGACCCACATAATTTTCCAATGTCATGCAAAAGCATTCCTTTTTGTTTGACAGACTTACTGGAGACGAGTCCTTCCATAGTCAGGACTCAATAAATGTGTACACATTTAATCCACATTTCAAAAACAAGAGGAGGACTATATCTATCTGCATATTAAAGCCTGATCTACTAAAACATCAAGATTTCTGTCAGCTTCCTGACTAGCACACCAATTATATTATTTGGCACCCAGAAGAAGACACGTGTAGAATGACCGATTTTGCAGCTTCTGAAGTTTTGCCTATTAAATATGTGGTTATTATTTCTTTCTCTTTGTGTAAAGAGAAAGCCCTGGGAGCTGGGACAACGGAAGGTGAGAATAGACTTCCTTAGCTAAAGGAGCTAGGAATCACCAAAGGAATATAAAAGAAGAAATTCATTCTTGGTACGGGCAGCACTGCAAGAATTTTGATTTGTTTCAGTTTCAGCTGGAGTGGAATAATGGTATAGAGGGGAACAATTTTATTAGTCATTTGCTTTTAGGATTTTTTTCCCAGTTTCAAGAAAATTTGCCTTTGCATCTAACCTTGATCAAAACTTGCCAGAAACACACTGCACACTACTTCAGTTTTTTTGTTCTTATCTGACATGCATGTTTCAGCACTATGCCTTTGGTTGGTTCTACATCTTATTTAATATTTGAGTTATCTCCTTTGGAATAAACTTTGGAGTATGCTGAATCAGTTTGCTGATATTAAAGGTGGGGAGGCATTTGCAGTGAATCAGAGAGCTACTGTACCAGAAAGAAAAAGCCTGTACTTACTACCTGGGGAGTAGGATCAAGAGAAAAAGGATAAAATTTAGCTGCATTAACTGCACAGTCATGAAGTACAGACAAATAACAAGAATTCCACTATAAAATCTCATCAATTGCAAACAGAGAAGGAAAATGGAAAACATACAGTCGGGGCAACAACCAACCAGACAGCTAAAAGCCACCAAGACAGCAGCTGTAAAAAAGGCAAATGTGACCCCATCCCACCCCATTCAATAATGTTTATTGCTCTTTTTAGAAAAGCCTGAAGAATTTTTAACTGGAGGCAGTAGACAAACACAGCTACTGTACCCTCTCTATGTTCCAGCAGGGAAATAAATCATATGAAAACTGCACCACTTTTGGTTTGGCTTGTACAACACAGTCCAAGCAAGAACCAAAGACAGAAGACAAAAATAGTGAAGAGGGACCTGAATCAGAGCTTTCACAAGGCATCACTGCACAAGGTATTAACTTACTTCAAACTTGCAATCTGGTTACTTCGAGTGAAGAATGTCTTTAATGAACACAAAACATAAAATGCAGGGGTTTTTAAGTTTTAATGAAAAATTGTTGAATAATTCCATGGCGTGAAACTGTCCCTTATCCACAATGCATAAGTAGTTGAATTACGCATTCTAACTCAAACAAAAAGAAATGCCAAAATATTGAAATCTATCATGGGATGAAAATTTCAGAGTTCCCAAATATGACAATTAACTATTGCAAATATAAGAATATATGCATAAAATAAGCTTTAACAGGTATGGCTCTAAAGAATTACATATGGTCTTCTAATGGCCACATATGCCATTGTGGATGACTAACACATCTTGCTAATCATTATTATTCTATCTTAGTTATGACTAGAGCAGAACACAGTAAAAAGGTTTTACGAGGTATTCAACACAGTGAAGACACATGGTTCATAAGAAACACCAGGACAAATTACTTGCACAGGCTATCTGGTATATATTTATTGTGTTAATTCACAAACAGCAACATAATCAGTTCACAGGATAGAGACTGACAAGAGAAAGAAACATTTTGAGGGCTATTTATGTGAAGAATAAATTTCAACAGCCCTTATTTAGACAATCATTTGTAAGGGAAATATATCTAATATGATTTTTCCATCACAAATGACATCTCATGTTGTCTTAAGTCATATGGGAAAAGAATGTGAAGAGGTTAAAATATTACGTGTTTTTATTCTACTACCTAAGTGTAGCATGAACAATAAAAATAGCCTAGTATGGATCAAAACATTTGAAATCACTGTACATTAATATGAGGTAATGCACTTTAACTAGACAACCTGAATATTCAAATGGTCAAAATTACACCACTATCCTGAGGAGAAGGTGACCAAGCTTTTTTTTTCTCATTTGAAATTAATGATTATCTTAAAAAAAAAGTTCTCTATATGCTACTGCCAATCAAATCAATTCTGTGAACAACTTTTATAGTAATGAATAAAACTGCCTTTTTCAGTCCATTTTATTCCTGCCCCACCTACTTTTGAATACTTATAAATTATGAAGAGAGACAATAATTGAATTTAAACTTAAAAAATAATTTATGTTCAGATTTATTATGGAGATAATACAGAGATGGACATGAGTTTCACCTCTACAGGTGTCAGAGAAAAAAAACGTGCTCATGAATTTTAGGGTCTCTTTCACTGCATATTTTCCATTACATGTTGACTCCATTTGGAATTGATTACTGATCTTATTTAGAATTAATCAGTTGCTAATTTTAACTACTAAACTCTGTTCATGTTTAAAGTTTAAACATTCTTGAATTAAAATATTTGAAGGGCGAATAAGATACAATTAATTTACTATTTATTTATCTTCCTCCTCCCTGCACCAAAAAAAAATATTACTGGCTTTTCAGTGTCATACGTGTTGCTACAATATTATCAATTACTTGTTGTTTTAGTAGGCTAGAAGGCACATATTTTTTTAAGACTAGAATTTGTCTTCCTCTTTCAACTCAAGTTAATCCTCTGCCAGTTAGCTAGCAGACCAATGAAAAGTGTGTTGTATAAGCATTTGCAGCTTCCATCAAAAAGGATGCAAAGAATCCCCAGAATAAAAAGGGTGAGAGGGAGAAAACACCCATTTATTAGGTTTCTCTCCCTGATCACTTGGACCCTAAAGTCATTAAACAATGTCATTAGTCATTTCCTTAAACAGTCATCAGTATCTACATCATGAAGTAATGCTTCCCATTACAAAATCAGCTTTCAACCCTTTAGTTTTTAATTTTACTAAGCTAGTCAGCCAGAAAATCATGAGGGTTTGAAGAGAATGTAGAGAGAAGGATCACTTGCTGCACCCACAGCATCAGGCAGGGCTGGGGGCATCCACTGAAGCAGCATAGATTATGATAATGATGCCAGAGTTGGTCAGCATGTCTTGCATTCAGTTTTAACAAATCATTATTGCACAACACGGGGAGCTCACAAACATATTCTCCGTCAGGAAGATAAAACCCCAAACATCTGTAAAGCATTGGACATCAGATCAGACCTGTGGTTTATTAATCAAGAAAATATCTCAATAGGTTAAAAAAAAACATCAAAAAAAGTCTGTACTCATCCATGGAAGGTCCTCTCAGGGCCTTATAAGCCCTGCCAAAACATCAATTTTCTCTCCAAAAGTCTAAAACTATGAAACACCACCACAATAATATAAAATAATCAAAGTGTGTCAAAAGCATTGAATTTTTTTCTGGTTCAAAGCATGTTCTTAAAATACTCTTGTTGATCCACAACATTAGGCTGGTGCACCTAATAAGTCAGAAAACAGCAAACAATATCTTGTCTAGAGAGAATCTGAAAGAGATAAGTACTCAAGTTTGAATAAAGTTCAAACAACTAATCACCAAAGAACATTACAGCTAAAGATCTTATTATCAAGTGAAAGCTGCATAATTATGGCCAGCTTTCCAGAGAAGGGTACAGAGGTCCAATAATTTCAAGTGTTTAATTTTTTTTCAGCTAAGTGCAAAATAAAATCACATACCACATTCTTTGGCACTGTCTGTTAACACTTTGGCACTGTCTGTTAACAAGGACTATTTAGAGAAAATCAGTATGAACATTATTTCAGAAGTGCTTGAAGATAATGCCACTGGCTGCTGATCTGGTTGACTGTCCCTCCCAGCCACCTCAATACAAAAAGATAAGAACAAGACATTTGCTGAAAATTTTTATTTGTATTCCATTCTGCTGAAGTCTATGGTGCAAACATTAACAAAATTGCACTAAATAGAGTATATTAAGATGCAGTATCAGTACCCAAACCCAGTGAACCTGCTAGACACAGATATGCTTTAAAGACCAAAAGACTGGAAATAAGTAAACATACTAGTGTGCTCATAATCATCTCAATTGAGAAGAAAACATGAATATTCACAAGAAGTAAAAGTTATAGCAGGGAAAGGTACGGAGGGAAACACATACATGACCCTGTTTTAGAATTGACAGCTATTCCTTATATCCAAGCAAGCTGGTTTTGGTTTTTCTTCACAAAGCCTGGAGACAAGCCAGAGGAGAGATGTTTCTGGTGAGGAAGGTCTCGGGGAAAAGGACTGTGGAGATGACATCAGTTCTGGGATAAAGTTAGAGTCCTGGCATCTTATCTGCAGCATATGGATGCTTCACAGCAAGGTATGCATTGGAACATAGATGATACATTTGCTGAAGGGCATAAAATTTAGTGTTTTGTTTTTAAGGCTATGAATTATGACTCTTATGACTCTTGCTTTTATGTTATCCCCCCACAAAATGGCATGATATATAGAAAGTAAACTGTCAAAGGACAGCACATTTTATAATTATTTTTGTTCCTCAAGAGGGCTCCCGTTTCCTTCTCTTTTACATTTTATGGCTCTTCATCTCTAGCACAGATAACTGCATAAATAAAAGGAGCTTATAATCAACAGCACTGTGGGAAAACAAATGGGGGACAACACAGAGAGCACGATGGAGCTTAATGATATTCTGGCCTTGGTGCGATAAAGGCCTTGGGATAAGTGACCAAAGATATGAGAAGAACAGGGAAAGTATAGCATATGTAGATATCAAGGTTTTTGAAACGATGCAGTTTTGAAAGGCTGACAAGTAATGCAAACAATAGGCTGATTCTGTAACTAGTGGGAAATTCTTGCTTAAGGATGTAGCTTAGAGCTGTAGCTGCTTGGAGCTGCAACAGCATATAAAACTGAACTGAGAGGAAAATAAACAACTTCAACCCCTTTCTGCTTGGACTTTAATATCTTCAACTCCAACTTCTTTCTGCTTGGGCCTTTAATTTCCTTTTGCTTGGTCTTCTTGCTTGGACTACTCTTTGCACCCCTCATTTCAAGTCCTGTCTCTCAGTCGGGGGCCAATTGGTGCTCCTGTGTGAGGAAGCGAATATCTGCCTAGGCTGTGTGGCAACCAGCAACCCCTCAGAACTGAAGTGCTGCTGAAAGAGCAGGATTGGGCCCAACACAATCCCTCTGGAGGATCAGGAGGTGAGCCAGGGAAAGGAAACCTGGGTCAGGGAATGTCTGCCCAGAAGAGAGACATTTTTCTGCTTATGTTTGAGCTGATAAAGAAAAATAGCAGGTCCTTGCCCTCTCGTGACTTAAAACTTTTACTGAAGTGGGCAGCTGCTGAGGGAAAAAATGTCTCTCCATCTACTATATTTACAAAAGACTTTGGGACAGTATGAGGGTTAAACCATACTGGCACAAAGGAGAATAAGGTGGCAGCTTCCCTCTTGGAGGGAGATTTACAGGACTATGGAAAAACAAGAACAGTTTCAAGCTGTGGTTAATGATCCGGTACAACTGGCAGACCCACTGAAGGCTATAAATCCTTTTGTACAGCCATCAACTCCTCCTCCCCCACTGGAGGTGGAAGAAAGTTACCAAACACCGTGATCTGTGACACCTCCTTCCCCAACAGACGTGAAAGAAAGATATCGGGCACTGCAATTTGCTGCTGGCCACTGTCCCGGGAATGGGGAAGAGGGAGAAGATGAAAAAGACCCCTTTGATCCTGGTCCCATAGACTCTGATGAGCCAGATCTGTTTCCCCGACCCATAAGAGAATTGGGTTTGTCTAAAAGGAGAAGTCTTACTTGTGGGAGACTTGGAAACAGCTGATAACATCACAGCTCCTGTCATATATCACGGCAGTAAGCAGCATAATCCTCGTTGGGAGTAGGTGTCTTTTCAGGAGCGAAACCAGCGCCGGAGTGCAGGACGGTGCTGCGCTCAGACACAAATGCCCCAGCCGACACAAGAGCCACCACAGCAGGATCACCACAGGTCTTCGCCCACCAACTCAAGGCAGCACCAGACTGGACCTGGCAACCTCCGACACAGTAATGTTACTTGACTCTTCTGTGCATTTACTCCCTATGGGAATTTTTGGGCTTCCAGACCGCCAGAAGACTGTTCTGTTGATAGGGAGACATTGTGGATAGCAGAACACCACAGAAGAATCGTTCAGGTTTACTGCAATAAAGCTGGCTCAATTTAATGCACTTTAAACAAAATAAGCATTAGGAATGACTACTTTTAAAAATTTCCTTATTGAACTTTTCAGACAATATTCAGGAAAATAAAACTTCCTTGTCTGAGTGACTGAAGAGGATAGTGAGCCCTTTCCAGCAAGCATTTGAACTTCCACAGATGGGGCACAAGCTACTGGAAACTGCTGAGTATTTTTTCACTGGCCACCATGCATAACTGGTGGTCTTTTTAAACGTGGCTTTTTACTGTGTGAACAAGCATTTAAACATCTCTTACTGGAAGAATTCTGCCAATGAAACTGTGTCCATTATAATCCCTTACACAATAATGTGCACACTTGGACACACAAAAAAAGACACAGTGGAATGAACACATAATATGCTTCTGATGCCACAGAACTTCAGTAAATTTATCTGCTCTCCATCCAGAATCGCACGGGCTTATTCTACATTCACTCTCTTTCAACTGCTCTGGAAAATACTTATTTGATTTCAGATTTTGTCTCTCAGCAAGACTTGGACTTTGACAATCCTGGTAGGTGCCTTTTAATTCAAGATATTCTATGATTCTCTACATAATATGCCAAAAGAATGACTTTGTTACATCTTACCTCTTGCAGTCTAATGCAATGTTTTTTCAAGAATGACAATTTTTGTATTAACACAAATTATATTATTATCACTCCTAAAACCAATCTGTGAAAAAAACTTTTCCAGTATTCTTAAGAATACTTACTTCAAGAGCTATTAATTTTCTCCACTAGAAATACAATTTTTTGAATTAGAAAACATTATCTAAACCAGTGACACAAAAGCACAGCAGCTGACAGAAAAAAACCCCAACTTGAAAATCAAGAAATAACCATTCTCTATCATAATTTTTTATTATTAATAGCCCTTTTCTTATGTATGAGAAAGCTGTTAAATTTACACAGAATTGATCACCTATTCATTTCAGATATTAGTTATGGAATGGTAAATTTTCTTTTATTGCTTTTTCAACACAGTTTTTACTTCTGAATAAACCAGACAACACTGAACCAGACAAAACTGAGAAAAAATTAACTTCCTGCACTGAATAAATAATTTTAGTTGTCAAAGCCTGGGCTATTCACTGCAAGTTCTGGTACCCAAGTGAGGAACTTCACCCTGTCCACTCTCTCTCCTATCTTTCTACCTCAAAGCAAGGTCCAACAACAACATTCCCAAATGAGGCGCTAGACCCACCTCTTCAAAAACCTTCCCTATGGGCAGGAACTGCCAGAGGGAAAATGCTTCCTGCTTGTCTGAAGGTTTTAGGTTAACAAGTAAGTTATAGTTTGTGGAACAGGCAAATCTACACTGGCAAATCTGCACTTTGAGCAGAATTATCTTTCTGCTCAAAGATAATTCTCATCTTAATTCCTAAAAGGACTCCATGCTCTCACATTCAGACAACTAGCACCATGTGGTGTCTGTCACTTGCATGCCTGCATCATTTTGGAAAATCCTCAGGTCCACTAAAAATAAATTCACAAGCAAGTGGGCAAAAGCATTATTGAAAGAGGGACAGACCTCTTTAAATGCACCCTAAAGCATACTGAGCAAGTGGTTTTCAAAATAAGCAGGGCAAAGAGGATGCAGAACAAATTACTCCTGAGATTAATAGAAAAAAGTCCCTTTTCTTAATGAAGGGACAGAGGGTAAAACAATTGACATGTTTTCAAAGCAAAAACTGAATTTCAAAGCATCAAGTGCAAAACCAATCAATTTCTATAAAATAATGCTTTTATCATCTTGACAAAGAAGTTTTAGCTTTGCTAGGTTAAACCATCTAGCAAAGAAGTTAGCTGATTTCATCTACTACTGCCATTACAAAAGTAGATGTTAGGATGACAGCTTTCATAAATACGATTGAAGAATAAGAAGTCATTCAACACACTGAAGTCTTGAGTTCAAAGTGTACATTACATTTTAACTTTCTCTGTGCTAAAGGACATAAACCACCTATGATTCAGCTCACACCATCAGTCCAGGCTAAGCTGCCAAGTATTGAGAGCCTTTCAGTCTGAGTCTTCAGAAGGATCATACAACTGAAAGAGTGCCCATGCAGGAAAAGGTAACCTTGGGAAAAAAGAAAGGCTAAAGGATTTGATTGGAAATCTGGTTTTGATCATTTAATAGATTTGCAATCTGCCTACAATAGTAATACTATAGTTTCAACTCAGATAGTTATGTAATTAGTTAGTTATAGGCAAAGATGGTGTCTGTCAAGTATAATCCAAAATGAAAGAAAATTTCAATTTTTTATAATATTGCTGAGTGTCAATAAAATCAGTACTGAATTTATTCTTCACTCAAATACCATAGTTATTCAACCGTGAATTCAAAAACTGTACCAAAAGATACTGCAAGGGTTATACAAGGCTAACAAAAGGTTTTAGTCCTTAAGGAAATACAAGTTTAGAGTACAATATTTTCAGTATCTTTTTCCAAAGGAGTGTGGAAAATAAGCTTTTAGATGAAATACACTCAGAACAAAATTCCAAACTCTACATCACCAATTGCAACCTGTAAAACAAAAACATTTTGTAAAACAAAGGACAAAATTTCACATTTGCAGTATTTTGAGCTCCACTTATACACAAAAACCCTTGTAAAAACTGACTAAGAGGAAGGTGAACTAATCAGGGCTTCAGTGGAACATAAAAATAGAATAAAATAATAAGAATAAAGGCCTGTTTAACACAGAGTACGAACAGTGGCAAAAAACAGATGCCTCAAGAATGCAAGAAGAGAGCAAACTCCTATCAACACTCAGAAAATACCCTCAAAACTCTCAATAACTTACAGTTCAGTAGTTAGTATCTTCATGTTTAATCAGTCTTAGTGGGTTTCCTGCATGTAAACTTGCCTAGTTGCCCATTAATTCCACGTAACCCTTTAGCATCCATAGTATCCAGTGGCCAGGACTTCCAGCACACTGGAAGTCTTACCTCTTGTTGTTGATGTTTGACTAGATACCCCATTTTTTAACAGATACCCCAAAGAGCTTGCATGAAAAAAAAAAAAAAAAAAAAAAAACCACCAAAAAGACAATAAGCACCTCTAATGAGATTTTCCATCCATGTCATTTGTGTCTCCAGATACCTCTCATAACATCACTACAGCTTTTACTAGGCACAGAGGAAAATTGAACGGTTTCTTAATGGTTTCTCCTCCACACCCATTTTATTTATCTAAACGAAATGTCATCTGCCATTTAAATGCCCCAACAGTAGAGTAAGGTCATTCTGTAATTCTTCACAGGCAACACAACCTTTAAACCCTTGACAATTTACAAAGACCAGCAAGTATCTCTGTTCAACTCCTTTATCTATGAACACATTGAGCAGCACAGACAAGTGAACTGATCCCTGTGGAACTCCACTGTTTAAAAACAACTGCTGACTCCCATCTAAGCTTACAGGCATTTATTCTTCTTTCTAAAAGTATCATCTCCCTCTTCTTCCAGGACTGCTTAGTTAGTCATGTAAGCAAGAGTTACAGAGTAAGACATCTTAGGGATATGTCAGACATACTTTGCACAAGGAGCACTCCTTCCAAAGGGAAACTCCCATATTTGGGCACAGCTGTCCAAATGCAGGTCTTCAGTCTGCCAAAAGACATCTTTCAATCCCTGTATTTGCTAAAGATAATTTAGGTTCATGTTTTCCATTGGTTATTTCAGTATATTACTTTATTTACTGCATCTAAAGGGATCATACAGCCACATTATTCAGCCTCACCTGACACATTTTCCCCACCACTAATCTAACTAAACAATGAATACTTTTGGTTTTTTGTAGACATACTCAAAACCATATCCAAAACTAGAAGTTTGGAGACGGGGTTACCAAGAGAAAACATACACTTCAAGGGAACCAAGATGGATTGTTGGATCTTCCTTATAGATTTACCAAGATACACCTATCATAGTGGTTCTGAGATAATCATCAGCACTCTGGATGCTGGCTCTGAAAATACCTCAAAGCTCGTCTTGGGACCTAAGGGCCAAGATGTCATTGCCATACCCACTTGAGAAATTTTCTCTCAAAGTATGTATCCCTCCAAGTTCTTCTGTCTCCTCTCTACCTCTTAATCTTTGATTAATATCGTTGTTTTCTCCTGTATTGTTTTAGCTTTTGTTTTGGATGTTACTTCCTACAGGAAGCAGTGCAGACCTAAAGGCTCACATCTCTACACTGCTTGGGTGTGGTTATCTTCCATATTCAAACCATTTGTTAGTGTTTCAACATTTACTCTCTCACCTTGCAAGGTAGAAAAATCCATTGCATCTCATCTTTACTGTAGTACTTTTACAGGCATTAACTCTTCCTACCAAAAACTGGAGATTTCACATGTTAAAAACTCTTCCTTATGCAATAAACCCAAGATGGTTCACCAATAGAGATTACACTTAAGCAAAGCCCACAGCCACTATCACCAGTGGTAAGAGGATTCTAGACAGACCTCAGAGAAGAGGTCTGTCACCGATCCAGGTGACAGGGTTACTACCAACTGTTGTAATTCACCAGCATTCTGTTTTGTTCCCTTTTTTGTCAACTCTAAGCACAAAACCAGCACAGCAACATTTCCTGCTTTATACTTTTATGCTTCTGCACAGGGGTACAGTGAAGTCAAGTATAAATGTGATAAGCATACATAAAATGATGCCTATTTATATCTGGGTAAGAACAGTAGCAATAGTAGGGGAAAAAGCAGCAGCAGATGCATAAGACCTAGGCAGAAAGCCAAGAATTATAGTATATTGTATTTCTGTCACCTCTCTTGCCCCTATCAGTTACAGTACAGGAAGCACAGGTATGCTTTGTAGCAATAACTTTCATTTTAGGTCTTTTCTGAAAAGCATTCTAACAAGACAACCATGTTATTATCTGTGAATTTTGCACATTTATTAAGGAGTTTTAATACTCTGTCACTGGCAAAACAGCAATTGCTATTTGCTACCTAATGACTTACACATTTCAGTGATGTACTATGAACCGTTAAAAAAACCCTGTAACTTTCCACTTTTTTTGCACGTTATGAACTAATAAATGCATTAGGAGGGCAAAAATTGCACGTCAGATATAGCGTTTTACACCCGACTTCGGTTTTTAAAACCCGAAGACTTAGGACCTTTAAGTTGCTGGGCAAGACCATCACCAGGGCAGTAGTGCAAAATTAATGAATGAAGATGTAGCAGCTCAAGCGCCTACATTGCACCCCGATGGGTAGGACCCTGCTTGCAGAGAGGCCTATTCAGGGAATCCTGTCTCGGGTAGGAGTTTTGTCAGCGCAGAGTTCCGGTGACAGAGAGAACGGCGGAAGGTCTGGTGTGAAGGGGTGCCGTGAATGAGGCGGCGTTTCGGCGCTCCCGAAGTGATGCCCACCCTTCAGCCGACAGCGCATGGGGGCTGGTAACACACAGGTACCCTGACTAAAAGCCGCCCGCTCGGGCCACGTCCGCGGGATGCCACCTCCTAAAAATCATTCCCTTCACCCGGGGATTTCTCGGCTTGGCTCCCGAGAAGCTGAGATTTTTTTTCCTTCGATAGCCTGCCCCTCGTGAAAGCCGCACGGTCTCCTGCTGCCGCTCACGCACACCAAAGTTTTGCCGCTCTCGCCATAGCGGCGTGGGCAGGGACACCCCGCCCCGGCCGCCCCCCGCGCCCCCGGCCCGGCCCGGCGCCGCCTCACCGTCCCAGCTCGGACTCCAGCTCGAAGTAGTGAGCCAGGGTGTCCTTATTGGAGCCATCGATCCAGTAGTCGGGCGCGGCCGAGCCCGGGTGGCTGGCGGCTGAGGAGCCGGAGGAGGAGGATGAGGAGGACGAGGAGGATGAGGGCATGGTGACTTTCAGCATGCCGGGACGCCTGCCGGGGGCTGTCCTCTCCTCCGCGCCGGCTGCAGAACGCACAGCGATAAGGCGGCGGCTACACCTCGCCTCCCTCCCTCTTTCTCTCCTTCCTTACTTATTTCCTTCCCTCCCTCGCTCTCCCCTCCCTCTCCCCTCCTCCTCCTTCCCCCCCTGCGCCGCGCTGGAGAGGCGGTGGCGGGTCCCCAGCCCGGCGAGGCGGTGGGGCGGGGACATACAGCTGCATCGCCCCCCGCTCCATCGCCCCCCGCTCCATCGCCCCGCCGGGCCGAGCGGGAGACCCCCGGGGCCGGCCGGGGCGGAGGGAGCGCTGCGAGTTCACCGGGAGCGGGACACGGGCCCGCGGGGAATCAGCCGCACGGGAGGAGAAATGCATCCCGATCCGCGGGCGGCGGGGCAGGGCAGGATGCGCAGCCCGTAGCGAGGTGGGCTCCGGCCTGCCATGCCGCAGCGTTTTCCCGGTTCCCGAGCGGGAGTTCAGGAATTCTGCCGTGAATTTGGCGAGGAGGGTGTGGGGGCTGAGGCTGAACAAGGCAAACAGCAGTAGGAAAGAAAGAGACTGACAAATTCTCGAACATTGCTATAAAAATCCCCAAAACACATCTCCCCTTCCCACCAGAGAACTAAAAGAAGCAGTAGAGAAATAGAATTGCTGTGCTGCAATGCCACTCTTTACAGGTTATGAAATCTGCAGGTTATAAAACGTATGCGAATTATACTAAAGCATGCTAACATCCCCGACTGCAAAATCCTTAGCCAGAAACATCTATAGAAGCGTCGTTTCTGTTGGTGTAGTGGCAAAATTAAACAGCAGCAGTTGTGTGTGCCTCGCATGCATAGTGTGCCAAATCAGTCCCACTCACATCCTTCTCTGTGCTGTTACACCCACTCACACTGCCATGCCAGCACAGGCAGGAGGTAAAATGGACCATGTGCAAACCTGTGCAGCAGAAGGGACAAAGTATTGTCCTCTAATTTTCAACCACAATCCACTGGCCTGTTTTTAAACATCATGTTTTTGAGTATTTCTTGCTCAAATAAAGCACAGTATCCTATTCAGCATTGTGCTAATTCAGGTGTATTGATGTTTACCAAAATTATTTGTTTCCCCTCACAAACATTCACCTCTTATTGTTCCATAAGTTCCCTACAGTAACCAGGTGGGGGATCTTAATTCTGAACCTCTTAATTTCTCAAAGATCTTAACAAAGAAATGCTTCTCTCTGAGTAATCAGATAATAGAAGTATCTCCTAAACTAATCTTTGTTAGTGTTGGAAAGGATAAGAGATAAATGAGAGAGATAAAACCTTTTTGCTTCAAGTTTACTTATTGCCACTATAAAATTAAAATGGAGATCCCCACTGTAATTTGAGATTTTGTGATTTTCAAATCCATATTTAAAAGTCAGGAAAAAGTAACCCAAAGTCCTGATTAGAAAACCAAGTTCCATCCAATACAGTTTGACAGCAACTCCAAATTTCCTTTGAGATGAACATCATTCCCAGAGCACCCATAGTTACAGGGCTGAGATCAGCAGGCAAGGCAGCCTTTTTGCTGCTGCTTATGCCCTCTTTCAACCACCCAGCTCGCTGTGTCTCTGCTGGTGCATGCAGAACTTTTCGTCATAAGTCTTTGGCTGATAGATGACACTTTTCCATTTTTTCGTTAACAGCATCTCCTGGGAAAAGAAATGGTCACTGATGAAAACAGTCACACACAAAAAATGGCAAATCAGCACACGTAGAAGACAGTAGTTTTCCACATTATATTTTTAATCAAATATCTAACACATTCTGCAAGCCAAAAGGCACATATAATTCTGTTTTAGTGGGTTTTTGAAGAAATTATTTTTGTTGCACTCTATTTACCCAGGTACCTGCAATCAAATTCATATCTCTAACAATCTGGATATAGCTATCATGAGTTTTCAGCTACTTCTTGCTAAAGGACATAGCACCAGTGGATTTCCTTTTATGTTTTGTTTTTGTTTTTGTCTTTAAACTGGGGTATCTCTAGAAAAGGCATTTTACTTGAATCTGACTCAAAATGGAGCTGCATTGCACCATGCTGACAACCTTGCACTTGAACACTGACTGGACAATGTTCTTCAGAAGGTCCACATCCTCCAAAAATTAAGGTAATTATGTCCAAATATGTCCATCTGGAATTAAAGAAAGTCTTCAGGTTGCACACTGTATCTAACCAGCAAAATAATGCCTCTCAGTCTCATGGACACCAAGGACAATGTATCAAATGTGCAGTGCTCCAACTCAGGTCTATATTAACCATGTGAAGATTTGCACCAACTTATTGGACATGAAACTACTACAAATCTTCATTTTGTGACACACTATGTACAAAATTTTATTATGGAGATACAAAGATCATAATTTTCCTGCCAACAAACCCAGGTTTCACACTTAGAGAAAAAAGGCAGGTCAAGGAAGAAGCAATTTATATGAACAAAACATACATTCAAGCGATGTCCAGTCTTCTGCCTCTCTCCTGTCACACATAAATTTAAACCCCAAACCAGGAATGTTATCTGGTGTCTTGGTGGAGGTGTGGGATCAGTAATCTTTCTGCCCTCCTGGTTGCTGTGGCCTTGTTTTGTGAATGCTCTTGTCCTATGTACAGACATCACTGCAGCAGGTATAAGCAGAACATATTTTAGAAGGCTAAATTGAAAGATAAGTGTAGGATAGGAACTTTTTTAACTTGACTTCTGAAATTTTCATGCAGTTCTAACAGTTAGGCCTTGTGTAGGAACTCAAGAAAAAAACAAATTCTGTCCCAAGTTTTCAATAAGTAATTTCCAGTTTGTGGGCATCATTTAAAAGAGTACTGTTAATCACCTGAAATTTATGTCAGTATTTCTTCCTGGCCAAACTGCAGCAGCTTCTTATTGAAGATACCATGTGTCCACACTTCTTGTAATAAAGGTAGTGCTGTCTATGAAAAAAAATTGTCAGATATAGTCCACATTACGGAATATTTCTTTCAAAACAGTTTTAATGTACTAGAGCTTTCTTCTTTATGAAGATGATCCAGTACAGATTCCACATTTCCACCTGTGGTAGACCAGATGCTTATCTGCTATAATTGTAATACAGATTAAGTTTTCTGAAACAGAAGTTGCTCAAATTGTGTCACATGCAAGTCAAAGAAGTGAAGATCAGGATAAATCCTGAAAGCTTTCACTTCCCTTCCCTGTCATTGGTTTTCCCAGCTGAATACTCTCTTGGTTTGGGAAGACAGGTATCTGCCAGGGGAAGCTGGAGCTTCCCTTGGAATGGAGAATGTAAACCACCACCACCCTTTTTCTAATTATAATTTTTCAGTTAAAATCTTTTGGCAAAAATTTTTGGAAATAGAAATAGCAGTTCTTTACTAGTATGTATAACAAAGCAAACAAACAAAAAAACCCAACTTCAGCATTGATAACAAAAACAGTACCAAGAACCTCGAGGGCTTTGCTTCACAAAAACCCAGGGCAGTTTGGTCTCGGTGCCTTTGTAGGATCCTCAGAGCACCAAGCTGGAACAGTGGAAAAGTCCCGGGCTGGTAGCTGGGATGGCAGGATGTCCCGGCAGGGCAGGGGCAGGGTGTCCCAGCAGGGCAGGGGGGTGCAGGGTCACTCTGTAGCAGATGAGCAGCACTGATGGAACCACGACGGTGGGGCAGGGCTGGCCCAGCTCCCGCAGGGAGGCAGAGAAGCTCAGAATTCCAGGGCCCAGGAGCAGGTGATGTCAGATTTCCCAGGACTGGACTCCTCCAGAGACAGTGAACTGTTCTAGCAGGAACACCAACCCAGCCGTGCTTTCTCCCCGAACGCCAAAAACTGGAGTGCCAGTCTGCCTGAAGCTCTGTCCTTTACCTGCCCCAAAACTTGTCTTCTCTCTCCCTCCAAGCTTCAACCACCCCTTTGTTTTGTTAAATAGTCTTAAGTATGACACTTAAGTCTTCTTGGTAAATTATGGGGAAAAAATTCTTTGGAGTAAAAAGGAACAAAACCTAACCCCCAAGAAATACAAAGCCTTTCATTATGTTTTATTTTCTGCAACATCTTTCATCTCCCACTCAACTTTCAGTACCTCTGGATCGCTATATAAGCTTCTGTGGATGTCTGTCTGTTGGGAATGGTAAAAACATCTGCCAATTTCTTTGGTTTTATTTACGTATAGGAAGCCTTATTACTTGTATTGAACAAATTCATCACAGCTTCTTAATTTATTATCATCTTTAATGCTGTTGTATGTGTAAATCTAAGTCTACTTAAAGATTTATAGAGCTGCTGGTTAAAGAGGGACTCTTGCATCAGCTGTGTGTGTGAAGATTTTAAATCAGGTGAGAAAGAATGCAGTGCTGGGAGAGGCCAGCCGAACAGTGATGTTGGAGAGGAGGTGTCTTTATGCAAGAAAACAAAGAGTAGGAACAGACTGACCATTTGTAGAGTGACAATAGAGGTGAAGGACTGTAACAACCTGCCCTTTACCTCAAACCCTACTCACAGGTTTTGAATTCAAGACGCATTTTTTTGCCAGTGACTGGGAAAAGCAAACATATAAATTGGGATAAAAGAAGTGATTTCCTGAAGATAAACTGTTAGAAAACAGTGTGATTCATCCATCTCTGAACCACATCATGTGGGCTGCAGGTATCAACAGGGTCATTTTATAGTCATTGTGGGAAGACACACAGAACAGTTATTTTTGTACTATAGTCACTTATCTTTCCTGTTCCTCTTAAAGTGATTCAATAAATCATTTGATTTCTAGAATGTTGAAGGATACTTGAAGCATTCCCTTTCATTTTGCAGGATCAAACAGCAGTGGTTCACAAAAAAATATATAAAGCTGGTCCACAAGTCTAGGAGTCATTAAACCCAAATGAACCACCCCTTTGAGGACAAGCTTCACAAACCAGAAGTTAGCTGAGTTAAACTCACTTAGCTGTTGCTGGCTCTCTAATCCCTGCTCAAACAAAATCCAGCTGGAGATCTTATGCCATTGTTAGCAGCTCAAGAAATTTCTGAGGGATATAGTGCTTCCTTCTTTCTAAGGCAGAACTTTTTCTTCCCCCTCAAATATTATTATGTGATAGTTTAAATATGTACTTTAAACTCCCTCTATCACAGGGAAAAAGAGCCCCCTCCTTGCACCACCTCCTGCATCCCCCCAAAAAGTAACCCATTAAGTGAACTTTAAAATGTACAAGTAAGAATACAAACTTTATGCCAGGTTTAAGGTGATGCCAGACTTTCAACACTTTCAACAGAAGGCTGAAAGCACGTATTTGGAAACAAATATAGAGTCCTAGTCACAGGCAAGCACTCCTAAAATACAAGCTGACAATGTTAATATTGTTTCCTTTACTCTGAAGAAAGAAAAGAGATTTTCATCCATGCTTTGCTATTTGGAAAAAAAAGTCTGCTTACAGGAAATTATATGAAGACTGTAGGAGGAAGGCAAAGTCAGCAGTTTCTGAGAAATGGTCATTTATGTGAAAAGATTTCACTTTCCCAGGGTAGGCTGGAGTCCAACCTCAACTCAGTGGTAAACGGCTCATTTTGGGAGAAGGTTAGAGGGAGATTTAGGCATTAGCAGCCTGTGTGGATTAGCAATTAATAAGAAGAAATAACCCCCCCATACTTAAACACCTTTTTCCCATTTCCTAAAATGTATGTTTTGCCTGGTGCCAAAGAAAACATTAAAGGAATCATTTGAAGGTGAACTGCCACTCACTTAATTTTAAAAGTTAGTCAGTGGTTTTGCATGTTCTTTTGTTGATTTGTGAGTAAAACCCAGTCAAAAAATCAGCAAGTCCCTCTGTGTTGTATTGCCAGAGGGAAGAACAGAGAGAGGAGTTTAAGCTGTCTGCTTGGTTTTCCCATATGAATACATGCAGATTCAGCAATGTAAGTTTTCTTACTACAGGTATAAGGCTAACTCTCCATTTCCAGCACCTCAACACCTTATCTAGCAGTAAAGTGAGCTCAGTAGCTGATCCATTACCAATAACTTAATAGCCGCAGTTAAAATGAAAGAGAATTCAAGGTCTGTGCCTACTGCTGTTCCAAAAGGCACCTAAGTCACCTAAGATTACTAGACCAGCTAGTAATCTTGCCTTTCCAGTTGTCTGATTCTGTCACCACTCCTCAACCCAAACAAAATAAATAAACCCTTGCTGTGTTTTGAAAAACAATTAAAGCCATCAGTTCTGACGGCTGCATCCATTATAGAACAGACCTTCTTTGTTTTACTCCTTTGCCTCATATAGGAGTGGCTATAAACTGAGAGGGCTGTTAACTGTAGTGTAGTTGTGACTGGGTTTCTTATGATTTGAGTGCCAGTGACAACAGTGGGAAATACAAACAGTTTGTACTCAGGGCATGGTACAGAAAAGAAAAAATCGCTATCCTAATTTACTTATGATTTCTGATCTAATTGCTTTCTGTTCTGCAAATTCAGGAAAATTGCAGCTTTTATGAGACAGGAAATGGCTGTAGTTTATTGATATTGTTTTGTACATCTTTCTCATTAAATATCCAGATATGGTCTTGTTTGATTGCAATCTAATCTGTTTCAGTGCCTGGCTGATATTGATGATAACAGGCTTGCTGTATTAGCTAGAAGGGTTCTAGAAAAGATCTAACTCTGGAAAAAAAAATCCAGTTATTACAACAACATCCAATTCAAAAGTAAAGGTTAACTATTTAGTTTTGTGTTTAGATCCAGTACTAAACTGCACCTTTGGTCTCCATGAGGGCAATCATTTCAAAATTGGACAGCAGCTGTGGGGAAATGTTTATGCAGAAATTCTAAAGGAGTGAAGATGCCTGCAGTTGAGTATTTCAGAGAATAATTACTTAATTTATTCCTCTCTAGACTGAATGTCTATGTTTTGGGGTTTTTATTCTTTTACAGGGCCCTTGAGTCTTTGGATTCATATAGCCCTGCCACCAGTAACAATATTTCTCTGACACAAGTTGACCAGAGACACAGCAGAAGGGCATCTGTGCCCCAGGAAGTAATATTTATAAGCTTATTTGTGGAGAAATGTAGAAGAGAGGAGTAGGAAAACACAAATTCAAACCCACTTTTTCTCACCTAAATGTGGTACCTGCATGAGGTTTCCTCCACTCAGGCATAAAGCTCTTACCTAACAGCTTCACTCTTCAACAGCTCTTGTATAAAAGTCCTGGAGCTCCAACTTTCTTCACTGTGCTCAACTTTCTCCATATGGCTCCTGGATTTTTCATTTTGATTCCTGAAAATTCACTGCAACCAATTTAATTTTCAAGGACAAGAAGGGTTTACTGTTAGGTAAAAGGAATCCTTTCAGCAGCTGTTTTGCTCTATGATAAACATCCACAAAACGATTTTGACTCTGTATTTATTGCAGCTCAAAAGTAGTTACTGTAATGGAAGGGTATGCACAGGGATATCTTACACTAAGCTGCTGCTGCAATGCAAGGTCCTACCAATTATTCAGCAACTCATTATCATTAAACTCACTGGTAGAAGTGCAGGCATATGTACATATAGCATAGATAATTTCTGCAGTTTTCAGAAATGTTGTAAATACCTAATAAATTCACTCATGACTCAAGATCATATGAGATTATGTTTTCATACAAGGTATGCTACATCTTGTAAAACAAAAAAATCGGAATCCCTCCAAGGCAAAACAGTAGTTAGTATTTCCAAGTCACAGCACTACAATTTCTTCTTTACACAATATACATATATATTCAAACATGTTACACCAATAAAATTGTGCGTTTTAAAGCACAAGATGTGAGTTTTATTTACACTTTAAGAAAATCAGCTGCAGTTTACTTTAAATTCTTGCTTGGCTAAATTTTTAAAATATGTACACCCATTAGTACTGTGGTAGGAATTAACAATGATGATCACATTTGCAAACTGAACAAATGTATTATTTTATTACTATTTTTGTCCCTTCAACTACTGGGGTTTTTTTTCAACTAAAATTGAACAAGATTAAATGTAAAATATAAGACACCCAGGGAGAATTCCCAGTAAAGTGAGTTGGATACTATGTGTAGAGATGGCATTTGAGAGTCTCCACCTGAGTGTTCCATTATGACCTCAGCCAGTGTGGTGGGTTGATCCTGGCTGGTGACTACCCAAGCTGCTCTATTGCCACCTTCCTCAGATGGGCAGGGAAAAGAAAATACAAGCAAGAGCTCTTGGGGTGAGACAAGGGCAGGGAGAGGTCACTCAGCAGTTAGCATCACAGGCAAAATAAATTCAACTTAAAGCACCTTCCCTCCACCTTCTTAATTTCACCCCATTTTTCTCTATCTCCTCCCCACCAGTGCTGCAGGAGGATGAGAAGGGGAGGCTGTGGTCAGTTCATGACATGTCTCTGCCACTCCTCCCTCCTCCCCACACTCCCTGCTCCAGCATGGGGTCCCTTCAAATGTGAGAGAGCCCTTCCTGTACTTCTCCAACATGAGTCCTTTCCATGGACTGCAGTTCTTCACCAACTGCTCCAGTCTGAGTCCCTTTCTTGGACTGCAATCCTTCAGAAACTCACTGCCCCTGTGTAAGGCCCCCAGTATGTCATGAAAGCCTGCCAGGAGCTTCCTGTCACAGGCTTCCAATGGAATCAACAGCTTCTTTTGGGCACATCCACCTGCTCCAGTGTGAGGTCACCATGGGCTGCAGGTGGGTCTCTGATGAACCATGGATGTCCATGGGCTGCAGAGGCTCACCATGGGCTGCTCCACAGGGCTGCAGGGGAATGTGCCTGGAGCAGCTCCTGCCCCTCCTTCCCCACTGACCATGGTCCGTGTAGGGCTGTTTATCTCACATATCCTCACTCCTCTCCTTGGACTCCTGTCTCTGTTGTGCAGGGATTTTTTTTTCTCTGTTCTTAGCAGTGCTACCCCAGAGGTGTTACTTCTCACTCATCCAGCAGCAAGTCTGTCTTTGAACAGGCTGGAATTGATTCCATCACCTTCCTCTCCACCAAAACCCTGCCACGCAAACTCAGTAAAGCTGAAGCAAAGCAAAAGGTAGAACAGTTTCATTACTTTTGTAAACAATTCCTCTTGTTTATTTCTCACACAGTATTTTGGTACTGTAAATACTCTTACCATTGTTTAGACCCCTGATTTATGATGTGTACCTAAAAGCCTTGACAACATCTGACTCATATAAATCACTTTGCAAAGACTCATAAATTCCTCTTGTTGACAGTAAAATTTTACATGTTTAAGGACATCCTGATTTTCTTAAGTAGTATTACATATCTATTTTTTAAAAATTTGAACAGAAATACAATCAATGAAGTATTGAATATTGATTTCAGTGAAAAATTCTTCACTAAATCAAATGTTATGATCATAAATCAGAATAGTGTTCAAATGGATCTGTCAATTTTTTGCTTATATTCAAAATATATTTTAAAAACCCTACCCTGCATTGGACCAGTCTTCACAGTAAAGCTAAGTTACTAAGAGGATATAAATAATCTGTCAGCCTTCACAAGAGTGAATGACAAGGTAAAAAAACCCAAGTATAATTTGAATGCTGATCTGCACATAATTACTGTAGATATACAGAAAGGTTTTTGCACTTAAAGAAAGTACCTTCTGCTGCCACAGAACTCTTGTGTAGGAAGGCAACAGTAAAATCACTAATCAGTATATGGAAACAAACAAACTGAAGCATTAAGCACTCTCCAAGCTATTGTTGCTGTGTGTTCCTCACACCTTCTGTCTCTTAGATAGAGGCTTTTGACACTTTTTTTTGTCCAGTTAAAAATTGAACAATTATTTGTATAATTTTAATAATAGATCAGAAATAAACATTGGTTTATACTTATGCAATGGCAGTGATCTCTAAGCCTATTAGCCACTACAAGAGAAAGAAATATCTGGTCAGACACCTTGTAGAAAGTTGGTCATCAGTCCCCCTTCAAGGTCAACAGTTTGACCCTGATTTGGGAAATGATGGGGGTTTTCACATGGCCAGATGAAAGTGCACTGATAATGCTATGTCTGTCTGTTAGCCAGCTAATCTCGCCTTTTTCTACACAAGATTTCCAGAAAATAATCACACAAGACTGCTTCCATTTTACTTGCCACTTTCATATTTCCCTAGGATTTTTAGCAGATACTGGTACAAAATGTCAGCAGTTACATAGATAAGCATCTTAACTCACATGGGGAAGGAAATGTGAGCTATCAAAGTGAACTGAGGAATGGCAGAGCTCCTTATGTTTCTCTGATTTCATTTGGAAAGAACCTTCAATTTGAAATGAGAGAAAGTAAGAAAGACTCTCTTTGCTCCTAGCCAGAATGAGGACTTGTTTGTGTGTTTTATCTTTGGCTTTGCAGGAGCTCTGGTTGGTTGGCCAAAACACACAGTAACTTCTTTAAGACAACTTATGATCAGTATTTTTGGGTCTTGCAGTAAAAGGCAAGTTAACTTTTTCAATAGTTAACCCAAACTGAGTTTAAAAAATTCTTTTCCAGTAGAACTTTTAAAACAACAAAAAGCAATTTTTAAGTAGAATATTTAACTTCAAAAGTACCTATAGAAAACATTTGATTTCTTCCAGAGTTTTGAGGGATTTTTTTATACAAAATTATTTACTGGGTCTAGCTCTGAGTACACTGGGTTCCTATTGTGCTTTTCTTTTTTTTTCCTTTGGAGAAGGTAGTCCCCAGTTCTATGACAGAGAAGTAGCAGCAGCATAGATGACAACAACAACAACAAACAAAAACAGAAAGAGAAACCAAACAAAACCAAAATTCCAAACTCCTTATTGCTAACAATGTAAAGCCTAAAAGACAGGAAAGTGAAGAACCATCTCTTTGGTACATTTATCTTGACTATGGCTTTTCATATTTTTCATAGTCATGCAGCTTAATATGGCAAAACACACCATGCTTTTGGGTAGCACTAGCAGCCATTTCTTGTTCAGCCACTGCAACATTCAAATGAGTAGAAATAATAAAAAGCAGGAGGGTAAGTGCTCTGAAGGTGTGAAGATTTTCCAGAAGTGATGGCATCAATTTAGCACGTTGTCATAGAATCACGAATAGTCATGAGAAAAGCTGAGTGAAATGGATGCTGTAGCATTGGTACCTTAAGTTTTAGCTTCCATATTTTTCAGATTCTGTACTGCCTAGATGTGTGACTCTGAATTTCATATTAAGTGTTCTTAAGTTCTCTTCGCAGGGTAGTTAGACAAAACAATCCTTTTCAGGAGAAGCAAGGACAACTGTCACAGCCTCAGGCCCAAAAAGCATAAACAACAGCAAATTGAAGAGAGCAAACCAGGAGGATGGGACTTCGTAACCTGAAACTTTAATTGGACAATTAACCCCCATAATCAATGGACAAAAACTTATAAAAGTGTGAAATCTTGTGACAGGTTGTTCATCTTGTGTCCATCTTGGGCAGAGCACCAGCCAGGCTCTTGTAGAGCCCAAGGTGTCTCTTTTTAAGGCCTTCTAATAAATACCTACTTTACTACTTTGACTCTGTCTAGTCTCTGTTCCAAGTCATCCCCTCTAGGCATCAGTAGCACCATAAATACCACATCCTCAAATACTATTTTTCTCAGTAGACTTTCAGCTATTGAGTAGGAGACGGACAAAATACTTCGGAAACTACATGGCTCATCTATATCTTTACTCTGTTACTCTGCCCTAAAACTGTGCAGTATTTTTGCGCCAAACTTTGAAGTTATTAGAGAAAGACCTGAGTTCATCTGACACCAATGAGAGCCACTGCTCTCAGAAACCAACATTTAAGTTGTATATTTCTCCTTGTACTAAACTTCAGCAGTCTCACCTGTGACCTGATGCTCTGCCAGAGGGAAAACAGTTTCCTGGTTAAAAGATTTGCAAATAAAAGCAAGACAGAAGTTCAAGGTTTGGCCATATCTACCATTTTCAGGCCCAGTAACTGCTAGTATAACTATCCCTTATAACTTCTGCCTGTATCCTTATGTATTGTGTGCAGGTTTTTTTAATCAAAATAATTTCTGCAGTACCCTGCATGCATTTTGACTAACTGCATGACATGGAATAGGGGTTCTAGAAAAGTAATAAAACGAAGTTAACTTGGAGGCCACATGAGTTGTCCTGTTGCTAGAGGAGAAAACCAGGCAAACAGAATACTAAAATTCAGGGTACCTTGATTTTACAGCAATTCATTCTATACAGGATGCTTTTCTCAAACCTACAAACTTCTGTCTAAGATACCAAACCCAGAACTTCTATAAGAGAGGCCTTGTGATTTGTGCAAAACGTTTAAAACAAACAATGAAGCCAGGTCTGATGAAAAACAGATCACTGAGACATGTAAGATTGTCTTTATTCTGTACATAACTGGTATGTATAACTGTCAATAAGCAATTTTCAGATTAAGTTTTAAAATGCATGTTGCATTTAATATCAGCTATTTTTAAAGAATCTAATCTTCCTGCTGTTTCAGTTTAGATTAGTGAATCATCAGTGAATTGGTTGGGAAAAACAGTATTTCTGAAGAACATGCTGGTGTACACACCTAAAATGACACACTTCTGCAGAATTCTAATCTTATTATTAGATCTTGATAAACCAAATAATTTCAGCCTAAACTTTATTCTCAATTTAAAAAATAAACCAAAACACCAAGGCCAGCTCTTGATTTAAGACTGCTTAAGGGAGAGTTTTTCCTCTAGAAATCAACTCACCACAACATATTTATTTTCCAGGATACAGGTTATACCACTGATACTAAACTAGTGATAGATTTTCGGAGAAAAAAAACCTTCTCTTTTTCTCCCACTGAAACAGAGAATCACTCCCGCAGCAACAGCATAAAATTTCTACTAAAATGATGCATCTAGAAATAGACTCTGCCAAAGGCTACAAATGAGAAAAGCAGAATGAAGGTATGACAGCCAGACTAGCAACACAGAGCAGAGACAAAGAGCTTTAAACAGCTTTAAACAGCCTATATTCAACGTGTTCCTGTGACAAATTAGAGGCAGGCAATCAGGAGGCTGAATGCATGGTCCCACTCACATCAGTGGGATTGGTTGCCATGGACTTATGCCAAGGCGACATGTGTAGAAGGCGTACTCATGGGCCATGCACAGACTCATAAACATGGGCACATGTGATCAGCTCTTGTAAACAAGCTTATCTGCTTTCAGCCTGGCCAGGGCAGCACAGGAGGCTGTGCTGATCTGCTCAAACAACAAGAATTGGTTTCTGGTGAATTTGGACCATGACCCATTATATGAGACTCTAGGAGTGCACTCTGCGCTCTCAGACCCCCTCCCTTGAGGTCACAGGTAATTTTGTCATGAACTGTTCTTCCCAGAAATGTGTCTTTAAAGTCTTTAGTGCAGGAGCAGGCAATCAGGTACTTCAGTTCTTCCTGGCTGATTACAACTGTCTAATCAGCAGGTACCATACCAAGAATAGGGCAGGTTCTCCTCTCTTCAGCTCCAGCTGCACACTGCATTCTCATCCTGAAAAAGAGGCTCTTGTTCTAGATCTAGCATCTTTATTTAGCAAGGCACAAAGAATGGGCTTCAATTCATGTCATAGATTTTACTGGAAATAAAGCCTGCATATACATCTTGCTGAACCAAGTAAAAGTCTAAGTGGATTGGTGAATACAAGCTTAAATTTTGAAGAAACAGCCTTAGTTCCATTCCACTGAACCATCTGAACTTCCTAAAAAATGCAGATTGTTTAAAATTGTAGCTACACAAACTGCAAACTTTTCTCGCAGAAAGCATCATCCCCAGTCTCTCTCATCTTTTCTTGGGTTGAAAGAAATGGCAAAGGATCAGATATGTGTATATTTTTAAAAAAACCCTCAGAGCCAAGAAAAGAAGGTGTCCCTCTACCTAAGTCATCTGTAGGTACTATAATTTTCTGCCACTATCATGTTTGCATACTGAATTCTTTAAAAATGCTGATTTTAAACTGAAAGTGCTGTCAACTCTTAAACAGGATTGCAGCAGCAAGAGATCATACAAATTTCAAAGAAGAAACACTCCAGGGACTGGCTCTGCAACTTATGGTATGTTTGCTAGAGAGATGTTGCCCATGACAAGAATTAATTATTTCATAGTTGTCTAATGTATTAAAATGTGTCTATGAACTATCAGCATTGTTCACACACTTGGAAGTACAGGGAGGTTTGATTTTTCCATTAAAAGATTAACCATGTGGCAAATAAAAAGCTGCTTCTCAGGCTGAATCATATATATGTTCTATTGAAAATAAGGATCCCTTTTGCAACAATGCCTAATTTAGTGTGGTGTATCCAGAACCTGCTGACTACATTTTAATTTAGGAGGCTACCGATCTGCAGAATAAATAAGTACAAATTAGAAATTGGCTGGGGAGGCACAAGAAACAGACCATTACAAGTGATGGAAAACAACTAATGCTGGCAGAGGGAAGAACTTTTTTTGGTGGAAGATGGAGAGACTGTGTATGGACACAGGTGCTAAGACTGCTGTGATGATTCATAGGATAGGAGGGAAATATTAACCAGGGACCTAATTTGTGAAACCAAACAGACACTATGAGGGACCAAAATTAAACTTCTTGAGCGTCTGTGGCTCCAGACAACTTCCAGTGGCTGAGAGTATGTTCCCTATGCCAGTCTTCTCCACTTGCTCTCAAAGTTCTTACAATATAACCAAAACTTTTATAACCAGAATGCAAACTAGCAAATGAAAGCAGAAGGATACTAAGTTATGCGAGTTATATGCGAGTTACAAAATTATACTCTACTGGCATCTCATTTTCTCTGTAAATGGTAGGTCAAAATTATTTGTTGCCTTCTGGCAGCATAAGGAGAGTATCACCAGTGAGATGCTATCAACATGTGCTTTCCCTGCCCCCTAAACCCCCATCCAGAATTTCTTGATTAAATTATCACATATGTTTTATCATTAAAATATGGAAATCTTCAGTGAATTTACATTTTTGCATCTCAAGCCTTCTAAATTTCCTGAAAAACTGCTGCATTCACAGTTAGTTCTCACATCATTGCTATTATCATGCTCATGCTCCGTCTGTAACAGTATTAGCTAGCATGGAATTTAATTCCCAGCAGACATCAAATAATTTACCATGTGAAATTACAAAAAAAAATTATTTAAGACCATGAGATAGCCAAGTTGCTGAAAATGTCTCCTAGCCTAAAAAAGATAAAGGCAGAGGACATTGTGAGATAATATGACTGCATATCTTTGCTGCCATGCAGCAGGTGAAGTCTCTTCATTTGAAGATACAAAGTAAAATCTTAAAGGTGATGCTCTCCTTCATTTTATAGAATATCCTGGACAGATTTTAATCTGTAAACACATAACAAGGATCAGCTAACACAACGCAGACAGCATATAGAGAGCATTTGTGGTTTAAAAAAAGAGGAAAAGTTAGTATCTTGAATGCAAAAATGAAGGAAGAAAATTCATCATTTGTTTTATAAATCTGAAGAGCCTTCACTTGCTGAAGTGTGCTGACCTCTCCTCCCTCTGCTATCTCCTATTGTAATGAATGCATTCAGTATCACAGATGAAGCCTGTTGTCCAGGTCCACTAAAGCCTACATCAAGTTTCCCTTTTCTTTCTTTCTCAGACAGTATCTCAGCAATCGTGAAGTCGTTAGCTTTTACAAGGAAATCCAATTCCCTCGTGTAGCTATAAAATATATTAAAAATATTATTATTAAAACATGATGATGCTTACCACAGAGGAAGAATATTTTCAAGATTAGGTAATCTCTCCTAAACAGAGTCAACCAAAATACACAAATTTTGCCTGTGAGGCTCTTCTGGGCTGGAGGTATGGACATTGCACAGAAACAGAGTGCTGTGAGCAAGTATTCAAGACTTTGTTTGTTCAAGTCATCACCAAACATCCAAAATATTTGTTTCTGCCATTTAGTCCATTCAGAGTCCATGACCACACTCATCACACACCTCACTCACCACAAGAATGAAAGTGCCCCATTCAATGGAAGGAGCTGACCACCAACACACCATTGTTGTATCTTTGTAGAATTTCAACATTCTTTAAAGTTCTTCCCACATACACAGGATAGATGGCAGTTTTTAACCATCTGCCATCAGAAGATTATTTCCCCATCCATAATTCAGAAAGCCAAACACGAAAATTGTTCAGTAATCTTAATATGACTAAACTTGACACTTATGATCAAGAGCTGCCAATATAAATTTGCAACAAACCATATTCTTGTCTGGTTTGAGTCAGGTCCAGTTGTGTTTCCACCAGTTCCTGCAACAGACATTGCTGAGGATATATTTTTTTTCTCTCTGACACACTTCATCTTAAACAATCTAGGTTACTGGGAAAAGAATGAGCCTTGGAAGGCATCCAAACTACTCAATCATTCTGACAGTTATGGAAGTCCAGCTGCTGGAAAGGTTTTGCAAGAGCTAAATGTAACTGTTCCAACAAGACATCTAAGCACAGTATGACACTCAAGCACAGAACAGGCCACAACCTTTATGTGCCTAGGTATTACTTGTATATTGAGAAGGATATTTGCTTCTAGTCTGCCACTCTGTTTTGCTCACTTAAAAAAAAATCTCTTGTATTCCTGGTAACAGTGACACACTGAGCACTGATTCATTGATGAAGGAACTCAGGAATACATTACTGTTTTATTTAAGGCACTGAGAGATGGTGACAGATCTGAGAAAAGAACTGACATCTTTCTGTCCTAGTTTTGCATGGAACACAAGAAAACTCTGCTTTTCCAAAACCCCAGTATTAATTGTAAGTTTTACCTTTTTCCAGCTTTGTTCCTTCTTGTCAGGAAAATCAACAAATGCCAGATATTTACGTCCAAAATGGAGACAGAGGGGTCCTGCAACTTTATTCGAATAAAGGGAGAGTACACTGCAGCGTACGCCAGAGGGGTTTTTTCTCTGAGGGTTTTGGAGGGTGCAGCATCCTTTTATCCTAAACTCCCGGCCATATGTTGTTCTCTTCTTTCCCCACTGGCTAAGGCCCTAGGAAGGTACAGCTTGCCCGAACCGTCTACCCCATATTCCCCCTTGAACCTCCTGATTTATCCCAAAGTCCTGAAGTTCAGGCTTGTGCAGACCCTTGTTTCTCTCAGGAACCCAGCTGTCTGGGCCCGGTAACAAACCTGCTGCCCAAAGTTAGTAGACACATTAAGACCTATTTGCAAGTCGTTAACACCCATACCTTCACCCATCAAATTATTTGTAAAGACATTAGCCCAGGTCTTTCTTCTTATTGTGATCCTCCCCGTGTATTACAGGAGTGGAACTGATCATGGGAATTAGAAAGACTTCAGGCAGCTCAAACCACTAAACAGATAAATAGGTAAGATGAGCAGCCAAAGAGACACTGAGAACAAGTACTCTTAATGGGAACAAATACAGGCAAAGAATACTCTGTAATTTCCATTAGCTGTGGGTCAGCACAGAATGTAGCATAATAAATGTCACATATAATTTATCAGTGCCCTGCATTAGTTTTACAGTACTTGAACATTGAGTATGCTTTTTAAAGTTTATACAAAGCCTGAGAGAAGTTACTGAGTCCGCAAGCAATGTAAGAGATCCTATTAAATTACACAAACATTTAAATGTGTGTACAAAACAGAGAACACAATAAACTTGTCATATTCTCAGCAATTTTTCTGCCTCTTTAAGTTACACATGAGGTCATGCTTTTGCAACAGAGATGCTCCACAATGACAATCCAAGGCCTAACACACCTCACCAGCTGCCAGCTTACCCTACACAATGAGGGAGAGAAAGAGTACTTTGGTCATGACATCCTAAATGATGCTGTTCATTTAATGCTAATGGCTCCATATATTGAAAATAACCTACAAAAGCACAGTCACTGCATTCCAGAGGGTCAGCACAACCTGAAGATCTGTCCTCCTGTGCCCATATCTTATCCAAAGCTCTGTTTAACATATAATTTCTAAAGGAAAACAGTGTTATTTTGAAAAGGTTTCCCTGCAGTGAAAAGGAATTGAGATTTTGGAGTTTGACAAGGAAGGACATATTATTGACAAAAGGCTGATGTACTCTGAATAAGCTTTTGTTTTTTAATCCAGGAGTGGTAATTGTTAGTTTATTAAGTACCTGAAAACAACAATTTAAGTTAGTTACCTTCTCTTTGCTATTTTGTGAATTTTTATGTTTGTTTACTTGTTTGTTTATGGGTTTTGGTTGGTTTTGATTGAGTTTTTAAAAGATATTCTTAAAAGCTAGGATAGGATTCCAGGAGGTTTGCCTGTGTTTTCTTCCCAGATTAATACTTAGCTTGCTAACTAAGAGGATGATGCAGCCAGCAACTTACTTGCTGATATTTGCAGTTATCCTGAGCTGCCTACAACTAAAGAAATAATAAGCCTTCATGGTTCTTCATGAAAGCATTCACAATACAAAGTAATTGTAAATATTTTTAATTTCATGAAAAAGAGTACCCACACTGTTCAGTGTTCATACATGTGCATATCTACTTTGAATAGGTAGAAATTTTCCCTTCCCTATATGAGCTCACCTTTTCACCTGCTTCTGTTTTAATTTTACCCATATTGAAGAATTAGAAAATCAAAAGCTGGGGGCAAGGCAGGAAGGAACCTGGTTGGATAAGGATTAATTGTGAGGAGATAGAGAAGATAGGTTGAGTCATTTGCAATTCCTGGGTAAAATGCTTGAGCAGCAATCTTCACAAAAATACAGTTGATTACACCACAGAAACTAAAAGATAGTTCTATCTCTTGTTCAACTTACAATGAATGCAGAAATCATTATTTCATTATTCTTCTTCTTAAAGTTTCAATTTTCTCAAGACAGGACTAATTCTGAGTGGTAGGATAAGAGTTGGAGATAAGAGTTGGAATTGCACTGTACTATTTCTGGTCATTCTGCTGACTTGTTAGAGGACATTCAGCAACAACAGCTGTATCAAAACTGCATTATGAGAAAAGCAGGAGATAGCAAGCTAGCACCAAGCTTTTTAGGCCTGGAAACCACAGCTGGGAACTGACTCTCTGGGTAATACTCCCAATGACAATAAATGACAATATAGAGATATTTCTAGATAGCACTATGCTAGATGGTCTATGTTCCTACAAGTCACACAGTTCTGACAACACTTACCTATTCATGGTTTGCTGTCAAGTTAAATTTATCCAAGTCAAGCACTTTGAGTTTTGGAATCTCCCAAAAAAGTAAAAGAGGCATCTGCCTTTCAAGTCAATCTCTAATAGGAATAGAAACAGTCTGTAACAAAGGATAACTGTTGCAGTTTGAATCCTAGAGTAGAAATTAAAAAGATTAATGGAAAAAATAAGATTTTTCCTTTATCTTAGTACAATCCAAGTAACAATCCTGTCATTTTAGTAAAACACTCTCCCTTACAATCAAAGGAGAAAAGCATAACTAAACAATGCAAAGAAAGAGTCTTGTTTAGAACTACAGAACACAGACAAATAAATGCTGAATTGACCAGATGTATCCACAGTATTTGATTCAGCTCTTCAAATTTCTGTGGATGATATATGGAAGCAGTGAGGTGAATACTGCAAGAACAATTGCACATCAACTGAGAGAAGATTGACAAACATAGCTGGCAAATTAATCAATTAATGCTAGTAAACTGCTTTTCTGGTTTTAGGGGGATAAAAGTCACGGTTAAGAGGAAATCTGACGGTCTTTTGACTGATCGGAAAAGGAGGAAAATGACATCATTCTCTTAATCACGATACTTTCTTTTTTAGTTTTATTTAAAATAATTTTAAATGATATTAATTTGTCTCTTGCTTTTCCAAATATGTTTCCAATATCTAGTGAGGTTAGTATTTGTGAGAGGTGAAGTCTGTGGCAATGTAGACTAATTACAATAGAACAACAGAGGCTAGAGCATAATTTGAAACTACCAGTTCTCCTTTTCTGTTTAAAGACAGTGAATTATACGGTTTAATGTTCTCCAATGCACATAAAAAGTTACTTAGCTTTTCTGAATGTAGTTCTCAATCATTAGGTTTTATTAAGTAAATTAAGTAAAATTCAAGAACTTATTTAGCAATCGTGTCTTTGTAGGTTTTACAAAAGCCTCATTTAAAGCTTTTACCCCAATCTCTTTTCAAAACAACATACTATTTTGTTGTGGAAAGAAAGTAGAAAATTAATTTATGGCCTATTATAAAAAATATTTTCCTGTTATTACAGCAGGCTGTCTTGTAGCATAGAGGCCTGTTTCTTGTCACAGACTAGAGATTCACTGCAGATATCTCTAATCAACAGGAATCTGTCATTTTAATTGACAGTTCACTTAGGACTGACAGTTATTAAAAGCAGACAGCTAAAACAGCTTAATGGTTACCTAGACCACAGCACCTCTTTTAGAACTGTAACCAGTATTTCAAAAAGTATTTAAATCAGAATAACAAACAAATCTGGAGTAGCGCATAAAGCTGAACTTCAGAGAGGCTGCTGTAACCATTCTTTTACTGATGGAACACACTGAGACAGCAAGAATACTCTACCATCACACTTTGGGTTTGGTTTCTTCTCCAGCTTAAGCTTTCAGCTTAACACTGACACTCCGCTCCTGGGCATGAGCCCACAGCTCTTGATAGATCAAATAAAATAGGTTTAGATTCATCTTATTATTGGAACATCTTCATCTGATGCCTCAGTCAGTACATTATGTCTCTGTTTAGGCTGTCCAGGCCTATCAAGGAGCTCATGGTCCATGTTGAAGTTGAGTAGCAACCCACAGGGCCAACTCCCTTTAATCCCAGAGCTCCTTCTTTCTTAGTCAGAGACTTAAGTGGAGTTGCGGTCATACGGGTGGGTCACGTAAAGATTAACGGTAATGTCTGTAATGATCTGTAGCTCCAGAATGATAAATAAGATGATATATAAGCTGAGGAATGAGTATCTAGGCTGTGCTATAGTTCTGCTTGAAAAAAAATTGCCATATTTTCAAAGCCTTTCCTTAGAGCATGAAAGGAAAAGGCATTCAATGAAGAACAGTACCTCCTCAGTTATGTCAAAATAGTCTACTTACATATGTATGATATAATCAAGAGTTATTCTTTAAATACCAGGTACTGGGCTCAGTTAAAAAACATTCCCATATGCATGAAGCAGAGAATCTAACATGCCTTCATTAGCACATAATGTTTTCAGTATCATTATCCCTTAGGATTAAAATTTACATCACTATTTCACTCCTCTTTTTTTCCCTTTCATTTTGACAATTTCAGTACTTTCTTTCTTTATGAAGTAGATTATTAAATAGTTATAAATTAGGCTTAAAAATTGCCCAACGTCACAGAAACAGATATGTTCATGAAAAAATATTTTGTACTTTAACCCTCTGTTTAGAAAGACAAATCTGTTCAGGTCTTGACAACTCCTAAAAACATTCAGTATATCTCACTAATTGGATTCTGTTGAGGAAAAAAAAAAGCACACTTTTCACATAGTTTTATCAAATTAGCACTTTGCCAATATCTTTTTATTTTTCCGCTACATAATTTCTTTCTGTTGCCCTTTAAGGTCTCAACACTGGCAATCACAATAGACTTGAATCCCAATTAATATAGAAAACCAAGTCAGTTCTCAGAAATGCAGAATTCCAGATCTGGGCCTTCTGTTTATGTGGGAATCATTCTGTTTGGTCCTGCATAGAACACCAGGATTGCAACTTGCATGTGATATCCCCAAGGTTTAACATGAGGCATTTGGGGCCACTTTTGGACCCTGTGACTCTTGTCTAAACGCAAGGACCTTAGGAATAATTCAAGGCACAAAAATCTTCCAGTGAATTCACTGTAAGCACTACAGCACAGCCACAATGCTCCCACAGCTAAGCAGGAAAGAGGAGATGTGTGAATATTTGTCTTTACTCATTATGGGCTTTCAGCAATCAGAACCTTGCTTCCCTGCAGGAACACTGGTATTACTTCATTATCTACAAGTCCTCTTGTGTAAAATGATGCACTGTGTTTTCCTCCTCCAAGCAGTTTTTGTTGTTGTTATTGTTGTTGTAGCTCCAGTGATATTCAGGCATTTTTTGATTCATTTTTGAGAGACATGCTGCAATGGGGACAGCATCTCTAGAGGACTTTCTCTCCTGGGTCAAGTACCATTGTACTGGGACCCATTCTCTTCCCAAGGACAGACAACCTTTCATACTTCTGATTGTACAGATGCTTTAAATCATTTCATCCATTTCCCTGACTGAATAATGAGACTTAATTCAAGCAATGATGTACTCCTGAAGATATATCACAGTCTGTTTCTTGTACAATTTGCTGTCTTCAAGTCCAAGTGCCAGTCTTGTTCCAGAAATACATTTCTGGGCACTCCCTTTACACTAAGAAACCACACTTTGCACCTCTTCCTCAGCTGGCTATGCGGTTTTGCAGCCTCCTTTAACAGTGTTTCTCCCACCATTCCCAGAGTAAGTGCCTTGTATCCCAGGAAGAGTCTTTGCTCAAACACAAATTGTGTTACCAAATGGTTAGGAAATAGGCTGAAGAAGCATTGCAAAAAGAAAGATTTATAGCTGCAGTAGGAGACATGATACAGTCGTGACACACAAAATTGAAACCCCCGTGGGTAAAAGGCGAGAACTTATAAAACAGCCAAGTGTGTTGTGGCACACAACAATTTTACAATAATTTTTCATTAGCCATTCACTTGAAATACTTTCAACTCGTTTGCCAGTCTAATTCTTCTACACCTCAGTGCAAATCTCTTGAATGCCATTAGTGTTATTCACCATTCTGCATCTAATTTATTGAGCTTCTTTGCTATGGGATATTAAACAAAATAATATTTCATTAGGCATAATTAGAGTGTGACTAAATTAATTTCTGTAATGCTGATTATAACGCAGAACTGCAAAAGAAATTCACACCTCTGTGCTGCAGAACTAATATGATGTTTAAGTCAGCTCACAGTATAAAAGGTACATGGTACATAGACTACCATGAACAAGCACCATAATTTGCAAAATATTAACTGAAAGCATGCCTGTTGACTTTCAGAGTAGCAATTTAGAGTGTTTCATAATAGACTATGATAATGTAATCACAGACTGCTGTAATTGCACTGAATTTTGTAATTAAATTCATGGCCCTTCCTTTGTGCACCCAACCAGCTATTTCATCCTAGAAGGCAAACACCTTGGGCAAGCATGAATTGCCCTTGTGACTCTCCAATGGTTGTTCATCATAATCTTTCCTTTTGTGCACTGGATATGCGTTCAAAAGGCACATGCAGCACATACTCCGTAATTGTTTTGGAGAATGTGGGAAGTCTGATGAACCCGCATCCTCCACCTGTTAAAACTGGGTTCAACAGCTTCAGCCTAGTTGTCAGGGACCTCCTCAATGCCAATGCTGTGACAGGTAGTGGTAGGCAATGATGTCACATTGGACAGTATGTGTGCACAAGCCCTGTGCAGCCCCACGATTATAAGGTGGCTTCAGAGCTCTGCATTCTAAAGTTTTGAACCCTTTTCTCCCCCACTGCTGGCAACTCTCTCAGAGAGGATGCTGGTACACACTGAAAACGGAAGCAGGCTTTGCCTGTGGAGACTGAAGAAAAAAAAGTATCAAGTATTTCTGCCCTTTCCATATGCACAAGTGGGTTGTCATCCTCACCCACCAACACAAAGGGAGCTGCAGGGATTTCTGTACAGATGGTGCTGTTTACTCTAGCACCATGAATAAACTATCTCAATTAAGCACTGATGTAAGCACTGCTGAAATAGCTTACATTTGTCTTGATTCTGGTAAAATGTAATCCTTCAAAGAGAACTGGGCAGTCATCCCTCATCCTTTCATCAACCCAAAGCAATGGGCAAACACAACGGTTAATCACAAATGTGGAGAACCAGGTGCACAACCCTGTGTGATCAAACCTGACGTTCAACAAAATATGTAACCTGACACACTGAAAGTACATTTACCTGGGCTTTAACCTTTGTTCCACAGGATAGGAAGGGACATGTTGGATTACAACAGGCTGGTGACACTTCAGTTCCAGCCATGCCAAACAGATGGAACATTTCCAGGGCAGCACTGGTTGTAAGAAAATAATGTCATGGCTATAATTTACATTGAGCTATACTTACAAAATCCTTTTGAGGCATGTGAATCTGAACAACATTCAATAAGTGTTTGGAGTGCTAATGGATGGGAAGAGTTGCTAAATTCATGTCTCATTCTGAGATCAACAATGGGCAACTTGAGCGACAGCAAGTTATAGATCTTCAGCTGTGTAGCTCTAAGGCAAGTATTAGCTTGGCTACAGGCCAAAAAAAAAAGGGTGAAGGAATCCTCTAGACTTGAGTAGGTGAGTTTCTTTTTATTTCCACAGTCTCTGCAAAAACAGCAACTGAATGAGGATTCTACAGGTATTTTATTCTACTTTATTCTGACTTATTTTATGGATGATTTCAGGTAACTGAAAAACACCAAGGTGGGTCTGATCCTTCAGGGTGATGATCCTTAAAACAGTCATAATGTAACAGTCATGGAGCCAGCATATCTTTTAGCACACTGGATAGTCAGGGAAGTAGTATGTAATTCTACTTAGCCACATGAAGAGTTTTCACAAACAAGCAGTGCACACATCAGTGGAGGTAAGTAATTTTTCAGAGACTGCTACTAAACAGCAAAGCTCTGTGATACACAGCAAGCATCAGAGAATTCATTTAATACCTCTGGGGAACACATAATCATAGAGTAAAAGATATAACAGCCAGGGCAGGAAAATCTTGGTTATTTTATCTTTCATTTTGATTTCCTGAATTTGCCACTGCTTCACAAAAAGAAAAGCACAGGGGTTAAGGACATTTAATGACAGCATTTTGGTGTCCTCTTAACACACTGCATACAAAAAGTAAATGATGCTGGTCCTTGCACTTGCATCAAATATGACACTGATTGGATTCTTCATTTCTAAAAAGGTCCATTCTTTTTATTAAAAGATAATTTTTAATAAAACAAATAGTTCTTAAGATATAAATGGTGATGTGCTGGGAAGATTAACATACAATAATACTCTGGAAACATCAGCTGAAGCCAACCATCTGTTACTTACATAACAGTGATCCTTGAACAGTGGTAAACTTCTTCAACACAGCCCACTAATAGAATTCAAATATGCCAACAAATACCCTGCATTTTCTAATTCACAGAATGCAAATCAGTATCTTCCAATTTCCTTATTCTAGGACTACAACACTTGCAGTATGACAACTTGCACAGTTATGAGATCTTTCCAACATTTTTCTTGAAGTAAAAGCTAAATTTGAAATGTACAAAATGTTGGAGGATTGCAGTCAGAGGTCTACAGTGGCTACTGAACATTGTAGCCAATGTAAACAAACATTGGCATCTTTTTACTCCCTCTTCATGTTTGCATGCATCTTCTCATAACACCTCTATTTTTACTTGAACGAAAAAGGAAAGCAAAGACTAATAAGACTGAAGGCTTCTTATGGTTCAGAGAAGAGCAAAGTTCACTCTGCAGCGTCTGAACCCACTCAGTAGCAAATTCAGGTAGCAAGGTCCAACTACCAAGCTTAGAGTTAAAACAACCGTGAGTACCAAATCTGTTTGGAAAAAAACACAGCCAAAAGAAAGTAGTAGAAGTACAGTGACCTAACTTGACAGGACTGCAGTGTGCAGGATTGCTAAGAGGAATCAGGAACCAAAAGAGCTGAGAAAATCATGGCGAAAAGGAAGTGCAGGAACAGAGGCAGGCACAGGCTTGAGAAGAAGTGGGAAGGAGTGCTGTGACACACAATAACATGGAGAATTTTAACATCAAGCTGCTACTCAGAGCTTGCTAAGATTAACATGGGCTGGGCATTGTGTAAGAATGGTAAAATCCCCAGTAGCTGCCCTGCTTGGAAGAATACCTAGAGTTAATGACTATATCCCTTCATCCACTTAGAATTTTTTCAACATCCTATTGCATATGCCATTACAAAAGCCCCATGCTAAAGTGAGTTCTTATGGGCAACACAAAGCACAAATTATCAAATCCAGTTTTCATAAGTGTTACCATGTGTCATCAACAATTTTTTACTAATATCACAAAAAACTGTCCCTGACATATCAGATGAAGGAGTAATACAGGAAATGGCAGGGGAAATTATCTACTTTCATGCACTAACAGGAAGAAATTACCTTTTATTTCAGAAGAAGTTTTTTGTTAGTGGCAAGTTGTTCATCATTTTGATGTGAGATAAAAAGGACAAAATAAAAGACCAAGAACACTAAGCAATCAGAACTACTGGTGGAAGACTCTACAGCTCTAATAATAGTAAAACACCCCTGAAATAGCAGTGATGAGTAGGAATGTTGAGAAAAAGACGAGAATACAGGTGAGATATCGCTCACATCTACATACTATACTCTCGAAGAAGTATAGTCATTGAAGTGTTCCAGGTGGACTTTAAACACATGTATGAGGTTAAAAACTGCATTAAATTCATTTAATGAGGTCATACAGACTGTAATCATCACGTCAACTGTGCTATACATACATACATTATTCACAAAAATTACCCTGATGTTTGTGTTTTAAGAATACAGCCTGTTTGGCAGAGTTTTTTCTTATGATTACATCAAGCAGACCATGGGAAGAAGAGGAAAAAGGCACCTACTCTACAATCCTTAAAGGTTTTGTAGACAAATCTTGCACATAGAGATTTAAACATCTGTGCCCAGAAAGGGTAATTGTATGTTAGTGAAAAAGCAGACACGTGCGCTCAGCAAAACAAAGTATGTCCTTCAAGAGGAGAAATCCTTTCAGCACTACTCTGAGGAAAAGTCTGTGAACCATGGAGACTAGAGCACAACTGATATTTCTCACATTCAGGGAGGGGCATACATTAGCAGGTCTGGACGATATAAACAGGAATACATTATTCCCGTTAATTAAATTGTAGGCCCCATTACTACAGGATGTTGTGAAGGATAAATGGGTTCTAAAAGAGATTAGATTAACTCACAGAGAACAAAAGGTCTATCACAGAACATTAAACACAACTGTCAAGCTACAGCTGGGTCACAGAGTACCAATTGCTGTCTGCTGAAAGGTCCTGCGATATGCTTGATAAAAGATCACTTTATACACGGCTAGGTTGCTATACTACATCTTTCCTTCCTTCAGACAGAATAGTGGGCTTGACAGACCCTCCCTCTGATCCAAGATGAAAGCTCTTTATCTACTCCTCCTTCTTCCACTGAGGCAGGCCTGCAAATACTGCCTCATTAACCTTTGAGCATTTTGTCTTTATTCAGAAAATTATTCTGTAAGATCTTCTAAAGGAGTTACAGTAACATCCACAAGCCTCATGAGAGGCTCATTATATGTTACACTGACATTTAACGGATTTGGGACAACTTCAATCAATCCAATAAACTGGGAGCAATGGGTTGTCAAGAATCATATCACCAGAAACAAAAAATTCTGTGGTACAAAGGATTTTTGTAAATCTCAGTAGCAGACTTTGTAAAAAACCTTGTGTGTACATGATGGCTTTAGACTCAATGATAGTAGGTTCAGACTGGATATAAACAGGAAATGTTTTCCTGTGACAGTGGTGAGACACCATGACAGGTTACCAAGAAAAGCTGTGAATGCCCCATCCCTGGAAGTATCCAGTCAGGTTGGAAGGGGCCCTGAGCAACCTGGTCTAGTGAAAGGTATTCCTGGCCATGGCAGGAGGGTAGAAGTGGATGATCTTTAAGATCCCTTTCAACCCAAGCCCTTCTATTGTTGTGAGTCTATGTTTGCAGATAATTTGTTCTAGTCACATGACTAAAAGGGGTTCTAGAGTGTGATGGCATTTAAAAAAAAACAAGTTGACCCACACTGTTGCTTCAATCTTCTGTCAAGTGCAATGAATCACCTTTCAAGTTTACTCATTGAAATTGCATATATTTCTATTATTTACTCTGTTCTGTGTACATAGCTTGAGCATGTAAAATAGAGCGAAGGCCTCTCTAAAATAGAGCAAATCTCCTTCAGGAGATTCCCCTGCTGGAAGGAAGTACTCAAACAGCAAAATCCAAAATAATTTCACTCATGAGGTCACAAACACTCAACACCCAAACACAAAACAACACCCAAACCTTATGGTTTGAAACCTAAATATAAATTGTAAAAAACCCCCATCTGATTTAATTAGAATTCCTCCAAACAAAGCTTTTTTTGCCAGTAATCTTTCCTCTTTAAGAAAAGAAACAATTTTCGTATGAAACTGGGCCTCCCAAAAGTTTCTTTTTGTTTTTTTAGTTTGATGCTTGGGTTTTTAGGTTTTTTTTGAAATTCAACCACTTTTAGTGCCACGGGAAATCTTTGCATTCAGAAACAGATGTCTGCAAAAGTGGTAAGATAACTGATTTTTACAAACACGGTAAGAAAAGTGCTCTAATTGCAGAGGAACACAATATTTAAATTAATTTGCTTTAAAATAACGTTAATAAAGTGTTAACAATTCAGATTTTTTGCTTTATTTTTGCATCAACAATGACTTTATTAAGAAAAATACAGTTTTTGGTCTCCTGCATGGAAGTTACATTCACACCTCTTTTTTTTTCCCCACATGTAATTTCTTCATTGTGAACTACATTTTATGTAGTCATGGAATCAGAGAATCATTGAATGGCTTGGGTTGGAAGGAACTTTAAAGATCATCTACTTTCAACACCCTGCCATGGGCAGAGGTACCTTCCACTAGGGCAGGTTGCTCTGGGCCTTGAATCCAAATGTCTGTGCATTGACAGCAGGGACGAACAAAACAAACACTTTCAGCTGCATTTAGTAATTTTTTCTCCAGCTGAAGTGAACAAAAATAGGCAGTTATGCATGTTCTAAAACTCTGCCATATGTAGATGTGCAAAATACAGCACCAGAAGAAGAACTGGAACAGGATGGTGGAATCACCACCCCTGGAAAAGCAGAGATTTCATTCACAAAAATAGATAGTCTGGCACTTAGTGATACGGCTTAGTGGACAGAGTGGTATCCAGCAGAAGGCTGGACTTGATGGTCCTGGAGGTCTTTTCCAACCTTAATGATTCTACAATTCCAAGACCCAGTATGATTTTTGGAATCCAGTATTTTTGGTAATAAATTGTACTATTACTCTGAGGGAAATTTTATGTAGACAAAACTCTGAAGGATTTTACAGCAAAGCGCTTTTCATGTATGTTAAAACACACAGACTCTGATTGAAGAGAGCCTGCAAATGAATCCAAGTTTCCTCAAGTTGCATTGACAATTTGGATAATTCTTCCAAGAGTTTTGGCTCCGATGAGAGAATCTTAATATGTAACTGAAAATGAAAACAAGCAGTTAGTGAAACAAATACAGACAAAAAAAATTAAAATACTGTTTTCCCCATTAAATTCCAATACTTTGCTTTCAGAAAATGTTTGGAAATTTCTTCTATTTTACACTGTCTCCTTTTTAGTATTTACGAGCCATTTTTCTTGTACTAGATGGGATAAGGCAGCAATGTCCTAAATCTGCTAGATCATCTTCTGGCAAGACGGCTCAATCTATTCTCATCACACACTTCCCTAGAGGATAAATAAATTTCTCCACTTTCTGACCTGCATCACAAATTCCTCTTTAGGCTAGAAAGGCTAGACAGGTGCTAAGGTCAACCAGGATTATTATTTTAATTATCCATGTTGCATACATCAAGAAGAATGATGCCAGGACACACTACAGTGATAGTGATGTGACAAACGGCAACCTTGTTAAAGCAGAAGGAAGATAAACCTTCTGATCTTGCAGCAATTATTACTTTACTTAATTATTACTTACTGGATGGAATATTTATTTTCCAAGCTACAATTTGAATCTAGGAGCCTTGATATTGAGCTAAAGTCTGAAAAATAGTAGGTTCATTCTGGATATTAGACAAAATTCTTTACTGTGAATGTGGTGAGGCACTGGAACAGGTTACCCAGAGAAGCTGCGGATACCCTGGTATTACAGGTATCTGAATGTTTGTAACAATGTTTTCCAAGTAAACTGTTATTAAGTGTTTTCACATGATTCCGTAAATCAGAGTATCTTAAGCACTTGTACCTACCAAGGGTTTCAATCTTCTGCCAAAACACTTTGTCTCTAAGAGCAACTGTTACCATGCCTTTTACCATGTAGAGTGACTTTTGAACTTACACACACTGTGGAATTATTTCATTGCTCTGTGATACTCAACAGATAACATAAGAAAGGCAGCCCACTGACATGGAAGGTAGGTCAGGCTTGCAATGTCTAGAGATAAATCCATCAAAATGCCTAATTTACTTCCCAACCGTTGTGTATTAAATTCTTTGCTTAGTTAAGACATAGTATAACTTAGTTTAACAATTAACAACCACTAAGAAGTTAGGCATGTTACAAAAAAATAAAACAAATTCTAAGGAGTACTAGAACAAAATCTGTCTGGCAGGGGCCACTTCACAACATCTTTTGTTTTGCAAGATTTCTTGACTGCCAAATCAGTGCCAAATGAGTTGCCAAATCATCGAATACATTTAAGTTAGACATTTTAAAACCATCTCAAAATGCCTTCAGACAATTTGAGCAGACACTTCATAACTTTTTACTGCATAATCATTACTTTAAATAGGACTAACATAAATTTTACAAGAAAATTGTTACCTTTAAAAATAGTGCCAAGTACGCCTGAATGAGTTCAAAGTTGTACTTCTTGTTCAGCATCACCCCAATCATTCTCAGAAAGCTCAGCATCACCTCGATTGAGCCACCACCTTCAGGGGCCAAACCCCGTAGTTCTAACTCAATATTAGATGGTCCTAAACTTTTCAGTAAGTCAAGTGGAGCTTTATCTGTGTGAGAACATTGAGGGACACGTTATAAGTGACATCTGCAAAATAGAACCTAATAGATCCTTCATAAGACAGGTTTATTCTGTAATTATTAAGCAGTGACTATTAATTTTAATATTTTACTGTTTCCTTACTTTTTTATTTTCAACAAAATGTCTCCCTGTCTTTAATTTACTGTCCCATCACATACTAGAAGTACGGATGCACTTTATTTGTAATTGAAAAACACAAGTAACATCTTGGTGTTTGTTTCACTTTTTTCCCTCTTCTGTCTTTTAAGTATAACAAAATTTCTAATTAACCACACAACATTGTCATTTCATACCTCTTGGCAGAAATAGTGTACATACTCGAGATTTTGAATCATTAACTGTGAATATACTCTGAAAGACAGAGAGCACTACTTTTACCAGGCCTCTTCTCTCTAGATGACATTAAAAAAAACTAGAGATCTTCTGGTGCATCTAACAAAATTAGTAGTTTTGTTAAATTAATGACGTATGTTGAAGGATGCTTCTCCATGGCAGAAATACATGCAATTTACAAACTTTCTTCCTCTTCATAATTGTTCCCTCTCAGGATTTCTACCATCCTACCTGATGATCTATGAGGATTCCATCCATTTGTTTTAAAAATGAAGCAGCAAAAATATGTTTGGCTGCAAATGCAACTGATAGCTATAAGATTTTTAGAATTTATCTGATTAATATTTATTTTGCTAAGAAGACCAATTTCATGGTAGCTAATGGTATTAGGAATTGGTTAATATTCCTCAGGTGGTATAAATCAGTATTTGATTCTTACAAAAATCTTTAGCTAGTTTTAAATATAAATGATTTTAACAGTACTAAACAGATGCATTAAATATCTTTTTTTAAGACATTACATAAACAAACCATGGAACACATTGTGAAGTTGATACACACATAACATGGAAAAGGTTGCAGCTCAGTCTACATTCCACAGTCCTGACCTGAGATGTGAAATTCCGCATCCATCCCAACAGTTAACCAGGATGGTTTCCAGCATGATTCTTTTAATTTGCATGGTCCAGTCAACTTTACAAGAGATGGCTGCAATCTAGCAAGCAAAGAGCCATGTTCCCCATCAGCAGCCTGCCCAGCCAGGATCATGAGGCTCCCAGGTTCGTGGCTGTAACACAGACTCTGGAGCATACCTGCCTTACAGCAGAGGTGGCCTGAGGCAGGTCCATTACCACAGTGCATCAGAGTGCACTTGCTCCCTGGCTCAGCCCAGCCTCCACAAGATTTTTAAACATTCACCTCTTCTGAGTGGCTCTGAGGCACCTTAAATAGAACATTGTCAACTGAAATATTAAAAATAAGGCATAAAAACACACCTGTTTGCAACAGATAGTAAAGATCTGCGCAATCTCCATTTTTAGTGCACTTGAGTAAGCTGGTCATCTCAAGAGAATTTAAGCAGAAGAATTCCCAAGAGGACTACATTGTGGGGGTCCATGTCTTTTTGTTCCCCATTGCTACAAATGACTGGCCTGAATTGGGACCTATAAAGGTGGCACAGGGTTTGTACCACTCTGGTAGCAATTTCCACTGAGTCAAGGAATCAGCCAAGAAGAGAATCCAGAGAAGGATTGGAAGAGTTTGGGAAAGAACTCAAGGAATTCAAGTGTGCGCACCCCATCTAGAACGTCGGTAAACCAGTGGGAGCAGTGGGAGCAATGTGGGATATTCCAGCAATATCCCTGGAACAAAGGAGGAGCTTGGACCAAGAATGGCAGCTCCTACATCAGCAGACTATTAATGTTGCTGATGTGAAACTGATAAGCACCCTGCTAGACTAGGTGTTCAATCACATTAAAGATTTTTCCTTTAATGGCCCTCTTCAAGTAGAAGCCTGGCAAACAGTAGGGGAGAGACTTTTTGGGATGGTGATGCTGAAGCTTATGAGCATCTTGCCACATGGGGGACAATAATGGTGGCCATTAAAGAAAGCTGTGTGAAAGTTAAACATTTTTCAGCTTCAGAAGCTAATTCCTCCAAACCCTCAGCGTCACCAAAACCCATATCCGACTGGTCCCTTTGGCGCAAAATTCCCACACCACAAGCAAGCGGTGGACATGCTTCTTGCCCCAAAATGGCGGCATTGTAATCCACATTGGTGGAGAAGCCAGAAAGTCGCGATGAACGAAGGCGACTGGCGGTTGCCAGTTGATGCATCGAGCCAGCGCCCAGCGTACAGAGAACCACACTTCAGTCACAGCCCGGGGCCCCGTGCCCCTGGGCACGACAGCCCTGCCTGCCTGGCTGAGCCCCGCTCGCCGGGATGCCGCTCGTAGCCACCGGTTCCTGCTGGCCATAGCTGCAGGCAGCTGGAGTTTGCTGGCCAGGGAGTGGGGCAGCCTGCCAGGCAACCACTGTGAGTACCTTGCTGCGTCTGTCTTCTATACTACACTATGCATATTTTCTTTCCATGTCTGTTACAATTCTGACATTAGAAATCACATACATAAGAATCACAAAATAAAAGCAGCATCAACATTCTTAGTGAAATACTTTGTTAACTTACATTCGTTGGTGCTCAGGGCTTCTTCAAGATGAATGTAGAAATCAGATTTCTGTGCCAGCACCCCAAGGTTTACCACCTTCGACTAGACCACAAAAGCATAGCAGTGTGTCCATGAATATGCAAACATATTTTTACAATTCAATTATATTATATTTCTACTGAGACAGTAAGACTGAGAAATAAAGCAATAATATAGTGAGTTAAAACTGGTACTTTAAAGTCTAGCGATTTACCTAACACTAAAAAGCATTTGAGCATTCTTTTAAAACACACTACACATAAACACAATTACAATGATTCTTGTTTTTACCTGTCTATCATTTTCCTCCTCTGGTAGAATGTATCGGGGTATAAGACCAGGAAGTGTTGGGATGAAGAAAGGCGCTGACTTCGGAACTTTTGGTGGCTCTCTTGGTTTATTTTTTTTCTGTTAATTAGATATTTGAATTAAAATCATTATTATCATAGTAAGAGCATGTGGGAATATTTTGTTTGTACAGTTTCATTTTTTAAATACTGTGAAAACTCTAAAGAGTACTTGAAAAGTAAATATAGAACTAGAAGTTTTCACCACTAATTATGAAGCTACTATTCAGCAGAAAAACAGCCCCTCTCCCAAATCCCAGCAACTCTGAAAAACACCACATAGACTTCTACTGCAAAATCTTGAAAAATACCTTAAAAGTAGGAACAAGTTTCATGAATAGGTAATGCATTTCATAGAAATACGGCAAATATGTGGATGTATGCTATTTTCTGCACAGTTTTAGTACCTTGATAATATCAAGATTGATGAGATTTTTCCACCTTGATTCTGGTAACAAGGAAAGGGTCACCAGCTGTTCTCCCAGTTGCTCAGGTGAGACATATTCTATCATTTCATCACATGCATCTTCATCTCCTGACACATCCATATCTTGCAGAAACAAATATCTTCTATGAACATTAATACTCCAATTCATTTTTTAAAAAATCAAGCCAAACATTTTTGTTTATTTTGCAATTTTTGAATAACAAATGCATATTAGTTACAGACATAGGTGCTAACATAACACAGAGCTGAAAAGCTACAGAAACAATCAGTATTAGCCTTGTGAAATACTAAATAGTTTTAAAATATTATAGCTAAGATGCACAATTAAATAACCAAAATTTTAAAGACTGGTAAGATCTCTCTACTTTGACTGAAGTTATATAAAAGCAGTTTATAGAACTACTAAAGAAAACAAAATTTTGGCAGTAATTAATTGTTCTAACTGTATAAATATATAAACAGTAATTTTAGTTCTAAGTTCTAAAGCTGTGAAATCCTTGCCTTTAAATCCTGGCACCATATTCACTACATTATCACAACCTCTTCATAGGTATGACTGAAGGGGCACATAAAGATGAAGAAGATCTCAATATTAAAACACAACACCCCACAGGAAAAGTTAAAATGTCAGTCACACGATTTTCTCTTGATTTCCTGTGTGGTCTTGAACAACCTGTCTACTTTCCCTTCTTTTTGTAAAATATTACTTTGCTAAAACAATGAATCTAATAGACAAGCCTGAAACAAGAAAGGAATATAACCCATTAAGAGCCCTTAGCATCTTAACTGGAACTTTACATTTGCTGAAGACACAAAGTGGGTTAATACTTTCAGCCAGAATCAGGACAAAAACATTCAAAGTTCTGGGATGAATTCCCATCTCCCTAACTTAAGTATGTAAAGCAAGGCTGCTAAAGCAGCCACCATCATCATGATGTTCTAGTGGCCAATAGCTAGGTGTGCTTCTCCTCCAAACGGAGATGCAAATGCTGGCACTCCAAACTTGGGCAGACAAGATCTCCATCTAGAGGACTTCTGAAGCACAATCACTTCTATTAATTTAGCAAAAAAATCCACTTAAGCCTTTCTTTCACTGGGCACAGGCACATGCCAGGTCAGCTGAACCCAATTCTCTTGGCAACAAGACAATCACAATGAATCTATGGCAAACAAGCAGGGCAACAAACTGCAAGGGAAAAACAACATACACTTTCATCTGAGGATTACCTTGCATAGGGCAGGTGCTGGGGAGTGTCACCAAAGATGGTTCATAATCTGCAGGAAGGGGCCGTAATGACACAAGCGAATACAAAGAACGGTTTGACCTGAAAAATTAAGACAGGCATTTTAAAAGCCATCCACAGATGAATGGGAACAAGTACTTCAGACATAATTTATACCACAGCCTAATACTGCTTCAGTATGGCAATTCACCAGGCTCTATCCAAGATTAGCTCTCTTCATCTACCAGATAAGCAGGAAAAGAAGGGCAGCAATAGACTCACCAGAACATCTGAAATATAAATGTTATGTTCAAGTATTATTGCCACGAACATAATAATAATAGGCTGCAGACCTCAATATCCTTTTTGAAGTGAGGGGCCCAGAACTAAACACAGAATTTGAAGTGTGACCTCACCAGTGCTCAGGACAGGGGCAATAACTGCCCTGGTCCTGATGGCCAAAATAAAATACTTACCTGTGTCAGTGTTCCACCACCCTCACAATTTCTTTCCAACGTGTACTCTAAACCTACTTTCTTCAGTTTGAAGCCATTCCCCCATTTCCTGTCACTCCAAGCCTTTGTCCAAAGCCCCTTCCCAGCTCTCCTGGAGCCCCTTTAGGCACTGGAAGGGCTCTAAGGTCTCCCCAGAGCCTTCTCCAGGCTGAACACATTATGCAAACATAAATGATTCATCCTGCTTTCACAGGATTTTAGGATAATACTCTTAGCAAATTTTCTTCAGGTTTGAAACGTGAACACAAACAATCTGGCAAATTGCTTCTTTTGTCAATATATACTAGGGCTAGGTAAAAACATCTGTTGTGATTCACAAGGAAGCACTTTTACTTAACCACAGGAAGGCCTAACAACCAAACACTCCTTAGGCAAAACTACAGGCTATACATATAACCTGAAATAATCTGTCAACTGAATCGGAGAAAGACACAAGCCATTTTAACACTGTGTTACTTCAGTACTAGACCTGAAGAGTCATTTGCTTTAAAGCTGTGTCAGAAGGAAACTAAATTCTGTGTAGAAATAGATTACATACTCACCACAAATAAATTCCAAGATCGTCCACATGTGCTGAAGCCAGAAAATCTCCTGTAGGGGACATAGTAAGGCTCACAGCTGCAGAGTCTACCAAAAAACAATCTATGAGACTATGGAGAAAGACACAACAGAGAAATTATCAGCAAGATAAACTTGTTTTATCTGCACACATCTGAATCACAGCTGAATGCAAACAGACCACTAAAAGTATGGACACAAACCAGAGCAGTAGAAATATCCAAATACATTATATAAACACAGCAAGTGAACAGCACTGTGCAACAAACCCCTTGTCTAAACAAAATGCTCTAAAATCAGATAAAGCTGGTATGTCCTTAGACATCCACACCCTAGAGAATATGTGATAAACCATTCAACTCCTTATGCCTAAGACAAACCTTTTACTGGCCACAAATTCTGTACTTCCAGTCAGCCCCAGCTGCTCAGACTGACAGTTCCCTCTCAGCATACTTCACATACACTTGGCTAATACTAGCACCTAATGTTTCTAAAATAAAGTATGAATTGTACAATGTAAAGTTTGATTATCTGCAACAGTTTCGGCATTACCACATCTTCAGTCTGATAAACCATTCCTTGATCATTTTTTTCATGATTGCAGAAAGTTGAAAAAATACTATGTAAAAAAAAAGATAAGATGCAACTATTCTAACATTATAATAACATGTTATTATGCAACTATTTTAACAATGAGACATTTAAGTTCTGGATGATGCACTCTTTAGCAGATTTCCACTCAAGCCCAGGGTGACAGCATTGCTTGTTACTTGCTGAAAAGCAAATTTCAGTTACTTCAAATTTTAAGTAAGTTCAATTTGACAACTAGTTCACCAAGAGAAACAAAAAGAACAAATGAAGAGTGTAAATACTTTGTTCTTGTTACAGCCCTGGAGCCCTGTTCTGTTCGCTAACCATAAGAAAAAATATTGATGTAACATAGCAGTTTAAAACTTAAAATCTTGTGGGCATGTATTTTGTTACATACTGAGATCTCCTGCGATGGTTTGAGAGAACATATCAAAAATAAAAGCCTGTTTTCCCTGAAAGGAGTGTTTTACTCCCTATCCATGTTCTTAGACCCGTTGCAAATTTCAAGTAAGAGGAAAATCATTAACTGCTTTCAATATAAAATATATTAACACTAAACTCATAAATCCCATATATAATATTGGACATATTTTGACAATGGTGAGAAAAATTTACCCTAGATACTTTTTTAGTTTTAAATTCACCTTTTTATGACAATCCTTACCTGCAATTAAGAAATTCTGTTCAATAAATCTACCACAAAGATCTCCAAGACAAATTTAACAAGAAATTAAGTTTTTCTACTTACTGAACTTAAATCGTGATTAAAATTACAAGCTTGGGGGAAGGAGGGATCAGACAGGAAATAAGACACAATTTTTACACAAAAAGCTAAATGAATCCTGGCTTGGGGCTGAAGGCATCTACCTTTATGCTTTCTGCCTAACTGCAAAACTGAGACAATGGAAGCATAATGTTGAGCTCACATTTAAGAGGTCTCTTACGGTGTTTTTTCTCAAGTGCTCCATCCAAATTATGAACAGTCAGTGCATAGCCCTGATTCCTCAATTTGTCTATGCAAGCTGCTTGTAACTTTCTTTATACAAATTTGTAATTTTTTACCAGTTTTAAAAAAGCCCTATGTTAAAAACACGCACTAGGATGACATTCATTACATTATGTAAGGACAGTTAAGCACCACTCCCAAGGAAAAACAGATGTCCAGTTAATATGGATATTATAGATAGATACAGACCATTATAGATATATACAGACCATTTATTAAAGTCGGTTGGTAATTTTTGTAGTGATGGATTCTAGAAACATGTTTTCAATCTTTTTATAAGAACAATATCAAAGCTGAGGCTTTAGAACACACAGTTCATGAGATGCTTTTTCTATTTATGAGCCACAGAGATAAAGTAAGAATCAGGCCTTTAATTAAAAGCTGTTCCTCCTTTTCAGTACATTCCTCTGCCTACACTTATGGGAAAACCTTGCCTTTACAAACCAGAAGAATAATTTAACTGAATTACATTTAAAACCAGGGTTTGTAATTTACCTGCCTAGATTTCAGCTGGACCCAAATTTCAGAGACAAGAGACGAAATATTTAATTTTTTTACATGTAAAAGAGAACTATTATCAGACTCCTTTTAAAAACATTATAAATAGATTCTTATTGCAAAATATTGTGTTACTGAAGAAATGAAAAATAGAAGAAACTGATATTAATTATTGCTGCAATTTTTTGTAGGCATATTACTTTGCAAGGGAAAGAGTGCTAGAAACACAAAGACCAGAGTGCTAATTTCCTTTCAATTTACACCAGAAATGAGACACTTAGTGTCCATCCTGTCCTATTTTAGACTAGTGGTTGTCATCATGAAAGAACAGGCTAACTGTTTGTTGAGATGCAATGCACTTCTGGTAGTAAAATGGGAACTTTTACAGTACCCAAAATTATTTACCATACCATGTCAACAAAAATACTCAACCCAAATGAAGCCCTTCAGTTCCAGGAACAACCACCAGAGATGCAGAGTGCACAGCACTACCTTAGATTACAAAAAAAATATCTATCCAATGTGGTGCTGAAAGAATTCCCTGGCAGAAAGCAAAGTTACTTCTCATCTTGTTTTTCTCCTGGGCTCCTGAGCTTCTAGTGTGTACTTGCCTACTTCTCAGCCAAACTTTATTCTGGAAGAAGAGTGGACCACAAGAGAGTATTTTTGGCAGTTGCAAGTACAAACAAATGAAAAATATAACTGGTGTAAAGACATACTGTGTTGTTAAAATGAATTTAAGTGAAAACAGGCTTCTCTTTACAAAACCAACTGGAGTACTGCATCCAACTCTGGGGCCCTCAGCCCAAGACACACAGGAAGTTAGAGCAGCTCCAGGAAAATTGGTCAAGGCCTGGAACACATTTCCTATGAGGAAAATGAGAGAGCCATGGGGTTCTTCACCCTGGAGAACAGAAGGCTCTGGCGCAGACAACCTTGTGGCTTTTCAATACTTAAAGGGAGCTTACAAGAAAAATTGAGAGAGGCTTTTTAACAGGGCCTGTGGTGACAGGACAATGGGCAGCAGCTTTGAACTGAAAGGCCGTGGGTTTAGACTGGATGTAGATTGAATTTTTTATGGTGAGAGGTGAGGCACTGGAATGGAACAGGTTGCATAAACAAGTAGTGCATGGTCCAGTCCTGGAGCTGTTCAAGGCCAAGCTGGGGCTCTGAGTAACCTGACCTAGTGAGAAAACCTGCTTTCCACATCAAGACAGTTGGATTAGATCTTTGCTTCCAACTCCAACCACTCTGTAATCCTATGAAAACTCCAGCATATCACAGTGCAATTCACCGTAAGCAGTCTTTCCCTTTAGATTATAGTGCTGCTTCCAGACAAAGAACAAATTCATGCTACATGGAAATTCCAGGTATCATCAACAGATCTTCAGGACAGTATTATTCTGTAGACCCAGAAAACACATGCATTGCTAGCACTGGATACAATTAAAATCGTGGGCAAAGTTGTTATATCATGTGCAGCTTTGAGTGTCACATCTGGTGACAGATAATCAAGCCAAAAGGCTTTCTGCCATTTATCAGAACAGGGATTATTTCTTCTGCTGTATGTTTTCAAACTGACTCACCATCCAGAGGGAAGGTCCCAAGTCTTAATGGAACAGTCCATTGATGAAGTTATCAGCCAACGTCCATCAGGACTGAACGTCTAAAATAAAATAGTCAATTTAATGGCACAACCATTAGCCTGCTCCCTAAAATCTGGGTGAAATGGTATAGCCATAAGCCAAAACTGACAATACACTACTAAAAGTGAGGAAAGAACAAAACCAGAAACTTTCTAAGAACAGGTTCAAACATGTAATACAGGACATAACTCACTGTTAGTCAAAGCACTTCAGACCTCACTTTTATGTTCATGGTGGAAACCTACTTCTAAGCATGAAGCTGAATAAGTAAATACCTTTCTAGTAGCATTTATGAATAAATTTGAAGCTAAAAACTATTTCAATAATACTACAATGAACTATTACATAACATGTAAATAAGGAATTATCAATGTACTGCAAAATCTCAGACCTGTTTTCAGCTTGCTCATCTTTTCTATGGACACAGCTGAGACTTCTGCACAATTTTGCTTCTCAACATGGTTTTCATTATTCCCAGTGCTTTGTTTTGTTTGATCCCCAAATCAGCTTGTTGCAAAGTAATAGTTAAATCACAAAGAACATTAAAAAATAGATGGCAATTTGAACTCTTTACATTTTCAAACTAACATGACTAGAAGTGCTGTGGAGCTGAATCACAGCTGAACATAATACCCAATAATTCAATACATGCAGAGAAACCCACCATCTGTAAAATCTGTTAGGTATCGGTGCATGTCACCTGTTACAGAAAATGAGTTAACAATTACCATGTCATTAATCTTTCCATGGTGTCCTGAAAATGTCCTGACAATCTTCCTGGTTTCTATATCCAAAACACTGATAGTGAAGTCATCAAAGGCAATTCCCAGAATACCACTGTGAAGAAATATCAACACACATGATAGGGAATACTCAAGAGATAAAAATGAAAACATCCTAACATTGCTCCAAGTATCTTTTATCCTAAAAATAACAAATGTTACATTCCTTCAGTCTAATAAAATGTCTTGTCATCCTCTGTCTACCAGTCAGTTGTATTTCAAAGCATTAGAAAAATAAATTCTAATATATTCTAATTAATAATACTGGTTGCCTTTCTACATAAAGTATGTTCACCAACCACTGTACACACAAAATTACTCCAGTTTCTTTCTTACCTGTCTCTGTGAAGCAGAATTCCACTTGGAGAAGAAGAAAGTTCAGCGGAATAAACCAGCTCTTTCATTTTGAATTTCCAAAATTTAATTAATCCTTCACTTCCAGCAGTGATTACCAGCTGGTTCAATCCATCCACTGCTACCCCTCTAATGGCCCCTTCATGTGCTGCAAATCAAGAGAAAAGGGTATTATTCCACAATTTAAATTTAGCACAGAAATCAGCTGAATGCCAAACACTATTTTGTTTATCTTTGCCAGACTACAATGAACAAACAGCAATCATTTGACAATTTGAAAGACATCTGACAAGATGCTCCAGCATTCTAAGTTTTTTTTTATCTCTACAGAAACCGAACTGATTTCAAGTAAACATCTAGAATACAAGTAAGAAGTGCTATTGAAGCTGAGTGTTAGCTCTTATTTCTGCTTTCAGTTTGGGAAATCACTTTTTGTGATTGTGAGATTTGAGGGACTTCTTGAATCACTTAAGGAATGCCTCCAAGAGGACCTACCACTCCAGACAAAATTTACATCTTCAGTTCAGGCACCAAGACTGGGACTTTTCCAAAGCCACTTCACACTGCAGTGTAAAGACAAGACATAGCTCCTCTGGTTTTGGATCAATTTTATTTCTTAATCTATACCTGAAGCTACTGGCCAGTAACCAAAATTAGAAAATTCATCCCACTATCAACCAATGATTTTATAAAGGCACTACTCCATGTTTGCTGAGCTGGATGGCTTTTAGAAACCCAGTAAGTCTTGAAGGCTCATCAGGACTCTTTCCTTGTTTCTTCAACAAAAACTTCAGATCAGGAGTGCTAAAAAACCACACATGAGAGTACCTGACAGGAAATACATATGTGTGCAACTTTAAAAGGAAATGTCGGAGCACTGTCACACTACATCCTAAATTTGCAGCTGGGTAATTAAAATTAACACCATATACAAAGAACTGGACTTGCTCAGGACTTCAATTTTCCATTAATGTGAAACATTCTTTCATTTCTAAGCAGAGCGCACAAAACAGATGGGCAAATTTATCTAATAGATAGAACCTTATAAAAGGTTATAAAAGGAAATATGACTATCTCAAAAGAAGTGGAGGCCAGAGCATCTCATCTCAGCGCTAATCATTGTGGTAATTGACAATTTTGTGTTAAATAAAACCAAGGATATGCTAACATTAGAGCTGCTGAACTTATCATGGATCCTGTCCTTCAAGTCAGGTTTCTGACTGCCACGATAGGACAGTGCAGCATAATCAGAAAAGCTGAAATGCATCCCAAATTCAACTCAGAACCTACATTAAATTTTCATGATGAGAGAACATCAAGGGACTGCTGTTTTGTTAAGCACCAGTATTTTGGAAGTTTAGGAGCTCTTACCTGTTTCTTCACCATAATGCCCTCTGTGAATGCCAGACTGCATGTTATACACATCTACCTGTCCAGTTGACATCCCAATTACAGCAAAGTTACCACACGAGGTAATGTCAACTGCCTTTCAAAGAAATAAGTAAAAAAAAAAAAAATAATCAACAAAAGAAAGCACCTATGGAAACCATTCTTTAGGTGTCTACCAATTAGCAAAATTCTTAGACGGTATACAGTGTATTGGGAATACAAAACACTAACATGTTCTTTGAGGAAACCTCCACAGAACAAACAAATTACATCTCAAGAAAGCAGAGGGAGAAGCTCTTTAAATGCGCAAATAGTCAATATGTAATAAATGTGGCAATGCATGATTACGAAAGATAATAAAATCCTAGCTTAGTGACATCCATCAGAAGCCATAGGCAATGATATCAGCACTGTGAATTAAAGATATCCACAAATTCAGTCCCTAAGACATAGTGTAAGCATGGCAACCGCATGCCTCTTTCAAGGCCCATGTTACCAATACTCTCCCAAATTAGAGTGAAATGACACCCAACTTAAATAGGAAGAAACAAAGGTCTAGATGCCTTTGGAAAGATATAGTCCAAAGAATCTAGCAGTCAAAAGAAAACTGAGTATTTACAAAAATTTATCTAACACCTAACAACTAAGCATCATGTCAAAAAGCCATGTATCATAAGACATAAGGAGTTGCATGAATCCCTAGCAAATGAGGTGTGCCACAGTAATTCCTCCTTTAAAAAGCTGGTAAACCTCAGCAAACATTTGTATCTCCATCACTGTGAGTGTTTGACACAGTGTCATCGTGTCCAGCTCAAGCTGTAAAGGATTTTTGAGGTAATATCCTTCTTACAATTGGGAAATACACTTCCTTCTACTGCCAAAAAAAGCACAGAGTCTTCAGCAATCTGCATTCTCAGAGTTAATCATCACAGGCATACGGACAACTCTACATCACTGTGAAAGACTAAAGGTAAAAACCAACCACCTCTCTAAGCCAGAAAGTTAGTGCACTTAAGCTGAATGTTTAGGAAAAAAGAAAAATTTTTCATAAGACCATAAGCATTACAAACCAGCTCACTGGACACACTGAGCTGGCAGAAAGCACTCTGAAAGCAACTAAAACACATCTAGACCATGCTTTTTCATTCTAAGCATTATTTCTGTAATAACAGGAATTAAACTAGCATAGAGTGTGAATCTGAAGAAATCCTCAGTAAACTTACTGTTGCATATATGTCAACAGGTGTGTGTTTGCTAAATTCTTCTGGCCTCAGTTTGTGAGCTCCCATGGAGGTTTTCTGATAGTTCCAGGTTGTACAGGTTATATACCCTTGATGGCAGGCAACAATACCATCCCAGTCACTCTGATGTGCTATTTCTGCAAGGTAACACAGGGTCCTTTTAGAAACAGTAGTTCTAAAGTCAAACTTCAGCTCTCCTGATATTTTAAAGTACCTTTAGAAAGAACAGTTCATTCTTGTTGCACACTCAAAAAGCTACCACTCAGAAAAACTGTTGGGCAAACAGTTGTGCATATGTAGTGTAACTAAAATGTTAACAACAAAACCTCAAACATTGTTTTGTACGTTATGCTTTGCCTTTGCATATTTTAGCCTCTGCAATTTGAAATGCATATTTCAATGTAAATGTTTTAAACTAGTTTGAATGGTTCAGATTGCTCAATCTGTACATATTTCCAGCTGAGTGTCTTTAACTTTTTCTTCAGCTGTTGAAGCAGCAGAAGACACCAGATAAAGTCAGGTTTAAGAGCTAAATCTGCTTCACATAGCAAAATACTTCTTTTGCACTTCTAGGAAAACTGTTTATCAAAAGCTCAGTATCCAAACTTTGTAGTCAAATATGATACATAGAGATCTAAATAAAGAGCAAGCCTGATTTTTTTTTTCTGGAAATTAAAAAAAAAAAATTCAGAGCTTGAAACTGGATATTTCTAGAGCTTCAAAGATTAAAACAAGATACCAACTGGTTTGCTTAACCAAACAAAGAGAAAAAAAACCCCACAACTCTAAAATGTACTTAAATAAATGGAGCTTTTATGTCTTCAAATGCAGGCAGCTCTAATATTAATTTTAAGATTAAGTAATTTTAAATATAAATCTTAAAAATATACACAAATACTTGTAACAAGCGTGTACAGACAGTCAGTATCACAGAAGTCAAATGACTCCACAAAATTGTAAATCCAGATCTTTCAACATAGAAAACAATAAATCATCCTCAGAAGAGAATGCAGCTACACTTTTGACAAAACAGATTTCAAACTCTGAAGAGGAGGTCATTAATTGAAAGAAGCACATTTTGATGAAGCAAAGATAATTGTAATTTTGCTTAAAGAAGGCAGATTCATTACTTGCATGCTGAATTACAAATGAACTTGAAATTCAGCTTTAAAAAGTTACTCACATAAGTGTACTGAGGACTCAAAATCCACTGTAACTGTAACTAAGATTTCCTCTGCAGCCTGAACTAATATGTACATCTGTAGATTTTGGCTCCCATGCAAGAGATTTTCAAGCCAAGAGCCAGGTAAGGACATTTTAATATAAAATGCTCTTTTTGAAATATTTCAACAGTTTACCAAGTCAAACTCCATTTCAAACTGTCACTCAGTAAGCTCATGAAAGGCCACAGAATAATCTAGAGGTAGCATGTGCTTCTGAATCAACAGTGTTTTGAGGATTAAAAAATGAAATGAATACATGAAAACAATGTACTCACATTTAGTCTATAACAAAGACCACTTACCTGAAGCAAAGGACGTAATCGGTGGAAGTGCCATCGTATCCAGCTTAAGACCTTTCTTTTTTGATTTCTTTTTATTAATTGAACCTTAAAAATGGACATTAACAGTCTCAGTCTCATTGTCAGAATTGAGAATAAAGGTTTAAAAAGGACTGTTAACAAAAGGCAAAGGTCCTTTGAAATTTAGAAACATATGGCTTAAATAAACACATCACTGTACCCTAGGTTTGTAGAACTAAGAACACTAATAATTTCTGTAAAAATTCATGCAATGCTGAGCAAATCACCAGCCGTTTACATTAACAGCTGTGAATTCACTACTTGTTCCAAGACCTTGTGCTGAAATCCTGAGGCAGAGGTTCCCCCCATCACAGCTGAAAACATGGTCCTATGGATATGACTGTACAAAGCACCAAACAGCATCCAGCCCTTTCAATAACCAAAGAATCTTGAATTTCAAATTATGTCCAAATTAATTTTTATGCATCTTTTCAAACATATCCAAATACATATGTAACAACACAGATACTTAAAACTAAGAATTATTTTAGTCTTTCTGATCCTTGCTCTCCCAAATGAAAGTGTTCCTTAACCATGTCATGATATGCAAGATGTGTTTAAGTCAAACTCTACAATAAATCAAAGGAACTCAAGCCAAGAAACATGAATTGCCTAATAATTTAGTCAATTGAACAAAATGGAAATAGGGTGAAAAGATGCAATTACATATGCTGAAATGTCAGCTACTGTTTTACATGTTTTTAATACAAAAGTCATGCACAGTGTTTCCCACAGCAAAGTAACATACACTGCTATGATCAGAAATCACTTTTTTAAAGTTTAAACAAACTGGAAAGTACATTCACTGCAGGAAGGACTGAGTTTGCAAAATAACTAAGGTGATTAGCTTTTATAGACCATTGAAAGGAAAATAAGGCCTGTCTAATGTTTACATAAATGCTTTTTGGGACCTTTTTTCACCTATGTTTATACTTTGACTGAAATACTTACCACGTCCTAAGCTTTTATTGAACTTTTCATGCACCGTTGAAAAAGATTGCAATGTTCCATCTTGACCTAAGAAAGTATTTGAAAAGAGCAGTGAAGAGCAAAAATCAACTTTACTCATAAGCTATTTGAGTAAAGAAAGTAAAAAATAAGCAGTAAGTAACTTAAAATGCTATAATAAGGTATTCACTAAAAATTCTGGTACAAGAATAAATACAGATACACTCAAAGTAGCAGAACTAATGGAGCCTAATTTTCTAGGGACTATGCCCTATTCCTACAACTCTGCCCCACACATGATCAGAAGGACCCCTGTTCACAGACATCTTTTCCATGTTCAATTCTTCTGACTCTGTAACATCCATAACATTAATGAAATTTCATGAAGTTAATTTGAGGAGATGCTTCTTCTAAGGAAACCAGCAGACCATGAAAGGCAACCCTAATTAATTTCTGCTGCACAAAGTTTTACCACCGTTTCAGAAAGGAGTGTAGAGAGTTAGTCTCTCTACATGGAAGATACATCAGATCTCAAAGGTTAATACCCTTTTCATTGTAGAGGCTGCCTCTGTGCCCTTTCCACTGCAAAAGCAAATATGAAGATTTGTTAAGCAACCCTTGATTGAAACTGTGGTTTGTCTGGCGTGAGCTGAACTATGGACAATAACTCATTAAATGAATGCAAGCCACTAGTTGGACGATCAGCAAGAGATTTTAGTACAGGTAGTAAAATGTTTTCAAAAGTAGCCCATATAGACAATTAATTGCTTAAGACTAATTAGAGACTAGGTGGTGACTCTCTGTCATTCCATCCATCACCTAAGTGGTCTAGGGTAGAACACGCTGTGATTAACACCCCTTTCCTAAGGGGTGTTTTTAAATATGCTAGTTTCTAAGGAAGGGTAGTCACTTATGCATTTTTATACTTTTAGATTGGTATCTCAGTAAAAGGCAACCTTGAAACCATATATTAGATAGAAATAAGCTGTAATAAATTACAAAGATGGTGCACGCCACAAAGCTTGATCAAACTAGTGGAAAAAGTAGGTACTAAAAATTAATTACTAAATGCATTATGTTGCTTATTTTTCCCCTGCGATAACCAAATTTCTTGAGTTACAGGTTTCATTCTGATCAGCTAATACTTGCTCAGAAGATAATAAACCCATTTTTATTCATCAAATGTATGAATATGGATGATAAGAGCAGGTCTTTTGTTATTCTGCTTTCAAGTACTCTTCAGCTTACTTGCTAATGATGTTTGTTACCCTAGGGAAACAATAGTTTCCTACTAGAGTAAGGAAACTCTTGGTTACAGTAATAAATTACACTGTTTATGTTAACTACTTACTGTGTTTCATGCATATATTATACAACACTTGAAATATTATCTAGTGTATTAATAAAACAAAGACTCTTAGCTCTGTACATTTTCTTTATCACAGCAAGAAATGAGACTGAAAAAGAATGGAGATTCATACCTGCACTAAGAATTTGTTTTCCATTTTGCCCATGGTATCTGATTTTTGTTGGTGGTGCACTATGTCCCATTCGGCTTCTCAATACGCGACCTGCACCACCAGGCCCATCAAAAATCCAAACCTGCACCCCAAAACAAACAGAAACACCAGGCTGATAACCCTGCCATCATTACCCTGCTGATAAACCCACCCATCACAACACCTGATTTGTTTCCTGCTGTTCATTCGGCCCCTCCACCAAAACCTAGTGGCATGAGAGGACATGCAGCACAAGGGACTTCTACCAACAGCAACTGCTTGTGATCAAAAACATTATCAAAATGGATCAAGATTTAAGAGAATACTGGGATATAAAGAGTGGTTCTGGAAAAGTGGATCCAAAGCTTTGTTCTTCAAGGGTACTGCAAAGCAGTAAATGAAGCAATGACAACAAATCTTTGAACCACAGTCTGCTACAGTCTAACTGAGACCAGCAACTTGAGTTTTGTTTTAGAGGGCAGCAACTTGAGTATTGTTTTAGAGAGCAGCAGCAATTGTAACTCACCCGTAGAGCATTATCAGCACCATTAGTAATAAGAAGTGGCTCTCCAGGGACAAATGTCATGCCAGCTATTGCTGTGGAATGGGCATCTTGCATTTGACACATCAGTTTCTTCTCTTCTAGATCCCACAAAGCAATGTGTCCAACTGGGCTACCTGCTGCCATTACTGGGTGTCCATCTAAAATTTCAAATGGTTTGCTTATTGACATTCAGCTCATCCCATCAGTCACATCTTAAAACTGATGCTAGAAAAGTCTATAATCACAAGATGCTAGAAATAATATAGGTTTTAACAGAAATATTTTAGTATGAGAATCAAGAAAGAAATAAAACTCACTGATAATAAAAAACAGGACCTTTTCATATCAGGTAACAATAAAATCTCTAAACCCAGCAATCGGAGCTAGAGGTTTTGCTTGAAAGCACAATAGATATTGGCACAAAAAGGCTCTCCTCCTACTTCTCACAAGTCTTTCCTCAGTTTTCTCCAGTAGCATTCTTCCTGAACAGCTCTGCATTCAATCTATATTCTAATAAGATTTGCAAGATTATTCAGATGAGAGATTAGATTCAGTATCAACAGCTCTGTAGGCATGATCAACATTAAAGTAACTAGCTTTAATAATTAGGGCATGCTTGTTAGAATGTAAGTTATGATTTCCTCTGTAACATTCATTCAGTATTCACCCAACTATTAACATTCTAACATTGTTTGGCAAGGAAAGACACTGCTGAGAAGTAGGTTTGGACACTAAAGCAAAATGTACTGATTACAATACTTCTGACAATTGTCTACTGTGTTAACTCTTGGCACACTGTAAACAAACTTTTCAGGTATGCTTCCTGTGCACTAAGAACACAAGAAAATGCTATAAAACAGCCAGCATGATGAAAATGCATGATACCCCTTATTTATTGTTTCCTTTTCTAGATTACCTTCAGCCTTTGAAAACTAAAACTTTCAGCACAAATTTGATTCTGAAATGTTTTATCACAAACTATTTTCCTCTATTCCACTTAGTGTTGGTGCTTTCATACATATTTTAAATAAAAAACACTAAGACTTACCTGAACGAAAAGATATTGCTGTGATGGGACCCCAGTCCTGTTGGAATTTTATCAGAGTTTCATCATATTTAATATTATGTACAATAATATGACCAGATACAAGGCCGACAGCAACGACATCCACTGCTGGAGCCTGCAAGAAATGAAAAAAATCTGTTTCCAGAAGCTGGGACTCCTTTGAAAAACAGATCACTTGAAGTGTCTGGCAGCTCTCGAAGACCATTATATACCTTGCCATACCCCCCCACATATTTACAAGTTTTATCCTGGACAACTGCTGACCATTTTCACAGCCATCAGCAATGCTACGAGTAAGTTTAAACTTACTTTTATATATAAAAAAAAAAAAAATATAGGAAATACCATTACAAAATCTTTTACTGAATCAATAAAATCTATGTTTTATCAAACTCTAGAGCAAAACAGATTAAGCAAAAAGCTGCAAGTGTAATGAAACTTCATTATATACATGCATCTTAAAAACTCTGTGAATTCATGACATCATTCAGTGACGACTATAGATGTGATGAACACAAAAGAGATAAAATGCTAAACGCAACAGAACTAGGAACAGAGGAAGAAAGGATAATAAACCACCACGTAACCCATGAGAGGGTTACATCAGTTACCTGAGAGAATACACGCCATCTTTACTGTTTTAAGTTTAAACAATACTTTGTCTGCTGGTCTGTGACCAGTTACATACAAAACCAAAAAATAACAAAAATACTAACTTGTTCAAGAGTTGTGACTGCTAAGCCCCATCCTGGAAATGAGTACAAGAGTTTGCTGTAAAACAAACATAAAAAATCCTTATATAAATTAACCCTTGGAGATTTTCCATGACACAGTGGTTACTTTATATGCACTTACACAGGAAAGTACATAATCTTTCTGTTCTTATAAGTTCTTTGTAAGTCAGATAAAAGAAAAAAAAAAGCCTGTGATACTACGGAGCAAGGTTAAAAACTTATGGTTAAATTTTTTTGAAAATGCTAGTGTTGTGCATTAATACCACACAAGTGACATAATTACATGCCATGAACATATGAAACAAAAGAAATATCAGTGATATCATGGCAAGCTGAGTTAAGAGAATCAGAAACACTGATTTATGCAAGCTAACTTAAAACATCTTTGCAGTATGAACACTAACATGCAGTGAAGCTCACTGTACCTGTAACTTTCATGATTTTAAAAAGCAGCTGCTCATGGTACGAATGAAATACTGACATTGTGGATGATGATCTACTGGGATATGCTCAGAGACAACTGCATGTCTACACATCTCTTACCTAAGGCTCAAATTCTAGTAATTACCTCCAGTCCACCTGCCAGCACTTCCTTAGACCCACAATAACCAAAAAAGTCAAGCTTGGAAGATGAGACACAGGAGGCCTGAACATGCTTTTCCTATTATTTCAACAGCTTTCATAGGAAAGCTATGTGATTCCAAGAAACTAAAAAAAAAAAATAAATTCCTGAACAACCCCAGACATTTTGCAGGGAGAGTAAACAACATGTAACCTGAAAGGCATCAGCATGCAGGGAGCAGCAGCATTCTTTATTCCTGGAAATACACCAACTGAAAACATGTGCCAATACTCGGTATCAAGAATCTTACTTTGATTTTATATTCCACAGCTGCAAGGTTCCTTGTTCACTCCCAAGGAGAATTTTATTCAGATAGGTGCTGGGATGCAGAAGTGCAGAAACTGCAAAAGTGGCTTTATCAAAATCTATTTGAAGATATTCTTCTGCAAAGACAGTAAGAAACAGTGTTAGCGTGGCTACACCTACAAATCCGCACGCGTGTCATCCCTTCGCAAATGTAAAAGCAGGATAGATGTTTAACTCTTCAAATCCTCCAATTGGTGTTTCTTACATTAAAGGACTAAGGGATGTGTAACAGAAGAGGCTAAACTTTTTTACATTGTAACATCTGTTGGTTTGAAGGTGTGTTTTTTTCCCAATAAGTCTATCCACTACAACAATATTGGCAATACTACAGTTATTTATATCTTTCTGAGGGATTCTTGCTCCTGCCTGAGCAAAACACCTCATCTGATTAGCATGCATTTTCTTTGTTACAGCAATTCTGAATCTCTAAAGCCTGGTTACAGACGCTTTTGACAAACAGCATGCAGAGAATAACACTGGTCACACAATGAATGCTTTCTAAAGAAAAATGTTTGGGGCACTGAAGCACAATTTCATAAAGCACTTGACAACGGCATGAGAAGACACAGACACAAACAAAAAGATTATTCATTAGCATTTAGTTGTACCCAGTCTGGTAAATATCAAAGAATTACAGGAATTCAGAAATAATGCCAAAGCTGGTCTATCACAGCCTTTACAAGAAAATAGAACACTAAAATGTAATTTTCATATAATCACTCTCTCCTTTACATCTCCACAGAATCTTATTGGGCTTCTGCACATGGCATGGTAACCATTCATGAAGCATTACTGCAGGATCAGGACTTCAGATCGCCAAATAAGTAGCACAATCACTGAAGAATTTTCTTTTTAAGAATAAACTTCTTCTGAACATGTGCATTTAAAAAACCCTCTTCTTAAATTACTGAATGTCTAACAGTGCTATTCTATATAGCAGCAACAAAAATAAAATATCTCACCTTCTGACTGTATATTCCAAACAATAAGAACATTATCAACATCCACAGAGATGACATGATCACCAAAAGGCTGTAGAAGGCATATCCTTGCCTTGTGGCCTTCATAGGTATGAACCACCTATAATTTCAAAATAGAAATGCTGCCAATGAGCTGTTAAGGTAGAATATCAAGTTAACATAATACTTAAGGACAGCTAACAGATGTCAGCAACAAGCTCAAATAAAATTCATGAAAAAGCCACACAACTTGAAATGCAAGATAGATAATTGTTATTTAAAATTGTTTACAAAAAACATGGTACCTAAGTATTTTTAATTATTTATTTTCAATTAATTTTGCTTATGTGAATTGATGATTTTAAAAAATCTTTAAATAGCGACCTTATCATTGTAATTGATATGCAAAACACAGTTCAGCATTATGGAATTAGCTCTTACATTCTCCCAGTTCAAGCTTTTTACTCCTCATTCCACAGTTTGTCTCCCTAAAACCGAAGGTACCAAACAGTTATGGAAATAGGCATTCGTAGAAAATTAACTGCCTTGATACCACAAACACTACACATCTGCGTTGTACTACTGAGGAATAAGTAAGTTAATATGAACCTCTTTGTTCCTGGCAAAAGCATAGAGAATATTGTCACACGAAGCAAATATCAACATCCGATCTGCTGCCAAACATGTGATGTCTTGTGGCAAAGTATTACCTGTTGATCAAACAAAAAGAAAGCACTCTGGTCAAAAGGTTATGTTGAATTTTAGAAAAATGCACACATTTCAGGAGAATTCAAATATTACTACATTTACACCAGTAACATTACACCAGTAACATCATCATAAGTAACATAAGACTGGTAGATCACAAGGTTGTTCTTTTGAAAAACACTTAATAATAAATTAGTGAACTATCTCTATAAGTAAAGGTACACATTAGCTTTGTGAGAGCTGGAAACACAGATGATAAATCAAAGTCTCAGCATTAGCAATGCTTATTAGGCTAAGTTATTCTACGGGCCTGGGAGTTAGTGACCCGCTCCTGCACCTATATCCTGATCACACTGAGAATTTAACGCTCTAACAATACATCTCATTCCCTACCTTATTACTGGTTCAGAAAGAGTATCTAATACCAGGATATTTACTTTATTAGCCCAAAAAGTAAAAGAGTCAAAGTTCCCAGACGGTAGAAAAATGGAAAAGAAAACCAAGCCTATAGGGAACAATACTCTCAATCCAAGGAAATATAAAAATGTAAACTACAGCACTTGACACATCTGCAGAGAAACACCAGGTCAAAAATCAATGTGGGAGTGCACCTACGATACAAACTAGCATGGTCACATAGCAGCCTTTCCTACAAAGGTGCTTTGTACTGTGAATTATTAGGAGACACATGGAAAACTGCACCCTATGCTGCACTGCAGCACAGGTTCAAAGGAGGAACTAAAATAAGAACGTAAAAGAAGGTTCCATTCTATGGGGTTTCATTTGTTTGAGAGACTGAGAATTACAACCAGGTTCAGATACCTGGTACTCCACAGGAGCTGTACGCAAGGCTGCTTAATCCAAAACAGTTTTAGGCAGATCCAAATTAAAAAGTTCAGAGCACCAACCACATAACATCAGCAAATGAACAGCACCATAAAAAGAGAGGCACAGCATTAATTTCTTTCAATCACAATTTTGTATGTCAACTCTCGATTTCTCAAAAAGCTTAGACAATTACATATGTAAGAAGATGTAGCCCACTGTAGAACAGAATATGCAATGTGTTTATGATTTTGCAAGATGAAAACAAAGTTAATGTGCTTACAGCTTTAAAAATGCAGAGCTGATATTCTAAATCTAGTCCTGGCTGTGTGACATTTATTCTGAAGTTTACAGATGCCCTGTTAATAAAAAATATTTTAAATATAACATCCCTGTAAAATTTTGTGATGCACAGAAGTAAAGCCCTTACTTTGCAAGACAGAGTGCATCCCTCTGAATCATCTAAGTGTCAAGTGGAAGAGACCTTTGGAAATCAACTGGTTCAACATCCCATCAGCTCTTCACAAAATGAAGGCTGTACTAACCAGTACCAGACTGGGTTAGTTGCAGCTGTGCCCAGCTGAGTCCTGAACACCTCTGAGGCAGGAGTTCTGCTCAGCATCTACACTGTACCAAGTCACCTCTTACGGCCATTTTCCCTATCCTCCACTGTGACCCTCTCAAGCTGCAATGTGTGTTTAGGGGATATTGCAATCTGCAAGGGGTGCTGCCCCTTGCTGCTCTGTCTACCACCACCACCATCAGCACAAATCCAGCCCTGCCATCCAAGTGCCCTTGTGCAAGTTTATCCTAGGAGCGCATGATGCCTTGTCACCCAGGCAGCTGGTGATCATGGTGGAGAACGTGAGCCCTGCTGCTGACACCCAGACTGCTTTGTCACCAAAGGCCAAATAAACCAAAGCTCAAGCCATCAATTCGTATCTTTTGTATCCACCAGTACAACCAATTCCTAACACTCCCTGAAGGCATTCACAGCTATTTTCTTAATGTAATTGTTTTCCTCCTATAACAGTCCTCTAATTATCAAAAGAACAGGAACAAAAAAGGGATCTGAAATTAATTCAATAAATTAATAACTGAGCTTTATTAACTGTGCAGTTCTTATGGTTTAGAGGTGTTTTTAGAAGAACAAGATGGCAAGAACAGAAGGTTCTTAAAAAGCAGTCTTATTTCCAAACTGATATTTTTGAGACTTCTTTTAATATATTTTAGTGTAAATATTAGCAAGCATAATTCATTTTCTTGTTTTTGAGTTGAAAATGAAGTGCAGATGTCGGACACATTAAAAAAACAAAAAGCCCAACAAAATAAGAGGAATGAACAATTTGTGAATACTTACTCACAGCAACAATACCAAGCTTCTTCACCTGCAATGAAAATGTTAAAAAGGCATTTTTAGTAACTGGTTGCAATGAATTTGGTATAAACAGAAATTAAAAATTCTAGGAATCAACCTAGATCAGGCAATGAATTTGATACCTCACAAACCAGAAAAATGATTCATCCTAGTTTAGAACACTGTTGACTGAAAAACACACAGCCAGCAGGTCAGAAGGAATACGACAATGCACTTGCCAAAAGACAACTAATCACCAACAGTAAGTTGTGCTTCCTGATATATCTTACCCTCATGCACAGGAAACTAAGGACATGCTAAGACACCCTGAGGAGCTTGGATACCTTAGGTTCCACATCATCTGTGCTTCTACCTTGTTTGCACTACAGCCACACTGTATTCTAATGTCATCTCTGCTGACAGAGAATTTGCTTTAGCTTCAAACATGTATGCATCTCTGCCCAGTGACGATCACTACTCCAGAGGCAGTGAAGAAGACTGGCAGGAGTGAATGTTAAAAGGCACCACAGAGGCACAGGAAGATCCCTAACGTCTGCACTCTGGTGTTCACTGTATTCAGCTTAATTCTGTGTTCTGTTTCTTATACAGTGAAGTGCTTTGACTGAGCCCAAGGAAGTCACGGAGTCTCTCTCTTTTGAGGCATTCCAAACCCACCCAGGCACATTCCTCTGTAACCTGCTCTAGGTGACCCTGCCTTGGCAGGTCTGGTGATATCCAGAGGTTCCTTCCAACCTTAAGGAGATTATGATTCTATTCTGAAAAAAACGAGTCCTTATCACAGGCTTTCATCTTGATGAACTCAACTATGCTCATCTGATGTTTTCAAACAGGAGTTTTAACAAGATCTGAGCGCCTCAAAAACGTAACCCTCAAAAGCTACGCAGAGCGGGTGAGCTTTGATTTATCTTGTAACGAAGGAAAAGCTTCAGCACCGGGGCGCTCCCGACGAATGGGCTGTGCCGCATGGGCTAGCGCTGCTCACATGGCTGAACAAGCCCATTCCCGCCGTCCGGCAGCCTCCCTCCTTCCCTCGCTCCCTCTCCCCGCCGGCTGCCGAGGCCCCGCATACGCGCCCGCATCATGACGGCGAGGGAGGCCGGGTGGGGGAGGAGGCAACGAAGAGGTGGATCTCCCTGCACCGCCCCGGCCTTCCCACGGCCGGTCGGAGCGGGAAGGAAGCCAGGAAAAAGGAGCGGGGACCGGGACGCCGCTTACTCACATTGTAGGTATGGACGCTGCGCCCGACGGCGACGGCCACGTAGAATTCGCGGTGGCGGCCGTGATAGCGCAGAACGTGCGGAACGTGCCCGCTGAAGCGGCCGAGCACCCGGAACGCGGCGAAAAGCCCCGCGCCCTCCCGCTCCATCGCTCCGCACGTGTCCCGGTCCGCGTCCGCATCCGCCCGCCGGCCGCCCGCCCTCCCGCAGGAAGCGCCCGCCCGCTTCCGCCGCTCCGCCCCGCCCCGCCGTGCGCCGCCGAAAGCGGCCCGGCCCCGCCCCGCCGTGCGCCGCCGAAAGCGGCCCGGCCCCGCCCCGCCGCCCGCCGACCAGCGGGCCCGGCTCGCAGGCCGCGCAGGGGCGGGAGGGCGCAGCGGATGATCGTCCGCCAACTCTGCCACAAACACTCCATACAGCCGCGTCTGCGGGGATATTTCCCTTTTATTTTTCACTTTTGTATCCCCGTTTATTCTTCAGTTCATTATCCCCTTTGCCCTCGCAAAGCACCAGGTCTGGTTGCGTGTGGCCGCGAGGTGAGCCCACCTCCGATGGCGCATCCCGCGGCATGCCCGCCTTGGGAGCCTCTGAATTTCCCGAGGTGTCTGTTTTGAGGTTTTTTTTGGTAGTGGTGGTAGTGTTGGTTTTGTATGTGGGTTTGGGTTTTTAAAATAAATTATGGATATTGAAAAAAAAAAAAAAAAAAACAAAAAAAGCCCACCCCAAAACAAACAAAAAATCCCCAGGTTGGCTCCGTTGCTATGACTGCACGGCGGACAATGCAAGTGAAGTCCGGCGGAGGAGGCAAAATGAAAATCCGCGCCACCCCCAGGCCTCCTATCACAAGTTGTTGTAGCTTCTCCACACCGCCATCAGCTCCCGAGCTTTGCTCTTGTCGCACGGGGCCGGGCTCGACGTCCCGGCGGCGCTCCCGGCGCTGTCCCCGGCGCTGTCCCCGGCGCTGTCCCCGGCGCTGTCCCCGGCGCTGTCCCCGGCGCTGTCCCCGGCGCTGTCCCCGGCGCTGTCCCCGGCGCTGTCCCCGGCGCTGTCCCGCTGCGCCATCCCAGCACGCTCCCGTGAGGAGTTGAAGCCGGGGCAGTGTTGCTTCAGGACGAACCGGGTGACGGGCCACACCTCCGGCCGCTCCCCGCATCCCCGCGCCCGCTCCAGGAGGCATTCCAGCAGCCGGCCCGCTCGCTCCGCCCGCCTGGAGTCCTGCGAGCAGACGGCCGGTCAAGACCCTTAACTCCTTTTCCCTACAGCTCCTCTCCGCGCATCCTTAAAAAGAGGCTGCCCATCCACCACCTCCCGCTCCTCATCCTTGCCCTCGTCTCCCCCCTTTTCCCTTTTTTTCCCATTCCCTTATTTTCCCCTCCTCCTCTCTTTTCCCCTCCTCCCCTGCTCCTCCTTTTCCCCATACGTTTCCCCCATTCCCTCAGAACTCTTTCACCCTTTTCTCCCTTTCTTGCCTCCATCTTTCCCCCCCCCCCCCCTTTTTTTTTTTTTTTTTTTTTTCCTCCTTTCTGGGAAGGGAATGCCACCTAGCCGCCGGGAAGTGCACGGGCCGGTGCGAACCTCGGACTGGTGCTTGCCCGCCGTCTCGGAGGGCGCGTCCTCGCAGGTGTGAAAATCGAGTTGTAGCTCCTGGAGGGAAACAACACGGGATGCTCGTTAAAGCCACGTCCCACGGGGTCGCCTTGTCCGGCTGCCAGCCAGCGCCGGGCACCCCGTTACAGACATCCCTCGGCGCCCCACGCCGCCCCGTGGGGGCCGGGCAGGGTGTGGGCGGCTGCGGGAATCGGCGGGCGGCCGTGCGGGGCTGCGCTGGGCAGCTCCGGGCTGTCATCGGGCAGGGCTGCCTCCCCCGAAAAACGCTGCCTGGTCTTTGCGCTAGGGGCCGGCTGTCCGTGTGAACCCTCCGCGTAGCTTCTAAACCATTTATCACCTTTGCAACCGTGACACCATCTTCAGCGTCGGTGAAGCATTATACAAGCGACTTTCAGTCCTACGCGTCTGCAAGGCGCTGGGGAGGGTCGGGTAGAGCTCTGGCAGCGGCCGCCCGGGCTCCTGCTCTCCGTCCCTGCCAGTCCCAGCTTCAGCGAAGCACATTTTAGGAAGGTCGCCGGAGGAGAGCCGGACATAGCTTCAAGGTCCTGTTTCACAGGTACCAGTTTACTAAACTAGCTGACTCCCGGCTTGCTAACCGAGATTTTCAGAAAATAGCTGCCGGTGGTCAAGAGTAAAAACGTGAACGCAGTGCCGTCCCGACAGTTTCCCTCCGATGCCACCAGAGAAAGCACCAACCTCTTGTGTAAAGATTATGTCTGCATCCAAAACGTTTAGTAGATCCTCTTGTATCTTGCCGTGGTTACAGAGGCTGAAATTGTAGGTGGATCCCCACGATAAGAAGGTGATCTGAAGAAAGATGATCAAGCTACAAAGGACTGTGTAAGAAAAAGCCAAAGGTTAATTATCCTGCACCGCTACATGACCCGACAAGGCACAGAATGTCTTCTGAAAAGAGGGATTCCCGTGCTTCAGAAGCACTAAAGAAACTGATTGGTTACCGTTGTAATTATCCATGGTGTCTTTACACGTTCTTTTTCTCCTCCCGGGCTTCAGATCATTGCTGGCTTCATATATGTACCTGTACGCCTACGGAAATAAAGGTTTCCAATTCCATAACCGGGGCTCATTTGGACGTGTCTTGCACCTCTTTCCAGAACCGTAAATAATTATTACTCAGCCTGTGTCATTGATTCGAAAATAAAACCAAGATAACGAGTAATAATCAAAGGCATCGTCCAAACACCAACCAAAACGAGAAAACACAAAAGTTTTGCTCCAGACAATCTTACTTGAAACAAGTGTGAGTAGCGCTCCCCGTAACCACGTGGAGACTAACTTCAGCGGGAGCTGTTGCAGTAAAACCCGAATTTATCTTAAAGGTGAGAAAAAAAAACACTGGCACCTGCAGAGGGTCTGCCCGGGGGTGGGCGCGCATACCCTTCAACTAAGGTTGCAGGGACATCTCTAGTGCAACATTTTAACACACTAGCGCGGAAAGCGAGTAGTCTTTCCTCCATCCCCGTCTACAGTTGAGGGTTTTTTTTCTTTCGAGAGTGAGCGTTTCATCTTACAAATCCCTCTCCTCGGGGGAGCCCCTTCTCTTGCTTAGGCTGCGGGGAGTGCGTGCTCGGCCGTGGGGACAGCCTGGCTGACAGGGCTGCACCGGGCACTGGGTATCGGGATGCTCAGGACGACAAAGGACAGGCTGCCCCGGGCACAGGCTATCGGTACGAGGGGGGCGCTGGGGCCGGTCTGCCCCGGGCGCTGGCAGGTGCCCGGGGTGCCCGGCCGAGAGGAGGCACGGCCCCGCTCCATCCCTCACTGCCCGGAGCCTTTCTCCGGCCGGCACCGACGCCTCTGCCGCATTCGGCACCAGCTGTTCTCTCGTCTTACTGAAGTAAGTACTGAAAGTACCCCGGAAGCCTCTGCGGAAGCCCCGGCCGGGGGCGGTCTCGTTTTCGGGGAAAGCTCCCTGCGGCGTGGGTGTCATGAGGGAAACCCTGGAAGGCTGCCGCGGGACAACGCGCCTCCCTGGGCCCTGTGCTGGGGACCAGACAGAGCAACTTAGTCATCAGTGGGTGCCTGTCCCCTTGAGTGGGTTGCCGCCCTGCTCTCTTCTTGGATCTCTCCCTTTTCTCTGTTTCTTCCCGTCCTGCATCGCGGAGCCCGGCCGGGAGCTGCCCCTGGCTCCTCCCGAGGATCCCGAGCCGGGAGCTGCCTCCCGAGCTCCCGGTCTCTGTTCCAAAGCGTGGCTGCAGTCCTGTGATTTGCGTGTGTGCGTGTGTACACATATAATTCTAGTCATAACTGACGTTTCAAAGTAGGTGCCTTAATAGCTATTGCACTAATGGAGATGCGTCTGAAAAGCTTCTGCAAAGCTATAGCCGAGCTCGGATAGCCCTCGAGAGCCCTTGAGAGGGTGCTTACCTGCATTACTCTCACGGTGTTGCCAAACAAATTCCAGTTTCTTAAAGGATGTCTTGTTCTCATATCCTAGAAAGGGTTTTCTTAGCTTGCAAAGTCATGTGCTTTAGTCTTTCTCCAAAGATTTTTGTTTGAAGTTGCTTATGGGTTTCATGGGAGTTAAGTTGATAAAAATATGAATCTGTTAAATAGCTTTGTGTTTCTCTGCATAATTAGAGAGGCACCATAGCACAAAGGTGAGTTTTATTGTACACCAGAGAACCAGCATCATAACCAATGAAAAGCCTATTTGTGCTATGAATTAAGTGTAATACTAATTTAAGGTCCAGGAACATGTTATTTTTTACTTTTCATTGTCCGTTTGTCTTTACTAAGCCGCACACAACCCCCTGTGAATAGCTAAATAAAGGTGTTTATTTGCCCCTGCCAAACAGGACATAGTAAATTTGTGTGTAGATAAAGGGAACAATTATGTTTTATTGCAAATAGCAATGGGTTGAAATTTTTTTCCATCATTGGTAGTATGCAGACGCTTTTATTTCTGAAGCTGTGTCTCCAAAGATAGAACAAAGTTGCAAAAGACACTGGCAATATACTCAGATTTGCAAATGAAAAAAATGTGATTTTTAAAGGGAGCAGAAATACATGAGACTGTAAAAGACAATTTGGGATTGAAAACATCCTTGTAAGTTTAAATGAAAGTCTATTAGGAAAAAGGGAATTAGCTCCTTCTTTAACCACTTTTTCTTTTTTTGTGCTTGGAAAATTTCTATAAATAAATGGATAAATATCTCTCAAAAACTTTGCTAATCTCTTCATTTGCATGTAGCAGTAACCTCCAAAATGTCAAGTGTTCAAGTTTGTGTTTCTATTTTAAATTCTTCAGGCAGAAAAGTTCAGTTACTGACACATGTACCAGAGAGGCAGCAGGCAAAAGAGAACTTTAGAAAAATCTCTTCATTTTTATAACTATAACAATTCAAACCTTTTACTTGCTTCAGCCAAGAGTGCTGCAGCCTCACTTCTAACAGCAGCTTTTGACTGGAGCAACTGGCCAAATTCAAGGGATTTGGGAGTAGTTTTCATTAAGAAAAATAAGTGACAAGAAGCATTTTTCTGATGGATCTTTATACTTACAATGTACCTTCTTTCCTCCTTATTCATTGTTTCCTGGTTGAATTGAAGACCTCACATTTGTAGTGGTGCTTGAGCAATGGGAAGATAGGATTGAGAAATAGCTGTTGCTATTTTGCTGGTTGAGATGGTATCTGTGGGTGGGACTGCTGCAAGCACTCATCAGGAGAAGATGAAAAAAGACTGCATGAAGTCACTGACTTTGTTAGACATTTCTAATCAATATTATTATATTTATGGTATAATAATTTATTATTTTGGCTTGTATTTGCTGAGCCAGTTTTTACTCTTACATCTTGGCACATGTAGCTGGAAGGCAAGCCTTATGCTTCTTTTCTTTTTTGTCAACATAAGTAATAAATTCTTTCCTAAAACCTCTCACCACTACAGAAATGCCATTATATCCAGGATGCTTAACGTATTTATACTTTGGATATATAGGATTTGGAAATTTTTAAAATTCAGCACCTGGCTGATCAAAAAATGTCCTGCCTTTTGCAGTTTGGGAGTGTGAATGCCACCATTAAGAAACCTCAGCAAACATGAAAATTATGTCAGAAATAACTTTCCTGCATAGATTGTGGGAACAAAAGCTTAATGGTCTCATATTTATCAATATGTTTTTGTCAAAAGAATTTTATTTCAGAAAATGATGCAAATCTTTTTCTTTTGATGCATAATAATTTCCAACACAACGGAAATACAAAGTGGTGCCCACAATTTCTTTCCACATTCCTATACTATGCTTGGAACCTGCTCCTGGTTACAGACACACAGGACTGACTGGCTATCCCTTAGGATCTTACCTTTTTGAGCACAAGCAGCAGGTAAATGCTAGTGATGACCTCCACATGCCACTTGGAAAAGGTGTGGATATCTCCATCAGGAGCCCCTGAGGGTAGCTGGTGGCTGGCAATGAACAAAACAGCACTAAGAGGGTCTAGTAGCTTTTGCCTTTGGTACTCCTCAGCTTCCACCTGAGATCAAAAGACATGTTGGCAAAACACAGGAGTATGTCCACGTTGCTGGATAAAAACCTAACCATTTTTATCTAATATGTTCATGGTACATGATGGTATTTATTTGGGTAGCAGCTGTCTAGACCATCAGCACGTCTGCAGGACTTGGGCATATGAGCCCCGAGGTGAACACAGAATATCCTTCTCACAATCCTCCTAATGCTGGTGCCTTCTACATGGCTACATAAACCCTCCCTAAGTCTGAACATCCAAGTTGTCCAAGTTCCACAACATCAACTGCTGACTCACACTGTCTTGTAAAATCTTCATAACCACATTTTTCTCAGTGCTGTTTGCTTCTAGCATTAACTTCCAGTCTCTTTAGGAAATTGAGTGCCCATCCAGAAGAGAAGTTTCAGCACCAGGAGTCAGACTGATGGCCCCTTGTTCTGGCCGTGCTCTTAGCTGAGATCCTTTCCAACCAGGCTGACCAATCATGACAGTGGGGAGCTGTTATTCTACCTGCAGATCAGTTGCTAGAAGGCATAAAATGCACATTACCAAGAGGTGTCACAGTGATTAATTCCCAAAAAAAGCCTTCAAAGACTCATCGCTCTCATGGTTAATATTAGGGCCCTTGGGGGATTGCAGTCTGTGAGTTAAGCAGAATTGTCCCTGTTGTCCTACCCACTGCAGTTCCCTGTTCTCTTGTCATCTTCATTTTATCTGTCTAAGCATCTTCTACCACCACATCTCCAATGTCAGCCTCTAGTCTGACAACTTTCTATCCTTATCCAGTCCCAACAATTTTCCAAGTCCATTATTAAATACTTATTTTTAAACTTCTACTATTCTTGGGTAGAGAAGAGTTTACCTGCCTTCAAACTCTTCCTGTGCTTTTTCCACTCCTCATCTTTCAAAATTCCATTTAAAAAAAATATTAGTTGCATGTATTGTGGTTCACAAATCATGAAGTATCAGAACTGTAACCATGTCATGGTTCCAGGTATTCTTGGCTCATCTGAGTTAAGGCTGTTCAGATATTTTAGTCTTGCATGATTGTAATTTATTAACATGTTTAACTTTCTTTGAATTGTGCCTTGCATTTCCTCAGTTAATGAATAGGCATTACAATAGTGCTGCCATTATTTTTATCCTTTTTTTATTAGTACCCCAATGTAACTCAATACAACATTCTTCTCCCTCAAATTTAATATACTTACATGGAAACTTATTGTTCTATGATTTGAAATGTAGTATTTAAGGAGAAATTGAAAGGAGCATATGGAAGTTCTTTGATCATGTCCACTGTGTAAAATCTGAACAAAAGGAAGCCATCCCTTCAAACTTTTAACAACTCTTAACACACTGCTGAAGTATAATGAACTTTGAATTAGAATTGGATATCCACTGACAGTCATTGCAACTGAATATGCCTGATTGTATAAGAAACAATTTTTAAACCACTAAAGCATGGTGGGGAAGCTCAACACAATAATTTTTTCTTCAGATCCTTACTTTGAAGCCACCACATTTAACAAGGGAGGTCAAAAATTTTCCAGCTAGGAAAGATGAGGAACCAGTTTCCTGTATTTCAAATATTTCACCAAATATGTGGGGTTTGTCTGATCCAAGAATCATTTCAGTAGAAATCCAGTTGAACTATTGATGTGTTTTGTCAAGGGAGATACCCTGAGGCACTTACTCAGCAAGCTGAATTAAAAACTCTGAATTCTTGAGAAAGTCAATCTCCATGTTATTGAAAGGAGTAAACTGAAAGGACATTCTTACCTTGATCAACCACAGGATCCACAACTTCTGGAGAATGAAAGAATTATATAGATATTTACAACAAGAGATGTCAATTGCTTAATAACTTTTCATTTTTCTGATAAGAAACTGATAATTTTTAAAAATCAACAAATTGCCTTTCTCATCTCTCTTTGCTTTTCTGTGCACTTTTTTGCTTACTTTGACTTTGAGTAAAGCTATAAAATGCTTCTGAATATTTCAGTTGCACACTGTTTAACAGGAAAATAATTAGACTAATGCTGCTATGACTTTGACATTATCAAAGTAATGAAAGGTTAGTTCAAAGAAAAAGATAAATTTGTATTTTTTTTCTCACAGGTGTTAGTAAAATAAGTACATTATTTAGTTGTCATGTGGCTGAATGAAAGGATTAAATCTAAATTACATGTTACCAATACTGAGATATCACATTCACTAAGGAGAGCAACCTAATCTTAATATTACAAACAACTTGCTACCAAACAGTTTCTTATCTTGCCATTTCTAATTGAAGCACAGTGTTGACAAGCTTATGTCTTTGTGCTGTTTCAGTAAAAATTTGAAGTGAGTCTAGACAATACTAGAGAGCTTAGATAAAAATGGGATTAAGGTGTTGTATTTCAAGGGCTGCAGAAACAATCAGAATTAAGTTTCTTCAAAATCACCAGATGCATTTCACCTCATCCAGCTTTATAATTTGCTTTATAATTTGTTAAAGGAATATGGCAGTTAGCTGTGTTTTTTCTCTCTCTACTTTCAAAAAGAGCAATATGCCAGAAATCTTCTGTATGTAAATAATGTTGAATTATATTTTGCCAAGAAAGACTGCCAAGTAGAGTACAACATAGATGCAGTGCAGGGAAAGCAAATGGAAATTCCTGGTAACTGGAACAAAGACGATGTCCAACTCTCACTGTACTCCTGATTTAAAGTATATTCAGTCAGAACTGCAGTTCTCAATGCTGCTGCTCAGCTGTTGCATATCCCAGCAATAGTCCCTCCCTACAGGAAGCCCTCTAGAGACATGTCTTTTTCAATAGTGTACCAAATAATTATAGCATCAAAGAATGGCTTGACTTGGAAGACACCTTACAGATCATCTAGTTTCAAATTCCCTGCCATGAACAGAGACACCTTCCACAATACCAAGATACTCCGAGCCCCATCCAGTCTGTCTTTGAACACTTCCAGAGATGGGGCAACTACAAATTCCTCTGGGCAACCTGTGCCAGGGGCTCACCACTGTCACAGTAAAGAATTTCTTCCTTACATCTTATCTAAACCTACCTTCTTTCAGTTTGAATCCATTCCCCCTAGAACTGCCACTCTATACTCTTGTAAAAGGTCCCTCTCCATCCTTCTTGTGAAGTCCCTTCAGGTACTGGAAGGCCACAGTTAGGTCACCTCAAAGCCTTCTCTTCTCCAGGCTGAAAAATGTTCATTTTCTCAGCCTTTCCTCATAGCAGTGGGCCTCCATCCCTGTGATCACCTTGGAGTCCCTCCTCTGGACCCTGTCCACCAGCTCCATGTCCTTCCAGTGCTGGGACCCCAGGGCTGGAGGCAGCTCTGCAGCTGGGCTCTCAGCAGAGCGGGGCAGAGGGGCAGAATCCCCTCCCTCCCCTGCTGCCCACGGGGCTCTGGGTGCAGCCCAGGACACACTTGGCTTTCTGGGCTGGAGTGCCCATGGCTGGCTCATGTGCAGCTCTCAGCCCCAGCACCCCCAAGTCCTTCTGGGCAGGGCTGCTCTGGGTCTGCTCATCCCCAGCCTGGGCTGGCACTGGGGGCTGCCCCAGCCCAGGTGCAGCACCAGCACTTGGCCTTGTTAAACCTCAGGAGATTCCCATGGGTCAGTCCTCCTGTTTCTTCTGGATGGCATCCTGTCCTTCAGGAGTGTCAGTTGCACTCTTCAGCCTGCTATCATCTGCTGATTTGCTGTATGCACTCAATCCTTTAATCTGTGTCATTAGTGAAGATATTAAATAATACCAGTCCCAAAAAGGGTCCTTAGGGGTCCCATCTCATGGTCTTGGATTTGCATCATTGCAAATGACCCATTGTCTCAAGACAAGGGAAGGAGGAGGCTACAGGCCACGGAAGCTACAGCACATGGCAGCACTCTACACATCTTTGATCGACCTGAGTTGTCAGCCTGAGAGAGTTGTAGGAATATCTGCACTGAAAGCACTACAGTTCACACTTTGTTATTGCATTCGTGGCTTCCATGTTTGCCAGCCCAACAGCAGAGACAAGCAGGCTCCCTGTCCTGCACAAGGAGAAGAAGACAGTCTATCCCACTTACTCTAGGGCCCAGACCAGCAATGCAAGGAGCTGCTGCCTCTTCTCCAAAAGTGGCAGGTCCTTTGGCATCACTTCTGGTGGGACGGGAGCCTGGGAATAGAGATTTTGTATTCTGCCAGAACTGCCATCATCCTGCTGGTAATTTTTTCACTAGCTGATCTGATGTGTGCTTCAAGATAAAACTCCAAAAGCCATTTGGTATCCCCTTGGCTAAGGTAAGCTGTAGAATGAGTGAGGCTAACAAAACTGGAATTCAGGTAAAATGTGCATAACTATTTCACCTTATTCACATATTATACTGTGACTGTTCTGAGTTTCATGTTCTTTCGAAGCCCTGGGCACATACCACATCCCTGTACAGTCCCTGCCTGCAGGCCCTGAGCTACATCCTGTGCCCCAGCCTGGCTGCAGGCAGCCACCTGCACTCTCAGCCCTGCTCCCACTCCTGCTTGCTCTCTTCAGAAGTCTGCTTCTAGAAAACTCAAATGCTGCCCAGTTCTCTCTCTTTAACTTTCCTCTTGAATGTTCATGCCTAGTATATCCACTGTCAGCAGCAAGTCTGGGTAAAGGGCAGAAGGTAGGGAGTGCTGTGTATTTTGCCTGCACTCCCAGCAGGAAGCACCAGTCTAGACCTGCTGCTGGTGTTGGTTGGTTGCAGTCACAGTTTGACTGGAGCAAAACATTTTCCACAAGATCTGTGTGATGAGGAAATGTAGTATGTAGTAGAGACATCAACACAGAGTGCGAACCCAAGACAAGTTTAATTTAGCAGAGGATTGAGCTCAGGGAATGAAGAGCTCAGTTCTGTGCATAGTCTTGACAGCTGCAAGGTGGACATGTCTGACATTCAAAGCGAAGTAAATGGGGTGGAGAGGAAAATGAGACTTTGGATTTAGATCTGTGCTTAAGCAGTGTAGGGAGGATGTTCTCCACTACAGAGAGGCAGAAACCTTATCCTTGGGGACCCGTATGAAGCACACAGCAGGAGGCATGTGCCACTGGCTGCACACAGCCTGACAGGTGGCCACATAAATAAAACATACCAGTGAGTAAGTCCTACATCTTCTGATGTCATATCAAGACACTCAAAAATTTAGCAGAAGAGGGCGAGGTCATAGGGAGAGGAAGTGAAAATCATGGGGATTTTTAATGTGTTCTTCCCAGGCACAGGAGATGTAGGATGCCTTATTGGGAATTGTCCTTGGACAGTGAGGTTATGACCTGCAGGGGATTAAAAGCCAAATATTTGTTCAGCTGCAGCTGCTCTGTATCCACTCAAAGGCAGTAGCAACTTAGAGGAAACAGGGAGTCAGTCCCTGCTGCAAATGGAAGTGGGGTCTAGTAGGTTAAACTAAACAGGGAGACACTGTTCTCACAGCCTAGATGACCAGGTTCAAATGAGGCTGTGACTGGGAAATGCCTTCTTACTCACTCAAGTGTGTCTCCCTTTATCATCTCTTGATTAAAATTCTGAGCAGCTGGAGGTAACTCACTTTGGTATTATGACTGTTTATATGTTGGAAACTAATGTCTTAACCATGCTTTTGAGGACTGTTGTACAAAGAATTTAAATGCCCTCTGGCACTGATTTTTATGTAAAACCACATTCAGTTGATTATGAATTGAGAGGTTGCTAATCAATTTCCTGGCTTTTCAGGTCTTGATGCACTGAGTGTTATGCAGTTTGAAACAAATAAAAACTATTGCTTTTAGCATTGCTTTAAGATGGCCACACTCTGATTTTCTAATTGTGGCAAGAAGATAGAAAAGCAGCAGAGCCATGATTTGTGAAACAGAGACCCAGGTGCCTGAGACTCCACATCAAACATGTTCTTCACATATGGTGTGCCAGTTTTCACAAGCATTCACACAAAAAAACTTGATAAGAGATTGACTGAGAACAGGTCTTTCACTTTTTCAATTCAAAATACTATTTCTTTTTTTAAGAGAAGCTGGTAAAAAGGAAAAATAAAAAAGGAAAAATAAATTTAAAAAACCTGAAAGATCATAGAAACTTAAATTTAATTCACAATAGTCTTGTTATATTCTATATGCACACATATGGCTCCAAATAGAGAGCTACTGCAAAAATTAGCAGAAATATTTGTGAAAATGATCAGTGGAAATATTAATGCTATTAATATTAGCATCATGTTATACTGGGTGAAATAATTGAAATTCATAAATGGAAGTACAGCACATAAATTTAATAAAATTTAATAAAATTACTTAAAAGCAAGGGAAATTAGAAATGTTAAAAATATTGTTCAGAAAATAACATATGTTGCTGGGAAGAATAGATTCAGAGTACAAACATAAGTACACAATGGTATATATAATTTTGAGGAAAAAACCCAAACAACTAGGAGATATAAGGGACTTTATATGTAGCAACTTTTTCAGATAAATATGTCTTTTAAAAGGTTAAAGTTCCTTCAAAAGACAAAGCATCATTATCTTTGAGTATTTTCTGATTTCTCAGTTTACTAATTTTTATCTATGTACTGGAGCTGAATGAGATATAGAATCCTCACAGAATTACAGAATGGCCTGGGTTAGAAGAGACCTTGAAGATCATTTAGCTACCCCACAGTGGGCAGGGGCACATTTCACTAGTCCAGGTTGCTCAGAGCTCCATCTAATTCCTATTTAGATGAAAATATTTAGATATTCGTTGCCAAGAAATGTTTAAAGCAGACTTTTTGTATATTGAAATTGTCATGCTTGTCATTTATATAATAACAGTTACCTGAATGGTAAGAGTTGTTTCTCTTAAAAGAAGAAACACAGGTGGTATGAAATATTTACTCTTTTTTGCAGTTCTAGCTAGTCCCAAGGAATGCATATGCAATATCTTTTTTCCCTGAGGCTATGAAAAGGTGGTGTGGAATGAAGGAAAGAAATGCTTGTGCCAGTGCTCTTATCGCCTAATGGGTGTCAGAGTATAAGCCGAGTTTTCATTCGTTTCAGAACTTCCTTTTTTCTCTTGAATCTCAGAGAAAGGTGCTCAGGCAGACCTCCTTCTGGTTTTGCACTAAAAACCAGCTCTGTGGTAGAAATTGCTATATATTATTTGAAATTTCACAGAATTATAGAATCATTTTGGTTGAAAAAGATCCCTAAGAACATTGAACCAACCATAATAATCTAGTCCACCACTACACCATGTCTCTAAGTGCCACATCTACCTGTCTTTTAAATATCTCCCGGGATGGTGATTGTACCACCTCCCTGGGCAGCCTGTTCCAATGCCTGATGACCCTTTCCATGAAGAAGTTTTCCCTCATCTCCAATTTAAACCTCTCCTGGTGTAACTTGAGGTATTTTCCTCTCATCCTGTTACTTGTTACCTGGGAAAAGAGTCTGACACCATCTGGATATAGGTTTGTCAGCCCACGCTTATGTCTATTGAGCATACTTTTCTCCCTTTCCCCCTTCAAATCACATTTAGAGCTGCTGCAATGAACCTGTCTGTAACTGCAACAGTCCTTTTTTCACTTTGAGACAGGTGTACCCCTTCTGCTGCCAGCAGGTCTGATGTAATGTAGCCCAACCATGGTAAAAACCCCTGAAATTGTGTTTATGGTGCCAGTAATGGATACAGACATGGATCTGCTGCATCTTCATGTTTCTTTTCTCATCATTTCCTCTAACTGGGAAGACAGAGGGGAAAGAGTGCTTGCACTCCTGATCCCTTAACCAGTCATCCCCAGTCAAGCCCTAAAACCTCACTTGATTGCCCTTGGATTTCTTACAGTAACTTTGTCACTGCCTACACAGAAAATCAATAGTGGGTAATAATTCAAGGGCTGTGCCTGTTTACAGTGGTTAAAAATCTCCACTGGTCTCTTGAAAGGACTCCCTAAGAGGTTATACCTTTCTGACAGAGCAAGTATTTGTTTTGGTTTTGCAAATGCTTTGTTAAGTCTAACAGAACTTGACAAAACTAATCTAAGTGTAAGTAAGTAAGTTCAGTTTAGATAGTGAAACACAATTTATAGTAAATGAAAAAGTAGATAAATATACCATTCTTTTTTGTATAACTAACCACAAAAATGTTTTAGATAAGCTGGTTAGGACGAAAATATACTTTCTAGGATATTTTTCATTACTTTGCTTTTAGAAGTAAATGCAGAAAGTTGATCTCAGTAAAATTTCTCAACCTGCCTATGGCTTTTAACTTTGAAGAAAAAAGTGTGGGCCTGAGAAACTGCTGGCCTGAATGCATTTCTCTGGGGCAGAGAGCACACAGAGAAAACTTTCATTCTCCCATTCTTACATTGGAATGGATATGCAAATATATCGTGCTAGACACTAGAAATAAACAAGAAGTTTAAAAAGTCTGGATATCATATATCTGGAACCATATCTTTCCAGATATGGTTGCTTTTATGAGAAATGAGATTATAAGTATCACAGCTCTTGAATCTGAAGAAGACAGCTCATCTGTGCATTTGGGAAGTCCATGACAAAACATTGCTTCAAGCAGTTTTTCAAAGTAATTAAGATGAGAAGTTGGAACCTGCTGCATCTAAAGGTCATATTCTGCATCTTATGAGTTAACAGTTTATGAAGAAGGCTTGTATTCTCTTTCTTGTAAAGATCAAATCTAATGGAGAATTAGTCTACTTCAATGAAGAGGACTTAACTACATTTTTACAGATAACTCCAGATGAGGTTTTCAGGACGTTTTTACTTTGCAGTTGCACAGAAGGAGAAAGAAAATATTCAGAGTGCCATACATAAAGAAATAACATGGTATTTTACAGCCCAGCCACTTAATCACTCAACAAATGTGTTCAACTCCACTTGCTAACACCACAAAACAGTCAGTCTAGACAAGGCATTGCAAATATATATTTTATATATATATATATATATATATATATATATATATAATTTCCAAAGTGTCATTTTTTAGGAACAGAAATGAACCCAATCTCTAATGAGTCTTGGTTCTGATACTCAGATTACAGATATTCCAAAACTTATTTCAGAGAAATTGGAAAAAAACCCTACAAAGCAAGCCATTTGAACTCCATGATTTTTTAGGAATGGAAACTAAATGGCTTCTAAAACTGAGATTACAAAATAGCTCACATTGCCTGTCCTAAAGAGGAAGGTACCAAATAATTTCTTCAAAAAGTTGCTTTCAACATAAGGAACATACGCAGTTAATTGAAAAGGGTCTGCATTTTACTAGTTTCTCTTTTATCTTTAATTCTATGTGAATTTGCCATACCTTTCCAATTTTAAAAGAGCATATGCTGTACATGGGCTAAAGCCATGGATATTTAGTGCAGTCTCTCCTAAATAAGAATAGAAAGAATTACATGGCTGGCAAATGCCCTGTTCCAATCCTAATAATAGGTATTATATTTTAGAAAGTGTCAGAATAAAGCTGATTTCTTATCCAGTGGAGATCAACAGATGTAGTAGCATAAGGAAATCTCTACAAGCTGTTCCTACTCCCTTATAACTGATGTCTTGTTTTCTGGGCTAAATAAGCTAATTTTTAGCCATGTTTGATTAATCATTTGAGCACTACATTATTATATGCAGCATGTATGGATGCATATGTACCCTGTGAGGAGTGAATGGTTAAGATAGATGCAGCTCTACTACAGGGTGGCTTGGAAGGTAGAACCAGAGGGAAGGACATCATGGGTGTCCTTGACAGACTACCCTACCTAGAAGTAGTGTTGGATGAAAACTTCCATAAACAGCTGGAAGAAGCTTCAGATTTGCAGGTCCTGGTCCTCATGGGAGAAGTGAACTGTCATAACACCTTCTGGAAGATACATGCCTGTGCCATGTCTAATGTATAACTATGCAACACTTCAGAGGGAGGAGTTCTGGGAGATGCAGTTCTCCATTATTTAACTATAGGCAAACTTCTGTACCACAATTTTAACCAGAAAGAGAAATGTCATACAAGCTTGAGCCACACAGTCTCAGATATTCTATTCTATTCTATTCTATTCTATTCTATTCTATTCTATTCTATTCTATTCTATTCTATTCTATTCTATTCTATTCTCCCAATACTTGATGTAGTACTGGAGGAGGACAAAGAGGAGAGAAGACAGTCTACCCCACATCTGAGGTCATTATTGATAACATGTTAAGAAAACATGAACAATAGAATGAAACTCACAAACTTAATAGCACCGCCCTTCCAGTAAACATCATTTTATGTACCTCCCCAATGCAATACCAGCTCACCAGTGGAGAATCCTGTTTTCTGGTGTGGGAGTGACCATGTTTCTGGGGAACAGAGGAAATCCATGGGGAGGCCAAAACCCAAAGCCATGTATAACATGGCATCAACATGAGATATTTGTAAGTCTTTGATTAAATCAATGTGAACTTCATCATCAAAAAAAAAAAAAATCCATCCCAAAAATTTTCAGGGAATTCCCTAGAGGCTGCTGGAGACCACTGTCCCATTCTGAGAAAGTCTTTCATTCATTACTGAACCCTGGTAGGGAATAAAAGACTTACCCAGAAAAAAGCCTTTTGTCAAGGAAGATTTTAATGTAGGAGCAGAGATAGAAGCTGTTTGGCTTGGAATAGCCAGTGGTGAGTAAAGACAGTACTGTGGTTGTCTTTCCTCTTTTGATGGTGATACTTACAGAGAGAATTCTGCCTTGGTCTGTCTGAAGCCAGTGATTAGCAAAACTAAGGGCAAGTATAAAGGAATATAACTAAGGGCAAGTATAAAGGAATAAGATTGCTTAAAAAATCAAATCATAGTGGATAAGTTTCCAATTAAATTACAACTGGCAGGGATTAAGACAGGCAAATGGAGCTATTTTTATATTTAAAATATTCCAGCAGTTAGTGAATGAGGGAAGGAAGCAGCTGATACTTCAGAAGGCAATATAATACATTTTTGTTCATCAAAATACATAGAACAGAACAGCTGTCAAGACATGGTAATTTACACCCTTCTTCAAGGCATAATCATATATATCTACACTATTTCTGACAGAGGGCTTTTCAGCATGTGCTTGATCACACCAAGTTATGAAAATAAACTGACTGTTCTAAACAAGTTTCTGAAGTGCTTCTGTTCAAACAATATTTTCTCATACCTGTGCTATACCTTATCTTGAGATCATTGATCAATATCTTTTCTACCTGGGGAAAGAGAACCCAACATGCTCTTTGCATTTGTTTTCTTTACTCTTGAGTGATGCTATCTTCCTTCAGAGTACTTGTAGTTCAACTGAACAACCAAAATTTGTGGAAACTACTTTTAAAGGTCAGACTTCTCATAATTCATAGTCAACATTTCTTTTTCAAGAGAAACTAGACTCAACTTTGCAGCTGAGAGATTATGAGTCTTGCTGAAAATGACATTGTAAGTTACAAACTGCATTATGAGGTTTTATTTTTCCTTTTCTTAAATTGGTGAATTGTGTTCAGTTTCAATAGCACTTTTTGCTTTAGTCCTAGTAACAGAAAATTAAAGTGTGGGTAGATGTTTACAGGGTTTTAAAGCTAGGATAATTAATCACTTTCCTTCCCCCCAATGCCAAGAATGGTGGAGGAGAGATGCTACAGTTCCTTAGGGGGTAAAAAAAAAATTTGGGGCTTTCTCAAATTTCATAAACATTTTCCTCTTTGCTTTAGAAATGATCCACATCTTACCCATCTGAATCTTGGTTTGCTTTTTGTTTTGTTTTGTTTTGCTCTGAAGCATGTCCAGAGAAGGGAACAGAGCTGGAGAAGGGGCTGGAGCACAAGTCTGAAGAGGAGCAGCTAAGGGAGCTGGGGCTGTTTATCCTGGAGGAAAGGAGGCTCAGGGAGGAACCTTATTTCCCTTGACAACTAACTCTCTGAGAGGAGTCGTAGCCAAGTCGGGATTGGCATCTTGTCTCTGGGAACAAGAAACAGGACAAGAGGAAATGGCCTCAAGTTGCACCTGGGAGGTTTAGATTGGATAATAGGAAAAATTTCTTCCCTGGAAGGGTAGTAATACACTGGAACAGGCTGCCCAAGGAAGTGCTGGAATCACCATCCATGGAATTGTTCAAAAAGCTTGTAGTTGTACTCAGGGACACAATTTACTAGTGGACTTGACACTGTTTGGTTAATGGTTGGACTCGGTGATCCTAGAGGTCTTTTCCAAACTGAATTGTTCTTTGATTTTCAAAACAGGTTCTTGCTTTGATATTTTTATCTTCAAACTTAAACCAAATCCATCATTAAAATGGAAGTTTAAGAAGAATTGACAAGACACGTTTATAAATATCCTCAAACAGTCTGAGCAGAAAGATGTTTAGTATAGCAAGATGCAAACAGTAGGATTGAGTGAAGTAGAATGTTCAAGAGAAATTCTGTGTCAAGATGATGTTCTATGATGCTAACACGCCTTCACTAAGTTATGATTATACACTTCTAAATTATCTTATATAACATGCTTAGGAAATGGATTGAATTTATATGGCCGTATTTGAATTCCTTACTCCCAAGGGAGTCTTGCTTCTTACTTGGATTGACCCTTTTGTGTGTCCTTGTGCCTGTTGCTGCTTTGAGAGTTCATTCAGTATAGCAGGGAAATCTCTCATTTCAGGAAGGGGCTTCTTGGGTTATACACCCTTCAGAGCATAGGGCCTGCAAGGTTTTGTGCTTCCAGGTGGAAAAGTCCTGGGATTCCTGGACATTTGGAGAGAGTGGGTGGCCTGGTCCTGACTCAGCAGAACCATGTATGTCCCAAACTGAGGAAGATGGGGAGAGCAAATTCCAGTATTGAGAAGAACTTCAGAGAAGTTGTGGAGGTGAAAGGACAGCAATGAGACATGCAGAAATAACCCCACTACACACATCATGAGCTAAACTATGGTCCTGTCAAAAAACTCACTACCAGCGTCCCACATTTGATGAATGGCAGCAAAGAGGCCAAGACTAAATTAATGTCTGCTTTTGCCCAGTGTAGGACTGAAACAGAGCTAGGACAACAAAAAAAACCAAGATCGAGGCCCATAAACCTGCAGCTATTCTATTATCCTGTCTTAAGTAATTAAGAAAAGAGATTTGGAAAAGAGTACTAGGAGCAAGTTGTGTAGAAAATGGATGCTGCCATGAGTTTCTGAAGTCAGTGGTCCAAGGATTTCCTTAGCTGAAGGCAGCTTTCCATCAGTGACATTTAGTGGCCTTCCATGGACATGCCCAGCATGAGCTGGTCTAAGCCCTGCTTTATTTCATTCAAATATTTTGGTTCCATGTCTCCTATGGTGATTTCTGCCACAGCTTGATGATGAGTTCTGTAGGAAAATGCTTCCATTGTCTGGTTTAAATCTCATGTCTAGGAGTTTCATGTGCCTTTTGCCCTAAGAAACAGTGCAGATTCATTCCCTAGTCACTCCTTTTCCTGTCCATTGGAAATTTTACTGATCCCCATCTCCAGTTATGTCCTGCTGGTAAAAGAACTGCTAAGTCTCCTGTCACAGAGACTCCATCCTCTTTCCTTTTCTGATTTGTCTTTTTTGTCATATGAGAGAATCAGAACTGGACTTATTTTTTTTAATGAAATATGTGAATCTACACAATTGCAAAATCATCTTTGTTTTCTGCTCTTTTCCAATTCATGTAGCTGTACGAATAATATTGCAGCCACAACACCAAAGAAAAGCTTTAGATTAAAACCACATGTTCTGTTAAAAGACAATATCCATAAATATTGCCTTCTTAATGGATTACAGTATTTTATTTACTTTTTTGGATGCCTCTGCATGTGGAATGAACTGCTCTAACATCTATGACCTGAACAATTATACCTAACTAAGAAAACACAAGTAGGGCAGTTTCTTCACATATAAATTCACATTATGTTCATTCACATATTCTTCATATTGTGTTTCATTTGTCACTATTGAATGTCATTCTAGCATTCTATCACTCCATACCATGTGAATTTTAGAATAAGACTAGCTGCCAGAAGTTGCTCTGAAAAATATCTATTATTTTATATATTGTTTGCAAAAGTTGTGTTCTCACTGTTCAACTCTCTTCTAGGTCACATACAAGAGGGTCAACATTAATTCTTGAGAGAACTTGCTGGCAATGTCCTTTCATGGTGAAACATCACAACTTATTCTTACCATTTATTTCTCAACATTTAGCTGGTTGTTAGTCAACCCTACCCTCTCATGACAATTTAGTTTCTTAAAGAGACTTTCACAGAGACTTCGTAAAAAGCTTTTTGTAATTCCAGCTCTGATGTATGACTGACTGACCTTACACATCTGATTGCTTCAGAGTAAATTAGCAATGCTGGTGATGCACAGCCTCCTACAAAACCAGTGCTGTTTTCTCCTGAGTATGATGTCTGTCTCTGCTATCTGCTGATTGTCTCTTTCATTGCTGTAGCTGTACATTTATCCAGCACTGCAATCAGACAGTGGTAGTAAGATTTCTGGTCCATTCCTGGATATACACTGGGAATCTGGGACCACACTTGACACCAGCCAGTCCTTCTCTGCCAGTATATCTAACCAGAAAACCCACACCTCTGCTGCCATCTCAGCTATTTCATGTCTTGTTCTTTTCAAGCTCACCCTGAAGGTTTTTGGCTGTTCAACCTCTCATATAAAGCAGTTTTTGGAAAAAACCCAAGATTTTATTCTCAGCCAACTCTTCTGACTTTTCACATGCCAAAAATGGAGCAATGCAATACTTTACAACTATAGTTATTTTACTAGAGCACTCCTTTAATTTTTTTTGTCTGTTAACTCCAAAGCTTCCTTGGCATGGTGTCAGCATCCAGAATAAATGAAAATGCACTCATTATTTTGTTTTTATGTCTTTAGGTAGCTTTTTTTTTTTTTTTCATGCTCTATAGTGGTTTTATGTCTAATTTCTTAAAGATTCATTGGTGTCTCTACATTTCATTTGTGCTTGACTCTGCATTAAAAAATGCCTTGTCCTACTAACAGATAACCATCATTCTGCTGTGGAACCCAGCAGAATGGTTTTCAGAATGGGTTTTTTTTGTGTGTGTGTATGCATGTGTTGTCTTTATAGTCCTCCTTCATCTGCCATAAACATTTACTTGGTTTAGTAAATAACATACCCATGATGCTTGCAAATGATTTATATTTTGACCTACTGTTCCCAAGCACTGTCTAACAAGTTTCATTATTTTTATGTTGATCATGTACCCACACCCCAGCCCATTTAAATAAAATAATAATTCATCAGGACGTTTCTTCCCCTTCTGAAAGAATACTGCTCTTGAGCACCTTCTGGCAAGTTCTACAGGTGTCTGAGGCTTATGGATTGAGCCATGTTGCTTGGATTTTCTACAGCTAATCCAATATTGTTTTTCTTCTTGCCAGTTCTCTGACAAGTTGATTCAATAGGTAGCAACTTTCAGTGTCTAAAATTTCAGTCCCCATGTCATAATCCAATGTGATATTTTCATTGTTAATCAGGTGGCACGGGAGCAATTGGAGTATCCCATTGCTAGAGTATTTTCTCAAAAATATGAAACTCCATGAGAAGCAAATCCTTCTTTATGTGGCCTGATATAGGTTTTTTTGTGTGGTCTGATATAGACTTTCTGCTTTGTCTACAACCAAATCAGTTAGCTTTCTTTTCAGTGAATCAGTGTGTAGCTTTAGAAGAGGATATAGGAAAAACTAGGATCTCAGAAACTCTGAGTAAGAAGTGGAATCATCATGAAACCATTAAGAGAGGTCTCAGACTGCTCAAAGCTGGCAGACTGTACAAATTCTTGCACTAGTTACTCCCCATTGTGTTAAGAAACGCACTAGGGAGGGGTATTTCATATTGATAATAGCAAATCCCAGTGCATTAAATTCCTGTATCTGAACAGGAAAGGACTAACAATAGGACAGTAGTACTGCCCACTCAACTATGAAAGAAGAACATGTTAAGAAAGAGCAGAGAGGCTGCTGATGAAAATGAAAAAAAAAGCAAAAAGATAAAAAGCCTGTGTAAAGTAGAATAATGAAGGGAAACAGAATTTTATTCTGGTTAAACCATGACAAATAATTTTTAAAAAATGAAGTATTCTTGAGCTTCAGTAACACTCTGCTTAAAAGTCCAAAACAACCAAAGAACTACTTGGCACTCTAGTATTTTTTTCAAGCACTTCAACACTTGGCAGCTGTTGCCATTTAAATCAAATAGGAAGGAAATGAGTACTTCTGAAATGAGTACTTCATGAGGAGAACCACACTGCAATTGGTATGACTATCTGCTGCTAAGCAGCTATGATTACACTGCTGCTTACATGGTTATTTGATGTGTAAGTCCCCAAGTTCTTAGAAGTGAAAGCTGGGAAGTCAACCTCATGCACAGCTGTGGGACTCCATGCAGAATTCTAGTAACCTTCTAGAATTAGCACTGCAATGTAACCTTTTGGGACGCTTACTAGGATAGGCACAATTCAAGACTGAGACTGTATTGGGTGTTTTTGACCAGGTAGCCATAGCATTGCTGTACTTGAGCAATAGGAAATGATGAGAGGGTCCTCTTCAAGCCTTGTATGATTTATTTCCAGTTATGTGAACTGTATTATCTATTGGTCTTCTTAACCATTGACTTCTTTTGCTAAAATCACAGAAAGTTGGAAGGGACCTTAAAGATCATCTGGTCCCCACCCCCCTGCTGTGGGCAGAGACACCTTCCAGCAGACCAGGGTGCTCAGATCTCTGTCCAGCCTGGCCTTCAACACTTCTAGGACTGCATCCACAGCTTCTCTGGGAACTTGTGCCTGGGCCTCACCACCCTCACAAAAAATGTCACCTTAATATCCTCTCTTTCAGTTTGAAGACATTCCTCCTTGAACTGTCACTCCATGCTGTGTGAATAGTCCCTCTCCATCCCTGTGGAGTCCCTTAAGGGACTGGAAGGCCAAAATTAGGTCACCTCAAAGCATTCTCTTCTCCAGGCTGAACAATGCCCATTTTGTCAGCCTTTTCTCACAGCAGAGGGCCTCCATCCCCGTGCTCACCTTGGTGTCCCTCCTCTGGACTCTGTCCAACAGCTCCATGTCCTTCCAGTGCTGGGACCCCAGGGCTGGAGGCAGCTCTGCAGCTGGGCTCTCAGCAGAGCGGGGCAGAGGGGCAGAATCCCCTCCCTCCCCTGCTGCCCACGGGGCTCTGGGTGCAGCCCAGGACACACTTGGCTTTCTGGGCTGCATCTGAATTTTGGAATGACATTCATAGCACTGCAGTAAAAGTCTGTGTAAAAATGATAGTGATCCATCATAATTGAAAGAAGGAATATTATATTATTGTTAATATTTCCTACTGTAACATTCTGCAAGTGTGTTTGCTGGCCATAAAAAAGACCATCTTTGCTCACAGAAGTTTATGTTATTTTCTGCTGAGTGCCTAGTGGCATTTCAAGGCTAATTTGGAGTAATGGTTATAGCTGGAACCACTTTTCAAACAGGGGCAAAGTGAGGCAAAATTTAATATAAGCTTTGAAGCAAGAGCAGTTCTGGACATAAATATGCAGTTGGAGTTTGAAGCCTGTTTGACAACATGATCAAGAAGTTTAAAATCTTGATTCTCTTGCTTTGTGGGGTTTTTCTCCTGAACGCCCAAAATTTTAAGATGAATATTCCTGATCATTTACTAATAGTGCTTAAATAGTTGATTTTACAATTGTCTGGATTAGCAGACCATAATTAATCTAGCTACTTTAGAAGTAGACAAACAGGGGTCCAAATTTCAAGGGGAGAAACTGACATAATTTATTTTCCAAGGGTTACATGGTTTGTTTGGAAAATAAACTGCATAAGAGTTCTTATGGTATGAACTGTAGGAACAGATGATGCAAATTTCATTCCACAGAGAGTAACAGAAAAGTTAGAGATAGTAACAGAAAAGTTACTGTAATATATGCCATGAAATCTGGAAAAGGGGAAGTCAGACGGAGAGCATATTTTCTGAAACTGAGGAGGAGGAAGCAACATATCCTACCCTGTGCAAGCCTGAGCAATATTTCATTTGCATTATCTTTAAAAATTTAGCCAGGACTACAAACATGAAATTAAACTTTAATATTTTTATTACTGATTCAACAGCAGTTTCTGAAAGTTGTTACTAATTGAAATACAAAGACCTTAATAAGTACCTTAATTTTACTCAGCACCTAGTAGGGCATGTCTGCTTGATTAATATTGAATGGGAGAAAGTCAATTTAATAGAATTTCCATAGAAAAATCTGTGGAAATATCTGATAAGAAACTGGAAAAATTTTCACTTCAGGCAGAAAAATCTACATAAGAGATTCACTGGAGATCTCAAAATTATATAGGTAGAAAAAGAACAAAACAAGAAAGCCCCAAACAAAACAAATGAAAAAAAGACAAGCACACAAACATCTAAAGACATTTCTGGCAAGAGTGTTTATAGTGCACTGATCAAGAAATTATTTTCGAGGAATAATATGTCAAACTGGGGCTGGTTCTGTATGCTGTGATTCCTCTCACCGTGCTGATAAACAGCTGGTGGAGTACAAGAAAGTGCAAATTAGGGTCTTCAAGATCACTTAAGATACATTCATGAAGCATAACCTACGCACAACTGGGACGTAGTGTCACAATGACAAATTCAGGAAATGAAATAGTAGAGTAAAAACAAGCATTGATAGATTTGCATAAAGGCTATGACACAGTCCTACTAAAAATAAGGAAAAATGTCTGTTAACATTTTTGTGTTGTGCATGTGAAAGTTTTTAATTCTTTGAGTCATAGAACCAGACAATGGTTTGGGTTGGAAGGGACCTTACAGACCATCTCATTTCAACTCCCTGCTATGGCAATTACCACTAGATCAGGCTGCCCAAAGCCCCACCAGCCTGGTCTTGAAATACTTTTGGGGATAGGGCATCAATAACTTCTCTTGGTAATCTGTTCCAGTGCGTCGTTGCCCTCAGAGTAAAGCATTTCTTCCTACTATGTGATCCAAGTCTACCCTTCGACAGTTTAAAGCCATTCCTCCTTGTTCTATAACTACATGCCCTTGTCAAAGGCCCCCTCTGACCTTTGTGTAGCTCCCTTCAGTTACTGGAAGGTGATACAACATCTTGCTGGAGCATTCTCATGCTCAGACTGTACAATCCCAACTCTCTCAGCCTGTCTTCATAATAAAAGCTCAATACTCAACATTTCATCAAATTACCAACAAGTAAATCTGTAGGAAATGCTAACAGGCACCCAGTGTAGTCCGTGTCACCATGACATTAGCATCACTGGCTCTGGAGAATATAATGACATATAATGACATATAATGAATATAATGACAATGAATAATCACTTAGCAAGTCAAATCTCAGAGCTTCAAATGTCAGAGTTTCAGAAAATATTTCAGATTGATTTGAACTCAATTCTTATTAAGATTAGGAAGCAATAATCTTAATACTTTACAGCAAGGAATTGAATAATGCTTTTTAATGGTATGGCATCTTCAGACTTCTGTATGTTTGACGACTGAAACTTGTATCAGTGCTGTGAAGAGTGTAGACAGCTCTATCAAACACCTAAATCTTCTCCAACACAACCTTCTCTTCTGGTGTGGTCTGTCTTAGTATCAGCTCCAAGAGAAGGCTAGAGCCTGCTCTCTGAAGAGATCAAAGAATTTTGTGCTTTTCTTATCACACTGGAAAACAAATGCATCATGTGAAGTGAAGAGGAGCAAAATGCTATTAGGCTTAGATAGTTTGGACTCTGATAACTTTTTTCATATGTTGGTACTACCTTCCATAAATTTTAGGGTTTTGTGCCATTTTTCATATGTTCTGCTAAACAAATTATTTATGGTGCACTCCTATGAATAATAGAAAAATATTTCCATGCTTTATACAGAAGAAAATAATAACTATATTTACTTATAGTTAATATAATAATATACTTAAAAATTTTTTTGGCAGCATCACAGAGGAGATGAGATGGCAAGAGCAGTGTAACCAAGTAAACGTACCTGAAAATCCTCTGTCCCAAGTATATTGCCTTTTTAAAATGCAGACTAATCAAAATACATCTTCATAAACGAAGAAAAAGTGCTATTACTCCCTCAAATCTAGATGCCAATGGCAATAATTTGGTGGCAAACTCCTGTAGCATCTCCTGTTGACAAATGACACTGTCTTTCCCTAAAACAGAAAAGATGTTAGTTACAGCACAACCTGTTCTGATAAGGAAAAAGTAAGGGTCTTAGAGAATCCTGAACATTGCTCTAAGGTCCTCATAGAACAAGAAACTGTGTCCTTATGCTTTAATGAAGTATAAGAACCTAAATTTTCTACTTTCAATTAGTTATGCAGATTCTTGCTTTCAATTAGTTATGAAGAAATATTAATCAAATACAGGTGCAAACACCATATATTTTTTCATAGAATCATAGATGAGTTTGGGTAGAAAGGGAACTTTAAAATTCACCTAATCCAACTCCTCTCTAATGAGCAGTGATAGTGAGTAGATCGGGTTGCTCAGAGCCCTGTCCAAACTCCCTCTGAATGTTTCCAAGAATATGGCATCTATCACCAAAATGGAAGACTTTTCTTTCAGAGGAAGGAGGTAAAAATGTGATACCCCTCATTCAAAAGTTGTAGGTTTTTGTTGAGTCATTTTTCACAGTGACTCTAAGTGCCATCTTATGTTCCAAAAGGCTGGGCAGAAGCTCCACATGGGTTTCATCAGGCTGTTGCAGTGGTTAGGTCTTTTTAAGAATTCATGCATTCTTTTTCATCCCAGTGGTCACACACTGTTAAGTCCTGTTAAGATGAATCTTTGTGCTGCTTTCTCAGCATTATGTCCAGAGACTGCTTTTAAATACATCCTTATTCATGTGTGTGTACATAGACAAGGACACACTATAGACACACTTACATGCATAAAGATTTCTCTTGGGGCAAAGATCTCAGCAGTGTCCGTGCAGCAGAGAAGGTGAGGGAGGGCTCTGAGGAAGAGATGTCTTATGACAGCAGAAGCATCTAATAAAGTTTCACGACATAAAGACAGCATGAATTTAGACTTAAGACATTGATCTGTTATCCTGCAGCACTGACTAAGAGAAATAAATCCGGTTTAGAAAATGGAGAGACTCTGATGTATAGAGGATACTAATTTTTGAGAGCTATGGAGGGTATGAGGTTATGTGAACGAGTAGCACCTTCCTTTTACAGTAACTCTCCAACTGGCTGTTCTTCTGTCTCTCTTCCTCTTGGTGTGAAAGTATGGGAACAGAAAGAGATAGGCCTTATTCCACAATTGCATGGGAGACCAGAGATGTCTGTCAGCTTTATGTTATTTTGTTTAAAGAGAAGGCTGAAATGCCACTTTACTCCCCAACTACATTTTCACATCAGGAAGCCTGCCAAAGTGTGAAGAGAGGAAGGAGCCACAGAGCTGTTGGGCCACCACTGGCACAGGTCAGGTTAGGGGGATAAGGACTTCAGAGGGGGGCTTGGAGGGTGGGAAAGCAGAAAAGCTGGGGTGGTTATCAAGAAAAAAACTGGATGAGGAGGAAATGAGAGATAAGAGGGAAAGCAGAGTCAAGTTCTGTATGCCTGGGAAGGCACTGGTGACGTAGAGAGTTAACCTCCCTGCTGGCAAATAGAAGTCGCCAGTTGATGGCATGGATCTGTCATGGTTTTACCCCAGACATCAACAGGCCCCACGCAGCCCCGCTCATCTGGGATGGAAATGACAAAACTCATGGCTTGCAATAAAGACAGCTGGTGAAAGAAAAAGCTGCACACACAAGGAAAGCAAAAAAAGGAATTAAGTGTTTGGCCAGTTGTTCAGCCAACCCCAGGAGAGCAGGGGCCCACATAATGGTGACTTGGGAGGACGAAGACTATCACTCCAAAACATCAACCCCTTTCCACCTTCTTCCCCCTTTATATACTGAGCATGATGCCATAGAATCTGGAATATTCTTTTTGTCATTTGGGGTCAACCTTTCTGGCTGTGTCCCCTCCCAGCTCCTTGTGCCCACCCAGCCTCCTTGCTGGTGGACTTAGAGAGAGAAAAGGCCTTGCCTGTCCCCAAGCCCTGCTCAGCAGTAATGAAAACATCTCTGTGTTTTCAGCACAAGTCCAAAACATAGTTCCATACAAGCTAATACAGGAAAAAACAAACTACTGTCCCAATCAAAACCAGCACAGACAAGCACATAATTACCCTTGAATTTTGAACTTGGAAAAAAAAATGGAAGTCCCTCAGAAGCCTACCACCTCTAATTTTATGCAATTTTTGCAGGGCTCTGCGTTCCAGCAGGAGCTTCTGACTGATGGCAATGACCTCGGTCTTCCAACTGTGCTGCTTATCACCAGCCTATCTCAAGTGATGATTTTGAATGCACAGGATGTGCCCAGGATTCAGAAGGGATCCAGTCTTTCTTTTGTGTCTCACTGGTGTCCGTGCTAATTAACATACAGTACAATTATGAAAAAATAATTATTTGCCTTGGACCAAAGAGAAAAACTGCAGTGCAGGTAAATTTCAAGGTCAAAGAAAAAACAGCAGAAGTGCCAGCACATTCTGAATTGATTCAGAAGAAACAATACACACATTTTACTCAGAATATGCATGAATAGGAAAAAATATTTTTATAGATTGAGAAAACTTTTGCTATTTGTCCAACTGATGAGTCAGTATTAATCTGTAAACTCTAACTCTGTTAAAATAGCTTGTGATGCATATTGCTTTTTCCTAGATCATGAGTCAGTGAGAGAAACAGATAGACCAGAAAGTCACATCAGCAGAGAAGAATTCAACAAACACAAGAAACAAACACATCTGTGCTTATCTGAAGTGAAAACACCAGCAAATGTCATGAATGAAAATGCCAGCAAATGTCATCAATATGCACTAAACTCCCATGAGGAAACCCATGGACATGGAGGTCTAAAGGCTGCTGCCATTTCCATGTTGCAGATCTGCTGTACCTCACAGCAGCACAGTGGTCAAGCAGGAACCCTGGTAGAGCTGCAGGGTGTGTTGCAGGAGAGTGGGCAGCACCGGCCTTACAGCTCTCCAGAGCAGACCCCAAAATCTACTGTTTGGACAACTCTAGTTTCATTTTCCATCTCATGCTAGCGGTTCCTGTTGATGGCCTCAAATAGCAGAGTTGCAGACTAGTGTATGCTAAATTTAGTGTTTGAGTTTTTTTAAAAAAAGATATTTTTAAACCATGAATTGTTGGCAAGTATCTGCAGTCATTGAATAATTTCAAAATATGATAAACTCTTTGTGCAACAAAATTGGTCTCTCGATGCCTTAGAATAATTATTATTAGGATGCATATATGATTAGATCTATTCATTTTTAGGAAGATAGTGAGAAGAAGCATGGTTTGGGCACTCATTCCTCAGTGCTTTAAAGGTAATCTCTCCATGATTTTATAAACAATATTGTCTTGTAACATCAAACCTGTACCCACAGTGACAATTTTTTGGCAATTTACCCTCTTTGTGACCTGGTGGCCCAGAACACTTAAGCTTTCTTTGTTACATGGCAAAGTTATTTTTTACACAGAGAACAGGCCTCCTCCTTTCTTAATTGTTCTTTCTTAGAGTATTTATATACAGAGAAGATTTGATGGTATCTTTTTGCCCTTAAATGAGCTGCTATTACAAATCCTGTCCAGCAGTACCACTGTACATCTATTTGAGATGCATTTATGTAAGTCTGTAAAAAAATTCATTATTCATGCTGGGGGAAGCTGTAGAGATATGGGACCGGGGAAAAAAAACTTTGTCTAATTAAACTAGTGGAGAAAGCATTAGCCTGCAAGCATATTTCTATGAGGGAAAATAATTGGTATAAAGTTGATAGTGATGAGGTGAGTGCTAAGGCTTGGCAAGGGCTTGGAATGAGATGAGCTTTAAGGTCCCTTCCAATCCAAACCATTCTATGCTCCTATGATTTTATAACATATTGCTGATGTCTCCAGCTGTGGGACAGAAAGTGTTAGGGAAACCAATAGAGTGTGAGAGGGATTTTTAGCCATGTTAGCATAAGGGTAACATGGTAGCTGGTAATCTACAGAAAGCCATCAGAGAAACAGGACAAGGATCTGACTGGGACTAAAAGGCACTGGGAAAAGAAAGTCTGTGAGTTCTCAGTGCACAGACAGGAGATGAGTTTGTGCTTACAGGTGAGATACAGTTCAACATGAGAAGAGAATATCAGATGAACTTTTGCAGGGAAGGAAGGATATTGTCTTCCAAGAAAAATTGCATGTCCCTGTGGACAAGTTAATATTCTTTGTTTAATGATATAAAGCACTTACTAAGGTATCTTTGTGCTTCATTGATTTTTTCTGTGGACATGCTGCCTGGAAATGAAAATTGACGTTAACACAAAAAGGTATTTGTGTCATTTACAGCAGAAAGGGTTCTTGCAATTTCCTATGTGTCATTTCTCTGTAGTAGATTTTGAATGTCCTGACTCATATATGGCTAGTATATAGTGTTTCTAGTAATTAGGAAGTCTTTTTCATGACCTTACATAAATACTCAGTAATCTAGTTATTCCAATTTGATTATATATTTTTGCCAACTAAATATCTTCAATGCAGTTTGTACTGGTAGTTCTACCCTTCAGAATGATGTATGTAATTTTCTTTCTTGTATTGCCTGCCTTTGAATTCTCCCTAGTTTAGCTATTTTTCACGCATTTTACATGAGCATTTTACATTTTCACAGGGTATCATAATCTTCTCAATGGTGCCCAGGCATCATAATCTTCTCAATGCATCAAGAAAAATTAAAACGTGGTATTTCATCTGAACACACAGACGCCACTTCCTTTCTGTCAGGGCTGCCCAGAAAGATTCTGGCATTTGCATTCACAGAGGTATTCAAAACTCTACTAGTCATGATTACTGGCAACCTGCTCTAGGTGGCCCTGTTGGATTGGGGCCAATTGGACTGTATGATATCAAGTAGAAACTTTCAGCCAAAACCATTTTGTGAATTGAAACCCTGCAACCATGTTATAATATACTGATTTTACACATACCATCATGTCCTTAGTATTTCACAAGAGTGAACAGCTTCTAGAGACATATGTTGATATAATGTTAGGAAAGCTGTATCTGTGGTTTTCACCCATATCTTTAGGCACTTACTTTTGAATTTTTTACTCCATATCTGGGAGATCTGAAAGAAATAACTGATAGTTCAAGTCCCACTGGTATCTAAGCTACTTGGTTATTATGATATGTGGTAATCTTTGTTCAGGTCACCTACCAGAGGTTTTGCTTTTGGAGCCTTGGGCATACCTACCTCTTTACTTTTAGTTTACATCTCCTAAGTTTTAATTATTATTTGTTTATCAACTCTGAGAGTTTTTGTGCTTGGTTTCTTCAGAGAAAGTCATACCTTGTTGTCTTGCTGCTTAGGAATGTGAAAATGGATACGCCCTCTCCCCTGTTCTTATTTTCTTCTTTATAGATTTTTAGCATTTACCACCCTGCAGGAGCTGACTCATTGCTGGGTGTATTTTGGTGAGCAAGAGTTCACAGAAAGTGTGTATTTTAGGGTTTCTTCCTCCCCTCAAATTTATTTTTTCTCAAGCAGTTTTTGAAAGTCAAGTTCTTGCCTTTCCTATGTTTTACTCTAGATATGACACTTTATTTTATGACTTGTGTTTTGGGGGTGATATTTTGTCGGAGGAGGGAGGGCAGAGGGGGTTGTGTGGATTGAGCTTATTTGTTTATTTTTCTGAAGTAATGACAAATGGATAATGTATTTTTGCATTAATTCTATTTACTGTTCCACTTATCCTAAGACACTTATTTTTTTTTCTGCACCTCATGAGTATAATGCAACTTTCTCAGCATGAGGCTACCTGAACACTGGGGCATGTGGCCTAGACACTGCAAAACTGCTATCCCTGTCTAATTCCTGAGCAGCCTGGTGTATTTTGCAAGTCAGCTGCACTATATGGCATCCAGAGGTGTCTTTTACTTTAGTCTTTCTCTGAGTCTGTGCTTTCAAGCTGTTCTCTGTATTGTGACATCACTCCAACAGGGGAAGCCAAGTCTTAAAATTCCAGGATCTGCGTATTCAATTAAAAACACCTCAGCAAATATTGTGGAAATTAAAAAAATAATAATAAAAATTTGCAAATATTATCTTCAATGTTTTTTACTTGTAAATAGAAACTACAATTCTGTGTGTGTTTTATCAAGACAACAAACTTTTCTTAGACACATCTACTTTTCTGTGATTGGTTTGCTCAGCAAATATCAGAATATTTTATAAAACTCTTAGTTTTGACTCCTTAGCTCATTTCAGTAGAAAAGTAATCATGGTATAGTATATCCAGTAGTATATCAATCACCCTTTGTTTAGATTCAGATTTTGTCTGGTCTTCATACTAGATAAGTTTCCCAGGAGCTCTTTGGCTCAGGTATTTGTGTTTAAATCTGTGCTATGAAAATTAAGCCTGCATAAAAAGTTGTCTTTCAGTAAGAAACAAATACAAGCTGTTTGTAAGACATAAGCCTAATGCTTCAGATTAATTTTTAAACTCTGCAAACTTTAAACAGTATTCACACATTGATAATTCTAGCACAAAATATTTTAACAAATGCTCCTTTAAACACATTTCTGGAAGTCTGCAATATTTAAAATCATGGCTAGAGATAGAGCTCAATTTCTCTTTATTGCTCCAGAAATCAGGACTGACTGACTAGAACATAAGGTGTTGTCTAGCACAGCTGATACATCAAATGGGACACAAGGAAAATTTAAATGCTGAATCAAGATTTTGAAAGAAAAAACACCTGGCACTTTTACCCTGAGATACTTCAGCTCTGTTAGACCCTTGCCTTAAGAGAAAACTCTCCACAAGTGCTGGGAGTGGCGACTCTGTGCAGATCTCCCTGCTGTCCCAGGCTTGGACACACTTGGCAGCTGCAGGCTGAACTCACACCTTACTCTCATCCTGATGCACAGAAGATGTTCCCTGATTAGGGTACATGTACCACACTTGACGCACACTAAGAGTCTCAGCTCCTTGTAGGTCATAGATAGGATGGCAATTTTTTAACGCGGGAAGCATGATAACGGGAAATTCTTTCCTTTAGCCATTTTCACATAAAATGCCTACTATTGTTAACTAAGATTGGTCAGGGTAACAAGTACCTCTCTCATTCTCTTCCAAATGAAACTGGTGTAAGTTAGAGCCATGTTCTTCATTGCTGTCTTTTGGGACATGGATGAAAATGTCCATCTTTGCACAGATGTATGGTTCACTAGGAGGCACCGGAAGCAACCTCTACCAAGTTCTCAAAGGACTGAATGAATATTTTTCTGGAGTAGGGGTTCTGCTTTCCACGGGAAGAGGGGAGAGTCAAACTGTTGACACCTGCAATAAACAACTGCATACAGATACTTAAATTTTAGTAGTATGTTTTTCTAAATGGTTCTAACAGTCTCCTGAGCAAGGCACAATTGTTCCAGGTATTGTTCCAGGCATCAGAAGGTGTAAGAGTGAGGATCAAGATGCCATGATGTATGATCAACGACCAAGAAAGTATCTTACAAATGAAAACAATGAAAGGTTCTCAGAGCAAATGTCCCTTGGGATTAAGGGACACTAAATTCTGCAATGTAAGCAAAATATATTTTAGAATGAATTTTATCTGAGCAGTACAGATGACCACACCTAGTAGTAACAGTACAAAATAAAAAGTTGGAGTAGAGGGTTGTGACTGATTTTGCAGATGATGAGAAGATACTTATTTATCCTGTCAGTATGTAAAAATTATATAAAGTGATGAAAAATGAACAAATCGCTGAGAAACCTGGACAACTGCAGTTAAGACTGCAGTAAATTATCTTAGCAGGTAAAGTGAGATCTGCCTCTGATCCTTCAGTTATTCCCTTCATTACCTACCAAATTTACACCAACAGACCCCATGGTTTGTCATTTAGGACAACAATAACATAGACAGCTTGCTGGGAAGGTAATGCCTTCCTTATGTTGTCCTGCCTGTCTCAAATGCCTACTATTGCCCTAAACTCTAGAGAAGGAAAAGCTTTTCACTCTCTGTTTATGGATAAGCATCAGTTTGCTAATATAAACATAAAGGGCCTATTTATTACCATATACAACCTATATTAGGTTATGATTTTGCTTCCAAACACCTTATCAATGTCAGTGCCCCACTGGTTTTAACAACAAAGAAATAAGCTATGATAAAAGAAACTCCACATGTTGAAGACCTCAGGTTTGAATTAGTGCATCTGAAGGCAGAAATAAATTCTGGTGTTCTGAAAAGTTTCCCTTTTGTTCATAATGTCATACATTTACACTTCAGTTGTTTGTTTTTCAAATGGCCTGCAAACCACTACAACTGTAGATCTTCTGACTCCTTGGCTAATTAACTTGGAACAGTAATGAATCTGGTATTATCTATACTGATCCTTCACATGCAGCTATAATGTAAAATATGACCTAGTTCCTGTAATAGCAGGATATACAAGCTTGGAAGAGATGTTTGCAGATTTTACAGAAGAAGAAATGATAAACACATCTATAGTAGCTGAACTATGTCTTCACTTGGCTTTGGTTAATTGTAGGTAGTAAGTTCCTTAATATGCTGAAATTGAACAGTTTAGGATATTGCTTATTACGGGTTAACTTCTGAAGGACTCAATTTATGCAGAAGAAGATTTCACACATTAGGGCAGGTGTTCATTAGCTTCTAAAGTTTATCCTCACATTAAGAAAAATTTGGGTAAACCCTGCTTTCTTGAAGACAATAAGCAAACAAAAACCAGATATACAAAATCCTGTATAATGAGGTAAACCTGACCATGTATAATGAAAAACTAAAACTGTTATAAAGGTACTGGAGATATTTATTTCTCTGTTTTCAGATTATTTTAATATGAAGGACTTTTTCACCGTTTTTGATAGAAATATGTTCGGGATTTAAACCACTGCTACTTGGAAAGTTGCGGTGGTTTGGCCAGGAAGGGATTTTTTCACGAAGTTATAGTTTGACAAACCAATTAGAAAGGGATACTTCTCTGTAGACGTATAGGGTTAAATACCAGGGGTTCCTGGGAAATTTCCTTCTTCCCTGCCTTGGAAGAGGCACAGCCTTGCCCCGCCACAGCGAGGGACCTGCCGCGGGACCTGCTGTCCTCCCACGGCACACCTGAGCGAGATTTAACCTTCCCCCAGCGCCAGAGGGAACTGCCAGGGAACTGGTCCCTCCCTGAGTGAGAACAAAGTGATTGAACTGTAAAGAAATACAGCTCGGACAGTCAGTGAAGAGAGAATTAAAAGACTATTGGGAGAAGGGACGGAGGATTGCCTAGTTTGGGCTAGACTTTTCTTGTGCGGCCATGGAGACTGGACTCAAATATCCCTTTTAAACTGTGGAAATAATACGCGTTTTGAGGAGACGATGAGAGTGTTTAAATTGTAGAGATAAGCAAAAGTATTTGTGATGGACTAGGTAAGTACTGAAGTAGTTGTGATCCCATGAGATGCTTGAACAAAGAGAGATGAGAAGCTCTCTGCACCAGTGAAGAAGCAAGAAGACATCTCTGTTCTCTGAAGTAAAGAATCCTTTGCCTTTGGAGTTGTTCATCTTTAAAAAGTGACACCCCAGTGTGCCCGAGTCCACAGCCCATAGGGGAAGGCTACGTGATATGGGAGGTCCACAGCTGCAGAAGCTCCCTGGTGGGCTGCTTTTGTGAGAGCTGAGACCCACAAGAGAACTGCTCTAGGCTGTCGGTAGGGGAAATTCCATAGTAAACTAAGAGAGACTCTTCTTCCTAAAGAACTGATGAAAGATCATTTTTAAGTTGTGAAACTGACTGAAAATCACAAGTTTTTTCTCTTTATGTTTATGGGAAAGTGAACAGTTTATCGGAGAGTGCTTTGAAAGTTCCATTTTCAATTCCTATTTTCTTCTTTTTAGTGTGTGTTAATAAAACTATCTGTTTTCCTTTAAGTTTGGGCGTGCTTTGCTTCTCCTGATCCTATCTCACAAACAGAAAAAAAGAGTAAACCCTCAAACTAGTACATTAAATTTAGCAAATAGATAGGCAAACATGAAACCACTACAAAAGTCTAATAGGGTTTTTTTTTTTCTAATTTTAATTAGTAAGTTATTAGAGGTCCTGCAACAATTTGTCTCACTTGAAATTTCATACATGGTAAATATATATATATGATATGCACAAAATGATTGATCCAACTATAGAAGTGTATAATAAACAGACATATGAGACTGGCCAGATTGGGTCAAACCAAAGATTCATTTTTCCTGATCCACAGTGTCCCTTGACCATAAATGGAAGCAGAAAAGCTTGCCAAGCACAAAAGAAACTCACTGCCACTACTTTCTGGATCAGAAAAGTTTCCCATGATTGAGCAATCCCCAATGCATTTTTGCTCCATGTACTTGTTTCATTTGCCCTTAAATCTCCAGAAGTTTTTATTATTCATAGTATCCTTTGACTAAGAACGGTATCACAGTTTGCAGCCTCTGCTATATGAGGAACCACCTTCATTTAATTTGCTTTAAACCTCACTCTTAACCTCTTCCTGTGATAACTCCCTGCCTTGGATGAGATCAGTCAGCAAGGTAATTTCTCCCTTTCTCCCTTCAAAGCACAGTTCTTCAAACCTCTGTTTCTCCTCTTAAATTATCATTTTCAGAACTGAAGAGTCGAAGTTTCTGCCATCACCCATCTAACAAAAGTCTTTCCAGGGCTTTTATCATCTTGTCACCATATATCAGTAACTATTCCTGTTAGAATTGCAAACACAAGTCCTGGGTGGTGACATCTGCACAATTGGTTAAGATACATATTAAACATTTCTGTCAGATTATCAATTAAAGGCTTCAAAAAATGCTAAGAAGGGACAAGATGTGTTACATCAGTGATTAAGTACACATTGCACACTGATGGAACAGTCAGATGAATGTAGAAATCAATATGAGTATGAAAATAAGAAAGGAGCTGTAAGCATAAACACATTGTGTCTAGTTTTTGTTCCTATTAAGGGACATAAGAAGATGAAACCAGTCAAGCCTTTAACAAAATTTCTCATTTTCACTTCAAGGTCAATATAAATTTTGTTGTTGCAATCAGTGGACAATGCAATCTTTTTCCTAACTATTTCCAAATCATAGAGTATGTGAGGCTGTCAGGGAGCTTTGGAGACCATCTAGTCTGAATTCTCTGGTTAAAGTGGGTGCAGGTACAGCACGTAGGGCTCTCTTCACCTGAATTTCTAATATCTCCAGGAATGGAGATGCCACAATCTCTATAGATAACCTGTTTCAGTATTTGATTATTCTCACAGTAAAAAAGCTTTCTTTTAGGATCTTATGCATTTCTGAGCATTCTCACTGAAGTAAGATATTCAGGACATCAAAAAGTGGATTCTGATATTGATTGCTTCGTTTTGAGTATGGAAAAAACCCTTACCTAGATGTGTTTTTATGAAATGCTCATACCACTTATTTAACTTAATTTAAAGAGATACTTCTACTTTTGGAATGGAACATGAACTTTTGATTCCTTTACCTGATCCTTTTTTCCCCCTCTCCTTTTTCCTAATTTTTACTGACAATTATACAGCAGTTTCCAATGTTCAGTTTCCTAGTAAGGAGGCAGGACTACAGAGTTTTGATATGTTTGCTTTTAAATCTAGCAGTGTAAAAATATAAAAGATTTTACATTATAGCTGTCATACATGTTATCTTTATACAATACACTTCATACTCTGTGGTAGAAAACTTGGGGGTGTGATGGTTAGTTCTAGTCCTGACTAACTAATTTTATCTGAGATCTTAAGTTTGGGTAAAGAACTTCAACGTATTTTGGCATAGTTTGCTTTAAATTTGATTGTTCATCATATCTGCAGTAAAACAAAACTAAGCCTCCTTAAACTCCTTGTGAATCTGAAGTCTATACTGATTAAAATTTAAAAAGCAGGTCACTAGCCTGCCATTCCATTCCAAGCCATTCCATAAATAACATTTTAAGTATAATTAAATTGTAAAATGTCTATTTTTGTAAACTAAGTTTTGGGAATCAAATATTCCTGATGAGCATATTTATGCAAGAAGAACTGAGCTCTTTCTACCTTTTCTGGATACAGCTATACTTTTCATCCCAGTTACATGACACAAAAATAGAAACATTATAATAGCATATATTTCTTAATTTTAGCAACTTAGCTTTACATAAAAAATAAATTATTTGTGTTATGAGTTATTAGAAGTTTATGGGTGACCTTTCAGTATAACTAAAACTAAAGTTCCTCTAAGGTCAAATATATTTGTTTTTTCATGCTTACCTCATGTTTCACAGAGTACCTCACAATTCTTCAGTTTTCTGATACTTGCGATAGAAGCCAGAATCAGAAGAGTACAACCAATTACGAGGAAGGTATCAGGATATGGTATTGAAATACACTACCAGAAGAAATTACCAATTTCAGTCAGAGAAAGTTTGATTTTATTTAGACTTGAACTAAAAAATATGAACTAAACAAACGAACAGAAAAATCAATCAAAAAAGCACATCTAAAGTCCCCTTAACAAACAAACACAGCAATCTATCCCAAACCAACAAAAAAGCCAACATAAAGCAAACAAACAAACAAAAAAACCAACAAAACAAAACAAACAAACAAACCAAAACAAAAAACCCCACCAAATAAAACCCAAGCTCCAAACATTCAAAGTTTATTTAAATTCGAGTTATAGAATTACCTCTGTTGAAAGAAGATTTTGATCCTGAATTTAATGTATAAATCACTACACTTACCATTTCAGGATACAGGATTCCTAAAAGGAATTTCTCATGCAATACTTGCCTCTTGCCACTAGAGTTCTTATTAAATGCTTGAGCCTTGTGCTTCATGGGAATGCAAAGTCTATATTTCTGTCCCGATTTACAGTTAGACAAAAAAATTCTAAGTAACTGTCCAGACAGTCATACCCTCAAAGCCTGCAGTACAACAAGGAGAATGATTAATCAAGTACACTGAAGTGAGAGTGAGTCTGAAATCCTATTTGCAGCTTGATTAGCTGAAGAGAAAAAAAGAGGTAAGCAATTTCTTATGAATTCTGTGGAAGTTGTGCTAGTATGTGCTCTATGTACAATAATACTTCTCCTCTCCCTTCCCTCCTAGGTGTCCTTCTCCACATTATCTGACCCCAGGGCCCTTCCCTTCCCTGTCCTTCCCTTCCCTGCCCTGCCCTGTCCTCTTCCCTTTTTTCTTTCTTTAATTGATAGTTGTATTAAGAGTCAGCAGAACCAGCAAAAGGCCTTAAACTGTTTTTCCATGCTCTGTGAAACTCTCTGTAATAGTGTGTGGTTAGACAAGTCAGGGCCATCAGATGGTTTGGGCATCTAGCCTCTGGAAAGTATTCAGTCCTCAATCCTTTTAATCAAATTAAACTGATATTGTTTAACTATCTATACTCTATTTAATGAAAAGCATGCAAAGACTAAATCAGTGAAACATAATAGTCTGTTCCAAAATGTATAGCTGTTCGACACATGCCTACCCTCTCATCAAGCAGCACTTTAGTTTGCACACAGGAGCCAGGAAGAGAGGGAGCTCCCCAGAGAATTCTGTGCTGGTCTCCCAAGCAGACTCTTATTCTGCAAAGTCAATTTTTTTTCATGACTCTACCCATCCCAGCTGTACTCTTCTTCAAATAGTCTGTATGAACTTTTGGTTAGTTAACTTAGGCAAGTTGACCAAACACTTCTTTTTAAGGAACAGTTAATTTTCAAAAATGCTCAAGCTGTCTGAGGAAGAAATAGTATTCAAATGCTAAAAAGTCTAAGCAGGTCAATATCAACATCAGGTATGTATTTGGAAGGAAACCTTTTCACTCACTTGATTTATTTCAAACATTTAGTTCAAACATCTTACCTCCAGTCCAAGATGGACTTCAGATACCTAAGTATTGTTGCTGTTCAGAAAACCTGTATTGATCTGCCAATTAACTTGAAAGCACTCGAACGCTCCAGGCACAGGAGGCACAGGCACTCCAGATTTTGCAATAAAGGCATCTAGAACCTGATTTACATGTTGGATCAGGAACATCTTGGTCTCAGACAAGAGAAAAGTACCTAACCTTCATCTGCAGTCATGAAAAATATAATCCTGCATAAGTTTCCATGCAGGACTTGGCTCTACACTTTCCACCCCAGGAAACATAAAATCAAATTCCATGCAAGGGGCAGAAATCAAGCATATTGTGTTAAACAGAGGAGAAATCACAGGGAAAGAACTATTCAGCTCCCATTAGCTGCAGTTAAATCTACCTTCCTTATTACTGTAGCAAGTACTGCAACCAGCAGATCAACAAACCTTGGTGGGCTGTACCCTGAGAGTCTTGCCCCAGTCATTCCTCTTAACCCAAAAGGACAGAAGGTCCCTGGCTTTGAGAGGGTCTAGGAGTGTGAAAGCTGCTCTAGTCTTGCAAAACTCCGTAAGCAGAGGGAATGAAAATCTGACTGACATCTAAAAAAGTATTTCTCAGCTATAGAAGTAAAAGAAGAGGAAAACAGAATGTAAACAGAATCACCTGCAGGAAGGGAATGTCTTCACACATAAGGGGAGGTCCCTAGCACCTGGTGCTTTTGAAATATTTTGTTCTCTTTCCTGGGACAAGTCAGGCATTTGACCCTGAAATCACCCAACTTCTGTCTCATCAGAGATCACTCTTCAGAAACACAAACTTGAGGGAAAATGGCCCTGCTTTCCCTGACAACAAATACAACTCCAAAACTTAAACAATGACTTTGTAAAATGTCCAGACACATAAATATTCAATCTGGTATGATTCTCCAGAGATGGGGTTGAAGAGACAGGTTTGTGTGGGCCACTAGTTTGATTTTGAGCAAAACGAAGCTTGGAAGCACTAGGGCACTTGCTGCTTGCTGTAAGAGTTAAATATTAGTAAATCTACCTTGAAATTCCAGCCAAGGATTTATCATCGCAGCAACATTAGTAATTATTATCAGATGTGTGAAAAAATGTTTTCTAAACGTTCTCTTTTTCTAATGTAAACCAAATGTTATTCTCCCTACCAGTGGGACAAATAATGTGATATTTTTCTTTTGTAACAGGACTATCAGCTGTATAGCTCATTACATTTATTTCTTTCTGCAGAAAAGCTTTTTAAGTTCTCTTCATGAAATCCATTGAAAATATAACTGCAGAAATTGCACAGAACATCATAAAACACAAGAATTTCTTCTCCAGTGTAGCTGAGAGATGCACTACAACAAAAAACCAGGAAAACAAGTTTTTTAGCACAGCCACTTACATAAGTTTTCCAAGCCAAAATCACTTTGGAAGCCCGCCTTCTAGGTCTTGTAGCAGCCTAGAAAATAGCCAGCATGTCTTGTGCATTGATATGCCTAATTTCTCTTTTTCCCTCCAGACCTTGCACACCTCTGTAAATAAAGTGCCCCTCCTCTTTACTGCTACCACTTCAATATGTTTGACCTGTTTGATGCTCTTTTGTTGAAAATTACCAGTTCCAGGTATTAACTGTAAGTTTTGTAGGAGAAGATTTAAAAAGCACTGGGAGAAGAGGGACAATTATTCACATCCTTAGTAGAATGAGCAGTAACTTCTTTGTCTATGTTTGTTCTATTGGGGAAGATGAATCAGGGAAACCTTATAAATATGATTGCTTAGCAAAAGATTCTGAAAATATGAAACCTATAATCGAAATAGAAATGAAAGCTTACTTTGAGTTGTAGGACACTGAGTCTTAGTTACTATATAACCTGAAAACAATAGCCTAGCTAGCTGAAGGAGAATCCCTTTTGATTGAACAGTACCTTTCTGCTGGCTAAGGGATCCAAAGGTCAATGTAGCAAAACAGAAGTTTAAAGAGTAGTTTTTAGAATTTAAAATATAACACAGTATGGTAATATAGTAGTTCTTATAGGCTGTATGTAGATTCTATAGGATTTTGTGTCTTGTATTGGTTGGCCACTGTAAATTAGAATATTCATCACAAAAGAAGATTTAATGTATTGTAACAAGGACCTCTAACTCTTACCTCTTCTCTTACCTCTTAACTCTCTTACCTCTTAACTCTTAACTCTCTTACCCTTCCTCTTCCCCCTACTCTCGTTCTCTCCTGCTGTCTTCCCCCTGCCACTTTGCTCTCTCACTCCCTTCTCTCTCAGCTCTCACTCTCCTGTTCTTTCTCCCTCTCTCTTTGGGACTTCCCTTCAGCCGAGGCTGGTGGCTGAAGGCAAGGCCCTTTTACCCACGGCCCTTGCAATAAAACCACATGTTCTAAAATATACAGGTCAGCAGAATTCCTTGTCCCAGCCGTCCACAGATTCACCTACATGTTCCTCATACAGTTCAGAGGCTATGGGCATGCTGTTTAGGATTCACCCAAGTCCTAGAGCTAAGGAATTCTTTTTAGGGTACTGCCCACAATTAATTACTAAAAAATTCTGTATTTGAAATTATTTTAGTGTCCCATGGACTTTCCAGCCATACCCCAGAGGATGCTACTGAGATGAATTCTAAAATCTCCAGCTTTCTTCTGCTCTCTGAAGTGCTTGTGGTCTGCTGCCTGCAGCTCTGTGGCTGTCTGTATTAAAGACTGACCTGAGGGAGCTACCCAGACTGGCTGAGGGTAAAGGGTGCTATGCTGCAACACAAAGATCGCCAACATCCACTTAAAGTTTCAAGGAAAATCGTGTTGTCCTTTCAGACTCCCACAGAATCAGTTAGAACTGACATTCCTGTCTTTCAGTGTTGGTCTCACTACAAAGAAGACATCTTGTCAGATAATCTGTGCCAACCTCTTTTCTGTCTCCACCTGCATCAAGGGGGAACCTTCCAGCACTTAGAAATTGCATTAGCTGGTTGCCTGAAGTCTTCTTTATTGGGTCCTATCTGAACATTCCTTTTCCTTATCCAAAAATTGAGATGTAGACATGCCTATATTTATGTGATCCAATAGGCACGTGAAAGAGATAAACTTCTGCATATGCAATGTCTAAGCAGTCTTCTGATAAGATTGTTGATCAACAGCCTCCTTTTCCATATGGGAAAACTTACAGCTGGAAAAACAAGGTGTGCATGTAGAAAACTCAAAATATACAGTAGCATAATGAGGTTCTCAATGTTGCTGCCAGATCTGAAGCAACTCTGAAATATTCTGTCTGTGCTTCTGACTTTCTTTTAATCTGACCTTTAAAGGTAGTTTAAAATTCAACAGCAGCTGAATTTCTGAATTTCTTGGATTAAAAAATGTCAGCATTGACTGGTTTTTGCTTGCATACTTTCTTTATGAAATTTAATTATCTGGTAATTCAACACCAGTATGAATCCAGCTATGTATTGACTCAATTGTAATCATCACTAGAATCTGAAAACGTGCTGTTCCTGTTTTAGTAGGAGGTCACGACAGCTGGTGCTAGTACTAATTCTGACTAAGTCCAGACTTATTTATTTTTTCAATTTACAATTAAACATGACATTATAGTTGCATGGCTTTTTCTCTCAGCTTCTTATCTCAGATGAGATCTCAGAAGTGAAAGTCTTTTGGCATATATTTATACATTCATACAGAATATTGGCCCTAATTTTAAACATGGATTCTCCCTTTTTTGGCCACAGACACTTTGTTTGCACTACACAGTTTGTATTTTTGTCTTAATAATCACAAAAAGGGCAATGAACCATTGAACAGGAAAACAGCTTTTATGATCTTGTTAAGAGAACTGCATAATGAGGTGATTTCCCCAGAGCAGACCTATGACACATTCATATTTATCTTCAGTGAATCATGTTGCAGGCAAAAATCTTTGTCCACAGAACTAGATAGGAGATCTCTAGTATACATACGAATAAGAAAAAAGGTCAAGGTGCTGGTGCTATGACGAGAGGGATGGATGACAACCTTTTTGGGAAAGGTCCAAGCAGAGAGCTTGCTGGAATAGCAGCTGTCCAGCTGAGCACTATTTAGCACTGTAGGACACCACTTAACACAGAACAGTTTTCAGCAGATAAGAAAGGGACATTGATGAAGTTAAGGAGATACTGGATATTGGAGAAGAATAGCGTTAGGAGCATGCCTGTGTTAACAATAATCTATTGTGGAAACTGTAAGTGGAAGCAAAAAAAAAAGTTTAGTGAAAAAACAATGAATCAACTACATTCAAATTACCTCATATCACAAATGAAGGAGAGAGAGGAAGTGGCCACTTGCCTTGGAGAAGCTATCTCTCATCACCAAAGCAAGATCTCTGATGTCCCAGTCCTGATTTTGAGGGGAAACTGGCAAGATACATTCAGATAAGGAACCCTCAAGCTTATGCTGAGCTTATGTTGTAAGGTAACCTTGGGTGGGGAGGACGTTGGGGTGGTTTTTGTGAGAAGCCACCATCAGGCCATCATGGCCAGTGCCAGACAGCTCCATCAGGGACTGGATGGTGGCCAGGGCTGAGCCCATCACCAACAGTGGCAGCACCTCTGGGATATTGCATCAAAGAAAGGTTAAATTACAACTGCACAGCAGCAACTATGAGAGCCAGGTAAGAGCAGATGAAAGAAATAGCCCTGCAGATCCACAGTCAGTGCAGAAGGTGGGGGATGTGTTCCAGTGCCAGAGCAGCCTGTGGTGCAGCCCATGGTGAGACAGCTGTGCCCCTGCAGCCCATGGGAGTCCATGGTGGAGCAGAGATCGCCCTGCAGCCTTGAAGCAAGGTGTGACCCCAAGCTGGATGGAGCAGGTTCCTGGCAGGAGCTACAGCCCTTGGAGAGGAGCCCACACAGGGTCAGGGCAGTACCTCAGGCCCCGTGGTGGACTCAAGGTGGAGCAGTCTGTTCCTGAGGAACTGCACCCTATGGAGAGGACCTACAGTGGAGGAGGACTATTTCATGTGGTTGAGAACCCATGCTGGAGCAAGGGAAGGGCATGAGGAAGAAGGAACACCCCAGACAAGTAACAACTGAGAGCAGCCCTCAATTTCCCAAACTTCTTTGCCATTCACAGGGAGGAGGTAAAGGATTTGGGAATGAAGTTCAGCTCAGGAGGAACAGAGGAGTGAGGCAAAGATGTTTTTTAATATTTGTTCTTATTTGTCATTATCACAGTCTCTGTAATTAGCAATATATTAGTTTATATATCTCTGTTTTGCCTTGACAGTAATTAGGAAGAGGTCTCCTTGTCCTTACCCTGACTCATGATATTTCTTGTCACTTTTTCCCCCTCCCCTCTATCCTGTTGAGAAGCAGGAGTGAGAGAGCAGTTTGGTGACCACCTGGTGGCCAGTCAGGATCAACCCACACAATGCTAATATTTGAAATTTTACCTGATGATAAAAATGCTCGAGTAAGATGATGTTGGGGGGAAGGGGGTAGGTATTTGCCACACAGAAATTTTTGGGTTTTTTATTCCCTGGTGTAGACATTCAGCATAAAACTGTCCACTTACTCTAATCCTTGTTCAATTGCCATTTGCTGGATCTCACCGTATTTGTGAATAATTCCTAGCCTTAAGATGTTTACTTGGAAAGGTTGTCTGCCAGCCCTTCAAAAGCTTGGCCATGAATTGAAGACCCACTTAACTACTCTGCAGCACCACTGGCTTTATTTTGTGGTTGGTGATGGTCTGAGACCTCCTAGCTGCAGCGAGGTTTGGCTTCCATACTATCTGCTAAACCAAGTCCTGAGCACAGAAGACAGCTCAGTTCCTGTGGCAGTAGCCATAAAAAAAAATGCTTGGTGCAGTCATGTACCCATATTCTTTGTCCCCCTTTTGTGTCTGTGCTTTTGCAGCGGTTTCAGAAGATCACAGATTGAATGCTGGGTGGAAAGCTGGTCTCCTTGTAACACATTTTTACAGACAGTCCTTAGGAGTGAGGTCTAACTGGTACATTCCTGTGGCTTTTCATCTTCCTGTTTGGCATGGTATGGGCAGGGAAAGCCTCCTGCAGATTTCAAAATGTTTAGACTTGTGGGCAAGGTGAGATGACAAAATGTCAACATTTAAACAAAGAAGGGAGTTTCTCTGTGATAAAATTCCTGCCTATCAAAAGCCCAAAATTCAAGTTTTTTCATTTATTCTTTTCCTTGAAACATGTCAGCCTACAAACTCGCCAGAAACTAAAGTTTTTAACTCTCTAAATACGTATTTATACATTTATTTATTAATTATTAATTAACTTAATGGGGTTTATATTCTTTATTTTATAGGTATCGTATTAGGCTTGTGTATGGGCTTGTGCTTCCTCCCATGGGGAGGCAGGACCTGCAGACCACACGTGATGAAGATAACCCCCATCCCCCTGTGCTACTCTGGGGAGGAGGTGGAGAATTCAGGAGCACAGCTGAGCTCAGGAAGAGAGAGAAGTGGAGGAAGGGTGTTTTGAGGATGTAGTTTTTATTCCTCATTATCCTACTTTGATTTGATAGGTAATAAATTCAATAAATTTCCCCAACTCGAGTCTGTTTTGGCCATGACAGCAACTGTTGGTGATCTCTCTCCCTGCCCTTATCTTGCCTCATGAGCCTTTCGTTACATTTTCTACCAGATGTCCTATCGAGGAACAGAGAAATAGAGTGGGTGGGTGGGCATCTGGCATCCAGACAGGGTCAACTAACAACAGTATATTTATTTATTCAAATAAATATTCAAATAGTTTTCCACAAAATATTTAATGAAGTTTAACTCAGTTTTTCATTATAAAAACTTTAAAGCTGATACTCTAATAAAATCAGGAAAAATTCAAAAATTAATGAAAAAGATGCATTCGAATCTAAGGTAATATACCCAAAGTACAATTTTTATTTGCTTTTCAAGCAATTATTTGAAAGGATCACAGAAGTAACTCTGCAAATTCATCAGCAAACCAAGTTTTAGCAAAACAGATTTTGCTATATGAAAAAAAGCCATTCTTTCTTGAACTTCTCTTTCCATCTGGTGAGAACAAACAGATCTAAACTTATGGAGAAAATTTCAGTCTGGGATGAGATCTATAATGAGATCCAGATGATACACAACTTCATGTGTACATAGAAGATTCTTTTAAAAGTAATTTTGAGTAATTCATTTATGTGATACGGAATTAGCACCAGGACTTTTTAATGATTAAAAATCTGAATAACCACCAAGAACAAAGTGAAATTCCTCATATTTTTTTCTGAAAAATTACATGATTTGCCTTCAAAAAATCTTTTCTTAAAGACCTCACAAGCTGGACAAGTGCATGACTGTATTTCAGGACAAAGCAAATGCCTTTGTTTCACATGGAAAATTCCTGATTTCAAACTTGCCTTTGGAGAACTCCAGTAGACACTTCACAGGTTTGCTTCCAGCACTTTTGCCCTTGAAAAACTTCTTCTCTGCAGTACTTATTAAAATTACTTCTTTTGTCAGGTTTCATATTGACAGAAACTTTAACTGAACAAACATAAATATTTTCCTATTTTAGTATTACTAAAAATAGAAACTAGAATATAAAATTTTCCATAGATCTCACCATCTCATGTGTTTATCTTTTTTTTTTGAGTGACTTTATTAACATTTTATTCCTAGTAGGTCATAAATTATAAATTAACTGGTTAAAGACATGATTGCCTTCTAAAGAAGAGAAAAGTCTTTAGGGAATAATTAAGATGCAAAAAATTTCTTAGTTTTTAAATCTATTTATGTTGAGAACTTTTCTGTAAGGACTAGACTATACATACACTTGAAAAGGCATACAGGAACATATTTTACATAGTCAGTAATTTCTCATAATTGCATAGTTTTGGGTAGGGTTTTTCTGCCTTCCTTTTAGTTCTTCCAAATCACAGAAAGTAATGTGAACAAATAGAGAAAATTAGCAATGGTTGAAATATTAGAGTGAAATTAAAAAGAGCTGCTGAAGCTCTGGCTCAATATCCACAATGTGGCAATTCAAAACAATTCTGAACACGTTCTCAAAATAACCAAACAGTTACGTTATGAATGCCAAAACAAAACTTCATATTGTCTGTGTGACACACCATGAGATTGGAAAGTGTGCTTGCGGTCAGTTCCTCACCAATAAATCAGAAAGATTTTTCTATGGATAAAAGCTGATTATTATTACTAGCAGATAGCAAGACTCTCTGCCAAAAGAGTGTATGTCTTACCAACTTACCAATTTTAAGTGTATGTCTTACCAACTGTCCCTTATTTATCTTGATTATACTCCTATTAAGCTTTTTAAAATGTGTAGCATATGCCAATTGGAATTACACTTAAAAATTTTCCAAGTTCTTGACAAAAAAAGTCTAGCATTCATCCTGAGGGGACCAATAAAGCTAATCAGATGTCTAGGAAAAAAAAATTATGCAGACTGATCAAAGGAGTATAAAAAAAGCCCTCACAAGGAAAGGTTGTCCCACTTTTCAGAGAAGAAGGTGAGACATGAAAACTGTTTTCATTGAAAGACAGCTGAAATACAATGAGTTCTGCTGTCTGGGGGCACTGAGGAAGCAGTGGGCTGCAGCCCCAGGATGGAGGTCAGGTTTGGACTCCAGGAATTCCTTGTAGGAGCCACCAAGAGTAGGATGTCAGAGAAGGCTGCCTGGGGAACATCTTCCCCATCACACTGAGAAACTCATCCTGAGTGAAAGCTCTCTGTGATCCTCTCCTGGGGCCAAAGAAACAGCTTAGGGACCTTGCTTCTGTGATTCAGTGCCATACTGATGTTTGGCAGTAGTCTGAGAGAAGAATCACACAGTGTAAAACTTGTCCTAAATCATTGCAGTGGCAGGTGGGGGAGTTCAGCAGTTATGCAGGTGCCACCCTCAGAAAAACTGCAGCTAAATCAACACAGTCTGTTCTTCACAGGCTGAGGCTCAAATGGTGTTAGCACTGCTGTAGCAATATAGACACATCCTCCAATAGAGCGTGGAAGCTGCACTGTTTTAACCATACCACAACCTCTGAATGAAACTCCCCTAATTATATTAAAGACCTTACAGATATGTATTTGTGATTTCTTTCCCACACCCAGACGTGCCACTGATGTTTGCAGCTGATTGAAATCTGCATTTAAATGTATGATTGGCCTCTAACGTTGAAGCCACTTTTCTTGCTTCTAAGTCTTACACTAGCCCTGGTATTTTGCACTCTTAACTCATGGCTTAGGCCTTCTTGCAAGCAGCTCCTATGTCTTACCTGCTACCTACTGGTTGTAATTAGTCATGAAACACTCAAGAAACTACTCTCTGCTCAAAAAGCAAGAATAGCAAGGTTTATACACACTTTAGTGACTTCTATTTATGGCTCTCCCTCTTCCACTGCACATGTAGTTTGCTTTACAGTAATTTCCTTCTGTTACACCATTATTTTTATCTGCATTATTACTCACAGTGTCTTTTGGAGGTCTAGCACATTAAAAGAAAAAAATACCCCAAGTCCACTCAGAGAAATGAGTAGCACTGATCTGCGATGAAAAGAGAAGAAACTGGTTGAGAAATAGAAGAATTTCATCTATAGGTTACCTCTTTTTTGTGCTTTTACCTTCATTTTACCACTTGCACAGGAAACATGCCAGGCTTATTTGACACCACAAGCTCAAACATAAAGCTGATGAAAAGTCACTTCTGAAGACCACATAATGACCTCATCAAGCTTTATCTAAGAAAGTAGTAAAATATACCTGAAGAAACTCCCCAAATTGTAACTCTCCTGCAATTCAAAGGTACAAGGTTTGTTTAGAAGGTTTTTATGACAGATCGCTGATTCAATAGATGCTGCAATTTTAGATAAATCTTACATAATAAGACAAATTTATTGGTTATTTTAAAAATAACCATTTGAAACAATGTTGTGCAAGTTATTGAAACAGAACATTAATAGAACTACTGAATAATCTTCCACCTTCTGAACTATTTTATTTTACTATTCTAACATGGGAGATGAATAATTTTTAGTGTTGTTCATAGTAGCAGGAGTGCAGAGCTTTGAAGTTTTGAAATTAATTTGTATGTTTTTTCTTGGTGTCTGACTCACAAATCCATTCATACCATAAACAAACTTTGTGGTATCTTTCTTGAATAACTTGTAAGTTTGACAAGATATGCTGCTTTAAGGAAACAAAGTTACTAACTAGAGGTCAGGGAGAGAAAGGATTTATCAAACGTGAAAGCAAACATACTTTGGAGCTGACACTATTGCTTCATGTAAATACAATATGGGAGAAGGAAAGGAGAAGAAGAAAGATGGAGAAAAATAGCTGTACACTGACTCACATAAATCTTTGGGCAAAGGCTGCAGAAGTTTGAAAGGAACAGTTAGATATATTTTATATTTTCTAAACCTAACAACCTGATGCAAAAATTCATATCACACTAGTAAGAAGAGAAATATTACAAATTGTTTAAGTTTTGGCTCACACTTCACATGGCTCACACATGAAAAGAGCACCTGAAAAGATTATACAGCCTGTGTGAAAATCTGCCAGAAGAACAGATATATGAAGCCTCACAATATATTTATTACTAGATTAATAAAGTTGGAGTTGGATGCACCATTACCAAGTTTCCTGATCTTGCCAAACTAGTAGGTGATGTTCACTGTCTTAAAGGACAAGGAAAGTAGACTGGAGGAAGAATTGGACAATTTTCATCAGTGTGAAACTTAATGAGGTGTTGCCAGATTCAGAAGGAGGGCAAACCCCATCCTGAGGTTTATCAAACACAACACAACCAGACAGTCAACAGAGGCAATTGTGCTGCAGTATTTAGTGAGAGCAGTTCTGCTCCACACAGTGTAAGAAGGATGTGAAGACACTTGGATGCACCCCGAGGAGGAGCTGGTGGAAGGGCTGTCCATGGGGAGTCTGGGTTTGTCCAGTTTGGAGAAAAGGAGGCTCAGGGGTGACCTCTCTGCTCCCTGCAGCTTCCTGGGGAGAATTGGAGAGGGAGGTGCTGATCTCTTCTCCCTGGGATCCGGTGACAGGACACATGGGAAGGGCTCACAGCCGTGCCAGGAGACATTGAGACTTCATTAAAAGGAACAGGCTTCCTAGAGAAGTAATCAATGCCCCCAACTTATCACTGTTTAACAGGCATTTGGATAATGTTCTTAATAATATACAGAAATGCACATCGAATCTGAAACTTAATTTGAGGTCCAAAGGCATGATATATCAAAAGTGCTTCTGCACTTGAAGAATTCAGATAGCATTAAATTCACATCTTTATCACAGAGCACTAAGTAATTACCCTGATTCTTGGAAGAAAACTTGTTCAGCTGCAACCTATACACCCTGGATCATGTGACTTCTGGCCAGTTTAAGAGCCATCATCTATTATAAAGGTCTATTATTTTTGTTTAATTTTTGGTATTTCTGAGTGGTGATCATCACATAACCTTTTAGCAGGCCTGTTCAGTACACTCATAGGTCTCATCATCACACTGACATGGATAAATATGAAGCAATAATGTGCAAGATGCATTCAACCTCCTAGTGGTGTGATTTTGCTAACAAACTGATGGGTTCTCTGTATTTGCCCTGGTGCCACAGCTGGGTTTATGTTCTCTTAGTTACTATTATTACCTTCAGGGTCTAACTGGCATGGCATTGTTTCTGTCTTGAAAAGGTATGGATAGTTGCTCTTGGGTGAATTAGTTTTTTTATGAGTACAATGAAGTGAAAATTGTTGCCATGAGACCACTGTCCTGCACAAAGTATTCATATGCAACTTTCTGATTCTTTAACAGTCCTCTACATCCTAAAAACATGTCTGGTATAATTTTACACATTTGCCCATGTTTTTGATAAAACTACAAAATAGCTTTTGCCAATTGTAATTATTTTTCTTTCTGCCTTTTTTTTCCCCCACATTTTTCCTTTTTTTTACATTTTTATGGTTATTCATAGGTGATGCCAGCTTTTAATTTTTTTAATATCATCTGCATCAGTCAATATATTGTTAACTTAGTAAGTCTTTTATATCAGTGAGGGAGGAGAATAGTGGGGAATAAGTTAACTGTTTTAGAAATTAAATACCATAGTGATGATTTCCGTAACCTCTACATTTAAATTTTTACCTTAGAAGTCAAACATGCCTCACTAAATAAGAAACTCACAATATCATGTTGCCGTAACATTTATCAAAACACTGTTAACTGTTCACTATTAATTTCTTTATCTGGTTATTCTGGGATAGTAGACTAATTTTATTGCAATTTATCACACTACTGAGTTATTTGCTTTTCCAAGTTAAAAAAATTATCTTGTAAATTTTTTTTTATAAATTACAAAGGGTTTTTTTCTTAATGCACAGCTTTAAATTATTAATTATTAATAATTAAAATTTAATCAATTTTGTAGAATTTCTAGTGGTTATTGGTGTGTTTTCTTTCAAAAACTCTGCTTGCAAGGAATTTCTATGTGTTTTGACTGAGCAGCTCTTGCAAACAGTATGCTCTGCCAGTGTACAGGCCAGAAATCCTGTGTAAAATTCAGAGATGTGAGAGCATTGTCCAAACACTTCTGGAACCCTGCCAGGCTTGTGCCATGACGCTACCCTGGGGAGCCTGTTCCAGTGTCCAGATACCCTCTGGGTGAAGCAGCTTTTCCTCATATCCAACCTAAACCTTCCCTGAATCAGTTTCATGCCATTCCCCTCTGTTGTGTCTCTGGCCATCATTTCCTCTCTGTTCACAAGTTTCCTCAGAACAACAAAGCAACTACAAAACTGACAAATAAGCAGCATAGTTAAAATAAGAATAAGCCATTGGACATACATAGCACAGAAAAGGAATATTTAGCTGAGGATAATGCAGATTTAGCTGGGGTAGAATTTGATTACTGCTCTTTTCTAGCTGTTCTTTAATCTGCATCTCCCCAGTGCACAGTGAGACCTATAGCAGGAATCCCACTGCTTCATATTTCCAGGCTTTTAGTCCATTTGATCTTAATGAAAGAAAGACCCAGTCCTTTGCTTGCTCCATGCAAACTTTCCTGTTCATTTAAGACTTTGATCCCCCACTGTTACAGATTTTCCAACAAATTAACTTGTTTGTGGACACATAAAGACACTTTTAATTTGGAAGCAGTAATAGTTAGAATTGAATTCTTGAAATGAAGAGAGAAGAAGATATGGAAGGGAATTTGTTTCGGTATTCATATAATTGTTGCCATGAAAATTCTGCTCCCCAGGTATAGGCCATCTAAGTGATGCACAGGTAAGAAAATGAAGGATCAGAGTAAATTGCATTCCGCACGACTCTGAGGTGAAAGAGGTGAAATGACTAACCTGTAATGAGGACATCAGTTTAATTATCATACTGGAGACAGGAAAAAGAGCAGAGTAAGGCAGCCACTCCTAATGCCAGTATCAGCATTGACCAAGATGTCAATGTTTAACACAACCAGTGACTTCCTTCCCCAGGAAGGAAGCAAAGAAGGAACATCCTACAAAGAAAAACTCAGTGGAAAGAAAAAAACTAGACAATTCAAGCAAATGGCACAGTAAACATAAAGGAAATTATTAAAAAGCACCTTTTGAAAAATTTTAGTTGCATTAGAAATTACAATAGATGGCATCATAATCAGAGATAGAAGGAATGTGAAAAATATAAGCATAAAGGTCTAGGGAGATAAATATTTCAAAAGGGGCATAAGAAAAGAATACTCAGCCATCACCTCAACATCCCTCGAATAGGAAGGTTATCAGAGAACATAGAGCACCAACAGACCAGCAGGGTGTAAAAGGGATAGCAAAAAACATGGCCTTATCAAAATACAGGTAGGTTGTCTGTGTATGTGCTCACAGTGGAATGGCTTCCACCATTTTCAGAAACTCTTCTCTGAGGATGTATGTATCAGAAGTGCTAACTCAAACTTAGGCAGCAGCTAAAGACCTTACAGAACAAGCAAACAAAATAAATAGCAACAACTGCCACACTTATTCCCAAGCAATTAAAGAAAGACAGACAATGAAACAGTTGAATCAAGTGGCTTCAATACCTCACAACTGTCTTGGTTTAAAAAGACAGATATCCACCAGGGAAAGCTGAAGCTTCCTTTGGAATGGAGAATGTAATATCCCTCCCTCCAAATTATTATAATTTTGCAATTAGAGGCCTTCAGGCAAACATATGCAAATAGGAATAACAGTTCTTTACTAGTATAACAAAGTAAAACAAACAACAGCAACTACAGCACTAACAAAAAACCACAGAACTAGGAACCTCTAGGGCTTTGCTTCACAAAACCCGAGGCAGTTTGATCTCAGTGCTCCTGTGAGACTCCAAGAGCACCAAGCTGGAAAGGTGGAAAATCCCAGGTTGTGGATGAGATATATCATAAGTTCTGCTGGTGGTAGCTGGAGTGGCAAGGACGCCCCAGCAGGGCAGGGCACTGCGGGCCACAGAGTAGCAAAAAGCCTCACAGCAGTGCTGAAGAAGCTGCAATGGTGGGACAGGGCTGGCTCAGCTCCAGCAGGGCAGGAGGAGGGGCTCAGAATTCCTGGGTACATGAGCAGATGATGGCAAATTTCCCAGGACCAGACTTGGTGGTGACAGTGAACTCCTGCAGCAAGCAGCAGCCTGGCCATCCTCTCCCCAATGCCAAAAAGCAAGAGAGTGAAGCTGCCTCCGGTTCTGTCCTTTACCTGCCCCAAAACTCACTTATCTCCCCCTCCTGACTTTTGGCCACCTCTTTGTTTTCGCCAAGCACCCAAAAATAATCAGGACTTAGTCTCCTAGCAACTTGCGGGAAAAAATCCTGTAAGTAAAAAAGACAAATCTAACCAAAACAATCACTTAAAAAATCCTTTGGTACCTGAAGATTAGAAAGTGGCAAACATGATGTTTACACTTTTTTCAAGACTCTATAAGGGGATGCTCTATACTATATCCTCTATATACTATACTACAGATATACTACTATACTCTACTACAGATAGTAAAGACAACTTATATTCTGAAAGAAATAACTTAAAAAAAATAGTAAAATCAGAGTTAATGATCTTGGCTTTTGCAAATTCCATGAATCCCTTCAGATGACAGCCTATTCCATCAGAATCTCTGGAGCAAACTTCCAGGTCAGCACAGGTTTCTCAGAGATTTGATGAGTTGCAATGTCACCACAGAGAAAAGTAGAAGGCAAGTTCCCATTGTAGTGGTGATTTGATACCCTTAGGGAGGGAAAAGACAGTGGCTGTACAGTATCTGTATAACAGACAGGCACACTACCTTTTCCTGTGCCAAGATGATAGAAACACAGAATTGTGCTGAGCACTATGTTAAAGCTGTTTTTCAAGAAAATTCGGAGGAACTAGTCTGCAGGTACAGACTGATGCTCTTGCTTATGTACTTGGGAAATGACATTCAAAGAAATGTACATACTGGACTGGAAGGAGAAAGGGGTCAGAATAGTGCAGGACTGACCAGTTAGATTTGTTTCACAATGGCTTGTCCAGACATATAGAAGAGTCTACCAACAGGAGGGGAAAGATTAGAATTTGAACCATTAACCAGACCTGGGCACTTTGGGGAGCAGATCATGAATGAATTTGTCTTGATGACAGAGAAGAAACTCATTGCAAAAATAGAAGGATGCAAAGTCACCTCTGGAACACTGCCTCTGCTCTCAGTTAAAGGCAAATTCCACTCCTATTCTTCTGCATCTGAAACTGCACTTCCCTCAGTTCTGCCCGGACTATCATCCTCATATTTCATACAAGACATTCCATAACCTGCTTCTGCCCCTCCACCAAAAAAAAAAAAAAAAAAAAAGAGAAATTAAAAAACACTTCAGAGCCACTATTTCCTCAACTGAAATAGTAAATTAGGAATGCTAACATATTACCTACCAGGTGGTGGGTATTCCTCTTGGCATCAGACAGTCGCCCATTATGGAAAAGCTTTGTGAATTGCAGACCTTTGATTAACTGCTGCTCCTCATTGTGGTAAAGAATGACCTACACAAATCTTTCTTTCCTGTTTCTTATGTCAGTACCACCCTCCCACCCGAGTGCTGGTAGCTCTGCTCTCCAGCTAGTTATTGACTCCAACCATGTTTCCAAAGCAACAAAATAGCCCTTCCTCAGGGCTGTAGTTGTTGCAGCAATCGTCATTCATTCTCCAGCAGGCAGTGGCTATAAATATTTAACTGCCCATCCCTGATTTAGTATCGATTTCTGTACATATTACCAGGTTGTTACCTACTTTGTGTTGCACATCTGTGGTGTGTCACCCACAGATTTGGTTGAGGTGCTAAGTAGAAAAATTGGGAAGATAAAAAAGAACCTTCCATTCTACCCCACTCGTTACAAAAATTATGACTTGGCATATAAGAACCTGGTATTTATTGTTATGGCTAGTGGTGAAAAGGTGAAGTCACACTGAATATATGTTTGAAGGTGTGTTGACATGGCAGAAATTGGTTTAAAATGAAAAACATATTCATTTTAAAAAGAGACAAGCATACATTGTTTATCTGGGCATCATGGTCAAGTGATGTTTGGGTGCTTGATGCCTCCTGATGCAGTGGATCATGATGACAAGGTTGTTGAAAAGCTCATTGAAGAACACATTCTACTGTTGTTTTCATAAATCAAAGAATTAGTGGGTTTTAGAAACATCTTCAAAAGTCAATGCTGTTTTGAACAACCTCGGTAGGTTTCTGGAAGGAAATTACAGCTGTGTTTCTTTCAAACTACTTCTCACTTGCTCCAAAGATCCTAGTCCATACAATCCCTGTGAAAAGATTAAATGAGAGGGTGGAAGACAAAAGGGTTTAAGGAGTTGTATATATATATCTGGAGAAGTGGGCGAGCAGTATATGCAAACACTGGATACAAAGAAAACAACCTCACATTAATGAGGTTGTCACAAGACAGAACAAGACAACATTCTTTTCCCTACAAGGCAAAATCACCCTGTTATATAGTTGTTGCATAAATACAACTTCCCCCGCCCCTCCACCCCCCCGTTGAAATGCATTCAGGTTTACATAATTCCACCATTTATAAAATTTTTTGTAATCATTCACTAGGCCACACTACTTTTAAACCTAATTAGTCTCAGTTCTTTCATAATTAACCAGAGTTTCTCCAACACAACCATTTTAACGTCCTTATGATGTTGCTCTGTTTGGCTTGATTAACCAGTTTGATGATATTATTATAGGTCTGGATAATTCTCCAGAATGGATTTAGCATGGAAAAAGTGCTGCTTCCGGTTTTGGCTGGGGTAGAGTTAATTTTATTCATGGTAGCTAGCTAGGGCCGTGTTTTGGATGTGTGCTGGAAAAGTGTTGATAATTTTTGTTATTGTTGGGCAGGGCTTGCACTGATCCAAGCCCTTTTCTGCTTCTCATCCCACCAGTGAGAAGGATGGGGGTGCCCAAGGAGCTGGAGAGGACACAGCCAGGACAGCTGACCCCAACTGACCAAAGGGATACTCCAGAGCATAGGACATCATGCTCAGCATATGAAACTGGGAAGAAGAAATAATGGAAGGACTTTGAGAGTAATGATGGTGTTTGTCTTTCTGAGTCACCGCTACTTGATAGGGCCCTGCTCATCTAGGGATAGCTAAACACCTGCCCAGCCATGGGAAGCAGTGAATTAATTCCTTTTTTTGCTCTGCATGTGTGTGCCTTCTTTTTTTCCTATTAAACAGTCCTTATCTCAATCCACAGGTTTTGTCATTTTTTTCTCTTCCAATTCCCTTACCCATCCCACCACAGGGGAGTGAGTGAACACCTGTGTGGGGCTTAATAACTGTTTGTGCAGTTATTAACAAAGATGCCTCAGTAAGAAAGGCACACAGATCTCAAAAAGTAACTGGGTACCAAAGACATGGTTCTTATTCTAGCTCCTCTTAACCAAATGCTTGTTTTTCACAGGTGCAGTCACACAGAAAGTAACTCTACATCGTTTTGTTGCTCTTAGGAGTAAAATGTAAGTGCAATAGCTTCTGGCAAATGAGAACTTTTATTTTCCTCACTGAGGGCTCAGCAAACATTTCTGTACCTCAACCAGATTTTTATAATCCCATGCAAGAATGTGTTCCTGTGATTGTTACACATCAGTACTGAGAATGTTATTTCCCTTCTTTTTGCTTCAGCTATTAAAGTAAAATAATTGCAGACAAACTCTGTAAATGCCAAAAGTTACCCACCTTTTAGAAAATTGCCTCAGTAATTACAAAGAGTACCAAACAAACTCCTTACTTCTTAACATCTGCAAACCAAACCCCACTCAGTTACTGCTTAGCTACATAGTTCCTGTTACAGCTCTAATGAAGCAATTTGCATATATATATATACATACATACAGTGTATACACATATGTTAAAATACAGCAGGAACTGCCAACAGAACATTATTTGAGACTAACTCAGCTGCATGATTTTTAATCTCATCTGTATGAAGTGTTAAGGGAAGATTCATCACCCTGTGAATTCATCAGTGCAGACTATAATTCACAGTCTCTATGAAACACTCATTTTGTATGTCCTGGTGATAATTTCTGGCAAGTACTGTGTGACAAGCTGTGGGGAGCATCATGCACATCTATGAGTAGCCAGCGGGCCCTTCAACTAAGGAAACAAGGAAGAAACAGGAGCTGGATATTTCACTGGAGAGACATACAGGACAAGGGCAGAAAAAGCACATGCGAAAACATAAAACATAAAGAGGCACTGAGATGATGTATAAAGTCAGCCAGAACATAAATGACGAATCCTAGAAAAGAGAGGAGAAACTCTCGCATGTGGAAAGTGTCTCCTGTCAAGTAGAAATACTCCCTCTAACAGAAGTAGTCATTAGTTTAGTAAATCTTACTATACAGGTGCTTACTACACATAGGTTTTCCTGGGATTTTAATTTAAAGGATCAAAATGTAAGACTCAGTTTTCTCGCTTAAACATTAAAGCTATTGACAAATACTTTGTACCAATCCATGGGGCACACAAAGGCATGGGGAATGGTCAACAAGCCATCCTGGGGACATTTGCACAGAGAAAGGAAACACAGATGACTCCTGCGCAAAAGAGCAGGTTTCAATCACTTATGACACTGTCATTTGGGCTCTGTGTCATATGGATAACATGGGCCCAAAATACCTTGCTATGGACAGTGTGCAGGAAGGACAAGGACTAAAATTAGTGTTTGTACAAACTCCAGAAGAGGAATATTCTTATTTCTTTGGCAGCTCTGCTTCCCTTTGACATCACTGTTAGCACACATGACACATCATCCTCCAGATCACACAGCTCTGCAGGAGCTCCAAGAAAGACAGCCCCCACCCCCAGTGTCATTTTTACCGTGATTATTACACCTATAATGATCCTGACCTGGTAACTCTCAATTAATGCACAATTGGCAGAGTTTTAAGACATAAGGAGTATTTTTTTTTTTTATTTTATTTTTATTTTTTTGTATTTTGTTGTTTTTTTTTTTTTTTTTTTTTTGTTTTTTTTTTTTTTTTTTTATAGAGGGGAACAAAACACCTGACAGATGACTGAAAACTTGCAGCTACAAAGATGGAGGAAGGTGTACACCAGAAGAGAATCATCATGCTTTGAATTCCCTTTTCTCTCCAGAGATGGGAGGACTGCATATCTGTGCTGATATGTGCTGGTATGTGCTGATGGCTGTCCTACTGTGCAAGCAGAAGCCTTAGTGTGCCAAATAGTTTCAGTTACAGAGCTGCCTAGTTAGTCCTTAAGTGAGATTCCAACTGTTTGTATTGCACACTCTAAACTTTTCCTAATATTCTACTAATTAATAGGGCAAGCGCACACTGATTTTTGTTTGGAAATGCAAAAATTTTTAAGTTGCTGCATGTCAGCAGCATGTTTCCCTTTCAACTTACATGTCTTGCTTTTTATTCCCCTTGGGAAAAACTGAGGAATCATAAAATAGTTTGGGTTGGAAGGAACCTTAAAGATCATCTAATGTGGGCCAGGACACCTTCCACCACACCAGGTGGAAGCATCAGGTTGCTCCAAGGCCCATCCAACCTGGCCTTGAACACTTCCAGGGATGGGGCATCTACAGCTTTTCTGGGCAGCTGTGCCATGGTCTCATCACGCTCACAGTGAAGATTTTTTTCCTCGTATCTTATCTAAACCTATTCCCCTTCAGTCTGAAGCCATTTCCCCATGTCCTGTCACCCCATGCCCTTGTAAATCGTCCCTCTTTATCTTTCTTGTGAGCTCCCTTCAGGTACTGGAAGGTCCCAGCTAGGTGACTCCAAAGCCTCTCTTCCATGCTGAACAATCCCAGTTCTCCTGGCTTTTCCTCATATATTGAAACTGTATTTAAATACACAAATATTTCCCCTTTTGTAGAGTAATTTGAACCATTTCTCAACAACAGCTTTTATAAATATCAACTGGTGTTACACTGAGGAAACTCCATTATTAGTGAGCACTTACCAGACCATCAAGGATGACCCCAGAACCCTAAGGGATCTACATCAATTATATGGCAGCATAAATTAGGTTTGTCCACTGCTAGGGAGCATGATGCACTGCTCTTTAACCTCCTGAGATGCTGTGAGGACCTCGACTCACCAAGAACCATCACGCTGGAGGCCCAGGAATCCATCCAAAAGGTATCTCATGCCTTATCCACAAGCCAGGCTCCTCAGGTGGATCCTGCTTTACCATTTCAATTGGTAGCTCTGGGGAAGCCATCCAGATTTAATGGATTAATTTTTCAGCGGGACCCCACCCTAAAAAATCAGCTCTTAGTCATTGAATGGGTGTTTAGGTCCCATCAGCCAACCAAAAGTATAACAACACCACAAGAAATGATAGCTTAACTCAAGAACTAGAGTTCACCTCTGGACTGTAGCTGGGTGTGACTTGACATGCATCTATCTCCCACTGACTTTAGGTTGGGATGCTTTGCTGCAGACAAATCAACACCTCCAGTTTGCCCTTGACAGCTACCCAGGGCAAATTTCGATTCACTTACCAAAACATAAACTATTTAATGAAACTTTCAACTTAGTACCAAATTCATTAAAAAGTCAAACCCCTTTAAAGACTTTGACCATTTTTACTGATGGCTCAGGTTGATCTCACAAGTCATTTATGATTTGGAGACATCCTGAGACTCTGGAGTGGGAGTCTGATGTCCAAATCATAGAAGGATCTCCACAAATTGCACAATTAGCAGCCGTTGTCAGAGCTTTTGAAAGGTACGACCAATCCTTAAATCTGATCATGGATTCAGCTTATGTAGCTGGTATAGCTGAAAGGGCAGAGAACTCTTTAACAAAGGAGGTGTCAAATCCAAATTTATTCCACTTGCTCTCAAAAGGTCACACACTGACCTCCAGGACCCATAGCAGAGGGTAACCAGAGAGCAGACACCTTGGTGATGGTTGTACAGACTACTTTACCAGACATCTTTAACTAAGCCAAGCTGAGCCATCAGTTTTTCCATCAAAACGTACCAGCTCTAGTTCGAATGTTTTAATTATCAAGGGAACAAGCAAGAGCAATCATATGCTCCTGCCCCAACTGCCAAAGATTTGCCCTGTCATCCATGGGATCTGGAGTTTATCCTCAAAGATTAGAAAGCCTGCAGTTGTGGCAGATAGATGTAATGCACTACGTTCCTTTTGGAAGTACATTCATGTTGCCATAGACACATTCTCTGGAGCCATTTTTGCCTCAGCCCATGTGGACAAAAAAGCAAAAGATGTAAAGCACCACTTTCTCCTGGCCTTTTCCACTCTGGGCATCCCCTAAACCATTAAAACTGAGAATGGCCCCGCCTACACTTCAAAAAGTTTCAAACAATTTCTAGACCAATGGAGAACACTGAACTGGCATACCCCACTCTCCAACAGGGCAGTCGTTTGTTGAAAGGGCCCATCAAACTATCAAAAGGGTCCTTGAGCAGCAGCGTGGGGGTGTTGAAACATCATCACTTATTGAGAGACTCTGTAAGGCTCTGTACATCATAAACTTCCTAAACAATTCATTAATGGAGCCAAAACCCCATATCATCAGGCATCTCTCCAATTCCAGTCAAACCGAGCTTTCCAAGAAGCCACCTGTGCTAATCAAGGACTTCAAAACTAAACAAATCAGGGGCCCTTTCCCATTAGCAACTTGGGGGAGAGGGTATGCCTGTGTATTCTCAGGGTTGGGACCAAAATGGATTTCTGGAAGAGATGTGAAGCCCTGTGTTGCGTCACCAGATTCTGCACCTAACAAAGACCCAGATGAACAACACGGAACAGAATTAAGACAAACTTGAGCAGTTTGGAGAAGGAGGAAGAGAAAGAAACGTCATCCCCAGCGACCTCCCAACAACGTGCAGACCAACAACACAGTTTAAGAACCTCACATGAAATTTTCAGGTCACTCCTTTCTGTTCATATCATTTGCATCATTCATATAATTCCATTTATTCCTTAACTTACTTTTACCACTTCCCCATCTCTTTTTCTCATCTTTTAATAAATAAAGAAAGAGGAGACTGGGGTGGGTGAGCTTTCTTCACGGTTTAAACACTTTCTAAATAATCTGTTTTAAGTTAGTTCTTTATTTTACAGAACAAGCTGCTGTCTGTGATTAATTTTGTGATTAATGACTCTGTGAGTCTTCACCACATTTCTGATGGTGGCAGGTCTTCACCCAGTCATCACAACCATCTGGGTGCTCCTTGCCTTCCTTCTAGTAGTGATGTGGATTGTGCCTCAGCGCATACAAAACATTTGGGTTACCTCAGCAAAGACATTACAACAAGACAGAGTGCATCACAGTGTAAGTGATCACAGTGTAAGTGATCTCGTATCAACACACCTGGTAGGAATTCTCTTGACAAAAAACAATTATCCTTACACAGAAACCCAACCCAGTAGACACCTGGGATGAATGGACCAGGATTTTGCCACATGCACCAGAGGAACCCCGAGGACTGGACTTATTTGGGTCCTCCCAAGCTATGTATTGTGTTCAGTTTTACTACAGGAGGCCAAACCAGCATTGGACATTTAGTGAAATTGGTAGATCTATAGCTGGATATGTATATAGAAAAAATGCAACACCTAATGATGAAAATAGATACACACCCATAAACTGGTGCAATTACACCAGCCTCATCTTATCTGGGTCTTCATCCCATCCCAAGGAATTGCCCCAGGGGGTGTTTCTTATCTGCAGAGACAGAGTAGGGGCAGGGATACCCTCATGACTCCAAGGGAGTCCCTGTAGCCTTGGCCAGCTCACCACCCTCACCTCCAACACTCCATTAATAAAAGACTGGAAGGAAAAGAGTGAATTGGCTTGCCAAAAAAGATCATATGAACAATTTGATGAAAATTGCAATAGCCAAATCAACAATTGGACTAAAGGAAAGAGGGTCGCGGTCTCCCTTTTTTAACCTTGGGTGGCTGCAGCTAAGGCCCTCAGTGAGCTTTCTCACCTGGAGTGCTGGCTTGGTAAGCAGGCCAATGCAACGTCTGCCGCCCTTAGTGATCTTTCAGTGGATGAGACTACCAGGTACAGGATGTTACAAAATAGGGTGGCCATTGATTTTTTACTACTTGCTCATGGACATGGCTGCCAAGACTTCGAGGGGCACCGCTGTTTCAACCTGTCATCACACAGCGAATCAATGAACATCCAGAAGTTGAAGGAGCGAATAAAAGAACTGAAGGAAGAAAAGAACCCAGATGGGATCATCATTGTGTTCAGACAATGGGGAATGACTGGGTGGGCCTTGTCTATTGTAAAAGGAATTTAGAGGATTTTAGTTGTTATTGTCATAGTTTCACTGATGTTTTCTTGCCTAGTTAAATGCCTGAGAAAAATCCATAGGAGAGGTCTTTTTAATAAATAAAGAAAGGGGAATTGTGGAGGCCTGTGGGCCTGTTAGGGGACTTCTTGGGGCTATGCCTTGGAAGAATGTCCTCTAGACCTTAACCTCTTCTATGGACCCCCTATTTAACTGACATGCTGTCAGTCAACCCCAGCACCCACACCCCTCTGTTGGTCCACTGCCCGTTACACCCCTAGCTGACCATATTTGGTCAGGTTTCTAGTAGGTTCTTTGTTCCTAATAACCCCACTGGTTTATATCTCTTTCTGTTTACCCTCCTGTTTCCCTATTGGTCATTGTCCCTTTATTGGTCCCTTTTCCCATCCACACTGCTCAGTGATTGGTTGTTATGATTGGCACCACCTCCATCTACCCACACATGAGCCTGGGTCCTCTAATTGTCAGGGTCTTTGTCCCTGTGTCCTTCTGGTGTGTAGGTGAAATAAACTACCACTGGGAATCCACATAAAGACCCTCTCAGCCTCTGCTGTTACAGTTAATCAGCTGCTGTGTGTGAGGGTAGTGTTTGTTGTGTGCCTGGTGGAGTGCTCTCCTAATGGGGACGCTTCAGGAAGGTTGCAGCAATCCACCAACCACCCGTGCTGCAACAGTTCTCCTCACTGTTCTCAAGTAGCTGTTGAAGCAACACGTACTTCCTTGTCAGGGTGCTCTTAATGCTAATACTCTCAATGGTAATACACATATTTGGTTTCAAGAATCCTCTTTTCCATGCCTTTGGGTTTTTTTCCATATATTGTTTTGAATACACACAGCTAGTCCATGGGAAGAGTGACAATCCTGCCTATGCTTGTATTTTGCAACAGGTTTAGACTGATACCCCTACTTACAGACCATAAACATGTTAGGGGGCTGTGTGGACATCACTTTGAGTGGTACTGAACTGAGCTGGTATCAGGTAGGAGCTGAGAATCAAGGCATCTTGGTCATTCCACCTACAAATAATACTCAAAGGCTGCAGTATTACATACATAAATGCAGGATCCCATTTCAGATATCACAAAATTTACTGAGTTACATTCACTGCTGAAGTAAAAGCAAAGCTACTGTTTTTCTTTTCTGAAGACATCCTGAAACTAAGAATCAGGAATACCAGTTTACAAGTCTGTTGATTTAAAATTTAAGTTTAGGATAAGACATAAAACACCTCAACAGAACAGAGTCAAGTTCCATGCAGAAAACCCCATTGTTCTGGACTTGCTTCAGTGCTAAGCAAAGGACTGTGAAATAAGACCAAGACTCAGAATTTCAGGTAAAAGCTAAAACATCCCTTCTGATTTTATTACTTTGGTGAGCCGGAGTCACATTCTGCCCCTATGCTTTGATAACAAGGGAAGAGTGATACAGTATTTCACCCAGATCAAGCTGCCACAAGTAACACGTACTTCAGCCAACTCATTAGCAGTTTGAATAATAATAAAAAACCAAAAGATCTGTAACTGCAATATTTGACCACTGTATGAGGGTATTTGCATCTATTGAAAGGGTGCCTCAATTTGAATGGAAGATGTAGAAGGCTTTTTTTTTCCAGTTGAAAAAGCTGAAAGAATAGCTGGCTTTTTAGTTGAGTCAGCTTCCAAGTCTCAGGAGAAAATAAAAGCTGTATCAGTGCTAGCACATTTCTTGATGTAGCTTATCTTTAAAAACACCATTTGAAACATAAAGGCTGAAATATACTTCCAAATGAAACCTGAGATAAATATGACATAAGTACACACATAAATACATTTGGACATTGATACTACATATAAACATCTGGACATTTCTACATTTTTTAAAACTTTTGAAACTGAGAACATTAATCACTGACTTACGTTTCTTTGCATTTATAGACAGCCTCAACATTCCATTCAATATTGCTTGTTTCTGCCCCAAAATTACATTGCAAATTTGCCAGGCTGTCTGTGGGGAGGGTGGAGTGCAGATGGCAAAGAACAGATTATCTTATTCTATTAAAAAACCCAAAACAAACAAACAAACAAACAAAACCAAACCAAACCAAACCAAACCAAACCAAAAAAACCCCTGAAGATACAAGTTTTTCCAAGTCCTTAAATTCAGATTTGCTTTTGAAGAATACATGTCACTCAGTTTTTAAATCTTCCCTTCTTCTGCCCTTGCTGGAGATATGTATTACATATTCTGAAGCAAAATTAAACAGTTTATTCACATTTTCCTACCACTTCTCTGCCTATTCAAGTGAAGGGGTGATGCCATTATATGCTGCTTTCAAATCTCACAGCAACAACCATTTAGCGAAAAGATTTATTTGTGTGACCCCCTTCTCCTTGGTTGTCACTGAAAAGGTAAGTAGTTTGAGAGTGACCACTGAATTATACCAATGAAAATCTTAGGGCTCAGCAAGAATTGTGTCTTAATGGAGAGACAGGCCTCATTTACATCATATACATTGATTAGGTTCTTCAGGTGGTTTTCAGTAACCCCCAAAATAAACTTCCCCTTATTTTCCCTAGGTGCTTGAAGGGAGGCTGGCAGGCCTACAAGTTTCCAGGGTCATCCTTCTTCCCATTCTTGAAAATGGACAATGTTCACCAGCTTCTAGTTAACTGAGACTTCTATGGACTCCCAAGATTGTTCAAAAATCATTGAGAGAGTCTTCTGATGACATCATCAGCTCTTTGAGTATTCTCAGATGAATCCTATCATATCCCATAATTTTGTAGGGAGCCAGCTGGAGCAACAGAACCTGCACAGGGCAGCTGGGAGTTCGTCACTCTCACAGTAATGGTCCTCCAGCCCAGGGCACTTGAACCCTCTTAGCCCATCAGCAGTGTTGGAGACAGAGGCAAGGAAAGCATTAAACACCTCTGCCTTGCCTCTGTCCCTGTTTGGGAGGTGACCATTCTAATCCTGCAGTAGGCCAATGTTATCTCTGCACTGCCTTTTACCATCAATGATTTAAATAAACTCTTTTCACTGTCCCCCACAGTTCTGGCCAGCATCAACTCCAATCCCATTTTGGCTGCATGAATTTTTCTCCCTCACAGAAGCATCTCTATTTTTCTCCCATGTCACCTGACCTTGCCTCCACTGGCCATATATGCTCTTTTTCTTGCTTTAGCCTCAAAAAATCCCTGCTCAGCCAAGCCAGCCTTCTGCCTTACTTGCTTGACTTCCAACTTTTTGGAGTTTCCTGTGCATTTAGGAGGTGGTGCACAAAAAGTGGCCAGCACTGATGAACTTCTAGCACCTTCTAAAATGCTTTCCTACAGATCTCATTACTAGTTCCTGAAGTCTGCTATCCTCATGTCCACAGCTGAGTCACTTTTCCTCCTGTCAACAGATTTTTAAATTCAACTGCTTCGTGGTCACTATGGCCAAGATGGCCATCAGTCACCTCCTCTGGCCACCAAACCTACTCTATTAATGAGCAACAAATCAAAGAGGGCATCTTTCCTACTCAGCCCCTTTACTACTATGATGTACCCAGGAGCTTTAGGAAATATTCTGGACACCTGAAGGACAACACAGTCATCTGTCACAGCCAACATGGCTTCGTGAGGGGAAAGTCCTGTTTGTCAACTTTTTATGACAAAGTAACCCACCTGGGTGATCAACAGAAACCAGGTGATGCAATTTTTTTAGACTTCAGTAAAGTTTTTGATACTGTCACTCAGAAGATCTTTCTGGACAAAATATCCAGCATGCAGCTGGATAAACACATCATGTGATGGGTAAGCAACTGGCTCACAGGTCAGGCACAAAGGGTTACAGTGACTGGGGTGACATCATGTGGGTGACCTGTCACTAGTGGGAATCCACAGAGCTCCATCCTTGGCCCTGTGCTCCTCAACATCTTTGTACATGATCTGGACATAGGACTGCAAAGCACACTAAAGAACTTTGCCAATGACACTAAACTGGGAGGAGCTGTTGACTCCCTTAGATGCAGGCAGGCCCTGCAGAGAGATCTCAATGAATCAAAGGGCTGGGCAATCACCAACTTCATGGAGCTCAACAAGGGAAGGTGCTGCACCCTGCACTTGGGATGTGCAACCCTGGATGTATGGAGAGACTGGGGAATGAGGGAGTGGAGAGCAGTACCATGGAAAGGGACCTGGGGATCCTGGTTTATGGTAAGCTGAACATGAGCAAGACAAGAGGGCTGTCTGGGGGACGTCAGGCCCAGTATCACCAGCCAGGCAAGAGAGGGTATTATTCCACTCTCCTCTGGGCTGGAGCAGCCTCGAGTACTGAGGGCAGTTTTGGGTGCCACAGTATAAGATACAAAGATACTAAAGAGTGTCCAAAGGAAGGCCACAAGGATGATGAAGGATCTGAAGGAAGAGCCTTATGGGGAGCATCTGTGGTCAGTTGGTCTTATTAGCCTGGAGAGAAGACTGAGGAGAGACCCCATTGGAGTCAGCAAACTTCTTTGGGAAGGGAGGAAGAGGGGAGACACTTAACCTCGTGTCTGGTTACCAGTGACAGGAGATAACGGAATGGCCTGAAGTTGTGTTGGGGGACTTTCAGGTGGAGTATTATGAAAAGGTTCTTGCCCCCAAGGGTTTGGGCACTGGAACAGGCTCCCCAGGAAAATGGTCACAGCACCTAAGGTCAAGATGTGCTTGGACAATTCTCTCAGGCACTTAGTGAGATTCTTGGGGTGCCATGTGCAGAGCCAGGAGCTGAACTTTGATGATCCTTGTGGGTCCCTTTCAATCCAGGATATTCTATGATTCTACTACATGTTTGTAGCTGCATGCATGTATCCGGCTGAACAACCATGTAGGATAAATGCCTTCCATACACAGGCTTTGAACCTGCTGCTAAATTCAGAGGAGCTAAGAAAAACATGTAATTTTGAGTCTTACAAATTCTGTATAAATCTGCAAAACAGGACATGTCACATTATTACAGACAGTACCCAGAGGCAGATAACTTCTGTGTGCCTTTCTGTGAAAGTAGATCTGCTAAAGTGAACACAGCTGAAACAATCCTGGAGAATTCAGTGTGGGCACCCACCCTGCATCTAAAAGCTCCACACAACTAAACTGTTAGTAATACAACTAAACGCCAAGTGTGATCTGTATGCTGTACACGAAAGAACACAGGTATTTGCCTGTTTCCAGGAGGCCTCAAGTTCAAGGTTCCCTGCCTGGTCTGTTGTCAGTTACTGCACATGAAGGCTTTCCTTGTAAGAGACACGGATAAAGAAGCCAAGTAATTCTTCACTGGGGAAAAGATTAGAGTCTTTCTTCAGGAATATTGACCTACTTAAAATCTCTTTAAGATTAAAAAAAATGTAGTAAAAAACACAAGGTATAAAATATTGTTTGTATCAGACACAAGAGTGCATAAGAATTCTTCATATCCAACTACAGCCTACTTTCTACAGCCAGTTCAGTATTTCGTAGTTTTCAGTGGTATCCCTTGCTGAAGCCACCTACTGATCATTTGTGTGTGAGCTAAACTTGAGTATTTCAGATTTAAAACCCAAATTTAAAACCAGAAACACTTATGATTTAAAAGGTTAAAATTGCTTTTTTCAGCCCATACTCACATTTTTGCATGGGCAAAACCCCAGCAACTCTGGACAAAAATGTATTAAGTGTTTTGGAAGATTAAAAAAGTATACTTGAAAAATCGAAAAATGTTCATTCTAACAACTGCTGGGAAGAGGACCAAAAAATAATTGCCCAAAGCAAAAGTTTTTTCCACCCCAGAACAGCTGCTCTACACTAACAGCATTCTTTCTCACCCTGCTTAAAGTTACCGATCTGAGAACCTAGACTACAAATGTAAAACTGCAAGCAATGAAAGCAAGTCTTTGACACAGTAAAATAATACAGCAGTTTCTAGTGCCACTCTTCGAGAACTCATCTTCCCTCTTGAAGAATATATAAAGCTAAGTCCTCCATTTCATAAAGCAAAATGCCCTAAAATTTTATTCCTAGAAAAACAGGATTGGCCCGTTTTACAGATACATCAGGAAGTAGTGGACTGCAAGATGCACTTAGTTATTGTTTCAAGGCAATTGTGATAAAATTGTTGACTACAGCTGAATTTAACACCTTTGAAAAGGCCAATTTCATGTATTAAAAACCTGACTGGACAAGGGCACATGCAAGTCAATGCTGTCCTTGCTTAGGGCAGGAATTTGGACTGAATGACTTGCTGAGGTCCTTTCCATGGATGATTCTCTGGCATGGCCATTTTGATATTCTTAGAAATTTTCAAAGAAACTGACCCAGGAAATGAGCATTTTTCCTAAGTTCTTGAATGTAGTGTATTTCATTGTGTTCTTGCACTTGGGATAGTGAGGAACTTTAAAGTGCCACTCTGGAGTCTATACAGTAACACAACACACAACCAGGATTCCTTTACATGCTTCTTTGGTGAATTATTTTATAATACTTACAGTGAATTCTAATTTTATTTCATACACTATACACTAAAATTGCAATCAACAGTATTTCAAAAGAAACCAGTTTCCAAGTTCACCATACTTTCCATTTCAACACTTAGGCATTTAAAATACATGAAAGTTAGATTAATAAAGTAGACTTGATCTGAAGTCAGAACTTACAAAGAGCAACATCTTTGCATTATTTTGCCATGACTACTTTCCCTAAGTGATAACTACACAATGATTAATGATTAAAACGCAGATCAGTTTACAGCATTCACAAAAACAGACTTGCCACATGAATCTGAAAAAAGCAGAAGCCTCTCATAATTTAGAAGTGACTTTCCACATGCTTTTTTTATTTGCAAAACCCATCTCCCCAGCCCCATATTTACTGATGAAACCAAGGACTAGGTTATTTAGAATGATTAAAAATCATTTTCAGGCTGAGTCTGAAAGGGGGGAGAGGCCAAAAATGATGTATTTCAGTGGTTCCTTTGCACATAAACAGACTTAGCTCTGCTGCACAAAATATTTAAACTAGCAGAGATTTTAAATTACATACATCAGTGCTAAATAGTTCAGGAGACAATTTTATACACACCCCTCCAATCTAACAAAGAGAAACTCTAGGAACAGCCAATTGTTTTTTAGGCTTTCTGTACACTTTGAACATCACTACGACTACTACTACAGAGATTTTTGTGATTATTACATTCTCATATAGAGCATTAGAGTAAAACTAAACCCTGAAATTATCAGTGGAAAGTCAACTAAAAATGGCACTTACACATGCACACATCAGTTTCTATTTTGCTTTATTCACACACTTAGTTAATGCAAGCCTTGCAAACAAACTGCAAGACACCCAAATTTGCATTCTGTGCAACTCAGCCCCACACCAATTTTTCATTGTTTTTATACAAAGCAAGAGATTCCCATTTGTCATCTTCTGCCACACTGCAGCAAAATAAGTCTTTTATGTACCTTATGTACTTTAAATGATAACATTTAAGTCTACTTCAGTCACTTTCAGTTTCTATTTTACTCACAGTTCCATTAAGAGTGAAAATGGAAACATTTTTAAAAGACCAGTAAAGCTATCAGTCCTCTACTTGCAAGTTCTTACAACTTAAGAAAATAAATTCCTTTCCACTGGCTAACAGTCCATATTAAATATCAGACGTGATGCTTATAAAGCAGATACTAACAATTTATATCCATTCCTTATGTTAGAGAACTGGTAAGAGGAAAAGTAAATCCTCAACGCGATCACATTTGAAATCTGATCCCCTTTGTATGACTGCATATGACATATTCAATTTGTGTCTGTAATTTTTAAACAGTCCTTTTTTAATTACACTTCGGAAACTATATCCCCATTTTTTAAACAAGTTGCTCTACAGTGTAAGGACAATCCACAGAGTGGACTCTCCGAAGTTCATTTTCTAAGCCATTTAAACAATAACTAGGTTAGCAAGTCAATCATGTCCAATGTGCTACATCCAGACCTCGACAGATTAAGAAACATTTTGAAGCAGTGTTGAGTAAATAATTTTGGTAAGCTGTAAAACTGCCACATGCAAGGTATACTGTACTATAACAGCTCCAAATCCTTTATAAAAACCTCGCATTCCTTCTTCCCGTTTTATAGTATTTATGCAGTCTTTCATTCCCTCATACTGAGTATTGATTGGAAGCACTTCATAGCCAAGGTCTGTATTGTCAATTATTGTGCGTGTCCCTTGAATATGAAGGCGGTGCAAAACTGTTTCCAGTGGGTAAAGCATGACATCAGCACAAAGGCTAGCAGCAAAGCTAGCAATAAGTTCTGGAAAATATGCATCCAGCATGTTCTGCACAGAAGTGGAGCTCTCAGTTGGAAGGTTGTGGGAATTATCCCTTTTCAAAGCAAACAGGACAAGCTTCTGGATGATGGAACTGATGACATAGTGAAGAACTCCGTGTAGAGCAGTGGGAAAAGTCAGGACCATCAGAGGAAGCAGACGCTTGCTATGGGGTACTCCCAAGCCTACAACTCTCCCAATTCCTTCTTTGACGCAGTCCAGGATGCCAGGATTGTCTCGAATGATTTCACTCTACAAGCACAAAGAAGGAGTCACAACTCATACTGAGCACTTCACTACTATCCTGACATCCACTCTGACACTTCATCACTGCTGAACTTTTAAAAGAGCATGCTATTGTGTCTACACAGCCGTAGATAATAACAGAAGTCTCCTCACAGCATTCAATTGAGCTTCCTCTTAAAGAATGGACCCATCTTAAAGAGGTGAGGGGGTTTTAATATGTATTACAGTCATCTGTGCTTCTGTCAAATAAATTCAACTTCTCGCCTACTGCTGAAAGTATCAGAATGCAAAACAGTCATGAACTTAAAATGTCTACATCTGGAGCAAAATGCCAGGAAGTACTTACTTAATTCAAAATTCCTTTACTTTAAAGACTATGACTATAACCTTTGAACTTGAATCTACATAGACTTATATAACTAGTGTTGAAAGGTCATTTTTGACATGTTTTTAATAGATTCAGTTTGGAATGTTTTCATGGCATTATATGCATTTAAAATAGTATTCTTTACCCATGCTGTCTCTCAGTAAAGAAATAATTCTGTTCATGTACAGAGAATAAAAATAATGCAGTAACTATTTACTCTGTTACCTGCCACCTGTGAGTATAGGATTAAGCTAGAAACATTATTTCCTCCACTAATGGTTATACTCCAGTGCTTTAACATGTGGTTTACATCCAAAATTCAGGATTTTGGTGTTCTCCTAAATGTCCAAGTCTCTATGTGGTCTGCATCCTGACCTCATGCCAGGATAAACCACCAGAATATTCCTCAGTATTTTGAGGAAATATTAACAGCCTACAGAGCCTTCATTGTCTTTTCTGTGTGGGAGAGAAACTACTTTAAATGCCTGAGAACATAATATTGTTGCAGACTTTCAGTACAAGTTAAACAGCACAACCCCTACTGACTCCTCTTCTGTCCCACAGCACTACGGTCATTGCACTTAAAACGATTCTTGCTTTGGCCTAACACGCCACCATGAGGTCTGAGATGCTAATGACAAAAGAACAAATGTGACAGCTACAAACTTCCACCATTTACAGCTGTTTTGATGAAATGTACAGACTTGGATAAGTGTCAAACAGACATTGTTGAATGTTTTATGGTTTATCAGAATTAAGACAATTAAAGTCAGTATAAACCTGCTAGTAGGAAATCCAACAAATCTTTAACTTTTCTGGTTTGTTTGTTTTCTGGTCATGCAGCACAAGAATGTATTGCAAACCTGGCAAACCAAGTTGCCCCTCTGCACCAATTAATACATTACAAAAATCTTCCCAAATGTTATCATTCCATCTGTTGTGCTTCTAATAAGCTTATGATGATGTTTCCAGTAACTCAAGAACATATTTCATACATCATATATACACACATACTTGTTCACTAAAATACTCGCACACAGCTGAAGCTACTGATCTTAAAATCCTCAGATCTCAGTGGAATTTTCATAACCAATCCATTGGTTATGAAGAAGATAGAAGAAGAAGATCATCCACCTAAAAGGCTGAGAGAGATGCTTTTCTGGTTTTTTTATTCCTTTCCTATGAAGTTGCTTTGTAGCAAAGAAACTTTAACTTCTTTATGTTTTATTCGCCAGAACACACAGATATAGCATGTCCCTATTTCATATGCAATATATTCCAATTATCTACATTAAATGCCCTTTCTAATTCTAGATTTAGAGTTAAGATAGTACACTAATATACCCTTCATAGTAAACACACACTTTAGCTAAGTCATACAGCCTCAAGGGAAACAAATGCAACTACTGCAACATAAGCCTGAATTCAAAGATTCATTTCTCCACATAATCTCAACTATTAAGAGTAACAGTATCTTTTTAAATGTTCCAAATATATGTAAGTTACCTGTACAGTTTCAACCAGGCTCGCAGAATAAAAAGGCATTGCGATCACATGAGTTAACCTGCAGAAATTAACAATGTAAGAATGAACATGACAATACTATAATTTTAGCCAAACGTGCACCTGAAAGTTGATAGTCATCTACCAAATTATTCCTGAGAGGAAATAATCTAAGCATAACTCAATTACTAGAATGTACATCAGCAAGCTGAGATAGAAGCTTCTGTCAAAACTTTAGTTAAATTCTATTTCCACATGACCAGACTGATTAGGAAGAATCTAATCTTTTACATCAGTTGAGTTCCATAGACACAGGGATATAGTATGAGAAAACCTGTGAAAGTGGTGTGTGTAATCAAGATTGTTCAAAAAATCAGCACTTGAAAAGTATCGTTAGCATCCTGTCAAGTAAACACAGCAGCAGATAAAACTTATGTCCATTTGGTAGTTCTATTATGTTTAGATAATAGGACATAATACACATGCTATACTTACCCTTTGAGTAAAAGGTGCCCACCTATCTGCTTGAGGTTCCATTTATGTGAAAGCTCTCTAAAAAGAGAAGTATTTATCACAATATGAAAAATCACCCACATGTAATTTTCAAGCAATTCTTTCATGAGTGTCAACAACCAGTTCTCATACTGGTGTTATACTATTTCTCTTGTAGCATTTCCTGTAGGAAAGACACAGCAAAACATTTAGTAAATCATGCTTAACTTCTAGTAGTTTTTCGGGCTTGCCACACATTCTATCAAAAAAGGTTTCAGTTATTAATTAATAACATGACTTTAACCAGTTCTGCATTTATTTAGCAACCTTATGTACAAGCACTTAAAGCAATTTTCAGAGAACACTGGAATACTTCAAAATCTTCATACTTTTCCTTTATCAGGAAATCACTTTTATTTGATTTTGGTTTGGCTGCACTCTTCTGTTCTTTAGGTTAAGCCTACTCTGTTGTTGTTTCTTTCCCAAAAATCTAAATCAAATACTGGCACAGTCAGACAAGAAGAAATCAAGTAGAAGAGATAAAATTAGAAGTTGCACAGTAATTCTGTACCGACATAACGGAAGTTTTTTGTCCACACTTTTAGTTGCGCACTTCAAAATATAAACAGCAAATGTTTACATCCCACTTGACAGAAATGTAAACCCACCTCAAGGTCAAGTATAGGTCAAGATACTATTCAAATACTGCATATGCATATGTTCAATACTCTAGCTATGAGACACTAGTCTAAAGTGCTGGGCACACTAGACTTTGCATTTTTACTAACAAGCTATAAAGTGTTCAGCTTCAAGTGCTGTCCAGGAATCACAATCAGACACTGCTTGTAGTTAAAACAACTGTAATCTAAGAAAGACAAGATTTTACTCTTTTTGAAGAACTGTGTGTTGTGTGTTTGAAAACCAGTTACTACAAATACATAGGTCAATCATTCAACAGGAAGAGAAGATAATTTTTATCATTATATATTTCAGATACTTGAATCACACCCACCTACCCATAACACTTAAATGATGTGGAAAATTAAACCAGCCAAACTAATGTGTTAGAGCCTAACCTGTCAATCCACAAGGCATAACTGTCCCTGCAGTGGAAGAACAATTACGCAGCAAGTTTGTCTAGTACAAAATGTTCACATTCGTTTCTGGGCTCCTCTCATAAAACAGGGATATTCTTTCATGTAACTATAATATACAATTGACATTTCACTTCTCTGTGCTCTTTGGAGGCTGATAATGAACCAGATTTGCTGGCATTGCTGCTACAAGCAATAACCTTCTCGTTCCTGTCACTACCCAAACATGCAAGCCACCATTAAAAAGGAAGAGGGAGCACTCAGGAGAAATCTGCTGTGGAGTGGTGCATGTATGAGACAACCATTTAGCCAGATCACTTTCTCAATACATTTCATTTCCTGACTGTTCACATACTGTGTTTCCATAAAGATGGAAGAAGCCCAGAGGAAGGAATGACCTGATTCGCGCAGAAAAGTTCGGTTCTTTTGGCAGCAGCACTAGCTGCTGTACTGGCCCACAAGTAGAAAATCATTCCTCACATTTATGAGAATTCAGAACTATGAAGATATAAACACTGTATCACATCTCATGAACTTAAGCATACCCTAGAGCTGTATCTAAAGCACACTTGGAGGAAAGCACACGTCTGGAAATTTCCATTACCTATGAAACAGAGTTGACCAAAAATCTAAAATACACGCTCTGTACAATTTATATATGATAATGCTTTTGAACTCACAAATGCCTACTTTTACTAGTATGGATGCATGCATTATAACAGTATTTGATTCAGGCTAACCATATATCTTCTTTTTAAACACAGAGTAGTTTCCATGTCCCTGAATATTTTCAGTAAAAAAATTACTAAACTTCTGTAGCAGAAGGTTGACGCAGTGATGTAGAACAATAAATATTGCTTTAAATGAAGTCAGTAATTTTTAGATGTAACATCTTTTTTATAAGAATACAGAATAAGGTATTCTTATAAATTCTTATGAATTCTTATAAATAGTTGTTGGTCAAGGAAGGCAGAAGATGAACCTGCCAGACACATGGATGCTCATTTACCATGTCTTCCCATTTACTAATGCAGGCCATTCTGTTCTCCCACCTACCAAAGACAATGCAAATATTCAGCAAAATGCTGGCTCATTAGCTGTGCAAATTTTCTGTATTTATATTAATAAGACTGAGGATTTTTTACCTTAGATATGGTATTTGCTATTACCACACAATAAAAAAACCTAAATAAATGAAGACAATTATTATTTTTTAATTACAGACTTGAATACCAAAGACCAACTTGCTGCATTATTTCTATACTCAGACAAGTAAGCAGACACAAATAAATAAAGTTCCCAGAAAGAGTCCCTCACTATTTATGGATTATAAGGTTGTCTTTTCAAGACAACCACACTGTGTTTGGAAACACCTATTTAATGTCTGGTTGTTCTCATGAAGTAATATTTTTCAAACAGCCTTACTAACACTTTGAAAATAAGTCAACAACTTATTAATTTGTTAAAAGCAGTAAAAAAACCACACAATACCTTGGCAAAGGTGTAAATTCACTGATGATGCCTTCTGTTCCCAGGGTTATGCCCTGAACAATGAAAGTGCTGCCCATTCCTTTCCAGAGAGCTCTTGGACCCTGCGTGTTGAAATATGCAACATAAAACTCAAAAATATTTTCACCTTATTAATTAAGAAAATTCTGTAAATTTTTAAACCACACAGAGCTACAGTTCTACCATTCAACTTTGTCATTAAATTCAGGTAACAACTCTTTTTTAATCTATGAAGAAATTTTTGTTTTTGTGTAATTTTGAAGATCTGTCAATAATTTTGGAAGCATGTCTCTGACTAGTAACACTCTATATTATAAACTTAACACCATTTTCTACGGACAAAATGAGCTTGACAAGTCGAAAGTACATCCACAGAAAATTCAGATTTAAGAATTTCTTCCTGCCTTCTGATCTGAGTTTAACATCACTGCAGGGATTGCCATTCCCCTGCAGAACTGGAAATGTATTCAGTATATGTATTCTTTGGAAGGAGTCACTCCAGCAATAACTTTATCCACATAACAATTAATGATCTTTTAGAACCCTGAGGAAAAAAAATTAGAAAACAAAAGGTCCCTGAAACTAACATCCACAAATCCTTCCCCACTAGGCACTGTACTTCTCAGAAAAGTAATGGTTTACTTGATCTTCTTGACACATTTCTGTAACCATAAAAACAAACCCTTATAATAGCCCTGTTTTTCAACACCATCTCCATAAACACTTGGAGATTTCAATGCACATACATGCTGTAGGAACTCTCAGTGCTCGGATATAGCCTGACGCCAAATACTAACCTGTGTCTTACTGATGCAGTACATGATATTGACAATAGTAAATGGTGTGAGATGATAATTCCGAGCGTGATAGTTAACCTGTTAAAAATATAAATAATGGCAGTCTTAGAAACACACTTGCAGATGCTACAACTCTGAAGGATGAAGACTTTTCAAATGTAAGAATTTTATCTCTGTAAAGATCAGCTAAAAATATGATTAAGTTCTCACTGAAATTTATGGAAATCGGCAGCCATTTTAAGTACTTCTATGTTGAAAGTTTAAACAATAAACCATACATAAATCAGAACCTATGAAACAAAGCATCCTGATGGTAAATGCGGATCTGAAAGTTGCTCTGCAGTCCCCAAAACACTTGCTGTAATTTGCTTTCCACCGCCCAAACAAAAATGAGCAGGATTTTTTTAACATAAGCTGAACTGCAAAAGAGAAAACATATATTCTACTAGTAAAAACTTGTTAATGTAGCAGAGTCCCCCCAAAAATTGCAAAGCTTCCTACACTACATACATTCATACAGAGTATGAAAATACAGAGATATGACGGTACACAGGAGCTTTGACTGGAATAGGTAACATAAAAGACATACCTGACACTGACGACGTAGAACAATGCAAGGATGTGCCAACACATTTTCTGTAAATAGGCTTTAAAGGAAAATTGCATTTAATACATGAGAAGCCACTAAAAAATCCTTAGAAAAGGCTTGTTAATTATCTCTAACAGCAACAGATCAGTATTTGGATAAGTGAATTTCTAGTGAATTAACAAGGCATTTTTGATGGCTATCCAACAGCTTCCCAAGTAGCAAGTTACATAAAATCTGACATATATATTTACTAGGAAAAGGCCCCACATAGATGTAGTTTGCACATATTTTTGTAAGCAAATAAACATACAACATTTCTTAATCTCACTTTCCTCCAAGTATCAGGGTACAAAAGAACTACAATTGTGAAAGGATTAGTTCCCAGTTTTATGCTAATTCTGCACACTGTATCAACAACTCTCTCCTTAGGAGGGCCAGGGAAGGACTGGTACTAACAGCTGACTACTTCTTCACCAAAACCACTTCTGACCCAAAACAACTAGCCTACCACTGCCAGAAATCATAAATCAATCAAAACTTCAGAAAAGTTCTCACTTTCAAAGCAGAATTCCTGGCTGCAGCCATTCAGAGAAAATATTCACTTCACCTCAAAGTGCCTGAGTGATCAGAGTACTTACCTGTATGCTGTTCAAACCTGGGACATGGATTAGAAAAGTAGAACATCCAGGATTTTTACAAACACTCCAAGCTACAGGATCATTTGTGGTAGGTTTCTGAACTCCCAACAAACAAGTACAAGTGGCACAGAAAAATACTGCAGTTTTAACTACTGAGCTAATTAGTAGCCTGCTACTAACAAAAAAGCTAAAACCTTCCCTGGACATTGGCATCTTAAAGTTCACCACTTTCTTAAAATACTATCTGTAATGAGGGTCACCGTAATAGAGAATAAAATGGCCATTCAGACCACTTGGTTAGATGAACATTATGGTGCCAGGATACTGTGGTAATATACATGAAGACATTTTCACTTTCTTAGGAAACATCTGCATTGTCTAAAAATATTAACAGAAGTTGCAAATGTCAAAGAAGTTTTCTGGTGCTACTTTTGGATTACTTGGACAGGATAGACCCATCCTGGGCATTCCATATGAAAAACTGTTTCTTACCTTCCATAGGTATTTTCCAAGCAACAGTTAAAAAACCAGAAACCTAAACGGTGGCAGTAGGTTTCTAAACATTTCAACTGTTTATGGCTACTGGAATAAAAACACAGTATACAAGTGTATGCAGTGTTTATGAGACAAATAAGAGTTTTATTATTCCTTCGTCACTGAACACAACTCTTACCTTGCAAGGCCAATACCAAAGCCAGCAAACCTGTTCAACTGCTCTGAAAAAGAAGACAAAAACCAAAACAAAACCAGATCATACAGCAGCAATAATCACAAAATAGGAGAAAATGCCATGCACAGGATCTGAAAAACTAACTTCATCCTATACGTGCATCAGAAAATTACAAGCACTAAACCACAATATTTATGGCAGCTCAGTAACACAGGATTTAAAAAAAAAATATTCCCCCAGGCATATCTGCACTTTGGACTGCATTTGAGTTTGTACACACTTATATATAAGTATGATTTTCTTACAGAGAAAAAAAGGAGAGAGAAAGTGAACAGTAAAAAATAAGTGTTTTAATATCTAAACAACTCAAACCAACTACTGAAAGATTTAGCATGCACGAGTCTACAGTAATTCTGAAACAAATTTACATAACTGAGGTGAAAATAATGTCTAAACAGCAAAAAAATCAAAATTTTGGGAGAACTTACACAAAAAGCCACAGATGGAATAAAAAACATCAACATAAAGCAAATTTTCAAGCCACTTGTTTATCTCCAGTCCTCTGCAAAAACTTAGTTACTGGAGAATTACAAAAGTAATGAAATCAACTATCTGTTGTCTGCCACCAGACAGGCATTTGTACATTGGGAATTACCAGAAGGGATTTTAAGACAAGCATCAAAACAGTAAAGACATTTTAAAGTTAATGCTCGGCCCTACAATTTTCAGAGTGAAAGCAGTCTGAAAGGGATGGATAAAGTCAGTAACTTCAGTGAGGCTCCACACAAATGTAGCAGCCCTCCCAAAAATGCTAAGATTCCATTTGCAGCTGCTGGATTCAGTGATTACAGCAACTCCTTATCAGTCCTCCAAAGTCCAGAATGAACACACCTTCCATATGTATATATGGGGAAAGAATGCAGTGTACAACTATGCAAGGATACTTAAACAGTGCTTCAACCAGCGCATACATAGATGAGTCCACCTAAAGCCTGTACTCTCTGTAAGACCCGAATAAAAACACTGCACTACAGGTCACAAAAGAAAGGCTGGCCCAGTAATATAATTCGATTTCAGGTAAATTAGTATTTCATAAATCTTGTGATACTCAAGTGTCTATAAACTGCTCCTTTTAATTATAATGCAGTACCTTAGATACAGCAAGTTTTCCTTAATTCACCACAACTCCCTGAAGACCTGAAACAACTTTACTTCTGCGGGCTTTTACTCAGTTTCCCAACAATTACTGAATAAGCCTTGAATTCAGGGCTCCCTTAAATCCTACCAGTCCCACAGTTCCCTCGCTATCACGCCTGGAGGGGGGAGGTTTACGTCAGCCGGTCATGTTCTAAACCCGAGAAGCCACGGAGTCTCAAACACTAAGACAATAACGCAGCACTGTCAGACCTAAAGGCACCTCCTGCCCTTAAAGAGGGCGGAGTCTCTCTGCAGGATACTGTTTACATGGGCAATGAAAGGCAAGGGGATGGCACACTGCGTAACAAGAAGCTTCGGGGCGCGTTCTAGCACTCTCAAATCACATTTGCATGGAGCAACACAGTGCTGGAGCGCAACAGGCAACGACGGAGCAGCCCGTGTTTTTTTAAAGGGCTTTCTTGGGCACTCAGCACAGCCAGTAGGACGGAGGGCCCGGGCGGCGCTCGGCCTGCCGGCGGCACAGCCCAGAGCCGCCGCCCGCCCTTGCCCGGCCGCGGGTCATTGCTCACAGGAGGCGGGAGTCGGGGGTCAGCGAAGGACCGGGGAGCGGCGAGAGGCGGCGGCCGCCCCCTGCCAGCCCAGGCCGAGCCCTCCCTTACCGGCGCCGGGGCCGCCCGCCCCGAGGTTGGCCTCCTCGTTGGAACCGGCGCCGCCCAGAGGGGTCCCGGCCCCATACGGCGGCGTCTTCTCGCCCCAGTGCAGATTGCGGCTGCCTGGGATGTCGGGGGGGCTGGTCACCCAGGGGCCCAGCTCCGAGCCACTGCTGAAGGGCCTGGAGCCGGGGCCCAGTTCGTCGCGGCCGACCCCGCGGTAGCCGAGACCGTCGAAGCCATCGGGGCGCCGCGGGTGCATGGCGGGGGTGGCTGAGGGACCCGGGGGTGGCTGAGGGAAGCGGGAAGGGCGCGCTCGAGCCGCACCGGCGGCAGCGGACCCCGACTCGCCGCCCGCCCTGCCACTTCCGGCTGCGGTGAGGCCGCGCGCGTGACCGCCGTTGGGGCGGGGCCGAGGCGCCGGGCCAATGGCAGTGCTCCGCTTGCCCGGCCCGGGGCGGGGCGTCCGGCGCGAGGGGCGGGCGGGCGAGGGCGCCGCCTGGCGGGGCGCGGGGGGCGTCTGTCCCGCCGGGAGTGTGGGGAGTTCCCGGCCTGCTCCCGGCCAGCCGCTCCTCGTGGGACGGGAGCAAGAGGTGGCCGGGAAGGGGGCTGTGCGGACATAAGACAGCACTTTCCGGGGAAAACGTTCTTCTTATCGATCCTGGAGATAAGAACAGCACAGCACACGGCAATCGAAGGGATGAGGCCAAGGAGGTGGGCATGGACGATGGAGTGGAATACAGACCACCCAAGATCCCGAAAGGCCTCGGACCCATTTTCGTAAATGGTCTGAAAGAACAGGCTGCCCATAACAACTGATGGTCTAGAAAGGCAGGGAAATTGGTCCATAAAAAGTATCCCCCCAAGCCCATGTGGTGCCCTCAGGATATCCCATTGGCTGGATGGATACAGCTCGATCGATTCTGACACCAGGATTGACATCCCTTCAGCTGGATCAATGCTGGAACCAGAGTGGTGATCTTTTTCTCTCTTCCTCTCCTCTTTAATTCACATCTTCCTTACTGTCTTCCCTTTCACAGTACCTCTTTATCTAAAACTCATTGCTGTGTGCTTATATAGAAAGTCAGGGATTAAAATACGAATTTCTATGCTGAGTGTGTAATTTACTAACAAAACTTTCTGGTTCTTTGCAGTCCCTCTGACTTTTGTTGGTCCTTTCAACCATGAGCATTTATAAATTTTCCTTCCCCTTTGGAGTGGGAGGTCACACCTTTTTTATGGGTTGTGGGTTTAATGATCCATTAAACAGAAGAATCACAGAACCATTTAGATTGAAAAGACCTCCAAGATCATCCAGACCTGGCACATCCTACCTTTTATTAGACACTTCCAGGGTCGGTGATTCTACCACCTCCCTGGGCAGCCCATTTCAATGTCTGGTCACCCTTTCTGTGAAAGAAATTTTCCTAATGTCCAGTCGAAACCTCTCCATGCACATTTAAGACTATTTCCTCTCACCGTGTTGTTTGTTGCATGTGAAAGAGCCTGACCCTTTCCTCCCTACAATCTCCTTCCAGGCAGCTCATCTTTTCCTAAGAAGCCCAACAAGGTCTCCCACAACTGGCTCTTAGTCTGACACACAGGTGTTCTCATTTTGTGCACTAGGTTAAGCCAGCATTAGTGCATTCAAGTCTAAGTATAGCAGAGATGGCAGGAGTCATCCATAGCTTTGTGAGAGGGAATCTCATTAATGCAGATAAATATCTCAAAGGCAGGTGCCAAAGGATGGTGCCAGACTCTTTTGAGCGGTGGTCAGTGATAGGACAAGGAGCAATGGCCACAAATTCAGCACATAAAGTTACAACATAGCTGTACTCTGGTTTGTTACACAGTTTTAGTCTTCCTAAAGTAGTGGAAATAATAAAATCAGACTAGTCAGGGTTAAAAGAAGTCTTTAAAGGTCATCTAGACCAACTGCCCTGCAATAAGCTGGAGTGTCTTTAATTTCCAGCAGGTGTTTAGGGCCCTGTACAAAGTGGCCATGAATGTTCCCAGAGATGTGGCTACAGCCTCTCCAGGCAACCTTTTGCAATGGTTCACCAGTCTTATAATACTCTCAGTTCTTCAGCTGTGTCAACAGCACTACTCAGCTTGGTGTCATCTGCAAATTTTCTGAGGGTGCATCAATCCCACAATCTCCACATTATTGATAAAGATACTGAACAGTACTGATAAAAAATTAAATACTATTATTAAATAGAATTTCAGGTGTAGGGTCCGTGCCTTTTACACAGTGTCCCTACACCATTCCCTGATGTTTGACTGTGCTCCCATAGCACAGAACCTGTTTTCACATGATACAGCAGAAATTTGGGCAGCTTTCTTTTCTTTGAAAGAAAGCACAAAGAAAACAATTCAGAGGATTACTTTTGCAGTGGGAACAAATTGGCAAAAGCTTAAGTGCACTGAGCAGGAATCACAGGAGGACACAAAGCTTCTGTGCTAATGATCCCTTAAATTTAATTCCCATGTGACTTAATATAGAGCCAGGCATGAAGTTTCTGTGCTTGGTCTTGGAAGCATGACCAGCCGCCAGGAGAGAAAAGAGAAAGAAGATTGTCAGTAAGAGAAATCATTAAACCACAGTTCCTCAGAAAAAATAGGAGAAATAGTGTTGTTCCAAAGAAACCACAATATTTTTCCACACTGGAAAATAACATTATGATTGGAATATCCAGATCTGCTGCTTTTTCTAAATCAATATTCATTGACTAAGTATGTGTGTGAGAAGGAGAATTGTTCAGGGTGAGGAAACTGTATTAAAATGAAAATCTACGTTCTCTTGGAAAACTGTGGTAGTAGCTACTGTTTTGTTAACCAGTTAGCAAAGGAGTAGACTGCAAAGCCTCTTACTCAGATTTGATTTACACCACGTCTTTGAGATCTGCACAGTGGCTAGCTGCCCTCTCATTCATATAATGGAACAGGGCAGCTGTGCTCCATGGCAGCCAGGGGCTTCCAGCACCTCAGCTTGAAAGGCAGTTGAATTTGGTCTATATATTGGTTTGTGTGACTGCAGGAGTGGCTTCTGTGGGAAGACAGCAAGAGCCGGCCTTCTCTTCAGTTGGTTCCAGCCAGATCTGCCATGGCCAAATCTGAGCCCATCTGTGATTTTGGTAGCAAGAGAGAGTAAGAGAAAGTATCCAGTATCCTACTCTATTTTAAACTGGCAAGTTTAGACTTCTCCAAGTGGGAGTCAGGTTTGAATGTTATTTTTACATTGGCTTAGATGGGACACACAGTAGTGCTTATGTGATTTGGGGGTCTTTACACCATGCTCATGTTTTACTTTCCATAGTGATTCAGGATGAGAACAGAGACACTCGAGCACCAGCCGGAGGCTCACCCACAGCCAAGGAGAGCAGCAAACTCACCAGCTTTTTCCTAGGTCTCTCAGGCCTGACATCTGTAGCATCCTTTGTTACATCTCGGCAGTGGATGTCCAAATAACTTCTTCCTTCATCTCCTCATCTGTTGAGTGCTCTAAGAAGAAAATCTTTGGTTTGCCTCACAATTGTACTAGGTATATAAATAAACCCTCAAGCACCCGAAAAGATCCAGCAAAAGGGAGCCTGGGGTTTTAACATCTGCTGGAAGTCTGGACTTGAATCTGTGATATTTTCCTGCTGTCCGTCTCTACAAGTCCTTGAATTACCCAAACAGGAAGCCAGAAGGTGCCATAGGCTCTTGGGTCTCTCCCTCACACTGACAACTGGCACCCAGTGTGTCTGTGCTTTGGCTGGCTGGTACTTGTTCACCAATGCCCATCAAGAGTGATCTGGGCAAGGCATAAGAGCCTGCAAGTTGCTTTCATGGGGAAATTTTCATTTCTGAGATGAAAAGAAACAAGTCTGGAAGTAAATGGGTCTTTGCAGGGTTGTTTCTCCTCACAGCTGAAGCTAAGGTGGGTGGTTGGATCATCCTTTGCTGCTTGTGCAGTAACACCTGTACTTCAGTCTTCTTTTGTGTACAATGTGTAGAACACCTGGAATATTAGATATACCTGGAATATTAGATATACCCAATATTAGATATATTAGATATAAGAGTGACACTCAATTGTAAAGCCAATATATGATATAATGTACAATGCATTAATGCTCTTCTAGTGTTTATGATAGCAGAATACCAAATTCTGTAAAATGCTGCATATGTGATTAATAAATAGCAAGCCATGAGTAAACAAAGTTCAGAATCTGTTCCTCAGCTGAGTTGAAGAAACATATATGTGAAACAGGAATCAGAACTAAAATGAAAATATTCTTCTTGTAGGTTGTTATTGGAATAAACCTACTTGATATGTAGTGGTGTTATTCTGGGGGACTTTTCATGAGAAAAGTGCATTAAAAATTCAAAGAACTTGTCTGTGATTAAGATTTGGATGTAATTAATTTTAATTCAGCTACACAACAACAGAGATGTGCAATGGCATATGTGTACATGTGGTGTGCCTCCCCTGCACACCACATGGGGCCTCACTCTGATCTGAGAAATGCTCATTAGGCCTCGATCTTCACAAACAGCACCTGGTCTGAGCTCCTCCTGAGCTTATCAAAATCAGTCTGTTCCCAGGAATTAGTACTGTCTAATGAGCTCCTGTTTTTTAATGAACAGCCTTGGAAACTTATTTTTCTTGTCTGGAAAACAACCCTAGCAGAATAACAATTTTGTTATCAAACTTTCAAAGAACATACTGGCTCAAATTGCAGTCATGATGAAAAATTATTATGAGTGAAGCCCACTCTCTTGTGACTTTATAAACAACGGCCTAAAGTGACGCCCTCTGAGGTCTCTGGGACAGCAGAGACTGTGACCAGCACCTCTGTCTATGTGGGGCCTCTCAGAGCCAAAGAACTCTCAAGTTCACTAAACTTGGAGGATCACAGAATGACAATGATGAAGCCTGGACTGACACTCCCACTTCTCCAGGCTCAACCCTTTGCCCATGGGGAAGATCCAAAGGCATCATATGTGTGTCCTTCACTGAGTTTGAGGGGAATTTGTTGCAGGTAGTCTGTGAGTGTCTTGTACAGACTCTTGAGGTCTGTGTGCATGAGGATGTGAATGTGCTATAGCAAATGTTCAAGGAATTCTGCTCTCCTACATTCTTAAGTACTTCAGATTTGGTAAATTAGGCCACTGAGTCATAGTAAATTCTATATGAATCTTTAGATAATATTTTTAACTTAACCTGTCATTTAAGTGCTGTTAAGGCTGTAGGCCTAAACTGTTGGTCAAGTCTGGGGCACAGTTTAGCAAAGAGGTGTATTCTGAAACTTGCAACACACTGGGAGGGTCTTCCTTATTCCTGTTTATCCTTACCCCTTTCCTATCCTTATCCTCAGCCTCCACAGAGGTAAGTTTTGGGTTGATTTTGGATTTCTATTGACTGGTTTTGGGTTTTAGTTTGCTCCTTCTTTGCGTGTTTTAACCAGAGCAGTAGTACTAAGTAATAAAGAGAACCTTGCAAATGAGCTACATCATACTTTCTGTTTTATATTATAAACCTGCTTTTGCCTATGCCTTTGCTGTGATTCTTTAAGTGATCTTATAACATTAATTTGCCGTAGAACATTAAGAAAAATAAACACATGCACACATGAATCAATACATTGGCACAGCATTAGGTTTCTGTTGCTGCCAACAGGGGCTTAAGCAGCATCATCTTGTGACATCTTGTGACGCAAGTATGAAACGTTTTGTAGGGTCAAACACTTGGGTGTTAACACTGCACTTGCCAGGTGGGGAACTCAGCTTCTGGCCATTTCCACTGACACAAATCATTCTCTTGCCAGCTCTTCAGCCTCACTCTGTTTCACTGTCGCTTAATAGAAACACAGACAGCTAATTCAGGCGTCAATCAGCTCCCAGAGCACCCAGCCAGGGAGCTGCTGGGAACTGGGTTTAAGGTCTGGTCATTTTAGTTTGTTTTGGAAGCTCTGCTTCTGTTAATAATAGGCGACAGAACGAGGAGTGGTGATCTTTTTCTTTCTTCCTCTGGTATATTAAGTCTTACCTGGCGTACTAATTCTTTTCATTGTTAAAATCACACCAGGAGTGAGACTAATCTGTCTTCCTTGCTGAGGCTGAAGAGAAATGTAGATGAAAAGCAAGCTGTGTGTGTCATTAATGAGGCAATGCATGGGGCTTTTGAGGTTTATGGACAGATGCCAGTTTAGATCCTGAGTTATAGGTAGAAAAACTGTCAAGCAGTATTAATAGACTTAATACACTCCCCACCTATTAAAAGAGAGAGTGCACACACTCTCTTGCACATCAGTCCATCTTGGAGCATGTTATCAACTCTCCATGAATATAAATAATAGTGATAATAGCAAGCAATGCAAGAAAATTGTGTGAGAGAAAGGAGGCTGTGGCTGATGGCAGAGCAAAGGACAGAGATCTGTGGGCTGAATGTCACCTCTGACAAGGTAATGAATCTGTCTAGTTTCAATCTCAAATGCCTGATGTCATTTGCAGTTTCTTGGGATTTCTACTCCTTTCAAAAATGAAGCCAGCCCTCATGCTTTATAGGCTTTTTGGCCTTACATCAGCCTGTAAACAGATGAACATAATAATGATTGCTGCCACACTTCCTGCTACCATTAATTTTTCAAAAGGTCATGTTTTCTGTCACTTCTTTAGGGGAGGCTGTGAGGCTTGGTTCAAATGCTCAAACATGGACATGGGGTGCTAAACATAGGGATGTAGTGTTAAACCTTAACACATGGGGTGTCCCAGGGTACCTGTTGGATCAGAAAGACAACAGGTCCTGTTGTAGGTCTTGTGTGACATCTGCTGGCCTCCTCTGGGTGGTTTGTCTGAGCAAAGGTGTCCTAATTGTGCCACCCCACCTGGGTACTATTCCTGGGCTTTGGGATTGTGGAGATTCCCTTGCTCTGACACAGTTTCCAGGTTTTCATTGTTACGTGTCCTTGCGTGGGGTGAACTAAAGGAGTGTTTCCTCACCTCATGGTGATCCTGGAGGAATGAGCGTACTTAGAACTTCACAAACATGCTCAGGTATGATAGGTGGTACAGTTCCAACAGCCGAGACAGTTATTTCACAATATTTCAGCTTTGTGGCGTGTTTTCTGGTGGTGCTAGGGACAGACACAGATCCTCTTCCAAGGAGCTCACAATGTGTGAAAACAAATGACAGATGGATGAAAAGCATGCCAATAGGTGACAAGGTGAATGAAGTACCTTAGTAAATACTCTTTTATATGCTATTTATTCAAGTAATTTATTCAGATTTTTCTATTGATTCTTTTATCTTCCATACAGTGATTACTGGCAGAGGTTAAATCTCAGTCTCCCAGTAGGACAATGAAAGATTTCCAGCAAGGTTAAAAGACAGGCTCCAACTATGCATAGCTTTTTTGCAGTAATTGTTTCTATTTATCATGTGCTTTTACTTTCTTAAGAAACTTAACATCATATGTGTTTTGTTTACAGATCAGAATCATCAAATCAGACTCTGATCTTGCCCAGCCACAGATGCCCAGGAACACATTACACCTTGTAAGCTTTGGTGACCATTAGATCAAATTTTGTCTACTTTTCTTCTTCAGCATCCCATGCGAGCCAGCTGCTCCAGAATGGGATGCTGGCTACTCCTTAAAATAAACCATTTTCAGAGCATTATCTTGACCTGAAGTAATCTTATAATTTTCTGCAGCCAAAATCTGTATCTCTTCCTGAACACTACATGTCCCTGGTGCAAAGTCCACACTGTTCCAAGAAAAGACACCACTTATACTTGGCATATACCACCATTTCCCCCATCCCTCCCCCCTCCACTGCACTCTCTATTAACTATTTCTTAGGTAGCTATTCCTTACACTTGCCATGGGACAGGGAAATCCCTGATCCTAGCTGGCATTTTGCTTTCTCAAACCCTAACCCTAATCCTAGCCCTAACCCTAGCCCCTAACCCTAGGGAAATCCCTGGTCCTACATGCCATTGTGCCTTCTCTAACCCTAGGCCTAACCCTAATCCTAATCCTAACCCTGACCCTGACCCTGACCCTGACCCTGACCCTGACCCTAAAAGCCAGAGCCTTGGATAGGCAAAAGATAATTCTGGCAGGGGGAGATTGTGACTACAAATGAGAACCCATGAACTTGAAAGAAGAGAAGGACTGAGCATGGGACTAATTAGTGTGAGAAGGGAGGGAATAATTTAACCAATAGAATAAGAGAACTGTGTAACTAGTTGTGAGAGACTGGAATGTTAATGCTTAATAACAATCTACCATTTGCAGTCTCTGCCCAGGTGCAGAGGAGGTGCACACCCATCACCCAAGGCAACAGCTGAGTGTTGAATAAGATAAGGGAAGAGACTGATAAGAGGCAAATCCTGTGAGATGGAATAGTGCTTTTCATCATGCCAATGTCCATATGCAAGTGGCTCAACTGGGGAGACTCCCCTCTAAGGAAGCACCAGTACATTCACACTGGGTCTGATGATGTTCATCTCTGCTGACGGGCCCTAATTGACACAACTGATACTACACCCATATAAGAGGCAGCTGTAAAGTATCAGAAATTGTCATAAACCATTAAAGATTCCCAAAACATCCCTTGATCCAACATTACATCATTCAACTCACCACTGCAGGGGAGGTACTTGGGCATTCTCACTGAGCCTGAGCCTATAGTAACCCACTAGATTTTGTGTTTCAGGGCCTTTACCCACCCCACATTGATCAAGATTTTGACCATCACTTTGACAAAACTGTTACCAACGTATTGACCAATGGACATAAAAATTGCAAGAATCAAATCTTGCTGCAGAATCCACTGGTGGTGACCATGTAGCTGTCTATACTTATCCTTTCTTTCTCTTTCTTTCCTTTACCTTATGCATTTTCTTGGGTGTTATTTTTATACTTTTATAATGCAGCATTTCTAACCAAAATGGCTACATTTTTAAATTTGCCAAGGACATTATTTTACTGTAATGTTCTAAAGTTTGCAAGTAAAAGTTTGTTACTGAACCTCCGGACAACTTTGTTATTTCTCCTGCACACTGCCCAGAGTACACCGAACAAGACTCCCCTAAACCCGCCAAGCAGACTGAGGCATAACACAAATGAGCAGTAATTAATTAATTAATTAATTTTGTTGTTTGCTTGTGGAGAGTCTTGCTACAGAGTGGCTGCATAGAAAAGGCCACGATGCTATGCAGCTGGTTGGAATTTAGGCATCAAGGTCGGAATGCAACAACAGGATGTACATCCTGCTTATGTGATAAGTTGTAGCTGCAAGATAAGGGAACTGAAGGACATGATAAGGAATTTGTGGTTGTTACTAAGAGACATGTATGTAATACTTAGGTAAGGATGTAGGCACCAATAAGAATGTTCGCTTTGTGCATATGTATGAGCTAATTACTGTCTGTATAAGTATGATGACTTTAGAGCAATAAATCGATGCCAGCTGACCATGATAGCATGAGGCTGGCCATCCCGCGACTCCGACATTTGCTAGAACGTATAAGTGGTGAAAAGTTTTGAACAACCTCAGGACTCCCACCACTGAGAAGCCCAGGGTGATTTGGGGCCCACAGGATGCCACTGGATCCTTGAGTGGTGACTATGTTCTGCTTCACTTGTCTGACTCGCTCTTCTCTTTTCCATTTCTTTCTCTCTCTTCACCTCACATTTTATTGTTCAATGAAATCCATATTGTTGACTTGGCATATGGTCATATTTCTACCTTCATTCAGGCAGAGGCATCTCTCTGTAATCAGATCAAATCAGGGACTAGAACAACTCTCCAGAGAAGTGGTCATGGCATTGGACTGGCAGAGTTTATGGAGTGTCTGGATGATGGATGCTCTTAGTCATATGGTAAATTTTAGGTAGTTTTAGAAGGAGCAATGAGCTGGACTCAGTGATCTTTATGCGTCCCTTCCAATATGAGGTATTTTATGACTCCCACCACAGCATGTTCTCCCAATGGATAGAAACACTGAGGGCACAACCTGGTTAATTTATACCAAGGCTGGTTTCTCCATATTCTCAGCAAAAAGAGGAGAAATCTGGATAACTTGCATGACAGAGATATGCACACTGCTATTTTCTCTGCTTTACAGTGTTTTTGTGGTAAGAAACTTTCTAAAGCTGTGCAATATTTCAGGTTTATTTACAGCAAGGTCTGTACTGATTAGTATAGACATTTCAATTCAATCAACAGGAGTGCTAAAACTGTACTTGAGAAAAATACCTTTTGCTTAACTTTAATAGCATTTCTGTTTGGGAAAAATCAATGCCAAACAAAGAAACTGTCAGTGTCAGCCTTATCTAAATTTGTTTGGTCATGCTGTAACATATATTTGAAAAGCACTTTCAAGTTTTAGAAGGAGAGTAAAGGTTAAGTGTCAGCAACAATGGGCAAATGCATCTGGTTACTTCATAGATAGTTAACAGTATTATATGGATGTCATGCTCTTCCAAAGTCATTAATTACTGCAGTTTTGTCTTCAAATCACAGTGGGAAATTTGTGATAAGTTTAACAAAAAATGTCACTGAAAACAAAAAAGAGAAATTACAATTCTGAATGTGATGATGTTAGCATTTTCAGACTGGTATTGTTTGTCCAAATCAATAGAAGAGCGATTGATTGATGATTAATTTCTGCTGGCTTTATTTATTACTGAATTAGTCACAGCCAAGGTTGCAACTAGGAAAAAAATACGCGAACAAACCCCGAAAACCAACACACTGAAATGGAAGAAAACGAGCAGACAGCAGCCTCAGTGAGAATGATAGGGCAACCACTGGAAATTTCAAAATATCAGTCTTCTGCTGTAGTGGTTACCTTGCCATAATGGCAGATATTCTTGCTTTTTGTGGACCTAATGAGGACACAGAAGGCAAAATGAAACTAGATGCTTAATGTGTCTGGTGCCTTTGTCATTGCATCTTCTCATAACATGAGGGAAATGCTGTATGAATCTTTGATTCATACTTGATTTCAGATCCATTTTTACCCTAAGAGCCTTGCACATTTCCATAGTCCACAGCAAACCAGTCCTGAATAATGAGAGTTGAAAGTAGGTCTCTATGGAGTGATAAGTCTGTTTCATCCCTCTCTCTCTAAGAATGGCTTCCCATGCAGAGGGGTGGAGGAATTCAGCAGAACTTCTAAACTACTGTCCCTCCTTCTCCTTGGGCTTTGTATCATTTTGTCGGTCCCTCAAGTGGTTCCTGCTCCTACAGGCACATCATGGAAGGTCACACCTGGTGCTTTGCCATGGGAACACCCACAGAAAGCAGAGTATTCATGGACAGTAGTGTGTGCCCTGCAGATCTCTCTGCTGTTTAAGCTTTTTCCAGACTGCTTATTTCCACTGTTTAAATGCCCCTCACTACAACTTGCTCTCCCACTGTGCTTAACTTTTCCATGCTCCATGACCTGCCCACCTGGCCCCCAGCCTGGCAGCATTCCTGATCACCAGCCATTTGGTGACTGCAAGTCAGCAGCAACATCATGACTTCATATGCTTGCTTCCATCTCTGGCATCATGTTGAGCCCACCTGAAACCTTAGCTTCATGTTATGCCTCTGATCCTTGGAAAGCATTTAAGCACCATTACTTCTGCTTTTCCTCCCATTAATAATCTGTTTTTCTAATCAGTTTAGGATGAAGCATTATTTGCTTTATGCATTAAATAGGTTTAAAAATCTATTATCATAGTAAGAAACTTAAATCTAGTGATAAAGGCAAATAAATTCCTTCAGTAGTTGCTTTTAATCTCACCAAGTCAAATGATTACACAGCTATCATGGGAAGGTATTTGCTAGTTAGTGTGTATTTGCTTCAGAAAGAAATCCCATTCTTCATTAATACTCTGACAACTCCTCAGTCTTCTCGCATAATTTGCAATGCTCTAAATGCACCTTACCATCAGTCCCTGCATCTACTTAGCCACCTGAACATTTGCAAAAGTTCTTTCTCCAAAGACAGTATGGAACAAACTTGTTCCTTGCTTCCTCCATAGTCCTTTGGTTCTGTAGGTGTATAGGTTCAACCTGTACTTGTATAGGTTCACATGGGGCTGTAGTCTTTCGGAGGCCAGAAGATTTAGTTATTGATGAATATAAAGCTATACAAGGATGTGATTCTTTCCAGACTGAGGGAATTAAAATCTGACCTGCAAAAGGTTCAGTTGGCAATTATCTGAAGAACATTATGTTGCAATGCATGTGATGCAGTAGTTTTCATCTCCCCTGCCACTTAATTTTTTTACTGTGATGTTTGCCACCTCCCTTGTCCCTTTGTATGTTTCTAGTCACTTTCTAATGCATAGCCATCTGTATTCCTGTTTCCTAAGTTGCATACTCGAAAAATATTAACATTTTTGCATTTATGTTTCCTTGTACTATTTTTTTTACTATTTTCTGCTTTCACATTTCTGGAGGAACAGAGGCCATTAATTCTCTTTACTTTGATCACCTCAAGTTCTCCTTTGTTTTTCTGTCTAAATTTTTTCTTTTAGTCAATTCCATTCATTATTTTCTTCAGTGATCAAGCTATTTTTTCTAAAGAACAAGCATGGCCATTACCAGCCAATTTTCTCCTTATTACATTTTCACTGAATGTAAAGAAGTCATAGCTGCTCCTTCCTATGAGACTTCATTCTTACAGTCTCAGCCCTCATAGTGAAATCCAGAATGTTTGGAAATGTTATCCTGCAGTTCCTTCCTCTGTCCCTCCTTTTGTTCTTCCTCTCCTCCTATCCTCCCTGCCCACAACTTAATGATATTTAAGTATATTTAAATGATATTTAAATATGATTTTTAGTGCATTTACCAACTGCAGTAGGCACTGGGTTAGGATGTCTCTAATTTTAATCATTCAACAGAGAAACTAAGGTCAAGACGAACAAGGATCACTTTTAGTTGTATTCTCACTTTCAAAGGAATCCAGTCGTACCAGGCAGAATCCTGAAAGCAAACACAAACAGCATTAAGTACAGCCCTGCCCACTGACTGCCTGCAAAAAACTCCCTGTGTTATTAAAAACACTTGTGGCCAAACAGGGCACGGTCTCTGGCTGAAAGAGGACAGGTCTGGGAGTCTGTAGTAATGTTACCATACTGTTTATTTGTGTGTGATAGAACAAGCATCCATAACTCTAAGAAGCTTAATATCTTTGAAGAGTCAAAGTGTGTATAGTAATTTTTTTGTCACTACCTATTTTTTTCTAATTTTAAAAGGGTGACATTCATACACTGACAGTGTCTTGACACTATAATGAGTTGCCCTGGCATTATGTACCTTTATAATTATCCACAATAAGTTTCCTTATGAGATATGAACTGACAGATTCTTTTGGTTTCTGAAGTTGTAGTGCAGTATCATCCAAGCACATTAAAAATATTTCATAAGAGAATATTGTTCTAAAAAGAAAAAAGCACATCCTCAACCAGACTGAAAAAGAGACTACACTTGCCGGATAATAACTGCATTTCTTCAGACTGAAAGTACTTAGCCATTGTCAAAAGAGATTTCCTCCAAGTTACACAGATATGGTTCATTATAATCATGTCTTTTCAAAAGTCTAACTTTGTAAGAATAGAAATATAGCAGTATATTGGCATTTTAGGTACTACTTTTGAATGAAATTTTCCTGTGCTATTAAGGCAAATTTCAGAAAAATAATTCAGAGGAGTATAGTATCATTCACTTTTTTCTAACATCAACCACAATATCAGAATATGTTGGTTTTTTTAAATTTCCAAGGGTTTACAGAGTTACAGTGCTGTCTAATAAACAACAAAAAGGCATACAAAAGAGAATTCTGGAAGAGAATTTTGAAAGTTCTTTACATAAAACAAAGAAAGGAAGGTGTAAGTAAGTTGCAGCAAATTAGTAACTTTAAATATATGTATCTAAAATAATTTCACTAAGTTTGTTGAACAGCATGTGGTTAAAATTTTACTTCCTGTAGATCATTATATTCCAGCAAAAAGCTTCTGATTTAACTAATGTGTTATGGACTAAATGCCTCTATTGTTTGGTTCCTTAGGACTCAAAAATAAAAGACATGTCCTTACTGAAAGCAAAACTGATCTATCTGTAGGATACAGAATAGAGAGATTCTCAATACTGCTTGCTCTCAGGTTGCTCTTTTTCTTCTTTATCATATTTTTAGGAGTTTAAACATGAGACTGCAAAAGCTGTGGTTACTGACTCTACCAGGTATGGTATATTCAACAAAAATTAGCGCAGTCTTATTTTTCTTACTGATTTGAAAAACTGGCATATTTTATTATTTCTCTGAATATACCAGATCTTGTAGTCATGCCTGCTATGTTCGAATGAGTGTATAATTGCCTCTGGATGAACACTGCACTCTCTAAAACTTTAGATCAACAAAGCATAAAAATTTCTTATTATCTAATCATACTAAATTCTACATGGTTTGAGACAACTGATGATAATCCTTCAAGACTTGTAGATTCTTCTGCTTGTGTTGACTGATTATTCTTCATCCTCAACTCTGTAATCCCAGGACCTGTGATCTTTTAGTTTCAATCTGAGCTTTTTAGTTCGGAAGTTCCTTTGTCCAGTAAAACTGATTTTTCAGAAATGGAAGGTTTTAGATTATGAATGCAAACAGCAAAAAAGTACAAATCATTTTAGGGTATATATCATTTTGAATGCCATCAGACATACAATGAAAGTCAAGGAATTAGAGGGAGCAAAGAATTTGCTATAGAATTTTGCTCTACAAAAATTGTCAGCTTGCTGATCTATACTGCTTTCCTTTCTGTTAACACAGAAAGATAACAAAACAGAAAAACTGTTTCAACAGAGAGTTTATAATAATACTATATGATTTTTTTTCCCTGTCAAATCATAGAATGGCTTTTCATAGCAATTCTGTATAAAAAAAGGGACAGATTTCCAGCATGGCTTCTTGGGAACATATAGACCAGACAGCAGGGTTTCTCTTGTAGCCCCTTTGCTGACAGTGGGATAGCTGGCTATGGCAGTTGACTCAGAAATGGAGCCGGGCAGCAAACCTTCAGAAGAATGTTAGACCTGGGGCAAAATCAATTTCACTCTCTGCCTGATCTTGCCTCTGAAGCATTTTGTGTGGAGTCTTGTCATTATGGATCCATCTCTGTGGGAAAAACGACTGAAAACTGATCCAAAGAACTGCAACTGTTGCTCTCTAAAGTTAGTGCTGCAGATTGTATACATAGTGGGGAAAAAAGTGGGAAACATTTCTACTGCAATTTGGGAGAGAGTGGCTTTCCCAAATTGCAGTAGAAAAAACAACCTGTGGAGTTGTTTTTTATACATTAGTCTTTCACAACAATCATCCAAGAATTCATTAAAAATATAAAAGTATTATTAGAAATACATAATAATCTCAGCAGAACTAGTAGTGATCTTTCAAGACAGTAAAATAGTAATTCAGTAATTTATTTTAAAGATATAGGTGAGTTTTATTTCAGTGAGCTTTTTTGTGCCATCATGTATATATTTTGAAATAGTGACAAAATATAAAATATTAGTCATCCCTAAATCATCCATGTTTGAGAGAAGAAACATACTTTTACAGTCACAGGTAATTGTTTTTGAAGCCTCCAAACTGTGGACAATGGATCACTACTGGCTACAATTATTGACTCAAAAGCCCTTGGCAAAATCTTTATTAAGATTATATTCTGGAAAATAACTGCAAGGAGGGTTAGAGATGCATGACTGGCATGGATAAGAAATTACAGAGAATTCCTCGTGTGAAATGCTGTAATCGATTTTGATGTTCCTTTCTCAAAGTGATACTGTGTTAGGAGTGTTGTCTGTCATCAGATAGAAAAGATTTGTTGGCTTGGGCTAAAATAAAGAAATAGAAAAAGCAGTAACTATGTAAACTATCTAAACTATCATTTTTCCTAATAAAGGATATGAAGAGATACAAACAGATTTAAAGGAAATACATATAATTTAAGAAATGTGGGAGGGTACAAAACATGGTTAATCCTGTGAAGTCAATTGTTGGAGGGTACAAAACATGGTTAATCCTGTGAAGTCAATTGTTGGAAAGATCTTTGACTTGACATAACACCTTTGCATTAGTACAAATACATACAGGGCATGCTATAACAATTACTACGGATCAATAATTAGACTTCTAACTCTAACTAGTGCAAGGACATTTTCTTAATTGTCAAAATTAAGAACTTAATTTTGTGCAAGAATAATTTCTTAATGGTCAAAATTGTTGCACATCTGAAATTTGAAGTTTGCTGTAAAGACATGGCACTGGAGCACATGAAACAGCGGTGTAGGCTGGCAGTTTCTGGGTTCAGAGGAGACTTGTCAGACCAACCCTAACTGAACTCCATTCCAGGCTGAAGTGACTGGGAGAACAGTGGTGGCTTGACACCCATGTTATCCTTTGGTCATTTTCTCAGTATATATGAGCCAACAATCTATTTGTTAGATTCCTTTGCTGCGTCTTTCAGGACAGAAGACGGAAGATAAGGAGACCCTGCTGATAATTCCAAATGAAAGAGTTGAGACTGGCTTAAAAAAAATGGAGATTGCAGCAGATGCAGAAATGAAGCAGTAGCTTTTCAGGCATGTGAGGTAAAAAGATGACTTTAAGCAGAGACCAGCCTGAGATCCATTCATATCCTCCACAGCTCACCTCCTTTTGAATGAGAAGCAGACTGATTATCCAGCTGTCACTAATGGTATTTGGATTTGTAGAGTCACTTGTATCCCTGCAATGACTGGGGGGATTTATTGTGATGTGTTCTTCAGGACTGGATTGTAAAAAAAGCAGTGCCTTTTAGCTGGTCATGTAACCCAGTCAGAGAAAAAGGAAGAAGGAATAAGGCAGTTTGAAAAAAAACAAGTGAATAGGATGCAGAAAAAATAGCCTGCATATTTTAGTTTCAGTAAGAGCATCAATTTTCTTTGTAGAAGAATGCAGTTAAACAAATTTTGTACTGAAATATGTTTGGTAAAACAAGAAATCATCATACAACTGGGTCATAAACGTGATGGGATTCATAGAGGGCAGGACAGAGGTGCTACCCAGGCTCTGGCTCTCTGTCAGCTGCCAAAGCAGTGGCTTTTGTCCTTGCCTTCTGGCAAGGGAAAGCTGACTGGACCACACAGGACCACTCTGATCCTGCTCTGCATGGAGGCCAGAGGCAAGGCTGCCCAAGGCCTCCTGCTGGCAAGCTCTCCTGCCCTACCATGGTACATGGCACCATGACCCAAAAGAGGCAATGCACGAGCTACTGGGCCAGATGAGGATGATCAAGGTGGCATCCTCATCACTGTCTTCCTACTGCAGCGCTTCTTCTGCCTGTGGCACTACATCTTTCCTGGTGCTCAGCACCCACAGCTGGTCCAGGGCCAGGCATTCCTCTGGGCACAGGGTGGTGCCCTGGCTGCAGAGAGCAGTGAGGGGCATGTGGCCTCCCTGGCATCCCCTAGTGCAGAGCTCTGGTGCATCCCCCTTCCATAACAGCATAGACTACTTTGGGATGGACTATTCTGAAAGAAGGGAGATGCTCTCTTGAACTGGGGCTTTCTCTCCTTTGCCCACTTTCCCAATGGCAATTGGAGTTTCCCTTGGCAGGCGCTTGCAGTGCCTTCTCCCCAGACTTGTGTCTCTGCTGCCTGCACAAACCCTTCTACAGTGTCTTGGCCCACCTTTACACAACCGGGGGATTGTCTGGGCACACCTGCCTGTTTTCCTCCAGCCCCCATCAGCACTCCTTGCCAAAACTCTCCTGGATCCTAAGGCAGGCATGTGCTAATTGCTCCCAATGACACAAACCAACACCCGTTTCAGTTCCAAAGGTTCACTGATTGCACCTTGCTTCAGCAGCACTACCCAGAGAAGTGCACCAAAGGCAACTTGAGTTGAAAAAGGGAATCTATTACAGCTTGTTCTACCATTGCTTCTTACATACAATTACAAGTTCTGTTACAAGCTTAAGTGCATATAGTTACATCTCTGCTGACTCCATGGCAAGTGACAAAGACCACTACCAGTTCACACCTGTCTCGTCATTGACAGGTTACAAAACGGCGGCTGTACAAAGAGTGACTAACATTCCTGGCCCTCTCTAAATACCCACAGAGCTGGAGTGAAATGCCCAGTGCAAGGCAGGTTTACATAAACAATGATACAGAGAGAAACATAATGATCTGCATTGTGTAAATACATTGACTTCTGTAAAAATGGCTCTACACAACGTGAACCCATATAGAGCTATATGATGACCAAAGTATGCAGCTACACCTCCATCCCCCTGTAACTAAAGACACAGAACTGTGTATAGCTCTACTGCTCCATTCATACTGAGATAAAACTGGAGAAAGACAGAGGCATAACTACATACAGACACAATGGTAACCCGGTACATAAAGGGGTAGGACAAGATCAGGCAGAACGAGGCCGGTCCACCTCCTCCTGCTCCCCCTTGGTTATTCGGTCCTGTGCAGAGCAGCCCTTGTGGAAGCGTCGAGCAGACGGAGATCTATAGGAAGCAAAGGGAGCACTGAGCACCCTCAGCCCCGCTACAGCCTCAGCACACTCACAACCTCCCCAGTCCTTCCAAAGCCTTCTAGCCCGTCAGTCCCCCCAGCGCTGCCATCCCCCTGAGTGTCCCCAGTGCCCTGAGCCCCCTGGCCCTCCCAGCCTGTGCCTCTTCTCATCATCGTTTCCTGCTGGGTTCCTCTGCCTGGGGGTAGCCTACAAGCCGTGACACACAAGGCTGGATTAGATGGGCAAAGCCAGGAGCACGAGCTAAGTCCCTTCTTGTCGGAGCCGATGTGAGCGCCTTGTACCTGCTGGACTCGGGAAGGCTCGTCAGGGCTTCGGCCTTTTCCAGGGCCTCAGTGGAGCTCCTGCTCTCTTCGCTTGGAGGCAAATCTGGAGGTGCTTAAAGAAGAAATTCTGGAGGTGTGTTGTGCTATTGTAGAATATTTCTTTGCTTTTAGTTTTCCTCTTCCTTGTCCTAATTTTAACTATTTTTAAATAATAATTTTTTGTGAGCTTTCTTTTATCATGCATACTTGCTCATATTTCTGTCTTTGTGACTTTTTTCAGTGCACTGCATTGAGTCTATTATTTGTCACCATTTGTGAAGCTTTTTTGGTGTTTTTTTGCAGTTGTCAGCTACTTGTTAAAAATAGCTACATTATGCCGCTATTAAATATTCATTAAATAGAGTTGTGGCAAGATATGAGAAACACCCAATTAAGCAGTTCACTTTCTACACAGAAGTCTACAAATGAGCAATCTTCTTTCTTTTCAATAATGCATCACAGGCTGCCCTTAGTATCTGTAAAATAATTGATAAGGCAAAAGTTATTTGTAAAATACATACTAGAAATAGAAAAGTAGATTAGAGGGGATGATTTGCCTTGGGAGCTTCTTCTGACTGTGGAAAAAGCACAGCATACTTTAATTTTTACATAGCCTGGGGGAACCTGAAATGCCATACCTAATAATTCAATATTTTCTATTTCTGACATGCATTATGTATTACTAAGTCTTTAAAACCAGAGTAGGAAAACACATTGTAGGCTTTACTCACCCAGAAACCATTTCAGGGCACTAAATGTGCTGGGCAAGGCACAGTGATGTTTTGGATCTATACAGATTATGTTTTTTTGTAGCTAACGTGCTGATACGCCTGTGGATGTGTGTGTGCCCAGTCTGGAGCTGGAGGCAGAACTGCCATCTATGCAGGCAGAACTGAGCTGGTTGGAGCAGCAGGGACAGCAGAGGCAAATTGGCTCAGGCTTCAGCATAGCTCAGAACATCTCTCTGAATTCCCAGGGCCAGCCCATGCTGACCCCTCCCTGGCACACTGCTTAAAGACATTAAAGCTAGCTAGGTTTGCTGTAGGCCTTATCAAACAGCTGTCTCCTCTGCAGTGAAGACCTGCCTCAAACCCTACACTAGTTCTGCCTGAGGGGTGAACAACCTGCAAAGAGGCACTGCAGGGACCGGGGGTCTGTGCCCTGAGCAGCTGGGCTGCTCTGTGGGTAACTGCTACAGGGCAGTGACATTAGACTGGTGGCAGTCTCCTGTTTTCCCAGCCTTGAGCATGTCCAGGTACTAGGATTCTGTGTAAGCCTCTGTATCCCAGGTTGTACATTCCATGCCTCTAGTGTAGCACCTGTAAGTTTTCATTTTGCCTCGTATGTATTTTACCTGCTGTCACTTGCTCATTATTTCTCATGTGTCTTAACTTACTGATGTTAGTTTTAATTCACCCCTTTATTTAATTTCTAATCCTAGGGCATCGCTTCCAAATGTATGTTCTTGTTATTACCAAAGCCCTGTGTACATGCTCTCCCTAAACTGCACAGGACATTGGTTCAGCAGACCAGAAATTGCTTGGCCATTTCATTCCCATTTAAAATGTAGGATTTAATTGACTTAAACATGAAGCAAGGCACTACAAGATATACAATACTTTTCTTCGGGTTTTTTGTTTGTTTGTTTGTTTGTTTGTTTGTTTGTTTGTTTTTAACTTGAGATAAATTTACAATGACTTTATTTTGTTCCTACAGTGTAATATTTGAGACACAAAATCTTGTATTGACCTTGCACTGATGTCAGAGGAGGGGTGCTATGAATGTGACAGCTAACAGTGACCACCTAAGCTACTTAGAGCCTTTCAGAAAAAGGAAATAGACTGGTAAGGGACCCAGCTCTGAAGGATGGTGTGCTTTTTTATGTGACTTAGAATGATCTGCCACTGCAAACCCCAACAATACCAAGAAAAGGGGGTGAAATCCAGGGAGAAGGAAATTTATGGAAGCAGTGGTAAAATTCCTACCTAAGGAATCCTAAGCAGGATTTCTTATATGATAGAAGTAAGCATGCATCTAGGAACTCAGCAACAAGCTCATTTTTTACTAATTTTCCAACTTGCCCTTGAGGTAGTGTGCAAGAAAAATACTCTGTGAGCATTTAGATTGTTTAGTACAGTATCACTATTAAAGTTACCTCTCAATTAAAATCATATTTAAAACTATGAAAATCATACATTTTCTATCATAAATGCAAAGCACAGAAAATAACTCAATTAGAAATGAAAACTAAAGCTGCAGTTTTGTTTTCATACTTTTTCCATGTTTTCTACATTTCTCAGGAAATCACAAATTCGTTCAGAAGTCCAATCTATCTGAAAGTCCATGCTTGTCAGATGTATAGGTACTGAAAAAAGAAAACAACTTCTCTGCTATCTACTGCTATGTATAAATAATATACATTATTTATTGATTTTCACCTGTGGCTTTTCATATCCACCAACTGGTTTTATAGAAGTAGAAACGGAAGTTTGAAGCTTTAATAATTGAAATGCTGACATGGTAAAAACTGAGACATAAATGCAACAAAACCAAGTCAAACTATGATCTTGCATACTGCTATGTATGGAGACATTGGCATTGCTCCTTAAAAAAGGCTTTTACAGATTTTATTTTTTATTTTTCTACAAAGGCTTTCTACAATTGTGCCTGGATATCAGAGGAAATCTACCTGTAAAGCATAATTAGAATTGCCAGCTTTTTGAAGTTTGTCTTAGTATTTACAGGGATCAGCTAAAGCCCAGTAAGATCAATGGAAAAGGTCCTGGGATGTGTCTCTGCTATGCCAAGTACAACAATATTAAGCAATGCCTGACTTGGTATTAAGTGAGCTACCTTGTGCCAAGCCATGGGAAAGGCAGCAACCAGGGGCTAGAAAGGAGCATGTTGACAGAGCAGGTTAAGCCTCAAACAGACTTTGGTTGCAGAGGCTGCTGACTCTTAGCTAGTGCAGCATCTCCCTGCAGTGAGACAATGCATGGCTTGAGCACTACAAAGTCATGAGTAGTTTGGCGTCCAACTGAAACTCAGGCAGTGTCTGATAAATCAAGTGTCTTAGGGTTTATGTGCTTCTCACCACATTATTTACCCGGTAACCCGCAGCAATATAACCTCAGTAGCATGCAGAGGGTGTTTGAAAACTCAATCTCCTGCTTTATTGCTAAACTGTCAAGTAATGCATTATTCCTTAGACCTCTTATCTGAAGTACCAGTCCTAAAGCTTTCATAATACTTTAAAACTTAGCAGGAAAGTATGCAGATTTTTAACTGGCTTGTAGTTGTATAAATACAAACTTGTGCAAGAGAGGTTTTAATAATATTATGAGAAGCAGATTAGTTGTAATACTACTTTGATGAAATTTATGTTCCCTTTAATTGTCTCCGTTTAAATACCTGCAACTGTTTAGAAAGGAAAAAACAGTAACTACCATATTCTGCAACCCAGAATGATTCCTCATGGGCTTCTTAAGTCAAAAATAGATAATGCATAGAAACAGAGTGGTCATTCACTTTGGAAAGTTATTATGAAAGTGATCCATTTCGCATTTAGTGAGACTCAAAGAGAAGGTTGTGGTGCAAATATAATTTGTCCTATATTCCAAATGGAAAATGCAGGGATTATAAAATACACTTAAGGCCGTATTTTCAAATTATAGGCTTTTGTTTTGGGAGCTATCCTTTTTCCTGTGCTCTTTAAACTTGGCAGGAAAAAAGCATTGGCTGAAAGAGCTCAAAACCTCTTATAATTGGCACCCTAGAATAGGCATCTTAGTGAGCTTTCAGTGCTTTTAGACTTGAGTTTAGCAATCCGTTTTTGTCCAAATAAAGCCTGGGTTCATTTCAGCACCAGAAGTATGCTTTATAACACATTCTGTAATAAAGAAGCAGCATTTAGTGAATCAAAACCTAGCAATGAAATAAAACAGCCTCAGCTTTGTGCATTTACTGACAATGTTAATTCTGCAGTCACCAGTCTGAAGTGGCTCACATCTTCTCAGCAGTGTAGACAAAATTGAATTTTGTGGCCTTAAGATTATGAAAAAAATAAGTAAACTATGCTTATTGTTTGGAAATAAGATGTGGTGCAGCTGTGAGACTGTCCTCCTCCAGCAATCACTTTTAACTCTGCCCTGTCTGATCTCTTTCATAGGCTCTTTAGCAGGAAAAGCTCTAAGGTTGTCTTGTGCAGGCAATGTAGTAAGAACTTTTCTGTCCCTTTCTGGAATGATATTACCCAGCTTAGACACCACCACAGAAAGCTACCTGGTTTTCCTAAGCTTGCAACTGGTCCAGTCTTTTGTGTCCAAAACTGCTGACTTCTCATTAGCTACACCAGTGTTGACAGAGGGTGGTCATACTTTAATTTCATAAAGGTGGAATTTCTGGTGCTTGAAGCCAACTGGTGTTGTCACCCCCCAGCATCACTTCTAGAAGGGTTGTTGTAGTAAAAAGAAAGTTCTGACTATTTTGATTTTTATAGGAATTGCTGATACTATGCAAAATGCTAATGAACTTAATTTTTATGTATTTTCTCTATTTAATAACTAGAATGCACTGGCATTTTGGCTATTAAACACTTCATGTGGTTACAAAACACTACGTAAGGGGAAGTCTAGTGAGAAAAAAAGTGTTTTGATCTACAAAAACAACAGAGGTTCTGAATGACAGAACTTCAAGGTAGACCGAGGTAATGCATTTTCAGATTTCCCAGCCATTTTATTGCTGCACTGGCTATCATAGAAGTATCCTTGTGCTACCTTGGCTGGAGTTACAGATTTATTAAGAGGTGGTAGATAATCGTTTTTGTTGGAATGTGTTTAAAAGCAATAATTTTAGGTATGAATGCCTGTTCTTACTTAAGTTCTAGCTCCCGAGTTCTAACACTCATGCCTCATTAATCCCAGCTCTAGAATTTTACATCAGCAAACTCATTTCATGTCTTTAAAATATGCGATTTTCTTTCACATGGAGCTGGTTTTTCTACACATAAGAAAGATGTTCCATTAGATAAATCATCCAAAAATTTTTTTAACTTTTCTTTGGCCTTTTACCCTTTTCCTCCCAAACAGATCTTATGTCTTAGCACTTCAGATTCTAGGGAACATATGAATTTTCCAGTAGCCCAGAATGAAGCAATTATGTTGTCTCAGTGCAAATGTGACACTCAAGAAGGTACAGTTTTCTTAAATTATATTTCTGTTAATTACTCTAAGCCTTTCTAACTAAGCTGTGAAAGGTAACTTGATTGCTCTCAAGTACAAAATTTGGAACGAAGCCAAGATGAAAATGTCTTTTACTTCCTGCTTGAACAAGAAAACTTTAGAAAAATATACTGACAGTATCAATAAAGTAGATACATTTTCTGTCTGAAATTTCTCTTATTCTATTTAATCTATCAAATTGCAAAATCATTTTTATTCAAGCACCTGTCATCCTACACTTCTTATGAATAAGTTCTTTATAATCTGTTCCGAAATAACAATAGCTACCATTAGATTAGAATTTAACAATACCAAACTGAAAATTTTTAAATGATTTCTTATTCACACTTTTCTTTAGTTATTTACAAAAGCACTGAATATTGAGATATTCTTTAAATTAAAAATGCTGACTAGTTTACAGTTTGGTTTTACAAGTTATAATTTTTTATGTAGTGATTGTGTCTTTGTCTTCCCCCTCGAAAAACTTATCTCTTCGGTTACCTACTGTAAATCAAACTTAATGTTTCAGAGTGTGAAGCTGCTGAGGTTTTGTGCAAATCAGAAGCTAAATAGAGAAGAGGATCCAGTGCTCTACTGTGTGCACCGAGGTCATAATTCAGAGCCCCCCATTTTAAGAGGCAGGAATCAGGTGCCTCAGTCAAGATGTGCATATGAGATGATCTCTCAGCATTTTGACAACTCCAAACCAAAACTGACACATGCTGACAGTCCGTGAGTCAAAGAGGAAGGAACATTGGAAGAAACAGGGAAATACTGTGAGAAAGAAGAAAAGGTGAGGGCAATAGGAGGGTGCTGGGTGTAGTAGAAGTATTGAGGAGGTGCTTGGAATGTCCACATATAAATTCACAAATAGGGAGGCTTCCTGTTGTGCTCTTTGTGGAGGAACTCTCAAGCACTCTGAATGTCTCTTGGTAAAATCAGGTAAGAGGAAAAGCTATGCACTCACCTGAACAGCAAAACATCTTTACTTTCACATGGAGCTTTAGGCAGAGTAAGATTTATGTAAGCAAAGCTTTATTAAGTAATTTAAAACAGGTTTCATATACACTTTAGGGTTTTTTTGGCAGTAGAAGTGCAGAACAAAAAATGTGATTTACTGTTGTAGAGGGGAAATGAGAATGATGGATGAATGTGTGTGCAATGTCCATGATACAGTCCACAAGGCTGATGTGTAGGACAAAGCAAAGTCACTCAGATTTTATTTTGTAGGAAAACTAGCACTATGTGTTATTTTAGTCTCGGGGCAGGGTCATTACCCAATAAAAAATTAACTTTAAGGGGCCTGAGTTTGGGACCATGGCTTGCCATATTGTACCTTGTTCAGAAAGTGCTGATGTTGACAGGTACAAATTTTTATAACGAAAATGTGAAAAACAGGACCACTAGTTTAACTAAGTGCATATTGTTGTTAAAATATCTGTTAGAATTTGATGACTGACTCAGAATAAAACCTTAGAGATCCTATTTACTTCGCATACCAGTAGAGTACTGCCATAAATCTGTGGACATTTTCATGGTATTGAAAAATAGACTTTTATGTAGGAGTTGACTCACATGTCTACTTTTTAAACTTTTACTGAGGAGGAAAGGGGATTTGTGTTGAAAACACATGAGTCCTGTTACCTGGCAAGTCAATTATCAACATCTTTAAAATCAAATCAGTCCTCTAAACAAACTAAAGAGTGTTCTTATCACCTGCCTACTAAAATGCATTATACATTTAAAAAATATCAGTAATGCGCTGTTGTGCCAGTGACCCATTAATCCTGAGCTTAGCCACTTGTTGAGTGTGTGGGAACTGCATGAATATCAGGCTACATGACTACAAAGAACATGCAATTTTAAAATATTCTGCTCTTCAAGAATCCTCAGAAGAAGAGAATGCTGATTAGGAGGTACAAGAGCTTTCTTTCATCTTGCAATAAATAAATTAATATCTCTTTCACTGGCTGTGGAGAGGAAAAACTTAAAAACTATTTTGGAATTAAGAATGATTTTCTTCCCATGTTGATATGTGGGAGAGGAAAGGACCATAAAAATTTTATGGAACATCTCCAAAGAGTTCATGCAATGTTCATATACACTGGGAAAAAAAAAAAAAAAAAAAAGGGGAAAAAGGAAAGAAAGAAAGAAAAAAAAGGAATGGACTGTACTATAAGTCTCTGGTGTGATTCTTATTCTGAGGGTACAATTGACCTGACTGTGAGTAGATTTCTTTATTTAGTATAGAAGTCTTTCCAAAAAATGAGCTTCTATAGAGTTCGAATTTCTCTGTCCTGTCTGTGTAGTGGGTTAAATCTGGAAAACTCTGCTCCCTCTATGATTCATCTTCATGGTGCTGTTTCAAGGTACCAGTGCACATTTCACACCTGTGTGAAGTATGTGTCCTGGACACCTGGTACTCAGCAGCAGTTAATCCCTTTTACAGATCTGCATCTACTGGGCTAAATGTGCTTACTGACATAAGTATAGCCATATGGAGAGGACTTAGGTGGGGAAGAGACCAAGCAATGCTAAAGAAATTGGACAAAAGGGGCCTTAACTATGGCATTTAGGTCTATATAAGAAATAACAGCTGAGCTAACTACTTACATTCTTTCAGATTTTCACAAGAGAAAAGCTAGGACTGGAAATTGGGGATCAGCAAGTTTGCAAAAGCTTTTGTTACCAACATACCTAAGTATATTAAAAAATGTGCTGTGCCTCATAGTGGAAGGAATCTCTCCCTTCCATTCTGATGTTAAGAAGTACAATATAATTTAAGTGACTTACTAAAAGATCAGAGCCAATCTTATTGCATTTCTGCTCTAGTACTGAATGTTTTTGGACCTGATAGTGAAATTTTGTTTCACACCAGGAAATACCAATATCTCTCTCCACTACCAGGTTCTTCTCCTTGGCTTTCCTTCTTTCTAGTTCCTTAATCGGCCTTGTAACAACTGATGACACACTAGATCATAATCCAGATTATGTTTTGACGCAGGCAGTGCTGTGTCACTCACAGCAACTCTCAGCTATTTGCTCTGTGCTAGAAAATGAGCCCACCCAAGTGGAGGCACTTTAGCAACTAATGAACACCTTGTCTGCTTCAAATTGTTTGGTCTTCTCCCCATCTTTCCTAGGATGGTACAGGGAGAAGCATTCTCACATCTGTCAAAAATCCTTCCAGCTCTCAGCATGTCAGCCGTCAAAGGCAGCTACATGGTGCCTGGAAACTTAGCATTTCAATAGCAAATTTCTGGAACCCTATTATTAGACTAGGAACTCTCCTGATCCATGTTTCATGGACAGTCCAGTGGTCTATAGGTTCCCAAGCAATCACTTCTTACTCTCACTCTGCTTGTCACTTGTGAAGCCCTTGCTACAAGAGAGAAGCATAGCTGCAGTGCAGCTTTTCTGCTCTGCATTTCCCAGGCCGGGTAACTAGGTCAGCATAGGAAAATCTTCCATGGAACTGGTTCATGTCAAAAGACCTGCTTATGATCTCTAGATGCCTGTCCCTGCCTAGACCATCTACAATGTTCACCATATTGCATTTCCAGTGCAGTGCTTACACTAACAGAAACTCATATGTGGATTAAATCTCATTTCTCCGAACATTCCCTTCCCAAGAGCTTGCTATTTTTAAGAATCATTTTAAGAGCAATGCTGCTGTACCATATCTTTGTGTTCAAGGCAATGTGGCCCTTCTGCTGTTAGTCAGGGACAATAAAGACTTTTTAGAGCTGATCTGCACAAACTCAACCATCAACTCTGAAGGAAATTTTGGAGCCAGTGCAGCTCTTGCTGATGCTACTATTACTATCTCTGCCTGACAGCAGTAGCAAGGCATGGCTGTGAATCAAAGCAAGGTAAGGTCAGAGAGAAAAAAAAAGCCTTTACCAACACTATCCCTGAAAAAGCGCTTTCCCAGACTTCATTGAAGTGCCTGGTGTGGTGCCATCTGCTCCATCTCCAGGAGATGGATCATTCAGAAGAAAGTAGAGCAAATGACCAATGAGATGAACCAGACAGTCATGAATTCTTGATTGCTTTTTCCCTTTTTCTCTATTTACATCCAGGATCACTTTTTTCAGTCCATTGAATTTCTTTTGCTAAAAGGTTTCTCATCTTCTGAATCAGAGCTCTCTTGATTAGGGCTGCAGCTTGTGACAATGATGCCCTACACCCAATGAGCCACTTTAACTCCTGTCCTGTCTTTGGTACCTGTGGTGCTGGAAAACCTCTCTTTTGTACCTGTGGATAAGCCTGCCCTGCTTCAAGAACTCCATGTAGCTCCAAGGCAGTTGTTGTTCACCTGGATACACCTAGTTCTGTTTTCCCACATCCTTCTATATGACAGCTGTCTTTCCCCAGCCTTTTGGCCTGCAGAAACAGCCAGTGGTACCTAAAGGTCAGTCAAGCAAAAGGATGCCCGAAAAGGTTGTCCATGTGTCTTTCTCTCCTTAAGAGTGGTGCATGAAAATAATGTGCTGTTTGGTGAAGATGGGGGTGTACCATGGGTGTTGCCCCCAGCCAGATTTTCCTTCTTCTCTATTGGTCAGTCTCTGCTCACAGGACACTTTTAATTGTCCTGGAAACTGACATGCCTCATGTGAACCCAGTTGGGCCACCTACTAGATGGAAATTTCCCTTTGCCCTTAGTACTGTCTCCCACCAAACTGTGTATAGGTTTTCTTGATTCTCTCTATTTTTTACCTGATCTGTCGTTTCCATGAAATTCCTTAGATTTTTCTCTTCTTTATTTTTGCTTCTTGCACTGTTGCTAATCTAGGCACCAGGTGCAGAAACATGCATTATTTTTATCATGCTGACAGATGCCTTCAAAGAGCTGCCCAACTGGTCCTGACATTACAAAAATTAGTATAAAAAAGATATAAAGACCAAAAAGCTTATTGCAGCTGTCAGTATGGAGAGCTGAATGACCAGTTTTGGCTGTGGTTTAAATGTGTAGAATAACATGGATTTCCACGGAGAATCTGTACAAAGGAAACGGTCCAAACCAATATCTTTTTGTGGACATCGGAATACAGTTGTCTGCATGGGAGGTGACAGCAAAAGTATTTCTTGATGGGAGAGAGGAGCTCAGGTGAGGATCTTCCAAACAGCAAATCACTTGAATCAGTGCTAGTAATCTACTTTTAGAGAGGTAAATTACACCCTGATTTCCTGTCTTACTTGTGATCTCTAGGTGTTACTGTGCTATAAATAATAATAACACTTCTTTTCACAAGAGAAGGAGATTGAGAAATTACCTAGGAGAAAGACTGATTTTTTTCAACTTACAACATATGGATGATCAAGATGGGGAAGGGAATGTGCTGAACTTGGAAGGTTTGTGTGAGGCTGTGGTTCCACTCTTCCTCACAGGATTTGTGATATTTCTTTTCCTGTACAGAAGTTGGCAGATAAAGCAGATAATGTAAAGATTAAAGCACAATGACAAGCAAATTTGGAGAAATTTGCATAGAAACTGCTTGGCTAAATTTTGCCTGTGAGATCTATAAATCTATCACTTTCATGAACAAAAGATTCTCACAAATCATTAGCCAAAATCTGAGAGAACCATCACGTATTTTCACAGAAAAAAAGATAGTTGCAAAAAAAATTTAAATATATTTCCAACCATGAAAAGCTATCCTACCTTCTCAGCTATCATTTTGTATGGCTGTGTTCACTGATAGAAAGAAAAATCACTATGTCCACTAGTGATTGATACTACATAAACTTTTAAAAGATGAACAGACCAGGTTTTGTTATATCCTCTCAATAAACTCTTTGATGGTAATTTAGACAATTTTGCATGATACTCTGTAGCACCTTAGCACACACCATCAGTAATAGTTCAACATACTTTATTAGGGAGAGAACCTCACTTCTCAAACAGGCTGTTTTACCTGTTTAGAATTTAACAACTGTAATATGCATGACATAATAAATCTACTGTAAACTCACAAGGCACCCAGGAGAGAGCCTCCTGAATTAATTTTCCATTTTATACTGTAGAAACCTCAGTAACACTTCTAATTTGTTTGGACAGTGCTCTGATGAATCTAGAACACTTCTCTGCCTTACTTCTTATTGCAGTCTATTTTATTTAAAACCACCTATGATGTAGGACAGAAATTGAGCTTACATTCAAAAACTCAAGTCAATAAAGATTGTGAAATTCCTAAAATTGCCAAAAATTATCCATTATTTGTCATAGTCATCAATATTAAAAAATGTTAAGTGATTTTATGAAAAATTTAGAGACTTCAGATTTACACCTTTACAAAATCAGTAGAATCCAGTCAATTTGCTAATGTGCTTTCATTTCAGTACTTGAATTCTTTTATCCTGTTTGCTCCCATTATGATTTTATCCACAGTACTAAATACTGATATTCCTGGAATTCTAAATGAAGGCTGAACAAATCTCGTTGATGATGTAATTGGAGAAGAATATTAAATGCATGCCTCTCTTTATAAAGATTTTTATCTTGGTTTAATTTATGGTGCTTACTGATAAATTATTTGAATTATTTGTCCTCATACCTGCACTATCTGTTATGAAGAGCATCAGGACACATTTTTGAAAACTCTTCTGTAAGAAGAAAGAATGATTCCATAGATTGGTGAACATGCAACACATGGGGTTAATCCAAATTGCAGATTCTTTCTCTAAAATTTTTAGGAAATATTCTGGCCATATTTAATATTTTATTTATGTTTGTGTTTGGGTTTTTTGCACAAATCCCAGAAATATTCTTTTTTCCTTTTTTCCTCTTAAGTGTTGAGGATTCTTTTGTAAGATAACTGCAATAGAGAGAAACAATGTAGTAAGAATTGTATTTATGGCTTATAATAGCTCGTAAAACCACAAAACGAAGCTTTTCTTTTTTCATCTTTTTTTTTTTTTCTTTTTCTTTTCTTTTTCTGTTTTAACAGAGTGAAAGAAAACTAAGATTCATTGTAGCTAAACCTTCTATTTTGCTGTATTTTTTCACCTTTCATTAAAGCCATTTTGGCTGAAGTAAATGCTGATATTTTGTGGGATATTTAAGCAAGAGAAATTCTGCTATCTCCTATTTGTCCTAAGGAATATAAAAGCATGCTGTCCCCACACATCTCTGGAAGAAGAGTTTTCAGACCTGTCAAGTTCAAAGTTCAGACAATACTGAGTAATCTATTTTGAGTAGTAAACCACTGAGAATAAAATTTCTCTGTGTATGCTTATAGATACAGAATGAAGTATTTGTAAAATGTGTTTGTGAAGACTGAATTAATTTTACTCGAAGCCTGAGAAGGATATTCACCTTTGAGCATGATCTATACTTGGAAAATTTCATCTTATAAGATTTTATATGGAAAATAAACATCTGCAAATAGAGTCTTTTGCAGTCATAATAGTAGCCAGAGATTTATGCCATCTAGACTTAATTTAATGGGAAGATACCTCAAAATTTCCAGAATACATTGGTTCTGAATTAAATTCAAAACTTACTGTGGCAGGAGAAGTGTATGTACAAGTTCTTATGGATCATGAGGCTAAACATTATGGAAAGATAGATGATTTCCAGGAATAATGAATAATCATTTAATATTCAGAGGTTTTTGTGCTATATATGTTTTGCTCGTTTTATGAGATCTGAAGTTTCCTCGCTATGGTGTTTAGCTCAGGCTTGCAAGATCAACACATATTTTAGTACATTTGTCCAGTTTCCAACCTTTTGAAAACTGTTAGAGGGGCCCATCAGGGCCAACAGCTGGTTATTTGGTAAGTTTGACTTCTTATGAAAATCGTATTTGCAATAAAAGACATGACTCAGGGATTCAGAAAGAATTTTGTCTTCTTAGTAGGATGTATAATTCTGCTGGCCAAGCCAGTCTGGATCCTTCCAGATATTTCTTTTTAATATTTTAAATAATTATTATACACCAGGGAACCTCCCTGAAGTGAAATGTACTCTCTTTCTTTTGTTTAAAATATGGAATTAGGAAATTAATTTACTTTCTAATTTTTTTATGTGTCAGATGAACAGCAAGAAAAGGGACAGGAGAACCCAATCCTCATCAAACTGAAAGTTGTGAGAGTTTCTGTCACTGACATAGAAGTGAACAAAACTGAAAGCTGCAGAATCTCTCCCATTAAAGCCTTGAATCTGCTCTGATGTTAATTGCTGCGAATCTGAAAAAGATGAAAAGAGGGATTATTAAAAAGAAAAGGGAGAGACAAATCAAGTCTCATGGGTTGATCCCATAGTCTGCATGAAGTCTGCTGCCATTAGAATTTTATGAAGTTAACTCCCATCAATTAATTTCAATGTTTTCAAAATTCAGGGTTAATGGACAAGTGAAAAACAACAGCCTTTCTGCCTTATGCACAGACTGTGACAAGGAAAACCCACATCATTGCACTATCAATAAAAACAGAAAAGAATATAGAAGTATCCAAAGCTCAGGAACAGTTCCTCTTGAGGTCGACCTCTGTCTTACCCTGGCTATTCATACTGTCATGTAATAGCTCTTCAAGCTTCTAAGTTCTGAGAGCTGCAGTACCTGGAGTGCCTTGGGGAGTGCAGCAGTAGCTCGGGGCAGCAGTGCCAGCTGGACTCTTCTGTGTGCTGACATTTTTTGTCAATAAGGAGCTGCAAGTGGCTAACTGACTCTGTAGGGCAGGAGAGGCAAATGAGGAGACAAAATCTTGCATTGAAATTTGCTAGAGAGATACCAGAGAGGTATAACAGGGGTGTGATTTTTGCTGAAGAAAAGGAACGCTATGGGGAAGAGTTGCACAAAAGTCAGTATACTGCTGAAGGATTCATACTAGTCACCATTCAAGGATAGTAGCCCACAGAGTTAAAAAAAGGTCAAGAGAAATAAAAAAAAAATTGTTTAAAATATTTGTGAATGTTTTATGCTGGTTTTTTATGCATAAGAAATTCTGCTGCCATTCCTTGTCTAACTAGAAAATGAATGGGAAGTCAGATATTGGAATTTTTATTACAAAGGCAAATTCACTTGTCTGTGTTTACAGCCTCAGATCTGAGGCTGAAAAAAAAATTCCCCTAAGATATTATAATAGGAGATATCCATTATTTCCCTTGTTACAACCAGAATTCTGTCTGTCACCTACATATGTCACAGTAAATTAGGTGCTATTTCTGCACCTTGCTCAGGGGTCTTACTTGGAGCCATTGCTTTGGTCCCCCATATTCCTTCAACCTCTTCTTATTGCATCTTCAGCTACATTAATCTGCAACCTATTTAGACCCTGTTTTTTTTAAAAAAGGAGTAATTTTATTTTCTCTAGTTACTTGAAGGTGTCTAATCATTCTAATATTTAAAATTCTGATTGGCTCTCAGAAGTCTTCAAAATCATGTTCATTTTCTGTAACAATGGATATAAAGAAGCAATTAGTTCTCTTGTTCTTTTTGTAGGCTTTATGTTTTTTCACACAGGGCTTACTTTGATCTGTAAAGCCACCATTCAGGTCTGTGAGCCATCAAATGCAGGAGATTATTCTTGTCCTTCAAAATGGGTATGATCACATAATTATATTGCCCTTTTCCCCCCTTTCCCTTTCCTTTTCTGACTTGTGGTGCCTCAAGATGTAATAACTTTGGGAAGTTTTATTTTTCTCTTTAGCTTTGTGAAAGTGCGCCCCAAAAGTTCCAAAGCAACACTGTAACTATGCTATACATCCGTCATGAAAGCTAATCCATGGTAGAACAATAAATTAATTTAGAATCACACAATATATGAAAACTTCAGCCAGATTTTGGGCTTTCTTACTCTAAAGTGTTTTCTTTCTTAAAGGTGTTCTTTATATATACACATCAAATGGTTTGTTGTACCATCAAAAAACTTGAGGTTTTTTGCATTTTCATTTTGAACGGCTTGATAAGCTGCGTTTTTAAGCATCTTGTTTTCCACCATTCTGGTAAATAAAATCTTTACACAGGATTAAAAAGTGAAGGACTGTACATTGCCACTACAATTGACATGTCTTCCTGAAACTAATTCTAACTAAATCAGGAACCACAACTGACACAGGAAAGCAGTCAGCTGTTGATACATGTTCAACTAAGTGTGGTAAAAAAGGAAACATGGAAGTGTAGATAAAAAAGGGAAAGAAAATCAAAACCACTTCATATTTCTGAAATATTATTGTGGAAAACCCTGTACTGCAAGTAGGAAAGGTGAATATTTTTAAAGTTTAATCAAATTTAGATACTCCTTGTTGTTAATGCTAATTACTTGTTAAGCCATTTCTGAAAGTGTTCTTAGACATCACTGTGTATTTCAGGTAATGAGAGGAGACTGTTACAAATAGGGATAAAAAATGACATTGCAGTATCCCTATACTTCTATGAGCTTTAAAATTGCATATAGACTAATCCTGCAAGGTGTCATTCAGGGAGCTGAACAGCTTGGGCTGCATTAGAAACAGAAACAAAGTCCTTTCAGCTCCAGTGTATTTATTTAATCAGTGTTTCTGCTTCCAATGGCAGGTGCCCATGTGGGACTCCATTGCTTGCATCCTTTGGGGGTACTGCATGCAGCACATCAGTAGACTGCTGCTGTGGTAAGACTGCAGAGGCATTGCAGTCTTGCTGCTATCGTTGGTTGTCATGGCCACAAGTAATATACAATTTGTAGCACAAAGATTCAGATTTTTTTAAAAAAATACCACTTTTTACCTGATTTATTTCCTTTTTCTTTTAAAGAAGATTCATGCATGGTTACAGAAAGTAACTAAACCCAGTAACAGTACATTTGTAACTTCCTCTGCTGCTTAAGGAATGCCAGTACCTACATAGATATGTAACACAACTAATTTTGGAAAGAGTTGCATTTTTTCTTATACATTTGCTTTTGTCATGTGTATGTTACATCTCCTATGTGCACAATCAGATTGATTAACAAGGTTGCTTTTTAATCAATTTATTCAGTGGTAAACATTATTAATGACAAATATGAAGTGACATTTTCACTACCAGCTTTTTGCATAACTGCTGAATGTGGAATTTGAAAGTCATAATTGAAAATTAAAAGAAAATAAACTAAGGATAGATTGAGTTAATGAAAATTGAATTAGCTAGTAATTAAGAGTTATCCAAAATACATGCACTTATTAAATGACTGAAGAGACATTCATCGTTGATAAGAATTTCTGAGAGTAGAGTTATTCTTTGGTTAATAGAAATCTAACTATCCAGGCAGATGGGCTGTGTGTCGATTACAGATTGTGTAAACGGCATGACGCATGGATGATGTGTGTAATATTTTGTTTCACCACAAGAGGTCACACCACATTTATAAATCCATGCAGTGGAAAAATGGATAATGGTTCTATCTGCAAAAGGGTGAAGTTTTAAATCTCATCCACTAAGTAAAAGACAAACAGAACAAATGGTAGAACAAAAACAAGATTTTTTTTAACACGCTCTCAGCCTGCATGGTCTGCTGTGAGCCATATCCAATTACCCTCTCTCCATTTCATGCTGAAGGCAGGGGAAAACGTGCTGATCTGCCGTACTTTCTGAATCATTACTAGCATGTGATGTAACCTTGGAAGAATGACAAGATCAGTCTCTCCTTGGCATGGTGGGTAATGTAATCAGATGATATATGATGCATTGGATGGGATTACAGTGATCAAATAAGTGTGTTTGGCAGCTCAATAAGAAGTATTAGAGCTGATTTTAACTGGACAAATTGCTCCTAGTTCAGCAAATGATAAATGCAGAAAGATTTTTATTTTACAGAGATTACAGCCTAGTTTGTGGAACAAGATCACTTCCTAAAGATGGCATTCAGAATTTTTAACAGAAGTTGCAGCATGATGCAGTGATGTAATTCTTGATGTTTTGTGTGGTAGAAATACCCCTTTGTGATTCCTGTTTGCTCTCACTAACTCTGAATGAAGCAGAGCCAAAGAATGGAAGCAGTGTGGTGGGTGGAGGAAGCTGGGAAATTAATGCTGTGCCAGTCTGTGACGGGGAACTACTGGAACAGTCTTGCTGCCAGGGGAAATAGGTTTGGGAGGATGTATGAAGAAGCTGGTTCTTTATCATCTGCCTTAAGGCAGACCTGCATGACACTGCACAGGTAGAGAGACAGATGCTCATGCCTCACTTTTATCACTAATACTTCCTTTTGGAGGGTTGTTGGATCACAACATGTCAAAGTTATTTCTGAGTGTTTTTTCTACTTTCTAAGCTCTGTCTGTTAGTGGGGAAATGATAAGACCATAATTACTTGACACCAAATAGCATATCATTTATGGAATTTAAAACCGCCTAATTATGTGCCTAACGTACAGGCTATTATAATTCAGTAGTGTCCTTTAGGTATACAACTTTTCTTTCACTCAGGTAAACATGTAATTAGCAAAGAAGGAATAATCCTGGGAATAAACTGACCAGTAGTCATTTTGGCTTTCTTCTCAGAATTTTTTAAAAAAGAGCTATTTAATGAATTAATAATTTCTCATTCTTGTACTTTTTCTCCTAGGAACTCAAAGCTTTTCAAGAAAGACTAAGTATATTTATCTCTGTTTTACAGAGAAAAGAAAAACAGAACTAAAACCTTAAACTGTCATGAGGAATAAACAGCCCCAATAGACAAAATCTATTTCAAACTTATAGCCTGAAACAGCTTACGGAGTGCAGTCCTCTCTATCCTAAGGAATGTCACACATAGATAATGTAAATTATGTTCTGTTTTATATAGTTAATTATGTTAGTTTTGGTTTGAGTTTGTGTACATAAGCTGTACCCATTGCAGGTCTTCAAAGGAGCATGAGAGTGACTACAATTAAATCAGTTTTTCTGCTTCAGGTTCTAAAGGAACTTCTCAGGACTGGAGATGCTTGAATATTTATTACTTACAGCAGACAAATAATAGTTTATGGAAGTACCTGATATTCAGTAAACCTTAATGTGATTGGATGAAGTTCTCTGCAATCTTGAATAAGTTATTTAATACCTTTACACATTAATTTCCTCGATTACCTCATTTTTTCTTCTCTGAAAGACATTTAATACTTCTATGGTGATTGGAAGAAGAAGGATCATTTGTAAATATACAAAATAATAAACTGCCACATTGACAAAATCGACAGTCCTCTCCAAAGACAATTTATTAAAAAAAAAAAAAAAGAAAAAAATTAAGAGAGAATTAAATAGAGAATTAAATTCCTAAGGAGGAAGGAGGACTGTTTGTTAGAGAAAAGCAAGGGAGGATTGAAACAGATGGAAAGAGGGAGAATGTGGCACATCCTACAAGCCTTATGTCACAGCAAGGCTGTAGATGGAGATTGTGCTCTTTCTTCAGAGAGGTTACAAGACCAAACAGACCAATTTAAACTTAATCCTCCACTTGATCTCAAATCTCCAATATCATGAGGAGAGAGTGTCAGTGACATGACCATTATTACATGAGTTTTCAAGCAAATATTGTGCATTTTTTCTAACAGTTGTCAAGCAACTGAGATATTTTCATGACAGTAACACAGATGCATGGATTGGAGGCTTTGGGAAGAGTTTATTGCAAAGATCTTGTGTGAGGAAGAGAGAAACAGCATCAAGGAAGGAGTAGAGCAGGAGCTGCCTGACAGCAGACACCTTACACCTCTGTTGGTGACCAGATCCAGCATACGAATAAGTTGCAAGCAAAAGTGATAAAATTGAAAATAGTCTAATTCACTCTGAACAATTTCCCAGTGAGTGCAGAAACAAAAGGACAACAAGTGCTCTCATAACAGTGGCTTCTATTCATTACTAGGCATGTCTTGACTACATGGACCATTAGAGAAAGAAATCAAGGGAGAAATAAGTAGTTTGATACCAGGACCTTCCTGACATGCTTCAAGATCCTTTCAGTTCC